>NC_138193.1:83742567-84432067 GCF_964194105.1 Spermophilus citellus
AAAGGACGTGCTTTCCACTTTCTGAAGATTAAGAGATTTGGAGTTATACAACCAGAGAGTTAAAACGTTGTGCTCCATTTGTGTAGGATGAATTGAAATGCATTCTGCTGTCATGTACAACTAGGTAGAACAAATTAAAAAATTAATTAAAAAAGATTTGGAGATATGAATATAGAGAGAAAGAAGAAACTTCATATTTCAAACAAATTCCCTTCTAAGGACCCATGAATTAGATGTACTTTTATAATCTATATAAATATTCATAAGTAATGGATAATGAGTACTGAGAATTTGAAACCCAAATTTCACACAACTCCATACCTAGTAGTTGCAGGTTCTTTGAGTCTTCCTCACCTAGGAACCATGGAAGGGATTTGGGGAGTTGCTCAGTGTAGCTTCTCTCTGGTTTCTAAAATTCTCTTCTATTACCATAAGCCTACATGTTCCTTAATTAGAGAACATATCCTTTGCCTTCTTTCTATCTTAAGGTAATTATCTACTTCCACGGGGTTTCCGTGCAAAATGGGAGAATTCTCTTCATTTTCCAATAACAGTTCAGAATTCTTAATCTAACTATAAAAGAAAGAACAGATTTAAGAGGGTTTCTGAGTTAAAAAAAATTAACTAATCTTGACCCACCACTATGGGAGGTGAGAGAAAAGAAGGAAATCAGTAATGAATCAAATATTTTCACTTGAATACATATAAGTGATTGTCACAGAATTTTGTAATGTATGCTTTCTATAAAAATAACTACAGTCTCTATTGGCTCATGGAAAATTTGCCCAAATGGTTAAACTAATATATTTCATCTAGTCTTATAAAGCCATAATCAGATATTATTAGTGTATGTAAAACTAAAGAAAGATTGAATAAATGACCCAGGTGCCCCTAGGTTTTCTCCCACCTCCTATTTTAGGCTTCACATATTCAGATATGAATAAGAGACTTCATCAAAAACATACTTTGATATTTTCCAGTACTATCTGTTTACCGGCAAATGCCATAATTTTATTTCTCATTATGGCTAATATTCCACTGTGTATATATACCACATTTTCTTTATTAGTTATCTGTTGAAGGGCACTAGGTTGCTTCTATATCTTGGCTACCATGAGTTGAGTTGCTACAAATATGAATGTTCAACATCTCTAGCAATTAGAGAAATGCAAATTATTAGCACATTGAAATTTCATCTCACTCTAGTCTGAATGGCAACAATCAAGAATACAAGTAACAATGTTGGTGAGGATGTGGAGGGAAAAGCATACTAACATATTGTTGGTAAAACTGCAAATTAGTGCAACCACTCTAGAAAGCAGTATGGAGATTTCTCAAAAAATTAGAAATGGAACCACCATGTGACCCAGTTATCCCACCCCTTGGTATATATTCCAAATATTTAAAATTAGCATACGATAGTAATGCAGCTACATCAGCATATAAATTGCAGCACAATTTTACAATGAATTTTATTGGTATATGTAACCAAAAATAACCAATAAAAATGAAATTAAGACATGTATAATATGATGCAATTTACATGAAATCAAAATACAAAAATACATAGAAACATGAAGTGGATTAATGTTCACCAGGAACTCAATGAAGGTACGTAGAGTGACTGCTAATGGATATGAGATTTTGGAGGGGAAGATAGAGTGATAAAAAAAATGTTCTGGAGCTAGTGATGTTGAATTTATAACTGT
Organism: Spermophilus citellus; assembly: GCF_964194105.1. Lineage (NCBI taxonomy): Eukaryota > Metazoa > Chordata > Mammalia > Rodentia > Sciuridae > Spermophilus > Spermophilus citellus. Next base: position 83,744,277 of record NC_138193.1, read on the forward strand.
GTGACTATACTCAAAAAGTGCCAAATTATGCACTTTAAAAGGGAAAATATTACAGTCCATGAATGATATAGTAACATATACATACTTCCACACATTTTATTTTTTATTAATTCATTTATATGTTTTCTACCCATTAGTAAAATAACCTAGTACAGGGAATGGGAGTTATAAATATGAAAAGAGAGCAGACTAGGATGTTGCTTCTGGTGTCTGATTAATACATTGTTGATTTTATATGAAGTCAGTCATACTATAAAGATAAAGATAGACAGATAGATAGATAGACAGGTATTTGGGTGTGTATATGAGTGCTTGTATTTTCTAGCTCTATCTGAATGATTTTAGAAGTAATGGCATGCCCATAGAAATGAGTACTGCTGACCTCCAGCCTGGTTCCTAAGTACCTTTCCCTACTCGTAGGATAAGCTTCACTGAAGTAAAGACAGATAACAAGTCTAGAGGAGAGAAAATTCAACATGAATCGGGAACATTATTACATGATTAATTAAGGTAATGCTCAATAAATAATGAGGTTGAGAAAAATATTGAAGGAATTCCCCCACTAACTTAACAATGGCATCTTGATGATCAAAGTAATAAATGATATTGATAATAACAAGTTATAAATAAAATATTTGTTAATATTGAGTAAAATATAAATTCATTAATCTATATAAACATATATATAAGTACATAAATGAATGATAAACATAGGATGTAAGAAGTCTCTTTGAATAGAATACCAAATAATAGTTACAGAAAAAAATAATAGGGTTAAAAATCATCAATGCTTGCTAAAATAAATCGATAGAAGTTTGATGAGGAATAAAGTGTTTATATTCTCTCAAAGTATCTATCTACAAATTCCAGGTTGATGATAAATAGCAAACTAATTTGTAATGGAAAATCCTGGCAGACATCACCTGATTAGATGACAAAAGTCCATAATATTAACATTGGAACAAACTGCCTCCATGTGCCACCTGTGACTAGAAGTGAGAGGGTCACAGTATCATTTCTGTGATACCAAAAACATAAAACTTTATCAAATCAAACCACAAGTAAACCCCAGATAAGCTCAAATTGAGAGACATTATACAAAAACAAACAAACAAACAACAACAACAACAACAACAAAAAAAAAAACGCCTATTCTCTTTGGAAAATTGTTCCAGAAAGACAAAGAAAGGCCAGCTAACTTTATCAGAGTGATGGAGACTATCTGGACATGATAAGTAAATACAAGATGTAATTAACACTAAATGTACTAAGAAAAACATAACCATGAAATATACTACTAAAACAGTTGACAAAATTTAAATATGAACTGTGGATTGGATAATGTATCAGAAGTCAAGATCTTCCTTTTTTATAGTTATTTATCCATGAAGCACAATGGCTCCCAAATTTTTCAGAAAAAAATAATATTTACATTTGTGTGTAATTACAAATATTTATTCAGAAATAGATGCTTTGAATTTGCACACATATGTGCCTGGAGGGAAGGTAAGAGTGATATGACAAATGGGACAAAATTGAATCTTAGTTAACAATAGTTAAATCAACATTAGCTAAATCTAGGTTAAAAGTATGAAAGGATTCTTTGCAAATATTTTTTCTGTGAGCCTAAAATCAGGAAATTTTTTAAAAATTTGCAGCAGAATGGAAAAATACACAAAAATATTAATAATAGTTTGTGCTTTTGTGAGAGTGTAGGCATCTTTCACTTGTTTCCTTTCTTATTGTAGTTTGCTAATAACCAAGTGGAAATACAATGGACAAAGGATCCAATATCTACTTTCTAAGCTCTATGTTGTCATACATTTAGCCTGACTTTTATGGTAAAACATGGGATTGCCAAGTATATATTTTTCTCCTTTGTTTTTGATTTACATGAAGCACAAATTATAATTTTCTTTCTCTGACACAACAAAAGCTTTAATTTATTCTAGAGATTGCCAGCCAAGGACAGACAATATCATACAATAATGAGTTCAGAGGTAAACAGTATCTGAATTGGGGCAATCTGTTTCTCCTTGTCAATTCACTCCTCGGATTTAACTTTTTGCACAATAAATTATGATAAGCCTGTCCCTTGTTGTTTTAGTCATCTTTTTCACTATTGTGACCAAAAGACCTGAAAGAACAAAGAGAGGAGGAAAATTTTATTTGGGGCTCATGGTTTCAGTGGTCTCAGTTCATAGACAGCCAATTCCATTGTTCTGGGCCCAGGATGAGGCAGGACATCATGGTGGAAAACCATGGCAAATAGGAACCAGGGGTGAAATATATACCCCAAAGTCATATGCCCAGTGATTTACCTCCTCTAGCCACACCCTAGTGGCCTATAGTTAGCACCCAATTAATCCCTATCAGTGAATTAACACACTGATTAGGTTAAGGTTTTCATAACCCAATTATTTCACCTTGAAATGTTCTAGTATTGTCTCATTAATGAGCTTTCAGGGGGCACTTCATGTCTAAACCATAACACTTGGGTCATTATATGTTCAAGGTAAATGTATGACTCTCCTCTTTGCCCTACCAAGAAAAAACAGTGTCCAGCTGACCATCTTCAAATCCGAATGTAAACAGGTTCTTATATTTAGTGTCTATCTATTGGGGTCTTCTCAGAGAAATGTGGTATGTGAATGTGCCACATCATCTTTAAAAACCAACTTCCCCTTCCTGTGTTTTGATCATCGACATAAATAGTCCCTAATTAGGATTTGCTTAAAATATCTCTGGCTAAATTTCTACCAGAACATATTTTGAAATTGGAAAATAATGACAAAACTTTAGGAGATGCCCACAAGCTGGGGAAAATATCATTTCTTTGGATCATTTTATAACAAAGCAGTTCTTTTACTGATAATTTGGTAGCATTGAACTGAAGTCCTGGCTAATCCTAGGTCAGAAATGTCCAAAAAATTAAGAATTACTTTTCATTCAAAACATCTGTGATTGAGTTTTTTAAATGGTCAATCTTAATTTCAAAATTAATTTTCTTGGGGAAAAAGTGATTCTGGCTACAAAAAAGTTTATTCTAAAGCATAAATTGGCATTTCCAGTGTCATTAATAAAGTGATTTGTTTTGGCTCTGGTCTCTACCAGCAAGATGACATTTTATTTTCCAGTTAAACATAGGTCTCTTTATTAGCAGAGACCTATTTGCCATGGTCATGACACAGATTGCAATTTTAAGATAATCTACTTCATTAATTTCGCAAAAATCTTCCTTTTTTCAGTTTTAGATCTCCATAATGAAGGAATACAATTTTATAAATTAAATGCTAAAAGCTTTCATTTTAATGACCCAAATATGTTGGTAAGAACAAAATCATTTCAGCTCAAATTGAGGAATTACCAAATTGTACACATAACACAAATATTTTTAAGTAATAAAATTCTCTAAACTTTGAACTGCATAAAACTAATTTTTTGATAGAAGAATATATAGGACAAGAAGGAAGTTAATGTGAAGAAAAGAGCAATAGAAGAGGGAACAAATAAATTCCCTCAGGTCATAAAAATAATTTAATATCTGCCCAATCTTGAGTCCAACAAGTGGACATGGAGTAGCATTCCCAATGAAGAAAGAGTTACAGGTGGTGTGTCTGTGTGTGTGTGTGTGTGTGTATGTGTGTGTGGGTGGGTGGGGGGGTATTAGCAGGGAAGAAAGAGAGAAATTGGAAATGACTTCAAAACAGGAAAGGATCATAGCAACTCTGAGTGTAATGTCTCTGCTTTCTAAAAAGTATTATTTCCATTTCCAAATAAATCTATTGGTATACATTAAATCTTGGAGATCCAGAAGTCACAGATATTGGTGTGAGTAAATGAAAATGAGATTCATCACTGAACCCAAGCCAATAATATATATATATCTTAGAATAGTGACAATATTATTTTCTTCTATCAATGTCTCTTTGTTGTCTCTTCAGTTTTCGGTAAGAAAATGATGAGCAGATCACAAAAATAAAAATCCATCCAAATGGCATTAAGACGTCCTGGTTGAAGACGGTCTAGCCAGAAGGAAGATGAGGGAGGCCGGTAGTGAGTACACTTTCACTGCTTAATGGTAAGACATTAAGGATTTCTTAAGCACATGGAAGGATACCTGGCTGTACTAATACCCATGAGAGGGAATGTGCTGGAGGAACAACAAGTGCTTGCATTTTAAATCTTTATCCTAGCTACTCATATCTGGTCACCCACCCCCTTGGTACACTTGAAACATAGTCCTTTACCATTTTGTCATCCAGTACCTATTTTTAAATAATAAAAAGGAAGGCAATATTTATCCAGCATTATGTTCCAGGTCTGCACTTATCATGCAAAACACATCATCTCATTGTTATACACAAAAAAATGACCCCTCAAAATTGTTCCTAAACTCTGAGAATGTATTACCTTATGTGACAAAAGGGGCCTTTGTGGGTGTGGTTAATATTAAAGATACTGAGATGGAGGCATGAGTTTGGATTCTTCAGGCAGACTTGTTCTAATTATGAATCCTCACAAGTACAGAATTTTTTCTGACTGTGGTCAGAAGGCTGGAAAGATGAAAGGCTAAAAGGAGGCCTCTACATGCCTTTACTGGCTGGGGAGTTAGAGGAAGAGGGTCATGAGCCACGGAATGTGGGAAGTTAGATGCTGGAAAAAGCAAGAAAAAAGATCTTACCCCTAACTTACAGTAAAGAAGTCAGCTCTGCTGACATCTTGATTTTAGCCTAGTGAGATTCTTCTCAGGACATTAACTTACAAGCCACAGATCATAATATACTTGGTTTGTCTAACCCACTGAGTTTGTGGTAAATTTTCTGCAGATCAGTAGGAAGTTAATAGTTTTGAAATTCCCACAAAAATCTCAAGTGTATGACATTTCCTCTTTTTCGGGAATATAAAAAATGAGGAAAAAAAAAATTCATATAACTTGCCATAGGTCATATAATAAGCCAAATGCAAATTCAGAATTAGTGTCTAAGATTTTGGTATTCTGCAATCCCTTTACAATGATGGAGTTTTTTTTATGTGTGATGCACAATTATCATTTCATCCTTCAGTGAAAGTATTAGTAAATAAATTAATAAAGGAAATAATCCACAAATAAATATAATGAAGCCATATGATTTTTCTTGCTCAAAGTAATGAGAGAATAATTAAAAGAAAAGCTATGATCACTAAGTTATCTAGACTACTCAATGCTCATGATGGAAGAGAATATTCTAATAGGTCAATTAGGTTATTTTTATTTAAGAATGAATAATTTATTTAAGAATGAATAATATAATAATATCAGTAATTAGTATTGACAAGGATGTGGAGAAGTTGAAACCTTCATACTTTGCTGGTGGGAATTTAAAATGGCACAGTGCTTTTATAAAACTCTTTGGGAATCCCACAAAAGTTAAACTAAAATTACCATATAACTCAGCAATTTGACTCTAGATATATATTTACAGGAATTGAAACCATGAATCCATACAAATGTTCATTGTAGCATTACTCACAATAACCAAAAATGGTTATATGATGAATGGATTAAAAAATATGGTCTACCCATACAATGGATTCTTATTCAGGCATAAAAAGAAATAACTGACTCAAACTACAACATGGATAAAATTTGAAATGATAATGCTAATTTGAATGACCATATATTATATAAATTCATTTATATAAAATGTCCCAAATCAGCAAGTCTGTAGAGACAGAGTATCCGTTTATGGTTACTGGGAGTTAGCAGAAGTTGGGAAGTGGGGGTTATTGAGGAATGACTACTAATGGCTATGGCATTTCCTTATGGGATGGTGAAAATGTTCTAGAATTAGACAAAAACATTGCAATTATTCTAAAAAATCACTGAAAAAATTGAATGGCATGCTGTGTGAATTATATCTCAAGGAATTACAAATTTGAAAGAATGCCTTTAGAAAACCAAACATAAAAAGGTAAATCCAAGGAGTGTAAAATTGTATAAGCAGTGTTAATATCTCTGGTACTTAGTCCTGTTTGTTATTCTGCCACTTAGGATATAATAAAGGCCATTCTGAATTAAATTTAGATCATTGTAATGTCAATAAAAGGGTTTAAAATGTATTTATGACTTCTGAATACCAAAAAATATTAAAGGATATTAAATACAAATCATTTGAAGCTAAATTTACAAATGCAAATACATCCATATTTAAAGTTAATTCGTTGTCCTTGTCTGAAACTCTCTTTCTTGACTTGAATATTCTATTGATTTGCTGTCTCAGACCTTATGAGCACATTATTTTAAGGCTTTATTTTCTGAAGCATTGCTGTTTATCCTACAAAATCTACAAGCACTATATCACATGAAAATTTAATTGAGACATATGTTTTATAATAAAAGATGTAGCCTGGCATTATATCTAGCAAGATTTGTTCTATTTGCTTACATAACAATATCTCTATTGACTATACTCATTCATTGTTAATTAGCTTCTTACCAAAGGGTATTGGCAGAATTTCCATAATATTCTTAGCAAACAAAATAATGGAATATAAAGAAACTTAGGAGACTCTATAAAGTGTCTACCATATTCCCAGAACTATTCTTCAGTATGTAATCAATCTATTTTAGGATTCCAGGTCCTCCCCTTAAAGACAAGGGGAACTGTGCCAACTTGCTAGGAACACATTCATCAGCAGCAGCAAGATTGTCAATAAGAGGGAGACCCACAGAAGATAATAGCATAGTCCAGGCTAGGAATTGCATAAATGTTTCTAGTGAACATGTTTGTGGAAAAGTCTCTTTTCTTCCATAGAATATTTTAAAAATTACATCAGAGACATTTGAGGATATTAAATATGATTCCTAGCAATCCTCTTCTTATTTTTTAATAACTGCAAAATAACCTACAAATTTAGAAATTTGCTCATAGGTAAATGTTGGTTATTTAATTTCACTTTTTTAGGTCAATAATAAAATTCTACAAATTTCTCTTTTTGCATAACCCCAAAGTATGGATTTAGGTTTCTTCATTTTACACCTGTGTATGTTTCAGGAGCTTTAACAGACACCTTCTGTTCTGAGGATGAAGCAGTAAGAAAAATACATGAAAGCCTAGAACCCTAATTCTTATTGCAGTGCTGGATCTGATCTTTTCAATTTAAATTCAATGTTGAAAGATAATTAGCCAGATGTAGGGAGGGATGTGTGTGAAAACATTCTTTGAAAAGGAAAAAAGGTACAAAAAACATGGATGGTTAACAGTATTGAGGGTAAGGCAGTTTTCAGGCTAACTTTCCTTGTATTCCTCCATATCTACATACCCCACTTTCACCCTGTCCCAGAGTTATCTCTGGACTGGCTGCCTTAGAGATTGCCTCATTAGCTTCCTTCTCCTCTAGTTTCAGGTTGGACTTCACCGATGGGGAACACAACGGTGACTAGGAAAAAAAAAAAAAAAAACAGAATAGGGTCAGGTAACTTGTCTGCAATCCCCCAGCTCCTTCCCTTCAAGAACACAGATTGAAGGTGCCTATGAGCTTCTATGAAAAGATGAAGTTGGGCTGACCTTATCTGTATGTATCTTCAGCTCTAACTACAGTCTTTTTTGGCTAACTGAAAGGAGTCAAGATAGAAAATAGAAAGGTTAACAGGGACAACATCACAAAGGGACACAAATGTCATGCTAAAAAGTTTAACTATTTTCTAAAGTATGAGTGAAAAAATGATAAGGCTTAGGTTTCCAAAAGATACTACTAACAGCAAAGGGAAGAACAAGATAGAAGGAAGAGAGACTATAAGAAGAAAGATTATCTAAGGAGTCCATTCAAATCAAGCTGGAAATAGTGAGGGTCTGAACTAGGAAAATAGGAGCTGAGAAGGAAGGGAAAGATTGAATACATAGTTTATATGAATGTACCTGTGTCTAACTGTACTCACCTGTGACTTACCCCTGGAGTAAACGACTAGGTGTTAGTTTTGTTTTCACTATCAAATGGAGCTTCAATATCAATTTGTTCAATAGAACTAAAGTAACACTACAGAATTTATAAATCAGATATCTTTATTTTGTAATAATGTGTTTATGGTTCCTGTTTTAGCCAGCTTTTTCACCACTGTGATTAAAGGACCCAACCAGAACAATTTTAGAGGAGGAAAATTTAGTTAAGGGCTCACAGTTTCAGAGGTCTCAGTGCAGAGTAGGCCAGCTCAATTCCCCAGGGTTCAAGGTGAGACAGAACATCATGGCAGAAGAGCATAACTCAAATGATGATCAGGAAGCAAGAGAGAGAGTCCACTCCCAGATACAAGATAGAAACCCCAAAGCCATCTCCCCAATATCCCACCTTCTCCAGCCACATGCTACAGCCTTCAATTACCACTCAGTTAGTCCCTATCAGCTGATTAAGTCACTGATTGGGTTAAGGATGTCACCACCCAATCATTTCTCCTCTGAACCTTCTTGCATTTGTCTCACACAAGAGTTTTGGAGGACACTTCATATCCAAATGATAAGTTTCTTTTACATAAAATATTGATACCCAAAATAACTATGATATAAACATTTCTTTATGATACAAATGATATAAACAATTCATATAACTATGATATAAATATTTTAATGATATAAACATTTCTTTCATTTTCACCATAACTTTTCCAGAATAAGGGCTTTTTTACTTTACTATTTCTAGGATAATTTTACTCAATGTAATGTAATGAAATGTAATAAAGCTGAGTCACACAGAGTAAAACAACTCCTTTTAAACTACTTTTTCCTCTAGGGGTAAACACTGTTAATTTTGATATTTATCTTTCCATTTCTTTTTCTTCTTTTTTATAAGTTTGTATGCAAACACATATGCACATACATAAATTAAAGGTTTTAAAATGTGTGTAAATGGTAGCAGATTCTACATTAATATTAGGTCTTAATAGATCTTCTCTTAAATCCAAAACTAATCTTAGCATTTTTACCCTTACAGTGTAGCTCATAAAAGTATATACCTAATCTCTTTAAGTCTATCCTCCTTTAATTGTGGTTGTTTCTAAATCTTTGCAGTTACAAACGAATATATATATATATATATATATATATATATATATATATATATATATATATATATATATATATATTCATTCACACTAAAGGCATCTCAATTATGTAACCTTAACAGAGGCTTTGCAAAACAAAAGTGGGGTACACATTTTAAATTATAATAGGCACTACCATTTGGCCTTTTAAAAAGCCTGCATAGCTTAGAGAAACCCTAAATCGTGGGACCAGAGAATGCTATTTTGTTGCATTCTTACCCAAACTATATATTGCCATTCACTCATCTTCATTGATTTGATAAAGAAAAAACATGTTCTTATTATTCTTTTACCTTATTCCCTAATAATGGTGAACAACTTTTCTTATGTTTATTGGCCACTTTATCTTCACAAATTTTGTTTATATCACTTGTACATTTTTCTATTGAATTGTTTATTATTTTCTTATTGGTTTTCCTTTAAAATTTTTTTATACATAGTGAGTAGAATTTCACCAAAGTCAATTGCATCTGGTAGTTTTCATGATATCCAGGTTTTGTATTCCTATGCAATCAAATCCAAAGAACTTCTTAATGTTTGATTTCCAGTTTGTATGACTCATTTGAAATATATTCTTTATTTTTCCTGTTGCTCTATTAGTCTTCTCAATCGCCATAACAAAATACCTTGGACTGGGTGGCTTAAAAAAACGAAATTTATTTCTCATACTTCTGGAGGTTGGTTTCTGCTGAGGTACCCAATAACACTTCTCACTGTGTGCTCAAGTAGCCTTTTTTGATGCATATGCATGGAAAGAGATCTCTTTTCCTCCTTCTTATAAGATTACAGGCCTACTGGATTATGACCATCCCCTTATGATCTAACTTAACCTTAATTACCTCCAAAATGCTCAGTATCCAAAAACAGTCATGGTGGGGATTGAGGTTTCAACATAGGAAGTTGGATTAAACTCAATTCAATCCCCAGTAATTATAAATAGGTATTAGCCTATATAATTCCTGACATGTTCAAACATTTAGGTATTTGATTCATCTGAAATTTTACTATATTCATATGGAAATTGAAACAAGAATATAACTTCTAATTTTTCCATGCTGATATAATTTTCCCCAATATTATTGTTAACTCATCCTTTCCCCACTAATATGAAATGTCAGTATAAGATAATTGCATGGGTGCATGAATTATCTGGACTTTCTTCTTTTCCATTAATTAATTTGTTTTAGCACCAAAGCCACACTCTCTTAATTCCTGGAGCACTACTTTATACTTTGACATTTATTAATCATATGGATTTTCAATTTTTCTGTGGTATTTTTATCTAATTCTTAATATCAACTTTTGAATTTGCCTGTAAGATCCCATTCAAGAAAATGCATTCAGTGAATTGCAGTAATAGTGTTTTATCTATGACCCCAACCCAGTTCAGGCAAAAAAAGAATTAATAGCAGTGAGTGTTTAGGGATCTGTCTCTCCAACCTCAGCCTCTATTTCTTGTCTCCTTGGCTTCCTTGTCAGCCACTATCTTCCTTCATAAGGTCCCAATGATTACTAGCAACTTCAAGATTCTATTACAAATATACAACTCTTCTGAAATGAGTGTGTCTCTCTCTGTTCTGACAGTCTCAGAGTTTTCTACCATGGTCCCCCTTGCCCACATGAATGACATACCCAACCTGAGATAATCTCAGTCACCACTGACATTCTAATAGAATAATCCCTTAAAACTGCCATTAACCAACATCACTTGACTGCCCAGAATCTAAAACCTCAGCAACTTAGCAAAGCTCTAAGCAACTTATTTTGTTTTGTTTTATTTTGTTTCAAAATAAAAAATAAAAATGGCTGGAGGTGTTGCTCAGTGGTTAAGCACCCCTGGGTTCAGTCCCTGGTTCCAAAAATAAATAAATAAATAAATAAATAAATAAATAAATAAATAAATAGTAGTAATACAATAATTATTGAAAATGAAAAGCATTTAAGAGGTTTAGTTAAGAAAAATGAATAAAATCAATACAAGAAATATTACAATTTAAAGGTAACAATATATTATGAACAACTTGACACCCACAAAAAGAAGAATTCAGATGAAGTTTGTAAACTCCATGAGGAACAAGTCTTAGCAAAATGAAACAAAAACAAATTTAAAATGTGAATAATCCCATAATTACTAACAAAATTCAATTACTAATTAAAATATTTCCTCAGTGAAAATTCTAGGGCAATATGACTTCCCCAGTAAATTATTTTATACATTAAAGAATGAAACATACCTTATCAAAATGAAAAGTTTCTGCAGAGCAATAAATAAATAAATAAACAAAAACAATCATCATGGTGAAGCGACAACCTACAGAATGGGTGCAAATATTTGTGAACTTTTTACTATACAAAAGGTTAGTATCCAGAATTTGTGAGGAATTTAAAAACACAATAGCAAAAATAAAATAATCTGATTTAAATAGACATTTCTATTATGACCTAAATAGGCATTTCCCAAAAGAAGACATACCGATGGGCAACAGATATATGAAAAAGTGTCCAACATCCCTAATTATCAGGGATGTGCAAATCAAAATCACAATGAGTTATCTCCTTAATCCAGGAAGAATGGCTTTTATCAAAAAGATAACACCAAGTGCTGACAAGGGTGTGGAAAAAATTGAACTCTTGCACTTTGTTGGAGAGAATATTATACAACCATTGAAGTTCTTCAAAAAATTAAAAATAGAGCTATTATATCCAGTAGCAATCCTACAACTGAGTACATATCCAAAGGGAGTGAAATCAGTATATCAATGAGACATTTGCAGTCCTAAGTCGACTACAACACTATTCATAGTGGCTAAGGATTAGAAGCAACCTCAGAGTCCATCAGCTGATGAATGGATGAAGAAAATCTGTTGCATATAACCACTAGGATCTTATTCAGCCATCGAAAAAGGATGGAATCCTGTCATTTGTGACAACATTGGTGGAGATGGAGATCATTGTTAAGTGAAATAAGGTTGAGGCAGGAGGTTGAGAAAGGAGCATTAAAAGTTCAGGCCAACCTCAGCAATTTAGCAAGGACCTGTCTCAAAATAAAGAATAAAGGGCTGGGGATGTAGCTCAGTGGTAAAGAGCCCCTGGGTTCAATCCGTAGTACAGGAGGAAGGAAGGGAGGGAGGGAGGGAAGAAGGAAGGAAGGGAGGGAGGGAGGGAGGGAGGAAGGAAGTAAACAGAACTTTTAGATTTTGGTTGCACTTATTCTGAATTAGTTGAAAAATTTTAAACAATGGATTCAATGAGTAAAATGTGATAAAGTGTTAGCATTTGAAGCTTTAGTGAATTATACTTATTAAAAATAAAGCAACCACCTCCCATGCACAGATGCTGCTCTGGATCCCCACCTGCCCCAGGCGAACCCTGCTCCACACTCTCTCTACCCATCAACCAACACAGAGCTCCCTGGCTGCCTCCATCTTGGAACACAGCTACTATTCCCTTATTTCCCTCCACATGGTAGCCTGCATCTGAGAACACTGGTCAGGGTCTGGAGACAGTTGCTCACCACACACCACAATGCTGCATCTCCTAAAATGCCACACAACACCACTACACTGTCCCCCCTTGTGGCTCCATCACTGAAAGCAGTCACCTCCATCGAGGGACATCTTTGTTGCCATCTTGAGTTACCTCTGCTGCCGCCATTACCTTCTTTAAGTGGGGTAACTCCCATCTTGGGACACTGGCTGGGGCCTAGAAGCAATATCAAAGGTACCTGTAGTCCCCTCCCTAACTGCTCCCGACAGTCACTAACCTGGGAAGTGCCTGAAGCTATGTGGCTGGACTGTAGCTCTCAAATCCTGGTCCTGATCTACCCAATAAAGAACAGCTCTCTGCAACAGGTGTACAGGATCCAGAGCTCAGCCTGCGTGGCCTCCAGAGAGAGGTTCCTGATTGGGAAGTAGAAAGGGAGTGGGGTGTGAGAGATACAGTTTAGAGACTAAATTAGAGACCAGAAATTTTGGGCTGTACAGCAATTCAAGGGGCTAAGACCAGGTGCCCACATCGCACGAGTGGACCCCAAAGGAGATCTGTGGGGTGCAGTCTTCCAATGGAGGCCAGAAAGTGCCATCCCCTACTTTCAGGAGTTCTGCCTTCAAGACAAACCCTCCCACACAGATAACCTTCACCACCCTGTGGGTGGAATACCAGCAAACAACAGACAACCCCACCTGCTGGATGAGAAGGGAAGCGGGAAAGACACTGAACTCTAACAAAAACAATCATTCAATTTTCCTTTAAGATTTTCTTTTCTTTTTTCTGTTTTGTTGTTTCTCTTCCCCCACACCCCCCCCCCATATCCCCAACATTTGTGAAACCAAGTACTTTCCATGCATTTGGCTACTGAGAACTGGGATGTCTGAATAGTATATTACAATTTTATTGTATACTCTTTTATTGACATATTTTTTCTTATTCTTATTAATTTCTTTGTTTGTATGTTTTTTGTACTATCTCTGTCTTATTCTCTTCCCACCTTTTTGTTCCCAAGTATCTTTTTCTCTCTATTCTCCTACTACCAGACAACTTCTTTTGATTCTTTTTTTATTTTTTTATTTTTTTTATTTTTTTTTATTGGATGTTGACAACATTACAAAGCTCATGACAAATCATATTTCATAGATTAGAATCAATTGGGTTATGAACTCCCATTTTTACCCCAAATACAGATTGCAGAATCACATCGGTTACACATCACATTTTTACATACTGCCATATTAGTGACTGTTGTATTCTGCTACCTTTCCTATCCTCTACTATCCCCCCTCCCCTCCCCTCCCATCTTCTCTCTACCCCATCTACTGTAATTCATTTCCCTCCATGTTTGTTATCCCCTTCCCCTCGTAAACTCTTATATGTTATTTTGTATAACTATGAGGGTCTCCCTCCATTTCCATGTGATTTCCCTTTTTTTTTCTCCCTTTCCCTCCCTCCTCATGTCTCTGTTTAATGCTGATCTTTTCTTCCTGCTCATCCTCCCTGTTTTGTTATTAGTTGCTCTCATTATATCAAAGAAGACATTTGGTATTTGTTTTTTAGGGATTGGCTAGCTTCACTAAGCATAATCACTTCCTTAGGTCTAATACTTGTATAACCTCTCCTCCTACCTCCTTAACATCTCATCCTACATGCCTCAGGTCTCTCTTTGTCCACCATTAGAAACTATAGACCCTTATTGTTTTTATTGAAGATAATAATTGAACACATTATTTTGTCTATCGCAACAAAACTGTAAATGTCTTAATTGGAGCTCTTTGGTTTAAGGCTGAATATTGTCTGCATAGAGACCTATTAATACTTATCTCCCCCTAAAGGAGAGGTATTAGAAACCTGAAGAGATACTATAAGTCTATAGGGTAAAAACTGTGATACCTCAGGTTCACAGTGCTATAAGGGAAGACACACAAACACATAAGAGTAAAGTACCCCAAACAAGCCAAGATACTACATTATTAGAATCCATGGCCAACACAGTAGAAGAAATGTCGGAGAAGGAGTTCAGGATGTACATGATTAAAATGTTCTGTGAACTAAAGGATGTTATAAGAAAGAAAATGCAAGAATCAAAAGATCACTTTGATAAAGAGCTACACAATCAAATACAGGAAACAAAAGATTACTTCAATAAAAAGATAGAGATACTGACAAAAAGAAAGAATGAAAGAAACAGAACTCCTTGAAATGAAGAAAACAATAAACCAAATAAAAAACACAATAGAAAGCATCACCAATAGACTAGATGACTTGGAAGACAGAACTTCAGACAATGAAGATAAAATATATAATCTTGAAAATAAAGTTGACCGATCAGTAATGATGGTAAGAAACCATGAAAAGAAAATCCAAGAATTATGTGATAATATTAAAATACTAAATTTAAGAATTTTTTATATTTATTTTTTAGTTATAGTTGGACACAATACTTTTATTGTATTTATTTATTTTTATGTGGTGTTGAGGATCGAACCCAGGGCCTCGCATGTGCTAGGTGAGCATTCTACCACTGAACCACAACCCCAGCCCCCCAAATTTAAGAATTATTGGGTTAGAAGAAGGTATAGAGATATAAACCAAAGGAATAAACTATTCATTTCATCAAATAATATTAGAAAAATTTCCAAACATAAAGAATGAATTGGAAAATCAAATACAAGAGGCTTACAGGACACCAAATATACAAAATCATGACAGACAAACACCAAGGCACATTATACAGGGAATGCCTACAATATAAAATAAGGAGAGATTTTTAAAAACAACAGGAGAAAGAAGGAGGATTACATATAGGGGGAGACCAATTCTGGTCTCAGCAGATTTTTTAGCACAGACCCTCAAAGCTAGGAGGGCTTGGAACAATATATATCAAGCTCTGAAAGAAAATGGACGCCAACCAAAAATTTTATATTCAGTAAAATTAAGCTATAGACTTGATGATGAAATAAAAACCTTCCATGATAAACAAAAGTTAAAAGAATTTACAACAAGAAAGCCTGCACTTACAGAACATGCTCAGAAAAATATTCCATGAGGAGGTAATAAAAAAATAATGATAAAAATCAGCAAAGGGTTGAATGACACTAAGGGAAAATCAAATCAAAGGAGAAATCCAGTCAAATGAAAACCAAACATAAACCAAAATGACTGGGAATACAACTATGTCTCAATAATAACCCTGAATGTTAATGGCCTAAACTCATCAATCAAAAGATACATACTGAGAGATTGGATTAAAAAGAGACCCAACAATATGCTGCCTTCAAGATATGCATAGGAAAAAATATTCAGAGACTAAAGGTGAAAGGGTGGGAAAAAAACATACCACTCACACGGACCATGGAAACAAGCAAGAGTTTCCAACTTCATATCAGGTAAAGTAAATTTCAAGCCAAAGTTAATCTAAAGGGATAAAGAAGAACGTTTCATACTGCATAAGGGAACCATACATCAGCAAGATATAACAATTATAAATGTATATGCCCCAAACAATGGAGCATCTACATACATCAAACAAATGCTTCTCAATTTCAAGAATCAAATAGATCATACCCAATAATTCTGGGGGACTTTAGCACACTTCTTTCACCACTGGGTAGCTCTTTCAAACAAAATTAAACAAAGAAGATATAGATTTCAATGATACAATCAATAATTTAGACTTAACAGACATATATAGAATATTTTATCCATCAAGGATTAAATACACTTTCTTCTCAGGAGCACATGGATCCTTCTCTAAAATAAACCATATATTATGCCACAAACTACTCTGAGCAAATACAAAAAAAAAATGTAGAAATACTATCCTTCATTCTACCAGATCATAATGGAATGAAAGTAGAAATCAATAGAATAAAATAGTAAAAGCTACCCCAACACTGGGAGACTAAATGACATGCTATTGAATGAATAATGGATAGCAAAGACATCACAATGGAGACTAAAAAATTCTTAGAGGTAAATGAGAACTCTGATACAGCGAATCAAAATCACTGGGACAATATGAAGTCAGTGTTAAGAAGAAAGTTCATTGCATTGAGTTCATTCCTTAAAAGAATAAGAAGTCAACTAATAAATGGCCTAACATTACACCTTAAAGCCCTAGAAAAGGAAGAGCGAATCAACACCAAAAGCAGTATAAGACAGGAAATAATTAAAATCAGAGCTGAAATCAGTGACATTAAAAAAAAGAAACCATTGAAAAAAATGACAAACCAAAAAGTTATTTCTTTCAAAACATCAATAAAATTGATAAACCCTTGATTGGGCTAATGAAGTTCGGAATAAAGAGACAAAACTCAAATTACTAAAATTCATGATGAAAAGCGAAATATCACAATAGACACTCTTGAAATACAGAATATAATTAGAAACTATTTTGAAAATGTATACCCCAATAAAATAGAAAATATGAAGACATGAACAAATTTCTAGAGTCATTATTTACCCAAACTCTATTAGGATGATATATGCAATTTAAACAGAGCAATTTTAAGCAATGAAATAAAACAAGCTATCAAAAGCCTACCAACTAAGAAAAGCCCAGGACCAGATGCATTCACAGCCAAATTCTACAAGACCTTTAAAGAAGAACTAATACTCCTCAAATTATTTCATGAAATAGAAAAGGAGGGAACCATTCCAAACTGATTATGAGGCCAATATCACTCTGATACCAAAACCAGACAAAGACACATCAAAGAAAGAAAACTTCAGACCAATATCTCTAATAAATATAGATGTAAAAATTCTCAATAAAATTCTGTCAAATCAAATACAAAAAAAAAAAAACATATCAAAAACAGTGCACCATGATCAAGTGGGATTCATCCCAGGGATGCAAGATTGGTTCAACATATAAAAATCAATAAATGTAATTCATCACATCAATAGACTTAAAGATAAAAATCACATGATATCTCAATAAATGCAGCAAAAGCATTTGAAAAAATACAGCACCCCTTCATGTTTAAAACACTAGAAAAACTAGGGATAATAGGCACATACCTCAACATTTGAAAAGTATCCATGCTAAGCCCAACACCAACATCATTTTAAATTGAGAAAAATTAAAAGCATTTCCTCTAAAAACTGGATTGGATTCTTATACAGTCTGAGTTCTTTGATTTTATGTCACCTACATTTAACTAAATAACCAAATGAATTGTAAATAAATAAAATCATTTAATTAATTTTCATTGATATTTGTCAAAAATTACTCTGAATGAAGATAAAAATATAGTACTTGTGAAAACATTGGGCTAAAATATTTAGACATTTTATTTAAAAATTGAACTGAAAATACTATTTCTTTAGTGCAATTTGCTCTGAGTTTACCAATTATCTCAGCACCTAGAGTAAAAGGATTTACAATAAAAACTATTATTCTCTCTAGAGGGGAGCCAAATGAAGATGTCAACAATTTGTTAACTATAAAATAAATGAGAATGCATATTCTGCTAATTTTAAAATATTTTTAAATGAAAACTGAATTTTAAGGTATTTATTTATTTATTTTGGTTGTTTGAAACCAGGAACATTTTACCACTGATCTAGAAGTTGTGATCCTCTGACTTCTACTTGATCTAGCCTATTTGTAATTCATATGGAAAAACAAAAGACCCAGAATAGCAAAAGCAATTCTAAGCAGGAAGTGTGAATCAGGCGGTATAGCGATACCAGATTTCAAACTATATTACAGAGCAATAGTAACAAAAACAGCATGGTACTGGTACCAAAACAGGCAGGTGGACCAATGGTACAGAATAGAGGACACAGAGACCAATCCACAAAATTACAACTTTCTTATATTTGATAAAGGTGCTAAAAGCATGCAATGGAGAAAGGATAGCATCTTCAACAAATGGTGCTGGGAAAACTGGAAATCCATATGCAACAAGATGAAGCTGAACCTCTTTCTCTCGCCATGCACAAAAGTTAACTCAAAATGGATCAAGGAGCTAGATATCAAATTAGAGACTCTGCGCCTGATAGAAGAAAAAGTTGGCTCCAATCTACATATTGTAGGGTCGGGCTCCAAATTCCTTAACAGGACGCCCATAGCCCAAGAGTTATATACAAGAATAAACAAATGGGACTTACTTAAACTAAAAAGATTTTTCTCAGCAAGAGAAACAATAAGAGAGGTAAACAGGGAACCTACATCCTGGGAACAAATTTTTACTCCTCACATTTCAGATAGAGCCCTAATATCCAGAGTATACAAAGAACTCAAAAAATTAGACAATAAGATAACAAATCACCCAATCAACAAATGGGCCAAGGACCTGAACAGACACTTCTCAGAGGAGGACATACAATCAATCAATAAGTATATGAAAAAATGCTCACCATCTCTAGCAGTCAGAGAAATGCAAATCAAAACCACCCTAAGATACCATCTCACTCCAGTAAGATTGGCAGCCATTATGAAGTCAAGTAACAATAAGTGCTGGCGAGGATGTGGGGTAAAAGGTACACTTGTACATTGCTGGTGGGACTGCAAATTGGTGCGGCCAATATGGAAAGCAGTATGGAGATTCCTAGGAAAGCTGGGAATGGAACCACCATTTGACCCAGCTATCGCCCTAGTCAGTCTATTCCCTGAGGACCTTAAAAGAGCATACTATAGGGATACTGCCACATCAATGATCATAGCAGCACAATTAACATAGATAGATTTTGGAATTAACCTAGATGCCCTTCAATAGATGAATGGGTTAAAAACCTGTGGCATTTATACACAATGGAGTATTACACAGCACTAAAAAATGACAAAATCGTGGATTTTGCAGGGAAATGGATGGCATTAGAGCAGATAATGCTAAGTGAAGCTAGCCAATCCTTAAAAAACAAATGCCCAATGTCTTCTTTGATATAAAGAGAGCAACTAAGATCAGAACAGGGAAGAAGCGCATGAGGAAAAGACTAACATTAAACAGAGACTAGTGGGGTGGGAGAAAGGGAGAGAGAAGGGAAACTGTATGGAAATGGAAGGAGACCCTCATTGTTACACAAAATTACATATAAGAGTTTGTGAGGGGAAAGGGGAAAAAAACAAGGGAGAGAATTAAACAACAGCTGATGGGGTAGAGAGGGAAAATGAGAGGGAAGGGGAGGGGGGATAGTAGGGGATAGGAAAGGTAGCAAAATACAACAGTCATTAATATGGTATTATGTAAAAATGTGGATGTGTAACCGATGTGATTCTGCAACTTGTATTTGGGGTAAAAAATGGGAGTTCATAACCCACTTGAATCAAATGTATGGAAGATGATATGTCATGAGCTTTGTAATGTTTTGAACAACCAATAAAAAAAAAAAGAAGTTGTGATCCTCCTGCCTCAAACTCCCTGAATCACTAGGATTACAGACATGTACCACTGCCCTTGACAAAAACTTCATAAAAATTTTTTAAAAAGACATTGTTATCAGTTTGAGACAGAAATACAATATACAATGAAGAAATGGAGTTAGAAATATTGTGCTTAAGTATTAATGTTAATTACTCTGCTTTTCTATTTTAAAAATACATTTTGACCAATATCAGTAGGTTTTTGTTATATAAGTATGTAATTTTTTTAAAGGAACTTTATCTTTTTAAATGATCGTTGAATACATTGTTATAGAAGTCTACCAAACTAATGAAGCTAATTTTCTGTTAAAATTTGTCACAATTGGGTAATTTTCATTTTTAATATAGCCTTTCACTCTCATAATAGTAAGAACAACCGCTGGAGTGAAGATTCCTAGGCTGAGCACTCTGCTCCATCTCAGACTACATTTGAGAACTTAAACTTTGTTTAAATTTTCTTTTCCTTGGTTTTCTCCTTTATAAAATGCCGTTAATTGGAATGTATATGTCCTAGGGCTAGCAACTAAGTGAAGTTAGTTGTCGTCGTCGTCTCCTTCTTCTTCTTCTTCTTCCTCTTCTTCTTCTTCTTCATCATCATCATCCTTGTCTTTCAACAATTTTACCTGGTTGTTCCAATGTCATGACATTTATAATTACTGAGAACCAGCAATGAATCCAAAAAATACAGCAAAAATAGAGAAAGAAAAAAGCTAGCTCGATGAAGAGGAACAAACTATAAATAAAACATTTGAAAATCATTTGATGCTTTTACAATTTATGTTAGTGTTTTCATAAGTGTTGGTGCTTTTATTTAATATAATAGAAATGAATTTTTTTCTCCATAGGTGTTAAAGAAAATATTTTTATATAAAGAATGTATAACTATGATAAAAGATAAGTCCAGTGCTTTTAGAAAATTCAAATATCTCAAGAAATACTTTAAAGCACCATCTATTGAAAAATAAGAGTACAAAATAGCATGTGTACCTGATAGTATTTGACTAAAGAAAATTTGCTTGAATAATAGAGACTTGGGATACAGTTACTTAATATAATTATGAATATTATATTTTCAGAATTTCTTTGTATCTATATCAGTTAAATAAAATAATGTGGAACCATTTGTAGTAGATGGGGACTGTTGGTAAAATGATTCCTTGTGTAGTGCCTTATTTCAATGTAAGTATCTTTCTTGCTTATAATCATTTTATCTTTCATCATTATTTATGAAATGATATTTGCATTTTAAACTGTAATTGAAGTTTACTAATGTCATATTTTATTTTGTAAATCTAAGATTCTCAAATACTTAAATGAGCTAACATTTTTAATTATGGTCCCAAATCTTAAAATAATCAGTATTCAAAGTAAAGTATAAACAGAATTAATGTAAGATTGCTTTCTTAACATTTCCTTTATGGACAAAATACATATTTGACTCTTAAACATAAAATTTTACAGAAGAGAGACAGATATTAGGGAAGTAAAATAGAAATTATCTATAAAGCTATAGTAAAATATAGGTTCTTTTCTACTAGTATTTTCAGACTGTGTGTGTGTGTGTGTGTGTGTGTGTGTGTGTGTATACACCTATGTACAAATGTTGGGAGAAAACTCTATTAAACTGGAAATCATAGGGAAAAATGTAATTTTTTGTTCCAAATATATGTTCCAAATATTGTACAGGACATACTTCCATGAAAATGTTTTGATATACCTTTTTATACTTCATGTACTGTGAAGGTTACTTTAGTCCAGTGTCCAAAATTTATTTAATAGAAAAAAACTGAGATACCCAGAGCTTCTTTATGGAACACTAAATCTCAGTTTTAATATTAAAAGAGTTTGGAGATTTCAGATTATTAAGCTTTCTTTTCACTGGGAGGAAAATTTATAAATTATTAACATTGTAAATGTAAAAGGAAAACATCTATAAGATAATGTTGAATGACAGTCTTTCAGAACTTGATAGAATATTCTTTAGTCAAGATGAATGTCTGAAAATTATATATTTTTGGGTGATAATAAATAATGCTTGCAAAAATAATTTTAAAAGAAGAAAATCATAGAGGAGATCCATTGCTAAACTTTTCCAATTTCCTCTTTAAGTTCTTTTATGCTCCTAATTGATGAATATGCAGAATGTTTATATAATAAATCCAATTACTAGCTCAAATTTATAATATATTCTATAAAACAAAGTAGAACAGTTTTCAAATGAACATTTGGTTAAGTGTTCATCTCAAATAAAGTTTAACTCAAGATGCAAACATTTCAACAACATGACAATATTTGTAAACATAAAATATTGCCCATAAATATAGCACAAAAGTTTATATCTAAAGGAATAAATGTTTTAGCCCTTACAGTTGATTTGATTATCTACCTAAAAAAGGAGTCATTTTAAACAAAGTTTTTAAAGTCATCTTATGTTTATTTCTTGTATGTTAAATATCATCACTTTTTATTTTTCAGTAAATCAACTGTGGAAATAAAATGCATTTTAAAACATGCTACATTCCTAGGAATAATAAAAATCAATTATAATTAGCATTAGCAGGGCCTTGAAAAGATTTGTTTAACATACATAGCAAAAATTGTAAAAACATTTTCAGAATTATTTAAAGAAACAAGAATAATAAATACACCTTATCATAAAACAAAACCAAACAGGAAGATACTTGAGACATAAGTACATTATTATAAGTGATTACAATAGGATATAAGTTGTTACAGCTTAAGAAATTTGGTAGATATTGACACTTATGTTATTCAAATTTTAATTGCAGTGACCAAAATATCTGGCATGAATAGCTTAAAGAAGGAAATATTCATTTTGACTTATGGTGTCAGAAATTTGGGTCCCTGGTCAGCTGGCTCCATTGCTGTGGGTCTGGAGTGAAGCACAGCATCATGGTGGAAGAATGTGATGGTAGAAAACTGCTCAGTTCATAGCAGCCAGGAAGGCGGGGGTGGGGGGAGTGGCAGGAGCAAGATATAGTACCCAAGGGCACACCCTGCAAGCCCCAGCACTTTAATCATGTCCCACCTTCTACAGCTCCCATGATGCCTTCAAATTATTAACCCAGCAATGAGGTCAGAGCCCTCAGGATCCAGCCACTTCCCAAATGCCCCACCTCTGAACCTTGCTACACTAGGGACAAGCCTTGAACACATGAGTCTTTGGGGGTACATTCCAGATCCAAACCATAACAACACTATTATAAAGTGAAAATGAATGTCCAGTTAATTAAAGTTATTTTACTTAGGGAGTTGAGAGAGCAACTTCCTAAGAGAGATTCTAGAAATTATAAAAAGAATTAACTGTAATATTGCCATCCTAAAAAAAAAAAATGACAGAATTAGGTGACAGATATGCCAATTATCCTAACCTGGTTACACACTGTATCATGTGTACAAATGTCACACTGTACCCCATAAGTGTGTATAATTTATTGTGCATCAATTAAAAATATAAATCTATTAAAAAAAAAACAAGAAGGTCAGGTACCGTGGCAGACACCCTTAATTCCAGGGCCTCAGGAGGCTGAGGCAGGAGGATTCCAAGCTCAATGTCAGCCTCAGCCGCTTAGCAAGGTGCTAAGCAACTTATCAAAATACTATCTCAAAATAAAAATTAAAAACTAAAAAGGGCTAGGGATGTGGCTCAGGGGCTAAGGCCCCTGGGTTGAATCTCTGGTATCAAAATAAATAAATAAATAAACAAACAAATAAATAAATAAAATCATTTAGAAAGTGAGATTAGAACAATTAACTGATTATTTTGAAGAAAAAAACTTTAAAGAACTATTTCTTTTTCACTGTATGTAGCAAAATAAATTTCAGATGCATCAATATCATAATTTTAAAGAAAAAAGTAGCAATTAAGAAGAAATTACATTAGGTCTATGGAAATTTCTCAATGAAAACTCAGGGAATTAAATATCAAGAGAAAAATACACAGATTTCACTATATAAAATATTGCAACCTAAGGAGGTTAAATGACATATCAAAGCAATCCATAAAATAGGGGACAGTGGAATATTGAAAACAGGTAGACGGACTCCTGATCTTTGAATTTTCAACCTTGTGGAGGCAAATTATAATGTGTTTCCTGATACGTTTAAAGACCTCTAAAAATGTAATATTTGGTGGCATCCAGATCACAGACCTATTTTCATCATTCAAGCTGGATTCTTTGTCCTCAGATTGGCTGTGGATTTTACAGGCATCACAAACATCACTGGGTCAGCCTTTGTAATGAGGATGAAAGGCATAGAGAAAAATCCCAAAATACATCCTGTATAAGAAATATCAGGTCAGAATATAAACAGGGAGACTAGCAGGGGAAAAACAGAGTCTATCTTTAAAACCACCAGACAAAGCTCATAAGGTGGCTCTCTGTTTTGTCTTGGACTGAAAATGTAAAACCACAGTTCAGAATTTTTATCTTCTTCAGTCCGAAATGCTATTTTTGGTCTGCATTTATTATACCCGGATTACTGAATACTGTCCTCACTGACCTCTTTTCTTCCCTTTCCAAAGCCATCTGAAAAACATTGTAAGATTAATATTACTAAAAACTGTCTCACATAAGCCAGTTTTTAGGTATAGGGTGGTAAGTTCTATGTGGTATCTGAAGTAGTCAAGCAAGAAGTGAACTTGAATTATACCAGTAAAGCCTTTAGAAAAGAACATTTAGAATACAGTTCAAGGTCTGCTTGCCCTCATGACTTCTACAGTCACCACCCCTTCTTTCCAATATTTCAGTACCTCCCAACTTGCCCACATATGTGTGCATCCTGCTCCTAGGGTGCTAACACAAACAGCTTTCCCAAACTTTCATCTACATTCCTCTCACACTACCTTTGTTCAGACCATTATGAACTTTCAGCCTAAACTGTTCTCCAGCCCAGCTACAGAAAATATATCTCTTTTATAAGTGTAATTCCTGTCCACCACTTGTCTCACCATTTCTGCCGGACATGTCCCTTATTATTAATGACATTGTCCACTTCATTCCATACAAATATACTTTGTCTTCTCAAATGAACAGTTGCTTTAGGCAAATACATTGACTATCTATTTAATACATTATTTGAAGCTTCATATAGGGTTCAAATATAGTCAGAGTTTAGTATGCCTTTATTCTATTAAAAAGTCATTATTAATTGGTTAGTTTTCAAATTATCAGTTGCAAACTATATTTATCTATTGCAAAATTGTGACATTTGGCTTTCACACTTAAGAGAATGTCAGTATAACACAAATTGATTATGTAACAACAACAAATATTGTAGATGAGGTTTTTGTAAGAAATTTAAAACAGTAAGTTATAAAAACTATGTGAAAAAGTCAGATAAGAATTATTTCTTCTGATGTATTTTTCTCGGCTTTTAAATTATTTATATTGGCTTTTCTTTTCATCAGTCTTGTTTTCCACGTTCAAATTTAATTAGGTAAAAGCTAAAATCTAGTATAAAATCAAAGCTAAAATCTAGTATAAAAAATTAAATAGCACTTCCAATTACCATTCTATTGTTCAAATATGACGAGACACTAACACAGAACCTTATTCTACATATTACAAATGGAGAACAGAGAAACTAGATTTGTACCCAACTTTTCATTCCAAAAGATTTGTTTAGCTCTCCAGCTGGGCTGGAGAACAGTTTAGGCTGAAAGTTGATAATAGTATGAACTAAAACTGAGGATGGGAATCCATGGGAACTTTCACATGAAATGAATTCAAGATGCTAGTGGCAATGATAATGATTGCTTCACAAATAAAGATAAAGGAATTATAAAATATTTGTATCAGTAGAACATAGCTAGAGAATGAAGCAGTTATTCAAAGGAATCATACTGTTATAAATAAAAAAGTAAAAATAAAATGCTGAAGTGGGTTGTAACACCTAAAGTATGTTATTTATCTATTAGAGAAATTAAAGAATCATGCTTTCAAAATGTTATAGTTTAGGCCAAATTTCATTGTTAAAAAGTTAAAAACCTGCCTTTAGGCAAACATAATAGATATGTTTCATGTTTTCAAATAATGTTGATGAAATGTGAAATAATCTTAAAACGTTCAAATTTCTAAAAACTAAAACAAGATGTAACCCAAATGAATCAGGGAGAAAATCAGTTTTTACTTAACATTCTCCAAGTTTTTCCTAGAGCACATATCAATTGATAGTGAATAACTTAATTAAATAAATGGAGTTAGGATAAAGAGCAAATATAAAACTTTAAAACTAATGGTAACCTGATTTTTTTTTTGAAATTTTGAGCAGAAATTCATTAACATATGCCAATATGATGATTGGTTACTTCATGGAAGACTCCAAACTTTTATTGACTATATTGTCCTCATAGTATAGATCAATAGAAAAAGGATGAAAACATTTGCTACATGGGATCTTACCCAAGGGTAAAAATGCAAACTTTACTATGTACTTAACCAGCAGAACCGAAGAAGGAAAAAGTCATCATTGCTAAAGAATTAATGTAGTACTTATTTTGTGCTTTATAGGTTACTTGATCTTCCCCAAAACTTATTTGCATCTGATCTAAAATTAGTCCAGAATACTATACTTGCATTCTTTTACCATATTAATTACATAGTAGAAAGTAGTAGTAATTCCTGTTGAGGAAAGGAAGAATTGATTTTGGCATTTGGTCTCCCACTGTCTACATTGTTAAATGGTGAACTCATCATAAAGAGGTAGTGTGATCCAATTGCTTTCAGTAGAGATGTGATCTTCTGAACCAAAGTTAAAGCTTTAAAACTGTATCATTAAAATAAACGTAATGAAATGCAGCATCAAATAATGAAGGAAACAAAGCTTCTTAAAAGCAAGGAAATAAAACCACAAAAATGATCAAATTAATATGTGTTAACATTAGAAAAATTTTAAAAAATGAAGATTTATTATAGTTTCATGTTAGTTCAAATCTGTGTCTCAAAAAGTGAGAGAAAATTGTTTTTTTAATTAGGCAAGGGAGATCAGATAGTAAAATGACTTAAAAACGGAATAGAAAAAAATACATAAATATATGACACAATTGGAAGAGAAATTTAAAGTGGTTGAAGACCCTGCACTTTAGAACACATGTAGCCAACTGCAGTTTTCCCTTCCCTAACACCTTCTTTATGTTCATGAACACCCAATCTCCTATTCAGAATCAAACATAGCTTTATAGAACCTGAAGGTAACACAGGAGAAGGGAACTTTTGACCTGATGACAGTGGAAATGAAATCAGGCCAAAGAATAGGAACACACAGGCAAGGCTTCATTGGGAAGAAAATGATGTGAGGTTCACCTTGAGGGGAAGAGGAGCGGCCATGATGTAGAGGATATTTGGTTTGGCCCACAAACAAAAGAAGGGACTGGCCTTTTATGGAGTAGCTGAGGTGGGAGAAGATTCTTCCAGGTATTTGGCATTATTCTATACCCAGTCTCCGTGGTCAAAGTGGGGAGGAATAGAAGGTAGGCAAAGGCACATTCCACGGCTTGCTGAAAGACTGGAGAGGGCCCCAGGAAGATTTTAGCAGGCAGGGAGTTATGGATGAAGCCCTGAGCACTTATCTGCCCTTTCATCCCAGATTCTCTCACAAGCATCTACTTCAAGACTTTTTGGTTTTTTATGAATCTTTGAAGAACTTATGCAACAAAACAAAAGTAATTGTTGTTTCCTTGTATATTTTTCAGAGACTAGATAATCAGATTTTTTTGAATGAAAGAATGTCTAGACACATAGAAACCATCCAATTTTTTCCTCATGTTTTTATCTAACAAGCAAGGGCTCCTTTTAAGCCCTAGAGGATCCAGGGGAAGAAGGAGCCATAATAATTTAGTGGACACCTTCCATGCTTCTCAGGGAGGCAGTTCTGTATAGCCACTGAGCTCCTATATGTAAAAATGCAGATCAAGGTCTTAAGAAATGCAATTCGCATTTCCCTTTACCTCAGATTCAAAATTCCTGACACATAGTTTTGTTTACATTGCTTTTAGAGAAAAGCTGTGAAGTAGGATGAAAGATCAACTTTACTTATTTTTTTTAACTCTCATCCAATCATGTCCTAAGTAACCAAGTTCTCTACCACTTCCAATGCAATGATTTTCCCTGTGTTCATTGTCATATTTGGGCCACTTAAACATTCAGAGTACAAGACTTTTTGGATAAAACACTTTGCTCAGTGTCTTCCAATCATTCTTACTCCTTCTTTGATCTATGACTGCTACCTCCATTGTCAAAACTGGCATGATCTGCTACAACACTCTCAATTTCTCTTTTGTGATTCATAATAATAGGTTTCAGATAAACATAAAATTATTCTCACCTATTGATAATGTTAATCATTCCAGAGTATACATTATCCCACTTCAATCTCAAAAGTTTTTTGTTTTTGCTTTTTCCCAGAAATTAACCAAAGGATCCATTAGCGAAATAAATAACCCTTTGGAAATATTGAAAGAATCTCTAGGAAGATGTCTTCTAACTTCACCCAGAAAAGTAAATGTTTTGTTTTTCTTTATCACATAATTTTTACAGTATGGCCAAATTATGATTTTTATTAGAATAGCACTTGAACAAATTAACTCTGAGGGTAGTCCCTCAGTTTGAAAAACATTTAAGAGAATAGTTCATATCCAATTGCATTTACATTATAAAAATAGACTTTAACATATGTCTTTAGCAAATAATCTACATGCAGAGTTAAACAGGTTGTATAAATATGGCAATAGTTCTTCAGGGATATAATAAAATATATGTTAAAGTTTCTTTTTATTGAAAAAAGACATGCACAAAACTAGAGAAAAAAGGCAAGCCTATCAACCCATCAACTAGAAGTAATACAATTATTTAGATTTTATTTTTATTGTTCCATATTGTGTTTTTCACTAAATATAGCTGATTTCTTCTGTGTGTGGTCCTCAGGAAACTTTGTATGCTGAAATTTTGCAAGGTAATATATTTATTTCTATAGATACATACTTCCATTGATATTAACAATCATTTGTCAATATTTTTGACAAAATAGCAAAATGATGTATAGCATAGCCATACAAATGTCAATTAAAATAATTTTGGGTGAGGTGTAGGTAGGGATTATGGGTTTCGTTTATTTTGTGTATCAGAATCTTTACTGCAATATCAAGGTAGTTTTCATTTGGCCCATCTCATTGTCTGGATGCAGCCCAAGAGGGTCCTTGACTCAGGCCTTTATGAAGAGAACAAAAGATGAGGAGAAGTTGGCTAAACCTGAAGTGCAGCATAAATAGAGGATCCTATAAAATAATATACACAGATACAAATGAAGTAGTAAATGAAGAATATGCAGCGGGATTGCAATATTAAAATTTTCTTCATTTTGATTGAAAAATTCAATAAAAAAAATCCACTTCTTATTAACAACTTGGTCTTCACCAAGTTGATTAACTTCTCTGAGTGCTACTTTTGGACATTTCCAACTCTAAGTTGCTTAAGTGCTTGTATTTATTTGTCAGAGAATAAAATGAGTTTTATAAGCTTACCTTATAAACTTTCTTTCTAAAGAATAATTTTTAGAAGTCGAAGAATTATCTTTGAGTCTGTCTTTATCTTGAATTAATCTGATTGGATGTATAAGTCATGCTAATAACAGATAGGTTTTTATATACTTTGGTCCTTTAGATCCCTTCCATTTATAGCACCCATAATCTTTCAAGAACATAAATAGATAGATCATAAATAACTGTAGAATTCACTGGTTCCAACTCTTATCATAATGCCTGACAAAAATTTGTGAGCCCATATGAGATCTATTAAATCAAATTTAGGGGACTGAAAAATCAGTATTTTAAAACAGCTTCCTTGATCTTTATTTCATGGACATTCTATGTGGCCACACATAATGGAGAGATATTTTGACATTTGCAGTTGATGGTAAAACATTCATAAAACACAAATTTTCCTCTCACAGAATTTCTCAGGATCCCACTTCTTTTCATTGTCTTCTTGAAGCTATCTTTTCCCAAGCTACTTCTCCAAGAAATGGACTCTCCTGCTCTCCTAAGTGTCCTATTTTCTTTTCTCTCTGTCTGCAGTGCTTCTTATTTTTTTAATTCTATGCTTCTTTTCTTTACATGGCATATTAAGTACAGTTTCTGTCCACATTCCCTGCTCAGCCAAGCAAAATCATTGTCACCAAGGGCAACAACATTGTTCAGGGTTAGCCCTGGGCCTTGCCATCTTGGAGTCTTGAATTATGTCCTTTTGCCTCTAGAGTTCTAGAATAACAAACCATGTGGACCCAATTTTCAAACTACTTAACAAATATTGTTAGATGATTATTATGTGCCAGACTCTCTGCTGGCTCTGAGAAAATAGCGATAAATAAGCCAAAGACCATCCTTCCAGTGGCTTACCAGGGAAGACAGGCGGACGTGCCCTGCAGTGCTCCTTCAGTGCTACAGGGGAAGGACCAACAGAGTTCTGTGGAAACGAATGTTCTAGCCTTTCCAAAGACCATGAGTGGGTTTTACAACTCCATATGACACAACATTAAGGACAACACCTGCCAACAAATTGATGTCAACTTTATGCAAAAGAATTATCTGTGCCATATTTTCTGCTCTCTTGAATCTCATTGTCTTCCTTAATTGTCTCTGCTTTTGACTACAGACAGCCCTTTCTCTCTCCCTGTGTCACTACACTCTGAGTTAAATCTCGTATCCTGCTGTACTGTTTCCTGTTACACCACAGAATTTTTTTTTAATTTTTTTTTGTTTTAATTAGTTACACATGACAGTACAATGTCCTTGACATACATTTGAATCAGATGGGATATAATTTCTCATTTTTCTGAGTATACAGGTTGCAGAATCACATTGGTCATGCAGTCACGTATATACACACAGCAATAATAATGTTTATTTCATTCTACTACCACAGACTTTTGACTCATATTCTCTCTGTTCTCTCCCTCTTCCCCACTGCTATGCTACCTCTATCCCCCAAGAGCAGTAGACGTGAATTTAAAAGAGAGAGAGAGAGGAAAGTAGTTTCTTTAAAAAAAAAAAAAAACAAAGAATAGAGAAAAGAATGGAATAGAAAATGGAATGTTCATGTTTATAAATGAATAAATTTTGATTTAACATTCAAAAAATGTTAAAGAAAATTTATTGGGGGCTCATATTTCACAGCTGTGTGCCCATCAACACCTGCTCCCAACTCATATGTAGCCATCATCAAGGATGAAAGTTGAATTGTCTTTAGTTATTGTCCATTCCTCTCATCTCTTGTTAGTCTGGCAACAATATGGATGCTAAAGAAATGAATTTTACAGGGCTGGGGATGTGGCTCAAGCGGTAGCGCGCTCGCCTGGCATGCGTGCGGCCCGGGTTCGATCCTCAGCACCACATACCAACAAAGATGTTGTGTCCGCCGAGAACTGAAAAATAAATATTAAAAATTCTCTCCCCTCTCTCACTCTCTCTTTAAAAAAAAAAAAGAAAAAAGAAATGAATTTTACCATGTGCATTGTTGATCTTCCAGACCCTTATGTACAAGATCACATAAGCTTCTGTGTTGTCTTGTACATTCAAAACCAATATTCTGTTTTTAAAAGAATACTGCATTCTACTAAGAGCCCTTCTATTTAGCAAAGATTTTCCTCATACCTTCCTAAAAGAGTAATTTCAATACTTAGACTCTGGGGAGGTGTCCAGTGTCACCAGATCAAGACAGCAGTGATAGCCTCTAGCTTCATTTAGTTTCACAGATCCATTATCTGGGAAAGGAAATAACAGCTAGTATTATACATAAGGAGATGAGAACAAAACTGCCGAGTTTAGAAAACTGACAGGCATTGTGTTAAATCTGCCATACAAATTATAATATCAACCAGAGAAAATATTGTGGATGTTGTTAATGTCTAAAAAATAATGATATGTAAGAGAGAAAGAAGAATATTTATCCTATTAAAAATAGAAATCAAACCTTTACAGGATTCTCCTAACAGGCCCTTGATGAAGGACATGTGTCCCTTCCACCAACTAGCCTCTTTGTGGGCAGATTTTATTTCTACTCTGATGAGTGTAACAGCCATTATTATCACAGATGAGAATACATTTAAATGTCATGCCAGCTCAAATAAAAATAGTTGGACTTTTTCATACCACTGCTGTTAGAAGAAAGGACTCACGAGCCATAAGGATTGCTAGTTGATCTTGAACTTCGCTTTCAGTGTATGACAAGCTGAGCAGAGAAGGGATATACTACATGCTATATCCTAAAGATAAAGGAAATGACTTTCACATCTTGGTATGTTAAAAGGAGAGCATGTACATTTTTGTATTATTTGTGTATGTTTGTGCATAGCATTAGGTACAAGTAGGTGCACAAGAACAAATTTGTTCAATATAGTTTCTTGCAGTTCATTTGGGTGTGCAGCCAATTATGTGACCTCCAATTAGCTCATTTATAATGGATTGAAAATATCCAAGGGTGAGAAGACTGCTGGGAAGGTAGAAAGAGATGCTGTAAGTTCCTGCCTCATAGTTCTTTGACCTTTTCTTCATTTAACATGATGTCAATACTTAGAGCAAGAATATGAGATAAACAACATGAGAAATATCACTCTTTTCATTCAGTGGAATACACCTTGAGAAGTAATGATAAATTAGTGTTTGTAGTAACACTGAGAGATTTTGGGAGTACAACACAGTGGTATGGTCCTTCACCAGAATGTTTTGTTCTGAGTCCCATTCACATTTTGTCTGTTTCATTTCATATTTAAATTTGGCAACCCTTTAAAAGAAGAGACTCAAGATCTGCTCCTCTTCCCTGAATCCTTTTTTACTGTTGGAGGACAGGAGTAAACCTGCAGAGATACAAACTTCAGAATTCCTTTGGAGCAAGGGTGAATACCAATAGACATGACATTGCTTTTTTAGTTTGTCGATTAACAATCACTCTATAGCTGATTAAAGAGAACATGCTTAGCAATAGGGTGAAGATGGGAAAAGACCCGTTGCTAGCTCCATGGGGCATAAGTTCACCATGAGGTATTAAGCATTTAGGATGGAGAATTTCATTACCATACACAGTCAGGGTGTGGTCAAGAATCAGAACCACCTAGTAACAGCATCTCATTCCATTCAGGTGAAGTCTGCTTGAAGAACAAAAAAGGGCAGAAAGAAAGAGGAAAGGGTACCAAGGAGAATGAACACAAACCCAGCGAAGTAGCTGCTGTGGTTGGGTCACAGTGAACCTCAGGAGCTCACCTAAGCTCACCAAAGCAGAGGCTGGCTCATGGGAGTCTGTGGATAAATCCAGGGCAGAGCAAATGCCAGGTTATCCTCCAGACTTCACCCATATGGTTGCAAGACTGAGGATATTATCAGCAAACACAGCATGTCATGTTGTGGTCACTATCTCCTATCTCATGGATCTATTTGTCCATTCTGTCTAGAAAGTGCCACGGTGCTGTGCATGACAGAGGCTCTAAGTAGCTACTTCTCCATGTCCAGAGGTTTAAAGGATTAAGAAATAATTTCATTTTAATTTGCTTTGGATAAGGCTCATTACAAGGATATGTGTCCTCAGTCCTTTGGTGCATGGTTTGCCCTTTTTGCTATACATTATTCTAAGGCTTATCTTTCATGTCCTACTGTTCCCCCCACCACCACCACCACCACTCATCTACTTGAGGTCAGATTTATCTGAAAGAGATTTTGGCTCATGCCTCTATAATTATGCCTTCTTAAATTTCTTTATAAGAATAGGAACAATGTGTTAGCCTTATCAGTGAAAACTTGGCCCTCTTTACCATACGATTTTCAGATTCCATTAGGATCATAGGAAGCTAAGCGAAAGGAAGAAAAAAAAATAAACTCTCTTTCTAAAGGTCAACCTTCTTAATTAAATGAGAACTCAGGCAGCAGCATTGGAAAACCAAGTGACTGTAGCGTGGGCTTTTCCTGAGGAGACCCTACAGAGACTCAGCCAATGCTGCAGAAGCAGGGCAAGCTCAACTGTTCCCTGATGGGCAAGAGGCTGCAGCGCCACAGTGGGTGCCTTTTTTTGTAAACACATGGAATTGACAGTGAGCGCCTGCACCTCTGTGCAAGCTCCAAGCCTTGCAAAGCACTCCATTTCTGGCCTGCCTCGTTTTCACCTTCTCTTGACTTGACCATCACCATACCTGCCACTTCCTGGCATTTTCTGCCTTTCTAACCATTATCCTTCAGCTGAGGTCAATGTAGAAGAAAGAAAAAAATCAGTGAAGATGTTCTGAGCGAGGTACTTGCACATTTTAGGAGTTTTAAATACTTGGAGGAAAGTATCATCACATCCTTTTACAGAAAAGCAAACTGAAATTCAGAAAGGTTAATCATTTAATTCAAGGTCATATAGCTAAGGGAGTAGTAGTACATGGCTAGGTTGGACCCTCTGTTGCCAAGCCTATTCACCTATTCTTCAACCATAAGAGCTAAGGTTTGTATTGTTCTGATTCCATTCCCACTGTCTTCGTTCAGAAATCTCCAGGTGGTATCAGGGACCACCCTGGACATTCCCAGCATCACAACAGCCAACTCTGTCTAGACTTTCAGCTAACCTCAGTCCTGCCCCTCCCTTGATTTGGTTGTTTTCCAATAGGTCTCTGGCCCATTCTGGTTGATCAGGAGCTCTATGACATCCTCTCATGAGTAAATGAAGCCAGACATTTTCCAAAGCAGTGAGAAAACCTCAAGTTTTGAGCTTGACTGTTCATCCCAACACCTTCCTTCCCTGACTGCGTCTCTCCTCCTAACTTTCTCCAGCAGCACAGCTCTGAGTAGTGCTGCCATGACGCTGCATTCCATTTCAAAAAAGTAAAGTATTTTGGATATTTGATTCTTTGATTGATTATATTGAGAAGCAATTAAATAAACATATTGATTATAGTTATTCTTAGTAAGTACAACAACGACATGATAAAAATTAACTCATAATCTCAAGAGTCAGGAAATTTTTCCAGGTTCTTAAATTTTACTATAAACCAAGGATTTCAATTAATAAGACTTAATAAAACTTGGATCTGAAGATTTTTCAAAAGATTGATTTGTGTTTAGGCACAACTGGCCACACCTCCTAACACAGTGCACTATCCATATCAAGCTCCAGGGGGCGGCATTGAGATTATGTCATGCTGTGGTGTTTTTCAAAATCAGAAAGTAAGGAAGAGAGAAGGTTTTAAGCACTGGTTTATATCTCTGGCTGCAATTAGAGTTTCCAGGGATAACTTTTAGGACCAATGTCTTTGTGTAACTATCGGCAATTAAATCAAAATTTGGGGGTAGATGTAGGCATCAGTAATTTTTTGAAACCACTGTTTTAGAGCATGGGATATGGAGATATGAATTTTGAATTTTAACCCCAATTATTAATCCTCAAAGCTTCATTCTCTTCATTTGTAATAAAATAAGGGTACAAATTGTTCCTGATTTATAGGATTGTGAATTTAACCCTAACCTGTAGTGCTGTAATTCTAGTGAATATTTTTAAATAATAAGTAATTATTGTCATTGTTATTATGAAGAAATACATCACTACTGCTCTAATACCTTCATTTCCAACAATTCAAGAAGGATAATATACTACTAATTAAGCACATTCTTTTCTCAGAGATTCAAAGGTCATGTGAAATAAGATTAATTAAGTTTTATGAGTCAGAAAATAATTCAAATACTTAGAAATCTTAAACTCAGAAAGTGGAAACTACCAAACAGAACACCTGGTTGAGGTCAGGCAATGGAGGCTCTGCCAAGAGAATTGCGCCTTTGGTCAATTATCTTTTCATCCTAACCACACTCTGCTTTCTCTGACTATCCACATTACTTCAACTCTCTCTCAAATACTAAGCATGAATCTGCAGGAACCTGTTAGTCACCTCCAATGATTTCCTTTACTTTAGAATTAACCAACTCCTAACCAAAGTCCTTCACAACTTAAGCTCAACCAAAGTCCTGTCAATTACAGCTCATGAATGCTCTCAAGCATCAATCAATTTCTCCATCTTTCCTGAAAGGTGGAGCCATCTCTGTCTTGGATTCTGCCTGCTATTAGCTCCTAATTAATTCTATACGCTGCAAGAAATAACTTTCTGAAAAACAAATATTCATGAATCGCTCTTTGATTTAAATTTACCTTTACCACACTACTGTTGACAGAGTCAAGTCAAAAGTCCTTAGCAAAAACCTTCAAACTCTGGCTTTTTACCAAACCTTTCAGAATATTCCTCCCACCCACCCCTTCTCTCTAGTATGTCTTGATCTAGGCCCCCTGACTGCCGCACCACTCTCTGAACATGGCAATGTGTCTTTGTACATGCCCTTCCCTTCACTTGTTGTTTGGTTCCTAAATTCTTTGCCTAGATAACAGTTAATTATGTTTCCAGGCTGAGAGCATGTGTCATCTCTGTGGCCACTCTTCCAAGCAGCATGTGTCCTTTTCTCTTCCGGTCTCTCTGTGGAGCACTTCCTGTCTTGAACATAAACGATCTTGAATGCCCATCTCACCCAATATTCAGAGGGCTCCTCAAGAAAAAAAGCCTATGACTAGATTATTATAACTTTCTTTGACAGAGGGCTCAAGTGATTAATTGAATTATAATGACTTCATTGGAAACAAGACTTGCTAGACTATCCCAAGGAACTTAAAATGTTCAGGAGTCAGACTTAAGATGAATAAATGCATTATGAAACACCTTCATTCGTTGTAGACAATCTCTGTTAACAAAGGGGAGACCTCTCCCCCAACCACAAACATGAACTAGAAGTGGACACAAGTATCCAGAGTTGATCCAGAGTTACTGAGGAGTTAAAGGAAAACTGTGTACTCTTCAAGCAGCATTTTTGTCACAAATGGAAACATTAAAGTAAGTGTAGTTGAACTCCATTTGTGTCCATCTCTAGTGCATAATGTTTTTATATGAGTGTTGGATTTGAACATATTAGATTTCAGGGAAAAGCTTAATAGCTTGTTGCAAAATTTCTTCTTCAATCTTTGTCCTGGGGCAATAGAGAGACTGAAGAAAACTTTTTAGATGATGAGACATCTCTTTCAAAAGGTTTCCTTCCCTAGAATTCCAGTTCAATCAAGTGTTTAGGAAATAAATGAACAGGAAATGGTCCTTACTGATAGTATTGTATATTTATAATAAAATTTAATAACTCATTCATGATTATTTCAGAACTACTACTAAAATTTAACTCATTGATGTTCTGTAAGGATTTCTTGAGCATTGTATTTAATACAAAAGCTAAGATGTGCTGTGATGATCTAGATCAGTGTAGAACCATACATATAAAAGTCATCCCAAAATGGTCATTGACCCCAAAATCAAATGAGGGCTGGTAGAACTAATGAGTTTTACAATGGGTGCACATTAGTATTGGTTTTAGATCAGTTTAATCTTTCTAATCTTCAATCAGCTTTGTTTTCTCTGAGGAAAAAAAGTGAAATAAAAAATAAAGGAAGACAAGAAACTGAAGTTCAGAGAAATGCATAATATGGGTAGTGAGAAAAGGGAGAAAGTAAAGGGTCAAGGCATCCAACAAAGAAACCTCCCAATGACATGGCAACTTGTAATCCAGCAATAAGAAACCTGTATGTGGCTTTCCTCCCTCCAGCTGCATGTCTTGGGCCCTGGACAGTTGCTCATGTTATCTTTGGTAACATTCACTCATCATCACAAGGGACCCTGCAGGTTGACATGACCAGCCCACATCTTCTTCAGAAAACTCAGGGACTTTGGGGCCATCATGAAGAAGAAGGGAGGGCCAAAGCTGAAATAGATACACATTAATAGTGGCCATCAAAAGAAGATATAGTATCTAAGTTATCCGATACCATAGATGTTACTAATCATTATTTCTCAACTGTGGCCACAGGTTAGAATCACCCTGGGAAATGTTTTGAAACTCCCAGCCAAACTCTGTGGAATTAGATTCAAATCTAATCAGTCTGACATAGAGCTTGTTTTTTTTGTTTGTTTGTTTCAAATTTTTCAAATGAATTCCAAAGTGGTCGTAATGTGATCTGGGATTTAGACCCACTTTTACAAAAAGAAAAATTTCAAAATATGTTACCAGCTTTTTACTGTTAAAATAACTAATTTTAACTTTTTTTTCCTCCTTGAAATCCAGGGACATTTTCTGAATGTTTTGATTACATTCTTTTGACAACATAAAAACAGCCTATTTAATTGTTTTAACACACATTCAAGGCACTGTATAACAACTACTATATCTTATTCCATTTTGTATTAACAGTAACTTCCAAGAAGCACAAATCAGCTTGAATCCAAAGTCCATACCTCTTCTATGTACTTCTCAGAAGACATTTTGGAATCTTGCCCCCACTGTTGGTAGGAAGTTTCTGTACTGACTGAAATCAGCTGGTCTTGAGGCATCCTCTTTTTCTTGAATCATGGAAGAAAACTTACTTATTCCAGAGACAGAGCTGTTTATTGTTACTGTTCTTCTCATGTCTGCTACCAGGGAGCCCCTGACAGCATTATTTACTCTGTGTTTGAAAAGTAAGAGTGAGGGTATGCATAACTTCCCTAAATCCTTCCTTGCTGGCATTCTTAGTTGTCATCATGGCAAAGTTTTAACATTTCTCCTGTTTTCAAAATCAAAGCAACTTATGAAGCCCTCAAGTGGAAGATGGGAATTCCCAAAGACAAGTTCAGGCACTACTGATAATAGTCCCAGAATAGAGATGTTGGAATGAGCTAATGGAAAGAATTCTGGAGCCATTCGGAAGATAGAGACTAAGACTGACTTGGAATGCTTCCAAATTGCTTGACCTTGGGCAGGTCATGTAACCCTTATAAACCCTAAGATATCTACCAAGGAGATAGTAGTTCATGCCCTAGTGAGACCAAAAAGGGGGAGAGTGAGTACACAAGAGGCCCTCTTTAGAAGGACGTTTTGTACTTTTGTAAAGTACAATGCAAACGAGTACTTTTGTCCCTGTTCCTTCTGTCACTTATCTTCACTCTTCTACATGAAGTACCTGGACTTCCCATGCAGCAGTCCCACAGATATAGCTCTGTGGAAGAAGACGACTCCAGGTAGACAAGCAAGGCACTCTGCAGGGATAGGTTGAGGCCAGAGCCTACAGCCTGGCACCAGAGAAGACTGTAATATAACAAGGTAAAATAATCAGAGAATCAGAGGAAATAAATGCACATTCCCACTATACTTTCTGGAATATCTTTTGTAAAATATTAAAATCATTTATATCTTGTAAGGATACATGTTTGAATGATACTTTTAATTTTTCTTTATGGAGTAATCAATAGATTTTAAGAAGACATAGGGAAAGCTGTTTAAAAGGCTACAATAAAAAGCATATTTGAAAAGGCTAAATTATATTGGGAGATAAAACAACATTTGATACCAGATGCTAAAAACATATGACCAATTATGACCAACAATACAGGACCAGAAACAGAAGTCAGGAAGACGGCATTAGAAAACCCAATATGCTTATTGCCGTGAGTCTGGCTAGCTATAAAGGAAAGAGCAAGAAGCAAAACAAAATGAATATGTTTCTAACACGTAATCATGAAACAGCATGAGCCCAGGGAAGCTTATTATGTGTAGCTTGATTCTGCTTAGTTGATTAATCATAAATTAATAATTTTATAACTTTTATGGTCCAAAGTTTTTTTTTTTCATCATAGATAGGAAACTGTAAAAATAAGATTCTCCAATGGGAAGGAGCAGATTTTCTATAAAGAGAAGTAACAGTAAGGAAATAATCGTGCATTAGGAGAAATGAAACAGCAGCCTGTTTAATCAATTAATATGATAATATATGTGTCACAGAATTATTTTTGAATCCATGTTTATTTGTAGAGAGTACAATGCCTTTAACAAGAACGCTTCTATTTGGCAATATGTATAAAAATAAAAACGAAAAATGGAAACTTATGCAATTTCTAATGCTAAAATAACACTGAACTATATCATTAGTGGTATTTACAACCTTAATTAAGAAGTCATTTGATGATAATGTTAACAAATTTGGCATATTTTTTGGTCAGATTGACACTACTTGAGACAGACACAAACATAATGATGTTCCCTCAGTAAAATCAGAGCAGGATCTGTGAAGGAACATCTGATGTCTATGGTAAAATTAAGGTCAAGGACTTGGCAAAATATGTTACAGACTATAACAGATGTTCCTAGATTAAATCATATTTCTATTAAAAACTATAGAGATGTTTAGTTGATAGAACCTAGAATCACAGAATTGCAGAGCCAGGAGGGATATTTAGGGACTATTCATTTCCATCATTTTCAGGATAAGGAAACTGACATGCAAATAAGGCTAATCCCAAATTCCCAGAGTTGGATAGCAATGTCTGGGCCAGAACTCAATTTATTTCAACTGTCACAGAATGCCTGCTATTTGTAACAAAAAAGGAACATTTTAATATTTTATATAAATATATATAGTTTAAATTCTCTTCTTTGACCATATTAGATATAGATATACTAATAAAATGGACCACTGCCTTATTTAATTTCTGTTCCTGGATATTAACCAATGCTATATCTTATATTGAAGTCCAAATTCCAGGGAATGCTTCCATTCATCAGACATTAAACAGATATCAAACTGGTATTATCTGCAACATGCTTCTTCTAAAAAAATTTCTGTAATACCATTGAAAATCAGTTAATATTAGCAACATGCTGGTATGTAACAGTATCTTTTCAAATTTATCTAATGAGCAAACACTTTGTCAGTTCGTCTTTCATAAGATTTAATACAATTCAGAGTTTGGATACAATACTAAATTTCTATGAATCACAAATGAATAAATATTATCCTAGCATAACAGAAAAACATGATAGTGAATCTCACATGTTTTCTTTCAAGGGTAAATCAAGTCACCGAAGGAGCAATAATAGAGAAAAAAATCATGTACATCTATATTCCAAAATGTTATATAATCTCTCATTCGTGATTTTTAAGACGTCATAATGGATGAACTGGGAGTTAGAACATCCAAGTTCCGTTACAATCTGCCATATATCATGAAAGGGATTTTCTGGCTTTAACATTTCAATGACCAAGTATGATAGACTTCACAGGTTCCAGACACCAATGAGTGTGGAGAATACAATCAATTAGTGAAGTTGTAGGGTGAGTTATCCTTCTCAGTGGCACAGACAGGTTACCGTAGCCACAACCTGAAAATTAATGTGGTCTCCTGTGCTGTGCTCATCTCCTACACCTAACCCTTCCACTAGATCAAGACTATGTCTCACTGCCTTATCTTTATTCCTATGTCTCTCTAATGTGCATGGGTATCAAATTCCTCAAAGGATATGGTAAAAGTACAAAGGCCCAGACTATCCTACTTTAAAAAGGAACATCCCCTATGGGATTCATGACCTGTTTAAGTGATTATAATATGCACCAAATTTGAGAAACACTCCTCTAGCATTTGCTCTTTCCTCACCACGAATTGAGCAATATTTCTTATTATGCACTTAGAGCCCTTGCAAAATTTATCTTTTGCATTCCTCTCCAGCCTCATTTCTTTTCATCACTGCAAATTAATTGCACATTTCCCTCATGTTGAAAATCTTTCTTATAGTTTGGGTCTTTTTTAAATTTACATATTCCTTCAAAAATTATTTATTAAGTTCTTACCATCTGTACAGCACTAGATCTAACACTGGAGATGAAGTGTGAGGAGTTGGGCAGCCTATCAGTTCTCAAGAAGTGAAAATGTAGAATCAACAAACACATTGAATTAGAATTGAGATACACTCTGTAAGGAGTAATTATCGGTTGCCATGAGAGCATATTGTTACATGCTCGAACAGATGAAGCTATAGACCAGGTGAGATCTAGTGAGCAGCTTTCTCAAGGAGGTATTTATTAGGTTAATGCTTAAAGTATGGATATAAATTACCTAGATAAATGGCAGCAAGTTCAGAGGGCCTTATAGACAGGTAACAGAATGTGCAAAAGTATCCTGGTGGGAGGAAAATAACATTTACAAGGAACTAAAAGTAGGTTGTGCAGGTTAACACAAAACGAGAGAAGGAATGGGTAGCTAAATTTGATGAAGCTGAGCAGTCAATGTAAGGACTCAATAGCCACAGTTTTTCTTTATCTACAGAAAATGTTGGTGTTATTGAATACTTTTAAGCAGAGAATTATCTGAGGTTTGCATTTTAAAAGATTTTGTTCAGACCCCAAGGTAGAGAATAGATTAAATGATGAAACCAGGGAGGATATAATACCTTACAGGAGGCTGTTGCAAATAGTCTGGGAGAAAACAGATGGTGATTGGACTAGGCTGTGCTTGCTAGAGGACTGCAAGAAAAAATGGTGAGGGAAGACACATGCTACCGCCTGACTGATTTTATAGGTCAATAAATATTTGACTGAATTCACCATGAATTGACCAACAGTGTGATCTTGGACAAAATCCTTTAAACCTCTATGGATCTCAATTTCATTACTTAATAAGGAATCTCATCCTCTTGCCCATTTTGAGTCCTTAGCACCAAATACTGGCAAGTAAATATCTTTTTCTTGGCATGGAGTATACCAAATCAGACAGATTCCAGAAAGAAATGTTTAAATGGAAAAGTATTTAAGAAAAGGACTTTTTATGGATGGAACTGAGTTCAGCGACTAACAAAAATCTATAAGGTAACCCAGGAAATGTGATCACAGGAAGTCTTTATCATTCTTTCACACTAAGAGGTAAGGGCAAAGAAGAGTGATAATGAAGCTAGTGAGAGACTGAACAGTGGCTGTGGGTCTTTTTCTATCCAAAAGAGGTTGTGGCTATAGAAGGTCAGTCACTGCTAGAACCAGGGCCAGGCAAGGGATGAACTGGCAGTGGAGGTATTGACCTCTTCTCCCAGCCTTCAGTATCTTTCCAGTGCCTCTCATTGACTGAATGACTTTTAAATCTAGAGGGTGAAGAAATTCAGGTGATTCTGTTCTTGAGGTCAACCTCCAGGCCACTGAGCAAGATATAGATAGAGAATGGAGTTAGGGAGGCAAGTGGAGAATATTCAGAAAGAAGTGATCTGCACAACTCTTCAAGACCATGGGGGATTGAATTTAATAGACCAGGGAAGTGAGTCCTATATGAGTAAAAATAAGATGTTGGCCAGATATAAGCAAAACTAAGAACACAGAGTACCTAGTGGATCACAAACCATGGAAATCGTTTCAAGAAAGGACATATTAGGCAAATACTCAGGTAAGGTCTGAATCTTTTGTCTTTCACATTTATATCCTCATATCTATTGAAAGGGCAATAATAGAAAACTTCCAATCAATAAATAATCTAGATATTCACATCACTTTATACAATGTTATTATAACTGCACAAGATACCTTTCACCACTGGAACTCAGACTTATGTCACACATACTGTATGTAATTATATTTAAAATATTAAAACTTCTAGGGTCTAGAAATGTGAAACAAATGAAATTCAGTCTATCCAATATCAGTTGAAAGAGTCTTCATATTAACAAACATAATTACCATGGATCTATCTACAGAAAATCTACTATGTGTCGGGTAGAGATTAGAGACATTACAGATCTCATCATCTCATACTATAAAGACCACACATGGAAGAACTACAGTTTTCTGAAAGAGGGTCTAAGGCTTAAAGATGAAGGTAACATTCTTCCATAGCTTAGATAGAAGGTAGATAAGACTATAGGGTTCACACACAGGTCTCCGACTCTACAGCTTTCTTCTACTGCTGTAACCTAGTGAAGCAATAGGGCTGCCCATAGATGAGGCTGAAGAGACTATTGGTGAGTTCCATGAATAGATATAGAAGTGCTAGTGGGAGTTCATTTTCTTTTCTAATTAACTGGGGGAAACACATCAGAAGTCAGAAGTTCCAAGCTAATTGGTTTAGGGAAATGAGAGCTTGGTTAAGAAAGAGTATATAATATCCAACAGGTGTTTGTTACAGAGGGAAATTAACATCACCTTGAGTCCTGGGGAGAGTTTATGATCAGCAGAATGTACCTGAGGAGTGTGGTTTCAACAGAATGGAAAGATTAGAGGTGAGATGGCAAAGTAAACTATTCAGCCATGAGTAAGTAATACTTACTTACTCATAGGAAGTTAGGCTTCACAAGATATATATATA
Source organism: Spermophilus citellus (assembly GCF_964194105.1). NCBI lineage: Eukaryota > Metazoa > Chordata > Mammalia > Rodentia > Sciuridae > Spermophilus > Spermophilus citellus. Next base: position 83,788,418 of record NC_138193.1, read on the forward strand.
TATATATATATATTTACATCTTTCATCTACCTACTTTCTTTACTGACTCCTTCAATTTCAAAAACACATTTAATCTCTTTCTACACCCATGCCCATTGTTATGTGCTGGAGGATAGAAAGACAAAATGACACACTCTTTTCCCTCATGGAGTTTCAGGTCTAGTGGGAGACATAGAACCAGCAAATGCAATCTAGGATAACAGATGCAAGACAGTTCCCAAAGGCACTTTGGAGTCATATTGGGGGGAACATGACTTTATTATTAAGAAATCAGAAGGGCTTCTTTTCAAGAACTTGGTGTTGAAGGATGAGAATTAACTGTGTAGAGAAAAAAAAAATAAGAAGGTGTTAAATAGAGAGAGTAACACTTATGGAGGCCTTGAGGATAGTGGCAAAGGACTCCCTGTGAGCAGCGGGGAAGGTGTTGTAGGACAAGGATGGAGTACTCCCTTAAAGAAGCAGGTAGAACCTAAATCTTCAAAGGATTTATGTACTAAACACATAGGCATCTAAGCATAACTACCACCAAGCCCTGGGAAGCTACTGAAAGATTTCAGTCATCAGAGTAATGAAATCAGATGTAAGCTTAGTAAGGACCATATTAGATGCAATGTGGGGAAGAAATAGAAGGAACTTCAGGCAGGAGGCTGAGAGACCAGTTGGCCCACTCAGTTCCAAACCTGGGTGGCTGTGTAAGTGGTTATGTTAAGTCCTGACAGGGCAGCACAGGAGGAGGAGCCAACTGGATTAGGGGAAATAAGGAGTCTTCAACCTATTTTTCCTTCAGTTCTTATCATCCTTTTTTAAAGCATGCTAAGAAGGAGAAGCGGGGGAGTATATATACAGTGCTTGTGTTTGCTTTCTGACCCTGAACTGTACCCAGCCTCCCAGAGAATTGTTTATTACATATGCATTGATGTGAGAGAGATGAACTGCCCTTTAGCCCTTCCAGACAATAGTCGGGAAGGTACTTCTTCCCACTCATTCCATATTTGAGAGGAAAAAAAACGAAGTCTTAGTCAGAAATAAACTTACTAAGAGCATGTTTTTCACACTGGTACACGTACTCTCTGCCAAGGAATGTCCTGGTGCTGAGACCCGTCAGCTGGCGGCACACCTCAAGGAAAAGCTGTTCATTAACCCCTTGGGGATGGATTTCTTAACTGTCTCAATGAAGATAAGGGACATTATTGATCTGATTAGAGTAGTACAATTAGCAGAGCAAACAGATTCCTAGACCAGAGGAAAGAGTAAATGGCTTTTGTCCTTGATCTAGAGAAATTCCCTAGGCAACCAGAGCCTTTCTTTCTCAACTCCTGTGTAAACGAGGTGGCACATGACACAGAATCAAAATGAGGCATTTTCCACAGCACGTGAGTCTGATGTGATCCAGGGACCAGTATTGAAAATAGACTGCAGGGATTTTATTTGTTTGGTTTGGTTTGAATTGTTTTTTTGTTTGTTTGTTTTGTTTTTGTTTTTTAATAGAGGCCCATTCCATTTTGTGAGAAAAAAAAAAGGGTGGGTTGAACACAGACTGTGAAAAATATGTGAGGTCATTCAAAAAGTATGATATCTCAATAAATGAATAATAACACCTTGAGGAAACACAACAGTTCTATCACAAATAATGTTAGATGACAAAAAATATTACATTTTTTATACATTATTAAAAATGGATTATTGTAAAATGTTGCTCAAAAGGGGAAACAATACTAATCATAGCACTTGCTTTTATTCTTCTGTTGCAAGCAGTGTTGTTCGGTTGCAAGCATGAAAAGTCAGCTCTAATTGAAGCAGAAAATAAAAATTGTGGCAGGTCATGGGGTGGCTTATGGGAGTAAAGGGGAAGACTGGGAGGAAGCTGAGTAGAGATGTGAAATATTTAGCTCTGGGGGTCTGGGTGGTAGGAACAAACAGAAGTCTCTCCTCCGGGAACAGTGAGAAAAATGAGCTCCTTACGAAGTCTAGTGACAGCTTTTATAAATGAACGCTCAGGGAGCAACAGGCCAGCATGAAAAAGAGTGATGTTTAAGAAAAACATGTACTTCAGAACTCCTGAAGCAGAGTCAATCAACAGGCAGGCACTTTAGTTCGTGTTGATCTCTTGATGAATTATACTCATTTAAAATTGGAAAGAACCCAATACATATTCTATATAAAGAACATACCCTAAAGCAAGGCAGCATGAGGAGTAATAATAATTTTTTACAACCCAGCTTGGCTACCTTTGACATCCATCCCTGCAAAAAAAATTAGGTAACGCTGTACAGTGATAAACTTACTAAGAGTCACAAGCCATAAGATGTCATTGGGAAAAAGAAGAGGACAAGGAAGAGACCTAGTTCTAAATGCAAAAATAATAAAACTTGGTTTGGGTAGAATGTATGATGAACTCAAAATTAGTTCCTCTGGAGGTATGTCAAATTTTATTAAAATTCATACACATTACAAGACCATAATCATCCTCCACTCTAGCGGATAGATTACTTTACTTACCTGCTGTTTACTTCAACAGAATTTTCTGATGTTTCAGATGGTGCTTTAGTGTTAATTGTCACAGAATTAAATCCCAAAATCTTGATGATATTATGAAAGAGCTTGTAACAGTTATTAGATGATAAGTATGCTGTTTTCCTAATACTACAGTACTGTAGAGGGAGTAATTCGATTGTGGGGCCTAGTACTCAATCATACACTTATTATATATATATATATATTTGGAAAAGAACATGAGCCTCTTTCATTCTCAATTTCCTCATACAAAATCAGACTAGTCACTGGTTACTAGTCTTTGTTATCTCCCAGGGTTGTGAAATGTGTCAGGCAAAATTAGTGATGGCAAATGACCTTGCAAACTACATGACGTTCTACAAATGTAAGGATTAATTACATTTACATTGACACATTATGTAATAGTAAACATCAGGGGGAAATAATACTTTGGATTTCTTGACTAGGCCATAAAAGCAGTATTAATAGAATTCAGGTTCATCACGACCATTTGGAGCAATGTTTCGCAAACCAAAACAACATTTTTTTAAAGATTTAACTGCAATGTGCTAAATTTATATTGTAACCCTTAAAAGGACATAATTTATGCCTGTAATGCATGAATGCATGAATCTCCATAAACGAGTTGCAGTGACACCCTTGACATGACAGAGCATGAGCATAAGTAATATTGAATACAAATATAATCTCAAAGTATTATATTATAGGCTTACTGCTTAATTGTTCTGAAAATGATAGGGTATGTTTCCTTTAGGCCAAGTCACTGAGAATTTTTTAATTGCCCTTTAATAGAAATCATATTGTATTTTTAGTCTAGAGAAAACAGTCTATGGGAACCACCTTCTCCCACCCATGTCTTGGCAGTGGGAACTAGTCTCTCAGATCAGGACTATTTACTGATCCCCATGGCAACAATGTGCTTTATCTTGCGTAAATCCTAATATCATAAGGCCTTCATTGTTCTTTAGTACGATATCTCAACCCTAAAATAATGTTCTTGATGTGAAATATAAGTGCTTTAAATAGAACATTAAAAAATTAAATCCTTGCTATAATGCTAGAGTCTTAGGAAGCCTCTTCACTGCATTTTCACTTTGGAATAAACCCTGAAATTTCTGAGTAAGGTAACTAGACCTTTCAAAGAAGAAGTGAATGAGTTTAAGTTGTCCCATTTAATGTGAGACTTGAACAAGCATTAAATGGGGTATGATAATATTGGGGCTAGGCTTTGAACGGTGTCCCTGTAATGTGTAGCAATACTGCATGGAGACCCTACCCAAGTACCTGGGTTGTCTAAGTTCAGTGATATTACCTTCTATTCTGCAGACTTGAAACAAGAAATCAGAGTTGATTTCATTGCTAAAACTGTACCTATGATGAGATCTGGTTGTCTTCCAGGCTTCTGGATTTGTTAAAGCACATTGGCTAAGATTCTAAATGTCTGCACATGAAAGTTAAGTTAAGTCCATAAACTGCTTAAGAGTCCTTTAAAGAAAAATCCTACCTCAATAACAAGTGGTACTAGTATTATTCTATCTCATGGTCAGATCTGGCACTTCTCAGGCCAACCAGATTATAAGCATTTTAATAAAATTAGTGTTCCCCAGAACATCTTCATGCAACTACATTATATTTTTTGTTTAAGAGGGTGTAGGTGGTGGTACAGAAATGTTATTTCTTTTGATGACTTCCTCTCCAATGTTTCAAATGCATTAACACTCAGCAGGTGACACTGAAATTCTTTTTATCCCTCCCTTTGTAAGATCTCAAATGGTTGTTAAATCATAGTTAAGTGAACTGAAACTGGATGTGTCATTCACTGATTTTATTAGTCAAGATTTAACATTTCTGCTCCTGTTAACACCCTCTTCTGGTAATAACAGCACTCTGAGCCAACTCTGTCCCTGTTCTCTCTTGAAGGCCTGCTGTTCTTTCTCATTTTTCAAGTGGTTCATGAACACATAAAGAAACTTGACATTGTCATTAAGAGACTGTTTCAATACTCTGGATCCACTGATTGTGCTCTGAATAATTTGCCTTTGCCCTTTGCATTTTGAAGGCAACCAAATGAAAAAAAAAAAAAAAAAAAAAAAGAATTTTGTACCGCTAAGCACAGATCAAACAGTTCCAAGAGTAAAAGCTGCCCTGCTTCCAGCTTGCCACCCATAGATCTAAAATAAATGCATTTTAAAAACAAACAAACTAACATTTTCTACTGAGAATGCTAACGGGGAGGACTGGGTAAAGAAGACAAATGAATTCTCATCTCTCTGAAGTCAAGAATTCATTTTATTTATGTTTGTATTCCATGTAATGCCTGGTCTCATCAGTGCCTTACAGAGTTAGAGAAACCAAAAACGGAAAAGAAAATGTTTCTGAATCTCCATGTGGTCTTTTTGTAATATAAATAGGAGGAAAGTTTTTTCTAAATGAAGATTACACTGATAAGAAATTCTGGAAGAAATGCAAGACATAAGTTTGGAGGATATTGCTTACATGGCTATTTATCTGTCTGTCCATATGTGCCAATGATATGTATCTGTGATATATGAGGTATGATTATAAAACAATGAGGCTTGGCTTAAAAATATATATATACTTTAAACAGTATATTTGCATTAGAGTGAGATTTAATAAGATAAGGCATGTTGAAGTGCTTTGCAAACTATAAATTAGTATCCAAATATAAAACATTGCAATTATAATTCATTCAAGAGCAAATATTTATTAATCAGCTCTCTATATGGACTACATCAATAAAATAATTATATTGGGATGGACAGAGAAGAATGAAATGACTTAAACTACAGAAAAGAAAAATTAACTGTTATAAAAATTGAGGACTAGTGTGGAATAAGATGAAAAGTATGTAATATCCTTCATAGATTGTCTCCATATAGTCCTAACATTTTAAATAGCTTCCTAAGGAATCTTGAACCATAAAGTCTGGTTTAGTATAACAGTGAGATGCTTTGCAGAAGCCATGAGGCTAGAGTTATCCTATCATCCCTTCTCCAACTCCAGGTAGCATGGAGATAGACACCACTCACTTGCGTAGAGGGAGAGGAATCAAGGATAGGCCTTAGATTCAAAACCCAGTACCAGGCCCACCACAGTGAAAACCAGCACTAGGCAGAGCCCCACAACCTCTGCCCCTAGGCAACTACCCAGGGACTGAGCCACTGGAACTGCATTAGGTAGGCAGTTGACTTCTTCTACCACTCCTCACCTGTCCTCAGGCAGCAGAGACTTCACCCACTGGGGAATAGTACACAAGAGCTAGCAGAAGATTTCACCTTGAAGATCAATGCCAAGCTACCATGATGAGATTCAGTACCAGAAAGAAACCAAAGACCCCTTCACTCAGGACAGAGCACAAAGATAGTGTCTCTGGACCTGCCCCAGCATCAGACAGAATCCTGTTCTTGGGCAGGACAGACTCAAATTTTAGCTTGTATCATTGCCAGCCTTGAAGTGGCCCTGGGACAGCATACCCAAGACTGCAAGAGTTGCTGTGGCTGAGACTCAGTGCAACCCAGCTTGGTATCAGCCATAATGATGACAGGACTGCCCCCACCCACCTCAGACAATACAGCTATCGCCAAGACAGAGCTCACAGATGTAACCCCTAGAGCTGTTTGGCACAAGGCAGATACCTGAGCCCCCCTGAGAAGGAGTCATGCTTCAGCCTGTCAGCTGCACTGTGGAACACAGTCCTATCCCAGGGTTGCACTGGTCTTAGCAGGCTGAGGGCTCAGGCTGTGACATAACTGTGCAATATCAGCGGCCATAGCCATGGCACAGGAGCCTGGGGCAGGCCCTCCAACCACAATTCTGCCCAGAGCCAGGCAGAATCATGCATGCCTAGCCACAGACTGCTGACAGTGGACAAGGTGTCTGGGTCTACCCCAGCTCAAGGGAGAGGAGTGCAACAATGAACTACAGCATTTAGGAACTCCCCAGTTCATGCTAGAAGACACACCAGCTGCACATATGGGTCAAAACTGGGTTTTCAGAGCCCTCTAGAGCTGGAAAAGTTGTAAGACACCAACAGTGGGCTTGCAGGAAACCATCTGCTAGGTGCCATCTAGTGGTACATAACGGAAGTGACTACGGCTCAGAGAAGAGAGCAGCCTGCTTAGATTTTCTGGAAAGAAAAGAATAAATACCCAATCTTTCAATGCCCAGATGACACTGAACACCAACAACCACTGAGAAGTTTCAGGGAAGCACGACCTCACTTAATGGTCAAATAAGGTGCCAGAAACTGACAGGTAGTGTCCAGTATGTGTGAATTCTCAAATGGAGAATCAAAAACACCCATTTTAAGGAGGTTCAGTAAGTTTCAGAAGAACGCAAAGAAATGATTCAACATTGTAATAGAAAATTAATAGATGAGAGAAAATTTAAAAAAATAAGTAAATTAGAAATTTTTATACTGAAAATAAACTAAGTGAAATAAAAAACAATAGAAGATATCAATGATAGACTAGATTTAAAAAAAAAAAAAAAAACAGAAGGAAGGATTAGTGAGCTCCAAGGCAGTCTTTTTGAAAACAGATAAAGGGGAAAAAGAAAAAAAAATAAAGAAAGCATACAGGAAATCTGGGAAAACACTAAAAGAACAAATATTCAGGTTTCTTGGTTTCAAAAGAAAATTGAAATGTCAATGGAGTAGAAAATTTATTCAGAGATCATAACAGAAAACTTCCTAAACCTGGAGAAAGTCACCAATATCCTAGTACAGGAAGAAATACAAATATCCAGATACAGAAAGGTCAAAGATCACAAGTCAGATATAACTCAATCAAGTCTACCCCAAAACATATTATAATCAGATTCTCAAATCTGAAAGATAAACACAAGATTCTCAAAGCAAGAGAAGAAGAACAAATGCCATATATCCTCAGCAAAATCCTTTAGGGCAAAACAGAGTGGTAGGAGATTTTTATTTTTATTTTTTAGTTGTAGATAGACACATAATATCTTTATTTATTTTTATGTGATGCAGAGGATTAAACCCAGTGCCTCAGGCTGTGAGACAAACAATTTACCACTGAGCTACAGGCCCAGCCTGAGATTTTTTATAGTACTAAAAAAAAAAAAAAAAAAAAAAAAAAAAAAAAAAAAAACCTGCAAACCATAATACTCTACCCAGCAAAGCTATCCATTAGAGATGAAGACACATAAAGATATTCCCAGACAAATACATAGAAATTTAACAACTTGACTTTGAGCAAACAACTCATCAAGAAAGAAATCAAAAAGGAAATTAAAATATTGAAACAAACGAAAATGAAAAATGTTCCAAAACCTACAGAATTCAGCAAAAGTGGTACTAAAAGGAGAGTTTATAGCAATCAATGCCGATATCAGTAAAACAAAAAGATCTCAAGTAACCAGCCTATCACTGCCTCTCAAAGAACTAGACAAACAAAACTCCAAACTAGTAGAAGGAAAGAAATATTATAGACCAGAGCCAAAATGAATGAAATAGAAATTAAAAATATAAAATACAAAAGATAGACAAAACAAAGAGCTGGTTCTGTGAGAAGATAGACAAATGGACAAATTCTTAGCTAGACTAACTCCAGTAAAATAAAGACTCAAATAAATAAAATTTGAGGTGAAAAACAAGGCATTACAAATGACACTACAGAAACAGGATCATTAGAGTTTATCATGAACAACTGTATGCCAGCAAATTTGCAAACCTGGAAGAAATGGAAGTTTCTGCATATCTAGTCAAGATATAACTATGAAGAAATAGAATACCTGACAAGACCAATAATAGTTAGTAAGACTAAATCAATAATAAAAACTCTCCTGTGAATGGAAAGCCCAGAACCAGATTTCTTCACTGCTGAATTCTAGAAAACTTAAAAAAAATCAAGTCTTCTTAAATTATTTCAAAATTCTGCAAGGTCAGACTTACCCTGATACCAAAACCAGACAAAGACACACACACACACACACACACGCACACACACACACACACACACAGAGCCTATATTCTTGATGAATATAGGTGCAAAAATCTTCAACAAGTGCCAGCAAAGTGAATTCAATAGCACATTGAAAAATCATTCACCATGATCAATTGGGATCTATCCAATGGATTCAAGCATGTTTCAACATACACAAAACAATAAACATGATACATCACTTGTACATAATGAAGGGGAAAAACACAATAATCTCAATAGACACATAAATGGCTCTTGTTAACAATCAGCACCCCTTCATGAAAAAAAAAACTCTGCATAAATTAGGTATATAAGTAGCATACTTGGACATAGTAAAGGCCATGTGTAAGAAGCTCACAGCTCATGTCATAGTGAAAAGCTTTCTCTCAAAGGTAAACAACAAGACAAGAATGCAAGAGAAAGTGGAATCTTAGTTCTGAAATTCCAAGCAGAGAAATCAGGCAAGAGAAATAAATAAAGGCCAAAGAAACAGGAATAAGATGAAGATAAATTGTCACTGTTTGAAGATGACATGGTGTTATATAAAAAGGACCCCAGGGCTGGGGCTGTAGCTCAGTGGTAGAGCGCCTGCCTCACACATGTGGGGCACTGGGTTAGATCCTCAGCACCACATAAAAATAAATAAATAAAGATATTGTGTCCATCTACAACTGAAAAAAAAATTAGAAAAAGGACCCCAAAGGCTTTACCAAAAAGCTACTAGAAATAAAAAATGAACTCAGCAAATTTTAAGAATTTAAAATCAACACACCAATTTCAATAGCATTGTTGCCTTTACATAGCCAATTTAAATCAAAAGTAATTTACAAAGTCAATGCAAAATCCCTATAAAAATATCAACGATATTCTTCATGAAACTAAAAAAGAAATCCTAAGATTTCTGTGAAATGACAGAAAAAACTTTGTAAATCCAAAGCAATTGTTAACAAAAGAATACTACATAAAAAGAACTCAGAAATTCAGTAATAAAACAATCTGATTTTTTTAAGGAGCAAAATATCTAAGTAGACATTTCTTGAAAGAAAGAAAGAAAGAAAGAAAGAAAGAAAGAAAGAAAGAAAGAAAGAAAGAAAGAAAGAAAGAAAGAAAGAAAACATACAGATGTCTAATAAGTATTTGTTAAGGGGGGCCAGTGCTCAAGGAAAAGCAAATCAAAGATCAAAGCCACAATATGATCTTACCTCACTCCTCTAAGAATGACTATTACCCAAAAGACTGAGGATAACAAGTCCTGGTGAGGACGTGGAAAAAAGGAAAGTTTTACATATTCTTATTGGGAATGTAAATTAGCATAGCCATTATGAATAGTATGAATAGTATGGAAGTGCCACCCACCCACTGCAAAAAAATAGAAGTACCGTATGATCCAGCAATCCTGCTCCCGGGTATATATCCAGAGGAAATGAAATCAGTATGTCAAAGAGACATCTGCATTCTCATGTTTATTGCAGGAATATTCACAAAACAGATAAGAAATAGAAACAACCCAAGTTGTCAACCGATGCATGGATAAAGAAAATATGGTACATATATACAATGTAATACTATTCATCCATCAAAAGAATGAAATACTGTCATTTTCAACAATATGGATGGATCTGAAGAGCATTACATTAAGTGAAAAACACCAGGTACAAAAAGACTAATTTCTCATGATTTCACTCATATGTTAGAATATTAAAAAGTTATGATTTTATGGAAGTTAAGAGTAAAAGGTAGTTATCAGAGGCTGGTGAGGGGGTTGGTGCATGGATGGGGAGAGGTTAATCAGTGTATACCAAATTATGATTACATAGACGTAAGAAGTTCTGGTGTGCTATTGCACAATAGGATTACTGTAGATAATGATAACATCCTATACATTTCAAAATGTATAAGAAGGATTTTGAGTGTTCTCATCATAAAGAAATGACAAATGTTTAAGAAGATAAGTATGTTTAACTCAATTTAAACATTATACAATGTATTCACGTATCGAAACATCATATAATACCTCATAAATTTATATAACTGTGTGTTTATGTATCAGTTACAATATAAACAGAAAATCACTTAAAAATTGATGCCTGGCTCTAGAGGCAATGTGTGTTGAAGACCATTAAGTGCTAAAGTGTTCTTACCCATTATATACAAGCTGATTTTGGAATGTATTGTATCTTTTGTTTTCAGAGTTATTTTATTATTATAATTTTAAATAATTAAAGCTCAGGAGCTGTTATTAGAAATAATAAAAAATATACTGAAGGATTTTTCCCTCCTCCATTGATAGAGTTGCAACCTATGCATGCAGAGTGAATGTGGCTACAAAAAAATAGACATGAGACAAGACAGTTCTCTAAAACTACATACCTGGATTCACTGTTGACTGTGTTTGCATTTGTTCTAACCTGCAATAGCACAATCATACCATTGACAACACTTCTCATTCAAAAGAAACTTCCAGCTCCTGATTGGTCCATACCAGGTGGCTGCCATTTTCAACTGTTTCTTGATCAGAACATTGTCTTTGAGTTCTGCCTTTTTCTGTCCTTGACACAAATGCATTAGCACAGAAATGACACTTTGAAATACCTTGTTGCTCTTACCAGTGTTATTTAACCCTGTAACAAGTTGAAAACAAATCACTTTGACTGACACTGTCATTGAAGAACTGTGGTTTCAGCTATTTACTAATAGCTGTTGGTAAAATTTCCTTGAATATTTTGACCTGCAGATTCTTTCTCCCTATTAAATGTGGTTTTTTTCATTCAATATGAAAAGCCTGAAGAGAAGCAGAATAACCTGGACTCCCTTGGAAAGCTATTTCATTAAAGTAGCTTGTAGATGGTTCTAATTTTTTTTTCAACATAAGCACTGGTCTGGAAAAATATGCATCACTGTGTAATGTCTGTGCACTTTTCTAAACATTTGTTATGACTTTTTCCTATGTTAATCAATAGTATAGATGACACATTTCACTTTTTATAGGCTGAGGTGACTGTAATGACCTTGAGACATGCTTAGCTCCTAAAACAACTTAATTCCTAAAATGATGATGATGATGATGATGATAACATTTTTGCAAAATCTTTTGATTTTTCTTTGTAACTAATGTCCAAGTATGTTTGGAGAACTATTCCACCTTAACCTCATCATTTCCACTCAATTCTCCCAAGTTGTACCAACTTACCTACCTTATTCAATCTGGTTCCAACTAACTTGACAGACTGCCTCCTTATTTATTAGTGTCTTCAAATTGCCTTCTCCTCAATGTGTATCCTAGGGTCCAACTAGAGTGTGGTACAGATATTTCAACATTTTCTCTGTACTCAGTTGTCCTATAATTTCAATCAAAATATCTTGAAATTGCCTACCACTATTTCAGCTCATGTTTTCAAACTCTGCCTACTATAACTCAATGATAAAGATGCAAAACAAAAATAAGCAGATAAATCTCCTTTGCTTTATTATACTTTATGGAGAATTAGTGTCTCTGTCTGTTCTGTAGAAGCAAGCCCAGGGATGTAATCATGCCTAACTAGGTTGTCTGCCTAGGAAACTAGAATAAGCCTAGAGTGTTCAGCTATTACAAGTGATTAGTGCAGCCTTTCATCACCAACATCTATAGTCAAAATCTAGTAACAAGTAATCTTAATAACCACAAAAATATGAGTGAATTAAGAGAAATATCAGTTCACAAATATTTATTTAGGAAATTAATTAAGAATAGAATACTATATCAGACACTCTAAACAGATACTGAAGTATATAATCAGCATAGCCCCTGAGCTCAGTAGTATTCTCATCCAGTTAAAGGAAAATCTCCAGTCCCAACAGAGTACAAAATAGAGTGCTGGTTTTTTTAATGAGATTATGGCCTAATTCTTAAATAATTATAAAATACTACTTCCACCTTCTTGCCCCCTCCTAGAGCAAGGATTTGGTGCATTATGTAAAGGCAAAGGAGTCTCACTGGGTTTCTGTGATAAGCCAGAGACCTTGAAGCCTAGAAAAAAGTTGAGACAAGTTCTGGATTTCTATTCTATCACTCAGAGGTTCAAAAACAGAAGTCTGAACAATCTCCTTGCAAATGAAGATCACGGGACATGAGTTTGGAAAGAAGTGAAGCAACTGTGCCTGTTATTTGCATGTCACAGAAGAGCAAAGTCAAACTCCATGAAGAAATCACAAATGAGGTCGAGTCATCCAGGATCATCTTGCAGGTTCACTCAGTTAAATCCAAATTCTCCATGATGACCTGATCATGTAATCTAAAACACAAGAACATTGATAACACACATAATCAAATAGTTTTACAATACCACTTTAAGTGCATTAAAAATTTCTTTTATTTTAGGCTGTTACAATTGTTTGAGAGCCCCTGGATGTTAACTCTTAACATAAGTTTCCAATGTCTCAGTCAGACTTTATAATACAAGTGATTGTATAAGCATGGCAGATAATTTTTTGTTTGTTTCATTTTTTCCATTTTTTTAAATTTGTTTTAATTAGTTACACATGACAGGACAATGATCTTGACATATCATACATTTGAATCAGATGGGATATAATTTCTCATTTTTCTGAGTGTACAGGTAGCAGGCAGATCATTTTTTAAGCCAGTTGAAATCCCAAAGCTTCATTCTGGTTGGTAATTATGCACTACCACACCCCTCTTCTTCCTTCTCTATTAGTTTCCTCCATATTAGATTAAATAGTTAGCCTAAAGGTAAGAGGTCTCTTTAGCAATAAGAAGACATTAGGTATCTTCTTTCCAGAAGATGCCAAGTGAGAAACCAACAAACCACTTTGCTATAAACATGTGATTTTATAATGACTCTAGAATTCTATTATCATCACATCTCATCAAGTAAGAAAATTATGTCTTACAGAGAATAACTATTTTGATAGAACTATAAATTCTTCATTTAACACAATCAAAATAAAAAATCTGAACATGCCATGAGAGTTCTCCCTTTGGATTTCTACCATACCCCCCAATACCTTTAAGTTTTTGCCAAAATGAAATTCTTCACAATTAGCCATATTCTGTACCAGGTTGCTTTTTGGCAATTACTCAAACTGTTCTGTACACCTGGAAATCTTCCCTTCCCATTTGTCATTTATTCACTCAAAAACTCAGGACATGTGTTTTTATTACTGGATCAAGGCCAGTCTAAATCCTACTCCTGCTTTGAGAACTAGGAGTCTCATTCAAAGTGTTGCAATAATCCTCTGAAATCTTTCACTATCACTTAGTTCAGAAATAATTTATTCATCAACTCATTTAGACATTTATTCAGCTAAACATTATATTGTACACCTACTGTGCAGTCAGTTGTAGTGATACACCTACAAATGAAACCTATTCCCTTATCCTATGGAACTTTAACCCTGATGGAAAAGCAAGCCAATGAAATAGTAGTTATGGTGTGAAAAGGTAGATGTGTGCCTCAAAAACACAACTCATACTGTGTGTACTTAAAGAGAGGGCAGCAGATCTGACCCTGAAAATTTAAAGAGTGTTAGCTTAGAAGAGAATGAAGGCTATTCCAAGCAGAAAAATCAGGAATGGAGGATATAGTATAAGGAGTATGCGGGAAACCAAGATCTTCTAAGTGGTCAGACTGCACAAGCACTACAAGTCATATGAAGTGTCTTAAATGAAAGGATTTTGGTGGGTTGATGATCATAGATAAGATTAAGATGTAGACAAGAAGTACATCTTGATACACTTTTAACATCTAATTTTAGAGTTAGACTTTATCCTGAAAGCTTTGAGGAAGTACTGAAAAATGCTAAGCAAGAAGTTGAGAGATCAGAATTTGTTTTTGAGTGGCATCATCAAGCACCTAAACAAACAATTAATCCAGAAATGTAAGAGACAGACACACTGCTACTCCTGCTCTCAATCTTTTACATTTAATCCACCAACTCCCATATTTTTTATTAAATATACCCAGGCTTTATATACTTCTTTTCTCCTCTGCTGCTATAATCTTTAGCCAGAATCAACCAAGCTCTCTTCAAGATTTTTCAAGAATATGTTAACTGGGCTTCTATAAATATAAATCTGATCACACTGTGGCCTTGCTTAAAACACTTCATTGATGTAATCCTAAATTAGGTGAACAAAGAAGGTCCTTCTGAAAACTTTCCATCTGATGCAAAAGCCACAAGATTTGCAGAATCTAATTATTCAAAGAACCAGGAAAAAAACAGAATGATATCACCAGCTGAGTGAAAAAGAAAACCATCATGTAGGAGAAAATATTTGCAGCACAGTCTTATGCACAGAGTTAAAATAATATAATGACAACAAGAACAAGTGTCAGATGCTCCACAACAGAGAGGTAGAGGATAACAAGGAGCAAAACCAAGTCTCTAGTCCCAAGGAATACAGCAAGATCCCAGTTCAAGTTTATCTGTGCTTTGGTAACCAAGGTTCCCATCCAAATAGCAGAATAGAAAGCAGGGAATGGAAATATCCAGTGTTAAGTAGCAACCTTGTCATCAGTTGATGATTTATATGGAGTTAAAGAATAAAGAGAGACCAAAGTCAGGCTTCGGTTTTAAGAAAGGCCTGGCAGAATGCCTACAGGTGATGCTTTCTCTGGGCTGCTAGGTGAGGACCAAAGATCCAAGCAGCGCTAGCAGGTAGACGAGGAGCTCAGTGTTTTAGATGTGCAAAGCATCCATCTGAGAATGTCTCCAACATTTAAGGACTCCATTTCCTTACATATACCTCAGTACTTGATTACAGACTAGAAGAAAATTGCTTCAGAATTATGATGCCTACTTTGCTTCTGAGATAGAATATCACCTATTTCATTAAAAGTGAATTCAGTTATTGATGATGTTATAGTTTGTTAGAATCCAAGCAGGCCATCATGGAAAACCAGACTGCAATCTCCAAAATATTAAGAGGTTTACATTTTAAATCCCATGATGTGAGTAGACATCTTATGATCTGATTCTTTATTTTCCATTTTTTTTTTACCACATTCTTATCCCTAACCCTATCGTCTTTAATAACACTTTTCAGTTACCCTTGTCCTTGGACTATCCATAAAAGCAATATGGAAAGACAGTTTGAACAGACCTGTAAAATTAGAGGATAATTATACAGCCATCACTCTCTGAGGATACCACATCAGAGAAAAAGTTACAATGGAAAAGTCATTCAGTCAATCTGGAGGAGAGCAGCCTGATAGAAAAGTACATAGATTGACAAGAGGAATTAAATTTATTTATTAAATGTAGAAGGAGAATCAAATGGAAAGTTTAGGAGTTTGTCTCCATAAATGCTATTGTTCACCATGGATACCAGGGATAGGGAAAGTCTGCTCTCTACAGTTCACTCAGGTTTTTAAGAGTCTAGGAGAAGTCAGGCACAGTGGCATATACTTGTAATCCCAGATACTTGGAGGCTGAGGCAGGAGACTCTCAAATGTGAGGGCAGCCTGGGCAAATTAGGGAGACTTTGCCTCAAAAAAAAAAAAAAAGTTCAGACCATGTAGCTCAATGGTAGATTACCCCTGGGTTTAATTCTCAGTACTGAAGATAGATAGATAGATAGATAGATAGACAGACAGACCGACCAACCATAGAACTATATTGAACTCATACAACTTTGCCAACTCATACAACTTTGCTGCCTTTCTAATCCAATGTAAAACTCAACAACACATCAGTGAAAACTACCATCTTACAAGTTTCGTGACTAATTATTAGGTGAAAGAGAGATAATGATAGCTAATAGTAAAATAACCAAAACATTCACTAAGGTATATGTTGGTGTAAACAACAACAGCAAGCACTATCTTACTCCAAACTGTTGTTACTACAACTTGCTGTTGTAAATAGACTTCTTGCTCCCCTTACCTCTAGTATATTCTAATCCTTTTAACCTGTCCTGGACTACCCTTCTTTATATTGTACAACACTTATTAGCATTCAGTATTCACCAGTGGCATGCTTGAGAAACAGTATTAAATAAGACTCAACCTCAGCCCTCAAGAACTCATGATATAATTGAAGAATCATTGTAGCCACAAATTGTACAAAGAAAAATGAGCACAATTCCATTGAATGAATAACTAGATGAATAACTTGTGGAAGTCTTCACAGTGGTTTTTATTTTTATTTTGAAGGATAAACAGCTATTTTAAAAGGGAAGAAATTGCAGAAAGATATGTACAAAGGCTTACTCAGAAATACTATGTTGTATAGAAGATATGGTCGAAAGTTCACTAAAATTAAAGGATGAGTTCCAGGGGAAAAAGTGATAGGAGACATAACTGGGTGGCACATCCTTGAAGGTCAAAGTTTACCTCATGATCACTGAGAGCCCAGGGATGGGTTTAGCAGAACAATACACATGGGAGTTTGCTATTGTCAATGACGGTATTATTACAATATAGAATTATAACTCAAATGGGAAAATGTGGCTAAGTAAGAGGAGACCAGACCGGTATTGGAAAATCAGATCAAAAGCTTTTTCCAGTAAACAAAATCTTGGAGATAATATTGGAAATAATTACTAGACTTAAGAACATTTCAGGTGATCTTAAGTAAGTGTGATAACTTAAATGTAGAGTGGTGAAGAAGGAACAAATATCACAGAACTTTCCAGTTTAAGAAACTAAAGATGTGGTACCATTCCTTATGAAGAAAGGAATTCATACAAGGAGGAGTGGTATGAGACAGGAAAGCTAAGAAATTCAGTTTTGGATATGTTTTATTTGAGCGCACTGCAATATATCCAAGAAGAAAGATAAATATACTCAGAAATATAGAGAAAGTTTGAAAGGAATTGTGTCAGGAAGAGACAGAATTTGAAAATTATTAGCCTATGCATTGTCATTATGTTCTTGGAAATTGATGAGATAACTCAGGAAGAAATAGAAGGGAAACAACAGTAGATGTCTAAGGTTTTGTGCCTGAGACCTGTTTTTTCAAACAAGATACTAAAAGTGAAGTTCAGGTCTATATTTTTAAGAAGTAAATCAGAAGAAAGCTTTGTAGAATTGCAATTTTTAGAATAACTATACTATTAAATAATGAGATAGGTTCATTCACATTTAACCAAAATGTTGATTTAAGGAGCTTGTTGGGGTCAATCAAAAATTCATACAGAATTATTGAATTCACCTTGAATGTTTGCATAAAAATAGAAGGATTAAAATAGCTTCCATTGAAAATTTGCTTAATCAACAAAAATTCCAGTGGAAATTATTATGAAGTCCCAAGATCTATTAAACTTTACATTTTTATCATAGGGTTATAATACTGATACTTCCACAATCTCCTAATTTACTCATCATGTACAGCTAACTCCCATCATAATGAAACCTGGAAATTTTCATTATTTCTTTTTAAATCTAGATTGAAAATCAAAACAAAAGATAGTAAGAAAAAAACTAAGAAGTCTATAAATGATTTGAACTTATATTCTTAAATAGCATCTATTTTATTCAAATCTGCATATTATTCTCTGACATTGCAATCACTTGTTTTACTTGATTGCATTCACCTATTTACTTCCTCCATGGCAGTATTTACCAAACCTAGTACCAACTAAAGGCATGGGGATTTTGATTATCCAGCCATAGGGCAAACACAACAGATTTTAAATGTACCAATTAAAAGCCAGAGATTGGCATAGGTGTTTAAAATCCTGTTTATAAGAAACTCACTTCAAATGCCTCATCCTTTAGTGTTGGAAGTAAAGGATGAAAATATATGTATCATACAAGCATAAATCAAACAAAATCAAGTGTGCCTTAATTATTTCTGAAAAAGCAGACTTCAAAGCATAGAAAATTATCAGAGACAGAGAACTACATTATGTAAATGACAACAGAGTCAATCAACCAAGAAAACATTGACATCCTAAATGTGCAGTCATCTAATAATAGATCAACAAAATATGTAAAACAAAGACTCAGGAACACAAAGGAGCAATAGAAAAATCAACAACTAGGGAGATCCAAGATGGTGGGCTAGAGGGAGGCTGCATTCTGTGTCCCTCTGTGACCTGGGATTCAAGTAGTGGGAATACTGCTTCTCTGCAAGTTATTAGAGGACACCCAACAGCTGCTCCCACGCAGAAATCCCAACCACCATGCCCGAGCAAGACCACCCAAATCAGCACCCATGTAGGATTCCTGGCTGCCCATCTGCATAGGAATCTGGGCCACCACTCCCATGCAGGACACCCGGCCACTGCCCATTTGCAGGACCTCTGGCCATCACTCTGGTGTAGACCCCCATCTACCAACGCAGGGCTCCTCTGGTCACCTGCATCTTGGGACACTACAACCACTTCCATAGTCCCCTACATGCAATGACCCATACCTGGGGACACTGCACAGGGTCTGGAGATAGCTGCCAGCCACAACACTGCACACTACAGAGCTGCATCTCTGAACAAACCACCCAACACCACTTCCCAGGCCCACCTGACCCAACACCCCACCTGACCCAGCACCCTGAAAGCAATTGCCTCCATCTTGGGGCAACTTTGTAGCCATCATTAGTTGGGGCAACTCCCAGCCTGGGATGCCAGCTGAGGCCTCGAAGCAATATCAAGGTACTGAGTCCCCAGCTGCTCCCTCTCCCTCGCAGCCCCTATCTGTGGCATAGTGCTTGTGGCTATGAAGCTGGTCAATAGCTTGCCAAACCTGGTCCTGAACTGCCTGATACTAAACAGCTCTTCAAAACGGGTATGCGCCCCAGAGCACAGCCCACAAGACCTCTGGAGAGAAAATTTCCTGATTGGAAAGTAGAAAGGGAGGGGGTGAGTGAGATACAGTTTAGAGACTATATTAAAGACCAGAAATTGTGTGGTCTACAGGCAATATAATGAGATAAGACCAGGTGCCCACATGGAGACCTTTGAGGTGCAGTATCCCATCAGAGACCAGCAAGTGCTATAGCCCACCTCCAGGAGCCACACCCCCAAGACCAACCCTACCATCCTAATAACCTTCACCATCCTGAGGGTGGAGATACAGGCAAACAACAGACATCCTCACCTATTGGATGAGAAGCGAAGCAGGAAAGATAATGAACTCCAACAGAAACAATCCTTATATCTTCCTTCAAGATTCTTTTTTCTCCCTTTTTTGTTTTTTCTTTACTCTCTCTCTTTTCCCACCTTCATATCCTTAATATCTATGAACCCAAGTACTTTTCATGGATTAGGCTACTGAGGACTGGGATGTCTGAATACTGTATTACAGTTGTATATTCTTTTATCTCCTACTTTTACATTTTTTATTTTTCTTAATTTTTATGTTTGTTTGGTTTTTTTGTACTATTTATTGTCTTCCCACTTACTTGTCTCCCCCAAAATCACTTTCTCTCTTTTCTCAACTTCTTCTCTTTTTCTCAACTTCTTTTGATTCCTCTTTCACACTTCCTAAGATCTAATAACTCTATATTCCCACCTCCTAACCTCCTTAGCATCTCATCCTACACCCCACCTCTGGTTCTCTCTTTGTCCACCATCAGAAACTGTAGACCCTTTTGCAAACCTACTGTTTATATTGTAGATAATAATTGAACTCACCATTTCTGTATATTGTTACAAAACCATAAACATCTTAATAGCAGATATTTGGTTTAAGGCTGTATATTGTTTGTATTGGTATCTGTTAATATTGTTCTCCCCCATAACAAAAAAGTATTGAAATGCTGCAGGGACAATATAAGCCTATAGAGTAAAAACTGTAACACCTCAGATCCGAAGTGCTAGAAGGCAAGACACATGAACAAAATGAAAAACAAGGGAAGAAAGTGTCCCAAACAAACCAAGATACTACATTATAAGAATCCATGGACAGCACAGCAGAAGAAATTAAAGAGAAGGAGTACAGAATGTACATAACTAAATTATTCTGTTATATTAGTCTAAAAGAATAATATAAGAAAGCAAATATAGGCAGCAAAAGATCATTTTGATAAAAACCTACATAAGCAAATACAAAAAGAAAAAGTTTACTTCAATAAGGAGAGAGAGGTTTTGGGAAAATAATAGAAGTCCTTGAAATAAAAGAAACATAAATGAAATTAAAAACTCAATAGAGGGACTGGATTTGTGGCTCAGTGGAAGAATGCTTGCCTAGTATGTGAGAGGCACTGGGCTTGATTCTCATTACTGCATATAAATAAATGAATAAAATAAAGGCCCATCAAGATCTAAAAAATTTTTTTAAAAACTCATTAGAAAGCGCCACCTACAGATTAGATAACTTGGAAGACAGAACCTCAGCGAATGGAGACAAAATATATAATCTTGAAAATAAAGTTGATCACACAGTGAAGATGATAAGAAACCATGAACAGAACATGCAGGTATTATGGAATAATATAAAAAGATCAAATATAAGAATTACTGAGATAGAGGAAGGTATAGCATTTCAAACTAAAGGAATGAAGAATCTATTCAATGAAGTAATATCAGAAAAATTTCCAAACAAAAAGAATAGATCGGAAAATCAAATACAAGAGATTTACAGGACACCAAATATACAAAACCACAACAGACCTACAAAAAAGATACACTGAAATGAAAATGCCCAGCATACAGAAAAAAAGAGAGAATATTAAAAGCCATAACAGAAAGTAATCAGAGTACATATAGGGGGGAAACCAAATAGGATATCTGCAGATTTTTCAATCCAGATCCTGAAAGCTGAAAGATGCTGAAATTATATATATATATATATAATATGGATGCCAACCAAGAATCTTATATCCAGCAAAATTAAGCTTTGATTTTATGATGAAGTAAAAACCATCCACGATAAACAAAAGTTAAAAGAATTTATAACTAGAAAGCCTGCACTACAGAACATCCTCAAAATATTCCATGAGGATGAAATAAAAAACAACAATGAAAATCAGAAATGGGAGGTATTACATTAAAGAAAAATCCTATCAAAGGAAAAACCAAGTCAAGTTAAATACCAAAAATAAGCAAAAATGACCAGGAATATAAATCATGCCTCAATAATCACCCTGAATGTTAATGGTCTAAAATCACCAATCAAAAGACATATACTGGAAGATTGGATTTTTAAAAAAGACCCAACAGTATGCTGCCTTCAAGAGACTCATCTCATAGGAAAAGATGTCCACAGATTGAAGGTGGGAAAAAAAAAAAAAAACACCATACCACTCTCATGGACTGTGGAAAAAAAGCAGAGGGTTCCATCTTCATATCAAATTAAGTAGAATTCAAGCCAGTTAATCAAAAGGGATAAAAAGGACATTTCATAATGCTTAAGGGAACCATACATCAACAAGACATAAAAATTATAAATATATATGCCCCAAACAATGGAGCAGCTACGTTCATCAATAAACTTCTCAACTTCAAGAGTCAAACAGACCACAACACAATAATACAGGGTGACTTTAAAACACCTCTTTCACCACTGGGCAGATCTTCCAAACAAAAGTTAAACAAAGAAACTATAGAACTCATTAACACAATCAATAACTTAGACGAAACAGACATATAGAGGATATTTCATCCATCCATGAGTGAATACATTTTCTTCTCAGCAGCACACAGATCTCTCCCTAAAATAGACCATATATTATGCCATAAAGCAACTCTTAGCAAATACAAAAAAGTAGAGATAATTCTACCCTGCATTCTATCAGATCATAATGGAATTAAATTAGAAATCAATGATAAAAGAAAAATAGAAACTACTCCAACACCTGGAGACTAAATAATATACTACTGAATGAACAACAGGTTACAGAAGACATCAAATAGGAGATTAAAAAGTTCTTAGAGGTAAATGAGAACACTGATACTACATATCTCTGGGATACTATGAAGGCAGTACTAAGAGGAAAGTTCATTTCATGAAGTTCATTCCTTAAAAAAGAAAAAGTCAACAAATAAATGACCTAATATTAAATCTCAAAACCCTAGACAAAGAAGAACAAACCAATACCAAAAGCAGTAGAAGACAGAAAATAATTAAAACACAGCTGAAATCAATGACATTGAAGGAAAAAAAACAATTGAAAAAATTGATAAAACAAAAAGTTGGTTCTTTGAAAGAATAAATAAAATTGATAAACCCTTAGCCATGCTAACAAAGAGCAGGAAAGAGAAAACTCAAATAACTAACATGGTGATGGAAAAGAAAATATCACAGAAGACACCACAGAAATACAGAAGATAGTTAGAAATTATTTTGAAAACTTGTACTGTAATAAAATAGAAAATATCCAAGACATTGACAATTTTCTAGAGGCATATGATTTGCCAAAACTGAATCAGGATGATATACACAATTTAAACAGATCAATTTCAAGCAATGAAATAGAAGATGCCATTAGAAGCCTACCAACCAAGAAAAGCCAAGGACCAGATTGATACACAGCTGAGTTCTACAAGCCCCTCAAAGAAGAACTAATAAAAATACTCCTCAAATTA
Source organism: Spermophilus citellus (assembly GCF_964194105.1). Classification (NCBI taxonomy): domain Eukaryota; kingdom Metazoa; phylum Chordata; class Mammalia; order Rodentia; family Sciuridae; genus Spermophilus; species Spermophilus citellus. Next base: position 83,811,365 of record NC_138193.1, read on the forward strand.
TTTCATGAAATTGAAAAAGAGGGAACATTTCCAACCTCATTCTATGAGGCCAATATCACCTTGATTTCAAAACCAGACAAAGACACATCAAAGAAAGAAAACTTCAGATTAATGTATCTAATGAACATAAATGCAAAAAAAAATCAATAAAATTCTGGCAAATCGAATACAAAAACAGATAAAAAGATAGTCCACAATGATCAAGTGGGATTCATTCCAGTAATGCAAGGTTGGTTAAACATACAGAAATCAATAAATGTAATTCATCACATCAATAGATTTAAAGATAAAAATCATATTACCACCTCAATAGATGCAGAAAACGCATTAAACAAAATACAGCACTCCTTCAAGTTCAAAACACTAGAAAAACTAGAGATAACAGAACAATATCTCAACATTGTAAAAGCTATATTTGCTAAGCCCAAAGCCAATATCATTCTAAATGGAGAAAAATTGAAAGTATTCCCCCTAAAAACTGGATCAAGACAGAGATACCCTCTTTTACCACTGCTATCTACCATAGTTCTTGAAACTCTAGCCAGAGCAATTAGATAGTTGAAAGAAATTATTTGGACATGGATAGGAAAACAATAACTCAAACTATCACTATTTGCTAATGACATGATTCAATACCTAGAGGATCCAAAAAATTCCACCAGAAAACTATTAGAACTAATAAATGAATTCAGCAAAGTAGCAGGTTATAAAATCAATGCCCATAAGTCAAAGGCATTTCTGTATATTGGTAACAAATCTTCTGAAAGAAAAACTAGGAAAACTATCCCATTTACAATAGCCTCAGAAAAAAAACAAACCTTGGAAATCAACATAACAAAAGAGGTGGAGGACCTCTACAATGAAAACTGCGGACCACTAAAGAAAGAAATTAAAGAAGACCTTAGAAGATGGAAATATCTCCCTTGTTCTTGGACAGGCAGAATTAATATTGTCAAAATTACCATACTACCAAAAGCACTATACAGATTTAATGCAATTCCTATTAAAATCCCAATGTCATTCTTCATAGAAATAGGAAAAGCAATCATGAAATTTATTTGGAAATATAAGAAACCTAAAATAGCTAAAGCAATTCTGAGTAAGAAGAGTGAAGCAGTTGGCATCACTATACCAGACCTTAACTATACTACAGAGCAATAGTAACAAAAACGGCATGGTATTGGCACCAAAATAGACTTATAGACCAATTATACAGAATAGAGGACAGAGACAAACCCAAATAAATAAAGTTATTCCATACTAGACAAAGCTACCAAAAACATATACTAGAGAAAAGATAGCCTCTCAACAAATGGTGCTAAGAAAACTGAAAATCCACATGCCGCCAAATAAATTTCTCACCATGTAGAAGACTCAACTCAAAGTGGATCAAGGACCCATGAATTAAACCAGAGACCCTATGCCTAATAGAAGAAAAAGTAGGCCTAAATATTCCTCATGTCGGATTAGGCCCCAACAGACACCTATAGTGCAAGAAATGAAATCAAGAATCAATAAATGGGATGGGTTCAAACTGAAAAGTTTTTCATCAAAATAAACAATTAATAAATTAATGCAGAAAGAGCCTACAGAATAGGAGCAAAATTTTACCACATGCATATCAGAAAGAGCACTAATCTCTAGGATATATAAAGAACTCAGAAAACTTAACACAAAAATAAATAAATAAATAAATAAATAAATAAATAAATAAATAAATACCCAATCAATAAATGGGCTAAGGAACTGAACAGACACTTCTCAGAATAAGATACAAAATCAATCAACAAATATATGAAAAAATGTTCAACATCTCCATCAATTAGAGAAATGCAAATATAAACTAAGATTTCATCTCAGTCAGAATGGCAGCTATTAAGAATACAAACAACAATAAGTGTTGGTGAGGATGTGGGGGAAAAGGCACACTCACATTGCTGGTGGAACTGCAAAATGGTACAGCCGATATGGAAAGCAGTCTGGTGATTCCTTGAAAACCTGGGAATAGAACCACCATTTGACTCAGCTATCCCACTCCTTGGTCTATACCCAAAGGACTTAAAAACAGCATACTACAGGGAATCGGCCATATCAATGTTTATAGCAGCACAATTCACAATAGCTAAACTATGAAACCAACCTAGATGCCCTTCAATAGATGAATAGATTTAAAAAATGTGGCATATACACACAATGGAATATTACTCAGCATTAAAAGAGAATAAAATCATGGCTATTGTAGTTAAATGGATGGAATTGGAGAATATTATGCTACATGAAGTAAGCCAATCCCCCCAAAACCAAAGGCCAAATGTTTTCTCTGATATGTGGATGCTGATCCATAATGGGGATGGAGGGAAGGAATGGGAGGAATGGAGGAACTTTAGATAGGGCAAAGGGGAGGAAGGGAAAAGGAGGGGGCATGGGGGTAGGAAATGTGGTGGAATGAGATGGACATTATTACCCTAAGTACATGTATGAAGACACGAATGGTGTGACTCTACATTGTATACAACCAGAGACATGAAAAATTGTGCTCTATATGTGTACTATGAATTGAAATGCATTCTGCTGCCAAGTATAACAAATTAGAATAAATAAAAAAATTAAAATCAAAAAAGAAAGAAAAATCAACAACTACAAAGACCTCTCTCAAAAATTAGTGGAATAACTGGACAACCATCACAGAACACCATCACAGCCAGAAAGACTCAGCAATACCTAAGCAACAAGATAAATTCCTTGGAAAACACAAATCATTGGGCTGGGGTTGTGGCTCAGTGGTAGAGTGATGGCATAGCATGCATGAGGTACTGGGTTGTTGGAGGCCATGACCAAGTCAAAATGGCGCCTGGCAGTTTACCAGAAGGAGTGGTTTGTGAGGCAACGCCATCGAGCCATTTAGATGGTGGGGATTCCTTATTGGCTGATTACTGTATCTGGATGATGCTAAATGAGTCAAGCTGTGTGTAATCAGTTAGGTATATATACCTCTGTTGTCCTGCAATAAAGCGGCTCCTGCTACCTTGGGTGCCTGCTACCTTGAGTTCCCACTCAGTTCCCGCTGAGTTCTTTCTCAATAAAGCAGTTTCCGCTTCAACTTTCAAGTTGCTTGTCACCACCCGCTTATTTTGCCCAGCTAGACTGCTGCACTGGGTTTGATCCTCAGCACCACATATATGTAAAATAAAGATATTGTGTCCACCTAAAACTAAAAAAAATAAATATTATAAAAAGAAAAAAACACAAATCATTACAACTCTTCCAAAATGAAACAATTATTTAAAAAGCCCAATACATACCAATGAAATTGAATATATAGTTTTAAGATTCCCTCCCAAAAGAATCTCCAAGCTTAGATGGTTTCAATGGAGAACTCTACAAAATGCTCAAAGAAAAATTAACAGCAATTCTATGTAATATTTGCCATAAAATAGAAGATGATATAATACTTTCCAATTAATTTTATGAAGCTAATTTACCTTATATATTCTATGGAAATTATTCCAAAATGAATCAAATTTAAATATAAAACAAACTATATAACCTTTAGGAAGAAAAACCACATAGGAATGATCTTTACCAAGATTCAGGAAAATGGTTCTTAGACTTAACACCAAACACGATTCATGAAAATGATAAACTGGGATTTATCAAAATTAAAAACTGAGCCAAGTTGTGTTTCACACCTATAATCACAGCAGCTCAGGAGACTGAGGCAAGAGAATCTAAAGTTGAATGTCAGCCCTAAGCAACTTAGCAAGGCCCTGCCTCAAAATAAAAACAGGTTAGGAATGTGGTTCAGTGGTTAAGCACCCCTAGATTCAATTCCTGCTATTATTTTTTTTTAATGATGCTTTACAAAACATTGCTAAATGGTTGGAGAGAGAATCCACAGCCATGGAGAAAATATAAGTAAATGATATATCTTACAAAAGACTAATACCTAAGAACTCTCAAAATCAATAGTTTCATAAAAATCCATTTGGAGTATGGCCTAAAAACATAGGCATTTCATCAAAGAGGATATGGCAAAGAAGCATACGACAGATAATCAAATTGTTACCCATTAGATAAATGCAAATTAAAATCACAATGAGGGATTATTATATGTCTATCATAATAACTTGTAGCCAAATGGTTATAGGGATTAAGAAAAAGAGAATTACTCGTAATTGCTGATGGGGATGCAAGATTGTATAGCCTGTCTAAAAGACAGCTTGATAGTTTCTTAAAATAATTAACATGCTGCCACTGTATGATCCAACAATTATAACTTGTGGCATTTGTTCTAGAGAAATAAAAAGTTTATGTTCACAACAAAAGCCCAAAAGCAACTTTGTAACAGCTGAACAATAGAAACACCTCAAATGTACTTCAATAGGTGACTGGTTAAAGAAACCATAGTATATCTATATGATCCAGTATATATTTGATACCTACAAATAAACTGAATGAGTCTCCAAGGGATTATGCTAAATGAAAAATCCAAAAGTTACATACAATATCATTCCATCTATATAATATTCTTGAGAACATTACAGAAATAAAGAACACATTGGTACTTGCTACGAGTCAAACTAGATGTGATAGGGAAGAGGGTGAGGCTATAAAAGGCAACGTGAAGGATCCTTGCAGTGATAGAAGTGTTGTGTACCTTGCCTGTGATCCTGTCGGTAACCTGGTTATGATCTTGTGCTATAATTTTTCATGATGTATCTATTTAGAAAAATGTGCAAAGGTACACTAGATTTCTCAACAGTATGTCTTACAAATGCATCTGTGTCTGTAATTATTTCAGCATAAAGTTTAATTTTCAAGATTTGTGTAATAGAAAATCTAATATAAAAAGATTATTTGATGCAGTGTCCCCAGAGTTTTTTTTTTAACTTAGAAGGAAAAAGCCAATTCCCATGTTAAGTGAGGTCCTCCTGAGCTGCTGTGATTATACTCTAAATCTTAGTGATTTTTCCCATTCCCAGTTCTTTTGAGACCTGATGCTACCATCAGATGGAGTCAACCCTCTTCATAAAATGAATAAATATTCATTTTAACAATAATCTTTATGAATAATTTCTTCATTAAAGTTCATAACATTTCTGTAATAGGGAATATGAAAGTAATTGGGTTGCACATTTTGCATCTGGTTCTAGTAATTGAAAAATGTTGTATTTATATATGTGTCCTTAAAGGCAGCATAATCAAATATTTCTGGGATTCCTTGATTAAATTTATATATATAATTTGTTCCAACTATACTTATTGGATTTCATACAGTGTGTGTGTACCTATTTCCCATCAGGAGTAGCTAGGAATAAAAATCTGATAGGGATGAAAAAGGAGATGTTAATGTTGCCAACAAGAAGTATCTTCTACCTTGCTCCTAACTTCATTTCCTTTTTTTTTTTTTTTTTGGTTTTGTTTTGTTGGATAGTAGAGATTGAACTCAGGAGGGGCACTCAAACACTGAGCCATATCCCTAGACCTATTTTGTATTTTATTTAGTGACAGGGTCTCACTGAGTTACTTTGCACTGTACTTTTTTTTTTTTTTTTTTTTTTTTTTTTTTTTTTTTTTTTGGCTGAGACTGCCTTTGAACTCACAATCTTCCTGCCTCAGGAGCTGCTAGGATTATAGGCTCATTTCCTTGTAATTAGCAGCTATTAATAGGAAAGGCTATTAATAGGAAACTGTCTTCATCTCTATTCCCAAATACTGTTGTATCCAAGCTATCTCAATCTCCTTTTATGTTTTTGAACACACACTGTAGTTTTATGATTAACATACAGTTGTCTCTACAACTTCTTAGGAGACAATTCTCCAGATATCTCTTATGTTCTGCATATCTGCTAAACAGAAGCACTAACTTTCTTTATTTTGGACTCTATTTTTAAGGATATTCTAATAGGGAGTACCCTTGGAATATAGAAACAATGGTTCCCTCTGGAGCACAGGCTAGTAACATGCCATGGGCATGGGGTTATGGCTCAGCAGTAGAGCACTCACCCAGTACCACATAAATATAAATAAATAAAAGTATGGTGTTCAACTACAACTATATATATATATAAATAAAGATGAGATCTCCTAGGGCAAAAGACACTCAAACTGACTACCCATTATAAAACATTCAGGTTCCCTAAGATCAAGTTTCTTTTCCTGTACGTGGGAAGGCATCTATCTGGGGCTGATTACCACATCTGGGCAGAGACCTAGAAGAACTGATGTAATTTTGCTGATGTCCATGCTTCTTGCTATGCCAGGATTCCTTATGTCCTTTGTCTCTGAGTCAGAAGTCCTATGTTTTCTTCCAGTATCCATTAAACGGTGTCAGGCAAACTTACTAATTTGTAAGTAAGGCAAAATCTCAGAACCTTCACAGTTCTTGATACAACTCTATTGACATTACACCTACATCCTTCATTCATCACTCACCCTGACTTGCCATGTAACAAAAACAAAATGAAGAAGAGAGAAAAACTGATAAGGGAGGCTGTAAAATCTGTCAGCAATTAAGGTGTTGCAGCAACACTGTTGATTAAGCATTTCTAGATTCATTGTCAAGTAAAATTTATTATCCACAATTATAATATGATAGAGGCAAGAGACATACCTAATTGCCCAGATGAAGCTTAACGTGAAAATGATGCCTCACTGTTATATAAAGAAAAAGCTATTCACAGCTACTATAAGAATAAAATTTGAACCAGAGAGTTTGATTTTCAAGTGACTAGTGGGCTAAAAGTTAAGATTAGCATAACTTTTTCTCTTATACTTAGTATTTGTGATGGTGTTGGTATAAAAATCCAAGTAATTAAACTTAATTCTACTAGAATGACTTATCATTATTAACCATTTTATCAAAGCAATTGAATTCACCTTGAGCCACAAGAAAGGAAATGTGAAATATTCTATAGTAGCTTCACTATTAAATCCCCAAAGAAAGACTTATGCCCAAAAAGAGAAATGATCCAGCAGTTGCCTTATATAGGGGCATCCTTATTTTTTTTACAATCTTCAAAGAAGTCTCTATAGCTATTGAAGTCTTGAGTGAGAGACAAATGTAAAGCTGTTACAGTCTTCCAAAATAACTCACTTTTGTCTGTTACACACATTGAAAGACATTTTCTGCCTTTGTCAAGCTTTCTTGGACCAGTTGAATTTATTTCAAAGGCATGTGCTTGTAAAAATATAAGGTACCAAATCAACCACAACCTTAAATTCACTTAAAAATTAATATTCACAAATCAAAACAACATTCTGTTTAAAATATATGAGATGCAGGAATAGAATGCTGGTAAAGTTAAAGATCTTCATAATAGCATTGGTTTGATTATAAATCAATGTGGCTTAATTTTTGAAGGTCAGGTGGTGGTGGTGATACAGCTTTATAGATGCTGCTTTTTTTTTTTACATAGAGTATAATGTTTTTCACTTATACTGTACAAATGAGATAGTCCAGTCTTTACTTCACGAGTGAAGTCCAAAATCCACTTCTTCCTCTTAAAAATGGCTCTAAATACACTGACATCTATGTTTAACAGTTTACGTAAACCAAATATACAGGAATGAGTCAGAAGCATATCCATGTGTAACAAGTGCCTGCTTGAATTCTCAAAGTAGATTAGCAGAGTATTTACTGGGGTTTAGAGACGTATTTCTGTACTAATGGTGTTGTCCCTTTGTATAGTTTGCATTTAGGTAGACTCATTTCTATTAGAAACCATTTGTTATTGCAACATAAAATTGTATATATCTTATGTCACCATTATATTCATTCAATGCATAATGTAAATATTTATTATGCACCTATCATCACATTACAAATACATCAGGATAAATATGTCAAGGTTTTAAAATGAGCATTAATCTTGTCCAGAGACCTTAGAATCTCTCTGGGATATGGCTCAGTGGTACAGAACTTGCCTAGCATGTGTGAGGCTCTGTTCAATCACCAGTACCCTCACCCCACCAAAAAAAAAAAAGTTACAAGAAATAATACAACGTTTACAACTTTTCTTTTCTTTCTTTCTTCTTTCTTTCTTACTTTTTTTTACAAAAGCAAGAATTAAAGCAAAAATTCACAGAAGGAAAAAATAACTGTGTCAGGGTAGGTGAAAGAATTTGATAAAAGCATGGCCTTGGGAACTTAAACTGACAGAAGTGAGCACAGTAGCCTGGAAATAGGATAACTCTCAAAAGTTAATTGCCCATTGTAAAAATGGAGGGCTGATGTGATAATGATCCTTGCTACTTTATTTCCTCATGTGGTCTTGAGGACAGCTGTGGGATCTGAACACCTGTGTCTCTTTTTGCTCAGTCTTAACCAGCCATCTGTTCGCTTCACTTGTAAGGTGGATAAATGGTAAATTTGGGCCAAAATAAATCATTACTTCAATTTTCTTCATCAAGATTTTACATGGATTGAGTGGAACTGCTGGTTTTAAGACTTTCTGGTTACATTCTCCATTCTATTTTGAAGCAATGTTGACAACTGCAAATTGTAGAAATATATCAGTAACAAGAGAAAAGATACTTAAGAGTATCTTTTAGTGGACTCTTTAAGGAAAAGCTGCTCGCTTTCAGCTTGAGGGGTTGGCTGACTTCACCTGAGCAGCAATAGTACCAAGAGTAGTAGAAAATATTTCCTTCTTATACTTTTGGGACTGGGGGAGATCAAATTTCAGCCCTTTATAATTAAAGCAAGTACTGGCATTCCTGGTAGTTATGAGACAGATTTTTCTGCCTCATGATATCTTAAAGATAAACGAGGAAACCAACTTTCTGTGGATTGATAGGTAAATAATTTTAATTCTCTGATTTTATACTCTAGATTGTAAATAGAAATAATATTTGGTGACAGAATTAAGTAGTGAACGTACAACCTCTTTGAAGACTTCAAAATATAAAAATAAAGTCATGTTTAAGCTTTTCAAAATGTAATTCAACAAAATTTAATTGAGTATCTCATGCACACCAGAGATTCCTAGACTTTAAGATCAGAAGGTGAAAAAGAAATGCTTTATGCCCTTGAGGCTCTCAAACCACATTACAGCCTGATATGGGTTATGAAAGACATCTGGGCATAATCAAGTTCTGGCATGACAACATTTGGAGCTTCTCTGATTCACTCTCCAGAGAAACTGGTCAAAGGTTTTGTTGCTATTGTTGTTGTTTTGTTTTGCTTTTCTTTTTAATAAGTCAAGCCTGTGAAATTATTTTAAGGGCAGACAGCAAATGGAGAAATATCAATTCATGAAAATCCAGTAAGAAAGACAAGAGTCTTTGGTATCTGAACCAAGAATGCTTCCTCTCTTTTTCCTTTCCCAGCTCAGCAAGGTTGAATTTCTACTCCAGACTTCTGGAACCAAGAATTCAGGGCTTCTGCTTCTCTATGCTCCAACTGAAACATGTTCTTTTGGGGAGGAGCAAGACGTCAGTGTTTATCATCTAGTTGCCAACTGCCTGTTGCTGAGGCTAAGTCCTGAGCGAGTATAATCAAGAGTGAGTTGCCAACTCCCTTCCCAATCACTACCCCTAAAACAGAGGATTTACCTGCTAAGAATACTGAGACCCTAATAGCCCCTGCCCCTACCCCTGCTCTTGAAATGGTGATTATTCTGTAACAGAAGAAACAATTCGAGGGGCCTCAGGATGGAGTCCCTCTCCCTCCACCAGTTTCTCCATTGCTAAAACATGAGTGACTTAGAGAGATTCTTGATATTATTATTCCCATGCTCAGCTTCAGAGTGTTCACTTAGAAACTTTTCCTGAGAAGAGAAGCAAGCCGTAAAACAGATGGCTCTAATTTTTTTCAGAGGAAATGACACTTCATTTTCTACTGAGAATGAAGCAGCTTAAGCTTAAGGGCATTCTCAAGAACAGTGGAGTTTTTAGTGAAAGGAGATTGGAAGGAGGTTCAGGATAATCTTATTAATATATAGGATAGTCTGTAGTTCAGGTAATCTACAGGAGAAAAAAGTGGGAAATAAGAGAGCTGAGATGAATGCTTCTGGGATCAGAAAAAAAATCAAACAAATTATTAATAAGAGCCAATGGAAATTCTGAAGCAGTAGAATGATAACTAAAATTAAAATTTCATTAGAAGAACATAAAACAAGATTTTAACTAGAGGAAATATTTAATGAACTTGAAAATAGACCACTGGAAATAATATAAATGAAGAACATAGGAAAAGGAAAAGTGAACAGAGCTTCAGAGAACTGTGGTTTATCATTAATGTACAAACATACACATGATGGGAGTATCAGAAAGAGAAGAGAGAGCGAAAAGAGAAGAAAATACATTTGAAGATATAGTGGTTGAAACTTCTCAAATTTATCAACAAACAATAACCTCAATGAACTCAAATTAGAGTTAAGGGCAAAAAGTTCCCAAAACCAACACATCATGTAAAAATTCTGAAAGTAAAAAATGAGGGCTCCTCTTGAAAGTGCCAAGAGAAAAACATTGTATCATTGAGAAGAGAATGTCAGTAAGATTAACAGTCATTTTTTCAGTGCAAACAATAGAGCTAGATGGCAATGGGATAGCACATGAAAATTGTTCAAAGAAAAGACTGTCAATCAAGAATCCTATAATCAGGAAAGCTAACTTTTAAAGGAAAATGAAAAAGGTTTTTACAGATGAGCAGAAATGGAGAAATTTATTTCTAGCAGACTTGCCTTATGAGAAATACTAACAGAAATTCTTTAATCTGAAAGCAAGTGACACCAGAACATAATGTGAACACAAAAGTAATTGTGTGATCATAATAGACAATATCAGTGCATAAATTTGAACATATATATTTACATATTCACAGTATAGATGTAACATGCATAACAATAAGAATACAATAGTAGGGGCAGAGAGACTAAAATACATATCACTACAATTAAACTAGTTTTACTCTGATGCCAATTTTGATAAATTCGGTAAAATTATATTCCCTTTTCCTCTTACTATGGGGTCTGTTGTTGTATGCATTATGTCTATTAAACATAACAAACCCCAAAATACATTGGTGTTCTCTTACAGAAATTAAAAGAATACTATAAACAATTATATGCTAACAAATTAGATAACTAATGAAATGTACAAAATCCTAGAAAGATACAACTGACTCTAGAATAATTTGAATTGACTCATAATAAGTAAAGAGATTGAAATTGTCCATTAAAACAAAGCCAAGACCCAGATGACTTCATGAATTCTACCAAACATTTCAAGAAAAATTAATAGCAATTCTTCCCAAGGTCTTCTAACAATTACACTGAGAGAGAAGACATTTCAATATACAACATAAGGCATTGTGCTAAGGGAACCCAGCTGAGAAAAATACCTTAAATTCCCTTTGTCAATGGTTCTGGAGACAGATTAAGAAAACTTCAAGGGGTAGAGTTTGGAGCTAGTTCTGCAATGGTAAGTAGGAGTCTTGCTTAATCTCTTTTTCTCATTTCTAGTCAAGAATTCTATTTCTTCAAAAAACCAAGACCTGCACCCTGGAGATGTATTACCTCATCCCTGAATTTAGCCCCTTACTTATAAGATTCTGAATCGGTAAATTCAGAATAAACATATGCATAGGAAATAATATACTTGAATTTCTGCTAATTTGTTAAATATAATTGCTTTTAATCTTGAAAGCAGATGTATCCCTATTTGTTTGCCTAAAACTTGATGTCTTTCATACAAGATTTCCCCATATTCTTATAAAAAGGAATAAAAAAATTAAATCACCAAGAATTGAATATCTGTGGCCTTTAAAAATATTCCAGTTCTCCCTTCTTCTTCTCTACTAACAATTTGTGTCAGGCATCCATTCAGATGGATGACCCAGGCTAACATCATGGCCCACTTCCTTGAGTAACCGAAAATCTAAGGTAACCTGCCTGGCTATCTGGGGATGTTGTTCATATTTTTGGATGTTCTTTTTCTTAACTATCTTGAGTTGAGTCTTTTTATGCTTTTATTACTACATTATAATTATACATAAGAGTGGGGTCCATTGTGACACGTTCATATATGCACATAATGTAATTTGTTCCAATGAATTCCCCAGTAACATCATTTTCCCTTCCACCTCCCATCCCTTATTCCACTTCCTCTACTCTTCTACTTTTCCATGTATTTATTTAAACATATTCTCCCATTGGTGCATTATAATTTTACATCAAATATATGAATTCATTGTCATATATTCAAACAAAAATAATAGCATAATTTGGTTGATTTTATTCCCCTTTTTCCCTCTACCCTCCCTTCCTCTCTCACCCTTAATCACCTCCCTCTACTCTACTGATCTTTCTCTTTTCAAGTGAAAGCTAGAGAGAAAAAAAGAAGTTGAGTCTTTATCCAGGTAGAGAGTAGGGTACTTGAGGTTCTTCTACCTTATACAATGGGACATCTGCCAAAATAATGGTTACTAATTCAGAGTTAAATACCATTTACCCATTTTTAAGTCACTTAGCAATACATTTAATTCATCAACAAACTTATCTTAAGATTTGTTTACTATAGGACAAATACTGATAGATACTGGGGATTTAAAAAAACAAATAGCCCAAAGCCTCCATCCTCCAGAAGTTCACAATTGAATGTCCCAAAGCAGAGACACACGTGGGGTCAAACATAATCCCTGCTTTAGAATGCTTATGGTGAGGTTAGTAAAAAACTTCAGGCAAAAAAAAAAAAAAGATACTGAGCTAGGGCAAAAGACTCAGAATGTTTTCTTCTGGTTCAGTTGAAGTGGGTGTGGATGTGTACTTATACTTTTTTTTTTTTTCTGATACTGGAAGTTGAACTTTGGGGCACCTAACCATTCAGCCACATCCTCAGCTCTTTTTTTAATATTTTATTTTGAGACAAGTTCTCAAAATAAGTTGCTTAGGGCCTTGCTAAGTTGCTGAGGCTGGCTTTGAACTCAGGATCCTCCTGCCTCAGCCTCCCAAGCTACTGGGATTACAAGCATGCACCACTCTTTTGGAGTGAAGGTGCAGAATATTCCATTGAAAGTCACAGCCAAGTGCCCACAGGAAACTGCATGTGCCCAGATAACTGTACTCTATTCTTCCCCTACAGAGTTAGAAAAATAGATGTCTATAAATTAAAATCCTGATTTCCACATTTACAAGCACACAGGAAACAATCTTACCTCTTTCTCTGGAAACATGATAAGATGTTAACCTCTTTATCTGGAGATCTTTTCCTAAACATGACCCCACACATTCTCCACAGCTGGGAAAGAGAAGAATAGAAATGAGTCTCTGGAGCCTTCCCTTTCCCTGGAGTACTGCCTATCTGAGGTGAAGGGGGAAACCAGCCCACTTCCACAGCAAACATTACAAAGAACAGGCCAACATCATTTGTTAAACTGCACAAACACAATTGGGAATATACAAACACTCCATACCTTGGATTTTCCTAACTGCAGAGCAGAATTCCCAAGAGGTTTGAAATTAAGCCAATAAAAGTGTCTGCAAATTCTTCTCTGAACAGAAAGCAGACTCCAGACTCCAGAACCCTGTTATATTTAGCTGTGGAGTCACTGTGGGTCTTATGTATTGACTACCTCATATATTAAATAATCAATACCTTACATTGATATCATTCCTTATGATGTATGAAGATGCATCACCTGCATTCTTTCATAGGATAAGTCTAGGCTAAGGAGATCAAGTGTTCGCTTGAATGAGGAGGAAACAGTAATCTGTGACATGCTCAACAATATACACCTAGTAAGTAACAGCAAGAACCAGACATAGTCTTTTAATTTGAGTCCCAAGCTCATAATATAGAATTGGATTTTGTATTAAATATGAGGGTGTTTTCCCCCTTCATATGGCTTCAAGTTTGCTCTCTGGGAATGAAATAGGTGAGAAGAGTTCAGGAATAAGAGGAGCAAATGCTCAGCCTGTCCGCATTTGGCAGATGAATAAAAACTTCCCTCAAACTCATGTTGACACCTGCATAGTCAGGCCACTCTTACACGGTCATTCCTGGCTATAAGGCACAATAAAATAAATGTCTAGCATTTGCACTTAAAAAATAAAAAAAAGGCAAAAAAGGAGGAGTATTGAATGTCTCCTGACCATGTTTAGCATGAGACTATATGAGGCTGGCTTGTTAAACAATCACATTTTAATTTTTCTTAGATATAATATAATATACATAATAGTTCTGATGGGAAGCAGGGAGGAGGAAATCAGAATATCATAATATTTTGAATTTAAAAAAGCGTATTCTCACCTTTTTTGTTGTGGTTGTTCGGATCTTCTTTCCAACAGAGATTGCTCAACTTTCAGATTCCTCAAATTTGCTCTGAATGTGTCTGTTTTGTACTTATTTTCTATTAACACATATTTTTGGTAATCTTTTCACTCCTTTTCTTTAAAATTTTAATAATTTTTTTTTCTTTTTTTTAAAGAGAGAGCGAGGAGAGAGAGAGAGAGCGAGAGAGAGAGAGAATTTTTAATATTTATTTTTTAGTTCTCGGCGGACACAACATCTTTGTATGTAGTGCTGTATGTGGTGCTGAGGATCGAACCCGGGCCGCACGCATGCCAGTTGAGCGCGCTACCGCTTGAGCCACATCCCCAGCCCCTAATAATTTTTTTAAAAAAGAGAAAATAATCTAATGAATCCCCATACACCTACCACCACTTTAACAATTATCATTTTTGCCAATCTTGCTTCATCCTTGATCTACTCCCTCCCCTTTTCCTCTGGAATATTTTAAGCAAACTGATTTCATTATCAATATACTAAAATAAATTATGCCGTATGCCTCAATTTTATTTTTACTTCCTCAAACAAGAGAACGAAACTAAATCATGTTTTAACATGATTTTAAAAAATAATTAATCAATGGAAATCATTACTGGGAAATTCTCTCTTCCTATTTCCCTCTCAATATTGTGACCTCTTGTTATGAAAGAGTAACAACAAATTGAAAAAAGAAAGAAAAAACTTTTAAATTGAAAATTTTAAAATTTTAAAAAATTGAAATTGAAAAAATTAAAAAAAAAAAAAACTGGAAAGTTAAGCAATCCTCTCATGGAGTACCTCTTCCTCTGCAGAGCAGAATTTATTCCCTGCTTAAGAATTAGGGTACAATAGGTATCATTTAAACTATCACTGATAATGAACAAATGTAACAATTAGTATTCTGTTCAGGTATATAGTCTTTAGCATTAAAGAAAAGTTTTCTGAATTTCAAAGGATGTGCTAGAGAATAGCTTAATGGGATTCACACAGTAGCCTCAACAAGAAGCTGTTTAAGTAAGAACCTGCCTCTCCTGTGTTACAGATCTTGATTACTTTGACCCTCTGCTACTTTTTTCTTTAAGACAAATGACATAGGGTGTTAACAACCATTCCCAATTAAATAAATACATTCTGCATACATTTATTCATTCACATACAATGTTACCCATTTGTTCAGCCATTCATTTACAAATTGATTCATTCACTAAACATTTCTCAGGTCCCATAAACATCCTATTACTAAAAGATTCAAGAATGAACCATAGTTATGTCTCTATTTTCCTAAATCTAAACAAACCCACACCCTAAAAGCTTTATGTGGAAATGAGGTAGAAATTGGCTGTGCTCCTAAAATCTGGAGAGTAGAAATGCCAATCTCCAAAGTGTATTTGCAAAAACGCATAGTGGCAGGATCACAGGGTAGGGAATGGGTCTGGCTGGAAAGATCTCTATATGTGTATTTTTATCATCCGTGTGTTGGATGAAGCGGAGAGCTGCCAGATAGCTTCTTTTCGACAGCTTGGAGTTACTGTTGGGAACAGATCCATGTATGGAAGCGAAAGCCGAAAGGCACAGATAAGCTGAGATCCAGCTATGCAAACCATGTTTAGAGACACTTAAAGGACAAGCATCCCAGGTCCGTACTTTCTGGTAAATTTGGAGAAGCCATCACACCGGATCTTTTTTCACATCCAGCTCATGCAGACTGAGCAGCTAAGACTTGACAGAGGTAGGTGCAGGGCTTTTGTGATGAAACTTGTCTAAAGGATTATTTGTGAATATTCCCTTCTGAACCCTGGAGATTCTTTAAGGGAAGATGCCAGATAAAATTTTAAAAAGAAAAAAAAAAAAGGAAGATTTGGGTCGGGACTGGGGACTGTTGACTAAGAGGTATTTAACAGCTCTGCCTTCACAAGACAGTGCAGCTTGGCTATGCAGGGAAAGTGACAACACAGATTAGCTGCCAAATAAAATCCCTTTGTCCTGGGTCACTTACCATTTGGAATTTTGTGGATCTGAGTCTTCCTCAACATTGCCAGCACCTTTTGGAATGGGAAACAGCTTCCCACAGGATTCAGATACTCCCTGCGCATTTTAGGGTGGGGTGGGTGGGATTTTGTCATTTTCCTTGTTCCTTCTTCCTAAGCCAGCAAAAACTCACACGTGTGGTTAGTTCTTCCTTAGATATAGGAAGAGCTGCTCGAAAATGACATTATTATTTTTGGCAGCTGAAGTCATGTTTGCAATATTTCTCAGCAGCTCAGAGGTTGATTACATCCTGTTCAAAGATTCTTGGGTTGTTTTCACAAACATGGGGTCTTGCGCAAGTTGAAGTTGCTGAAACCAGCTGTAAGCCCTGGATTTTCTAAGTACCTTTAGAAGTTTTTCTCTCTTCCTTCCTTTCTTTCTTTCTTTCCTCCTTTCTTTCTTTGTTGTGAATGACTAAAATTTTAGGAACTTGAGGAAAATTGTTCCCCCAAATTATTATCACTTTGCTATCAGTGACCAGTACAGAAATAGTAGATTCTGGCAAAATAGCTATAGTTATATATAGCTATAGTTATATATCTCAAAAATCTGAGGTAAAGGGATGGGTTATGAAGAACAGCATCGACAGCTATGTGACTATTCTCTATTTCCTGGAACCTGGCTAACCCAGCTAAGTCATATCAATTTCACTTTGGGATGCTATTCCAGATAATTCCCAAATTGTAGTTATTAAATAATGAAAGCAGCTTCATTAAAATTGTGAACAAAGTTTTCGAACTCCTGCCAAACACAAAAGTCAGGGGAAAAAAATTATAGGTCATATCTACAAAATATGCATATTTTCCCAAGATTGAATTAAAATAGTTCTTACACTAGATAATGGAGTTTAGACTTAAGATTTACCTTGTTGAGAATGATAGGTGTATATTTTGAGTACAACGTGAAGTGACTTTTCATTTAGTTTTCAATTTTATAATAGAGCTTAAGCTAGGGGGTGGGGAGGAAAAGAAATAGTAAATGTGATTTTCTTTCCCCATGACAAACATGAGGTGGAAAACGATGAATAAAAAAGTGTAAGAAAAGAACAAAAGTAGTTTGTAATACTAACGAAGAAGATGTTTGCTGGATGAATGAGATACCTGGGAAAGGATTAATGGATATAGAGAAAATGACTACTTATGTGGTGACTTCTTCCCAACCGTGAATGTTCCATTACACTAAAAAAGTGGCAGACAAAGAGAAAATATAGCTTTATTTCAACAATAATGCAGCATCATTATGAAAATTATTATTATACCAAAAGACAGATTTCACATCAAATTATTCTTTTATATATCTATTTACATTGGTACTGTGTTAAATTAACAGCACAGTTAAACTTTCTCTTTCTACATTTCTAAAATAGACTATTTTACTTCACTGAAAAAATACTAATATCCTGGATCTGAGAGAGAGAAAGAGAGAAGGAGAGAGAGAGAGGGAAATAAACTATGCCTTCTTTTTTTAAACTAACAGAGACAAGCTGTCATAACTTTAGCTAAAGTGGAACAGGCCTACAAAAGGATGGTTTTAAAATACTTAATTAAACACTACATACCAGCCGGCTTCCCAAAAGGAACAGCACAGCAGGAGTCTTTGCAATTTTCAATATGTAAAAGGTTCATATAAACGATGCCACTCGTATTTGTGAACAGATGCAATGCATACATGTCACCATGCAGTGTTTTCTCATTTGCTGAATGCCAAGTCCATTTCAAGTGTGCAGCCTTCATGAGCAATGTCTGCTCTGTTTCTCTTTAGCAAGCAAATTTGAAAGGCAGAATGTAAGTAATAGAAAATGACTTACTGCTATTTTTATGTATCATATGTTAACATTTTTTGGAAGAAAATTAATGGCAGTCAAGCTGCTTGCCCTCTTGACTTGTGACTTCTTAAGCACTCGGCAGTGATGACTATACATGTACAAAATCCTGAGATCATGCTTAGAGAGGAGAATCAGAAGTGCTGGCAGTCTTATGTGAGAGCCAAATGGCTTTGATGCTCTATGTTATAGTCAGCTGAGGTATGAAGCTAATTCATGGTGGTTAACAGAAGAGTTGAAATTTGTCCCAATGGCATGGAGCACAGTTTTGAAGTTTCTTTCTACTTAATGGGATCAAACTAGATTGCCTGTGCCCTGGTCTATTGGAATACAATGGTTTTGAGGAAAAGGACTTTTCAGGGGCTTTAATGGGAGACAATATTTCTGAATGTTAGGAGAGTTTATATGAAAGGAAGAATAGGGATTTACATTTCTGGCAGCATGAAAAATTTGGCCCAAAGGAAAGGTCATTAAGTTTTAAAGAAAAGATACCATTGGGGTTTATTCTGTAAAAAAAAAAAAAAAAAAAAAAAAAAAAAAAAAAAAAAAAAAAAAAAACCCTTTCTCAGGTTATTTAAAACAGTGACATTGAATTGTCCTAGTCAGAGCTCTACAAGATTTCAAGAACTTAAAAATGTTACAAAAGGAGCTGGGGTTTGGCTCAGTGACAGAGTGCTTGCCTTGCACATGTGAGTCATGGGGTTCAATCCTCAGGACCACATAAAAATAAATAAACAAAATAAAGACATTGTGTCCATTTATAAATATATAATATATTATATATTTATAAAAGGCCTGGGACTAGGGGAATGTCCTAGGGAGGAATTTGAAGACCAAAAAGGCCATATGTTTCCCCAAGGTCAATCAAAATAAGTTGGAGGATCCCCAGAATCCAGATCACCTGGTATTCTAATCAGAATTGATCCGCCCAAGCAGAACCTCTTTCAAATTCTTAATCTTAAAGTTGCATACTTTCAAGTTTCACAACAAGGTATTACAAGAAAATTGCATATCAGAGAATTGTTGAAGGTATTTTTACGGTATTATAAAGTAGGGAAATGTAAACAAGTTCAGATGGCATTTAGTGTTGTTGAGTGAAAAATGGCTTTTCCTATCCTGTTGACTTCTCCTGAAATGAGTCATGTATCTCAACTCTGTCTACACATTAAAATCACTTAGGAGAGGTGATTACCAACTACACCCCTGATGAACTAGTTTATGGGGTCCAGACAATAGTAGTTTATTTTTTTAATCTACCTCATGAAATTCCAATGTGCAGTCAAGAGCGAGACTCAGTTTCATTTCACAATTTAAAAAAAAAAAAAAACATGGTAACTAGTTTATTTATGTTTAACAGGGAAAGCTAAAAGACCCACAATTGAAGGTTACAAAAAATAATAAATAAATAAATGAATAAATAAATAAATATTTTTACTTAGAAATGTTATTTCTGATTACTGATGGTCATTAAAAAAAAAGGGTTATTTCTTTGCTCATAGGGGATTCCTATTTAAAAGTTTCTGCATTTCTAAAAAGTTTTCCCTATCAAGGAAATGGATATCTGATAATCATTCATAGTCCTTGGTCTGAATCCTATGTGAATACTAGCCACAATTATTAAAAAGTGTAAAATGTATGTATGTGATATTATGGCTGTTAATTATATTTGCTAAATAAAATTTTATATTGATTTAGCAAATCATCAAACAGCCATCTCCAAAGGGCCTACTAGTTTTGGATCGCAACAGTTTTCTACAAAATGTAATGTTTCTCTTAAAAAAGAGAATTTTTTGCCTCATATCTTCTTAGTAAGCACCTAGGAATTTGGTGAGATAGTGCATGATTTTATGCAGAAGATATATTCATTTACGAATTAAAAACTAACACTAGACGAAATACTAAGAGGGTATATACCGTCCAGTGCAGATTTCTTCTATTTAAGTAGGAGATGAAGACTGAGTGAACACCCTGCAAAGAAGGTTCTGAAATAAATGCTGGTAGAGACTGCTCAAGTCAGTGAGTAGAGGTCAGGGAAATGACCCGTGTTGAAGGGATTAAGTGGAGAAATGCAAATAAAGAGTTTAGTATAATAACCAATTAATGATGACATCATCCTTGTAATCAATATTAAAATCAAATAAGTTTCTATCAAAAAGAAAGAAATTCCTCAACACAAAACATCTTCAATTATTTTCTGGGGAAAAAAAGTGTGTTTAAGTAAATGAGATAGAAGAATCTATTGAATATTTACCCAGAATCTATGTATAAGATGCCAATTAATAATGATAATGGACAATAATAATTGTAACTTAAGTCTCTTAGTGTGTTTAACCCTTTCCCTCTAAGAAACAAGACACAGTCATATAAGAAATTACGTTATGAACTATTACCAATTACAAGCTATTATTGAATTAAATGTAAAAAAACATAATTTTAATAAATTATTTCTAATCTTCATGTGACCATATGAAATATAAAGAAATATTCGTTTCTTTAGCCATATGCATAAAATGTATTCTGTGAAACAAAATGACTTTTGTTGTTCTTAAGCTAAAATCCTAAGATTCATCAACTAAGCTATTTACTGCCATGCTGTTCAGAAAACTATGTCCTTACCAAAAAAAAAAATTCTCCTGTTACATGTTGAGCTCTTTCTGTTTTCTAAGTGTACTTCTAAGCAAGCAATGTGTATTAGTTTATTAATGTTGGCAATTATCTTGTGAGATAATTACCCATTTTACTGATGGAGACACTAATACACAAAAAGGTTAAATAATATGCCAAGATCACAGGGTTAGTAAACAGAGAAGGCTGAATTTGAAGCCTGTGCTTAGCCTCTGTGTTACACCATCCAACAAGTATTTCCTGACATTTTAGAAATGGGAACAAATAACAAAATTCATGTGTGAAAAGTTCAGTATGGTGCTAGAAAGAAGTACGAACAAAACAATGTTATTCGTTCAGATTACTCTTCATTTAGTTGTATATGTTTAACGAATAAAACAAACCATTTGAAATACCAACTAAATAATAGCATTAACTTCTCTTTAAAAATAAATATTTCTAAATTGTTGAGTAGTTAACCATTGTTGAGTAGTGACATTCTTCAGAAAGAGAGTTGAATTATTATTTTGTGACTATATTCCATCCTTATCCCCTCTATCATGTTACTTATCTTTCAATAAATATGTATTGAAATTTTTAACACCCTTTTCACCACTCTTCAAGGTTGCATAGCAAAGAGGATTTGGATAAAAATGAGAAATGAGATAAGAATCATTTAAATGAAACTATTGTATTCAAAAACTCATCCCTCATACATGTTAAATCCCATTTAAATTCCAATTCATAAATCTAAAATGAAGAACAAGAGACCCACTTGGCATTCAACCTACACTTAGATTATGTTTATAGGCATAGGACCTTTGGGAATCTAATGTACAACTTCCTCCAATATTGTGTCGTGCATTTAGTTTCATGAAAATTATAATGAAATATATTTAAATTAAGGCAGTGCAAATTATAGAGAATTTGGTCACCTCATTTTGCAAGAATATAATGAATGCTTTCTTCTTTTCTATTATTTTTATCATGCATGTTCAGAGCAATAAAAGTTAAACTCACCTTCTAACACTCTATTTTTACTTCACCACACATTCAAGATCACTTATTATATTGTTTCCCCAGAGATAATTTTGCTACCATTGATTTAAATATTCTTATGCCTTACAAAGTTAAATAGCTACTGCAAAACAGCCAGGCGAAAGAAAAAGCAAGTAATAAGATTAAAGATTTCAACAACAACAACAAAAAAAATGGAGTTCTTTGAGGTCTCATATACCTATTGACCTTGACAAGCTTTATATTTAAATATTATCAGCAAACAAGAGCTGATATTAAAACAGCCAAATAAATAGTAAACAACTGTAGTAATTTATATTGCATACCTTCCTGAGCAATACAAAGCATTGAAAAATAAAAACAAAGTATATGAAAAATACACCCAAAGTTGCATTATTAAAAAAAACACTAGCAACTTTTCCATACTTAAATTCAATATATATGTCTCAGAGCCAAGTTTGTAAAATCCCATGCTCTTTTGGGGAACACAGACTAAGTGAATAACAATGAATATTTGTTCCAAAGCTGTTTTGTCCCCTGTCAATAAACCTTTTGAGTACAGCTAAAATAACATACAACTAAGTCACTTGATAGAATTAGCTATTTTCCAAGGAATATACACTAAATATTCATTACATAGTAGGAAACAGATCTCCAAACTACATTTCCCCAAATATGGTCTGAGAACAAGTTTTTCATCAATAAGTTTGGTAAAATAAAGGATCTCAGGATCAAAAAAATATTGCATAGAAGTACTCTCCATCTCAGATATATGGAAGGCATGCTTACATATTAATAACTGTAAGAAATTCTACAGAAAAGTAATCTGAGTATGACCTTGAAATGTTAAACAATGATTTAGAGTCCAGTCAAGGGGCAGCTGAATCACTGCTCCCTAATCTCATAGCACCCATGTCAGATATCAATCATGTCATCTTCATTGATGAGCCCAGATAAGACACAAAATCACTGTCAGTAAAGAGTTGCTGGTACCCAGCACCAATTGACGAGAGTTAACACATATGATGAACTGTAGTTGCCATTCAATAGTGGCAAGATCTTCTGAAAAGGGCTAACTTGAAATGAATCCTCTCTCTAAAAAAAATAATTTGACACAGATTTGTGGTTTGAACATGTAGGACAGGCTATTTAATGACTGTATATGTGAAATGAATACAAAATGCATAGTTTATAGAATGTCTATTAAGCTCCATTGACATCTTTAACACCAATATTTCATATATATCCATAGCTGTTCTAATAGAAAAGTTTTTTGAATATTATTTTTGTTGTTTTGTGGGAGATGATAACTGTACAAACAAAGTAGATTGAGATTACTGTAGAAGATAAATGTATGTATTTGTAGGTATGCATGGGTATGCTTTTTATTGTGTTCTCAGGGCACTAACTCTGCCAGTATGTCACAACAATATATTGTGCAAAACCCCCACTGTACCAAGCTATACTGAGTACCTGAAACTATAATGAGTACTAGGAGACAGTCCTGAACAATAGAATCACATAAATAGACTGTTGCAAGTTAGTTTGAAGAAAACTGTGAGAAATAATAAATAACACAGGCCTGTGGAGATGTGGGTAGAGGCAGAAGAATATGCAAAATCTGGAGGAAAGAGAAAGTGTCTGAATTACACATAGAAAACTCTAAGTTACTGGGATTACAGGAGCCCACCACCTTGCCTGGCTCTATTAGTGTTCTGTGTTGCTCAAGCTTTACATGTGAGACAGTCATGGAAGCAACAATGAGAACATCTCCCATATCTTGTTAAGAATTTGGAGATTTGGTCCCAGGTCAGTTACAGGGGAATAAGGGTGGTGAAGGAGAACCATGGAAGTGTTCTAACTATGAGAATAGGCACACTTGTGGCATCCCCTTTAATCTTGCATATCAACTACCATTTTCTGACCCCAGATAAATAATAAATGTTGATGAAAAACTGAGTAAATGAATATTTTTACTCAATCTAGGTAATTCATTTATTACCTGGAGTGCATTATTACCTAGCTGAAAGTCCTCACTCTAACTAATCTCCATACTTGTACTAAAGGAATAGAGAAAACAATATTAAAATGTCATTTTTTTCTCATAGTAAGAAGGAATAAAATAAAGTATATATTATGTTTAGTTCCTATCATATAGTAATTGTTCAATAAATATTAAGTATTCTTCATTCAGCAAGCATTTATTAAACATCTAAAGTCTGAATACTCCTTTTGGTATATAAAATGATATATGAAATATATAGCCTTAGGAAATACCCTCAAATAATTTATTAATAAAATTCCAGGTTGTACAGTTTTCAAAGACAATTGCAGAGGTTGATAACTGAACAGCAGCACAGAGACTAGGAGGGAAGTGGGGAGTCAGGCTACAGCGGTTTTGCCCTGCAGTGGTTCAGATGAAGGAGTGGCACACTGGAGAGAAAAACCATATAGAATTTTTCTAGAAAAAGTTTTTAAATGACTATAAATTCAATAGAATATTGATTTCCAGGATTTTATTTATTTTATTTGCTTTTCTATATTTATTTTCCTAGAATGGACTAAATAAAACAAAACACAGTCTTATTGGAGTATAGACATGGATGATGTTTCAGTCAGCATTTTTGCTGCTGTAACTAAAGACAGGACAAGAACAATTTTAAGGATGGAAAGTTTATTTGGGAGCTCATGATTTCAGAGGTCTCAGACCAAAGACAGCTTGAGGGTTTGGGATGGGGCAGAACATCATGGCAGAAGGGTGTGGTGGAGGAAGGCAGCTTAGAACATGATCTGCTCCACATGGGAGGAATAGACGAACTCTAGATAGGGCAGAGGAGGAGTGGGAGGGAAGGGAGGGGCAGGGGGTTAGAAATGATGGTGGAATGTGATGGTCATCATTATCCAAAGTACATGGATGAAGACATAAATTGGCGTGAACATACTTTATATACAGAGATATGAAAAATTGTGTTCTATATATATATAACAAGAATTGTGATGCATTCTGCTGTCATGTATTTAAAAAATAAAAGCAATTTTTAAAAAAAGAACATAATCAGCTCCATTCAGCAAGGACAAAATATATATCTCAAAGGCACACCCCCTGGCACCTACCTCCAGTCACACCCTACCTGCCTGCAGTTACCACCAAGTTTTTCTATCAGGAGATCAATGCAGAGATTATGTTAAACTTCTTATAATCCAATCTTTCATCTCTAAACTTTCTTGCATTGTCTCAGACATGAGTTTTTGTGGGGACACCATATATCTAATGATAACAGATGGAAAGGAGAGACTTTATTTTGAAAATGATATTAGGGCAATATTTAGAGATGACGAAGATAATTTTGATGCTTTATAGAAAGATCTTGAACAGTAAATCAAAGAGGAAAAATAGAAAAATTTTCTTTGTTTCGGTGGTCATAGCACTGTTTGAAACCCACCCTTGCATCTGCATGGAGTGGGAGATGATGTACTCTTTTTTTTAGATTTTTAAAATTTGTTTTAATTAGTTATACATGACAGTATAATGCAGTTTGATTCATCATCACATATAATGAAGTATAATTTTTCATTCTTTGGGTTGTACATGATGTAGAATCCCACCGGTGATATAGTCATATATGTACATAGGGTAATAATTTCTGATTCATTCAACTGTCTTTCCTACCCTTATACCTCCTTCCCTCCCTTCACTCCCCTCTACCTAAAGTAACTCTATTCTTCCCTAGCCCCTCACCATTGTGAATTAGCAATTGCATATCAGAGAAAACTTTTGGCCTTTGGTGTTTTGGGACTTGCTTATTTCACTTAATATAATATTCTACAGCTCCATCCATTTACCAGCAAATGCCATAATTTCATTCTTCTTTAAGGCTGAGTAATGTTCTTTCATACATATATATATATATGTATATATATACATACATATATATATGTGTGTGTGTGTGTGTGTGTGTATATATATACATATATATATCTTTTTATCCATTCTTCTGTTGAAGGGCATCTAGGTTGATTCCCTAGTTTAGTTATTGTGAGTTGAGCTGCTAGAAACATTGATGTGGCTACATCAGTGTAATATGCTGATTTTAAGTCCTTTGGATATAAACCTAGGAGTGGGATAGCTGGGTCAAATGGTGGTTCCATTTCAAATTTTCCAAGGACTCTCCATAGTGCTTCCCATATTGGTTGCATCGCAGTCCCACCAGCAATACAAGAGTGTAATTTTTCCCTCTCATCCTCACCAACATTTATTGTTGTTTGTATTCTTGATAATTGCCATAAGATTATGTACACTTATTGCTAAGCTTTGGTCAGATCTTACCTTGGTGGTAGATGAGAAGGGGCTAGGATTTGAGATCTTTAGTATGTGGGGAATTAGAACTATCAAGAACAAGATAATTCATAAGCCAAAATAGATGTGACCAGCCCCTGAAGCACTTAAAACATTTGTTTTTCTTGGTATATTTTTCCTATATGACTAGGAAGCTGTACTGGGTGATTTCTAGAAAGTGCTTTGCTTCTAAGTGTCTGATTCAATTATACCTCCATTTCCCAAAGTGAAGTAGGTAAACTGTATCCATATTCGTCTAAAGACTACACACACATCAAAAGAGAATTCTTGCCAATCAAAGTATCTAGAACTGAGGGAGACACCAAATGAAAATTGGCAACTTCCTTAAAAATGTCAGTACTCTGAAGTCAGCAAGTGTGTGTGATTATTTTAAACTATTTTGCTAATTTATACAGAAATGTTATATCAAGAGAATACATACATCACAAAGAATCAGAACGCTAATGTGTGTGGGGTATGAGAGATACAACTCAATATCCAAGCCAAATACAAAGAAAAGCAGAATAAGGAGGGAGATACAGAAGGATAGTGGAAGGAAATCACATTATAGGGTGGTTAAAATAAATAAATTTGAGCAGAAAATGAATTGAAGAAAGGAAATGAGTCATGTGAATAATTGGAAAGGTGGTTCCCAGACACGGGGATAAAACAGCAAAAGTAAAGGCCTTGAGGTAGGGGCACACTGTATGATTCTAGAACTGTCAGGAGCCCAGCGTGGCTGGACCAAAGCAGAACAATATTAAAAATATTGCATCAGAGATGTAGCCAGAGGCTAATCCATTAGGTCTTTGAGGCTCTTAGATTTATGAGACTCCATCTGGGACTTCTTTATGAGGGTGCTGGGAAACCATTGGAGGGTTTTCAGTG
This sequence comes from Spermophilus citellus, assembly GCF_964194105.1. Lineage (NCBI taxonomy): Eukaryota > Metazoa > Chordata > Mammalia > Rodentia > Sciuridae > Spermophilus > Spermophilus citellus. Next base: position 83,838,328 of record NC_138193.1, read on the forward strand.
AAGAAACAAAACGATCTAATTTACATTTTAAAAAATTCTTTCTGGCTTGAGTAGGCAGGGTAGACTGAAGAGAGGCAAACACCCTATACCCCAGCCAAAAAAAGAAGCAGGGGATAAATACCTTACGGGTTGAGTATCTATATAATTGTTCATCAGAACAAGGATATTTTTGAGAGTGAAAGTGGAGTTGTTAATAATTGCAATGGATCAACATCAGTGAACTAGGAATGTCCCCAGCAAGCTGGGACATAGGTTTGCACTAATTAAAGGGCAGTTTTCAAGAACAAATGAGTACTGAGTAGTTGTTCAAAGAGAGGCAGCTAATATTAATAATTTCAAACACTTTCACATACTAGATTTATAAAATATTAATGGGTAATAGGCTAAAAATAATTTTATGAAAGAATAAACTAGAGATGACTCAGGTAAACTGATTCTTTATTGAATGAATTTGGGGCAGTTTTACTGAACTAATCTGCCTTGGGAATATCTTCACACTGATTTAGTCATTCAGTGTCTCTCAAAGTCATTTTTTCACAGATTCTATTTTTTTTTCAAAGTACTAATTAGTATCTTACGACTCCTTTCTTGGAACTCAGTATGAGAAAGCTATGCTCCGGGGAGAGAGTGGAAGGGGTGAATCTACTCTTAGAAATAAATCTAAATTTTAGTTAGATTGCTAGGTAGATGTGTCAGCAGTGTGAGAAACCCCAAAACACAATTTTTAAAAAATTTTGATTGATAAATAAAGATTGTATATTGCTGTATTATTCAAAGTGTACAATGTGATCATGTGTGACATATACATATATATAAATGCAATTTAGAAACAATGGCACCCTGATTCAGCAGCTAGCAAAATCTCCATGATGCCCTTGGTCTTTATCTTTTCCCATTTCCATGAAAATCCAATATTCACTTTATGCTTATAGTATTATGGACTTCTAATGCCTTTAAATTCTCAAAGACTTCTTTGTTCCTGTCAATCTCCCCTTGCAAGGACTAGGAATCAGAGTCAAAGACAGTGGGCAAAGAACAAAACTTATTCTGAATCAGCCATTGACATGAAGCCAGTACCATATACAGAAAAGTAAAGTATGAAGGTAAGAAGATGAGCTCAGAAAGGAAAAATGTAGTCAGTTTGGTCACATAACAAAACTGAGGATTTTCATAGGTCCTGGGATGGAACATATTGCCTGCAGCTGGATTCATCCCAAATTTTGATGGGACTTGTCTGGGTTAACCTGCCACCAGGACACTTTGAGAATGAGTTACCAGCTTGCAATCACCAGTTCACAAATGACCTATAAGCTTTTTGAAGCTGCTTAAAGAGTACTCCTCTGAATCTCTTCATTCTATCTAATATTTCTTTGGGGAGTGGAAGTGTGGTGGGTATTGTACTCTCCTGTAACTACTACAAACAATGGAAACTGGCATTTAAAGCAATTCCTCTATACCAGTGTTTTTTTTACATATATTAACTCATTAAATCCTGACAATAACCATATGAGCTAAATCCTATTGTCCCATATTCAGATGAGGAAAATGAGGAAGCTACTAAGTAAATCTGTCCAAGATCACACAGTTAGTAGTAAAGCTGGAGAAGTCTGGCTCTAGAGTCAAAGCTATCATCCACTCTATTATGGGCAAATGCATTATGGAGATACCCGAGGAAGGTGGCTTTTTTCTATGATATTGCAGGTTCTAGTCCTTAGGATTCCTATTCCACCTGGCATTCCCTGAAATCTCTGAATACAAGAAGTCTTATGTTTACCTCAAACTTTCTCAATGGCACCGGTTGCTCTTTTTATCAAATGTATATGAATTTCTGCTTATAAGTAATGTCTGAAAATTCTTCTTTGAATGTGTCCCTAGTTTCTATTTTATGATTTAATTAGTCTGTGTGTTGAGAAAATTGACAGGAACAACTAAGCCAAGAAGTACTTGAAAGCTCCAAGTGCAGGATCTTGAGAGCCACCTCTATTTAATTTCTTCTATTTTTGTTTTTGGCTTTTTGTATCTTAAATGCCATTCAGCCTGTTTTCATCCTTCATCTTTGAATCTATTGCAAAAGTAGTGAAAATGCTTTTCATATCTTCATCTAATACTCTGCTATAGTATTTGAACAAAACCACAGCCAGAGCCTTGCTGCATAGGATTCACGATCCAGCCAGTGTCAGCAATCCTTGAGCACATTGTTGGTGTTTCATCTGATTGCATTATCATTCAGTCCGCATGTCTCCATTTGGTCCAAAATACCTTTGTGTAGTTATGTCAAATATTCTTGTGAAAGTCAGGAGTCATTTGCCAACAACATTTCTCTGTGCAACTGGTTTTTAATTCCTAAAATTTATAAAGTTAGACTGACTTTATTTTGAACATTAAAATTATGTTTGTTTATTTTCATCCTTTTAAAAAATTTTATTGAGACATAATGATTGTACAGACTTATGGGGTACAGTGTAATAGTTCAAGTTATGTACACAACGTGTAGTGGCCAGATGAGGGTGATTAACAAATCGATGACCCGAAATATTTATCTTTTCTTTGTGTTAAAATATTCAAATTCCTCTCTACTAGCTATTTTTATCTCAATCTTATGGTTCCTATTGCAATTTCCAAAGTTCCTCGTAGATAGCTCTTGGTTCAAGGTTCTGTTTTAAAATATTCTATACATTTGGGTTGCACCTTACTTGTGTAAAGTATCTGAACAAATTTAAAGCAAAATGTTTTGCCTTTACTTTTTATCTTAGACTCCAGTTTCCTCTTGTTTGTTACCCACACTCCAACCCATATACACAACTATCTAACTCATTTCTGCAAAACCCAAAGACTCAAGTTCAACATTTTCAAAATTAAACTCATCATCCTTGCTCTCCATTTAATTGACATTTCTGGTTTATATGATTCATTGACCAACTTAGTGTCTTTTCCTTGGCTTCATGTATCCATACGACATCAAATCAGTCCCAAGTTGTATAGTTCATATCTCCTGACTTTCTGTCACATCCATTACCATCTGTCTTTTATAGAAATACATGAGTTATTACAATAACATGCTAAGAGAAATCTGCATCCAGCCTGTCCACTCCCAACTATTCTCCGCATTGTTGTCAAAGTGATCTGGTTATATAACACTGTTTCGATCAGGCACTCCCTTACATAAAGTCTTTCTATGAATCCCTACAACTCTCAAGATAAAATCAAAATCATTACTTTGGTATCGTAGACCCTTGAAATTTTAGTCTTGTCAAGCATTGTGAATTGTCAATTGTAGCTCTGAGTATATTTCTCAGTGACACTCCATAAATATTTTTTGTTCCAGCTATACCATACTACTTGTGGTTTGCTGTACCAGTGAGAGTGGCTCAGATATCCTTTCTCTCACATGTTCAATATCTTCTTTCTGCTCTTTTACTCCCTTTTAACCTGTTGTGCTTTATGACTCCATATAACAACTGTCCCCTCTCTTGTACCATGCTTTCCATTATTCAATTCTGATTGACAGTCTCCCTTTATGCCCCCACTACACTGAGGGTGTCTCTGTAATTGTAATATCAACATACATTTTTCTGCCTTTCTCTCAGACTCTAAGCTCTTTAGGGGCATATACTTATCTCACACTTCTTTTTATATGTGGGATTTGTCAGTGGCTGGAATATAGTGGATATGGTTGATAAATGTTTATAGAATAAAAAAGCTAATGAGTAAAAGCAATTGTCATTACATGAGAAACTCAAGGAAAATATGCTAAGGAGTTATATTCTTTTGTCTTTCATATGCCCCAAACAGATAACCTGTCCCTTCCTGATTTAGCTCCATGCTGATAAGCTAATTTTAAGATTTTTTTTTGTTTTGTACATCCTAAGGTTCACCTGATTAAATTACAAACATTTTTTGTAATATTATTTATTTATACTTTAAAGTAGGAGTAGGCTTTGATGACTTATCAACCAAAAATATATATCTTATTTATTGTAAGGCTATCCAAAATTACCGATCTCAAACCTACCAGTTTCACTAGTTTCAAAGTGAAGGGACTTACACAGAAAAAACAACAATTGAAATATTTCTCTTTTAAATGAATATCCTCTTTTAAATGATTTTGTTTTCCAATATTCACAAATATTCTGAGAATAAATTTATTTAAAAGTCAAGCATTGGTTTATCTGGTTATTAAGGGCAAAAACAATGCATAGTGGTTGTAAACATCCACTAACATTCATAGCAACATTATTCAGATCTTGACCCAACTTTTTGAAGTATTTGCCATTCAGTAGTATTGACTTTCTTCAAATATTTTGAAATCCTTTTGGGTAACACTTTCACAAATAAATATTAATGAGACAACATCAGACTTCACTCGACTACTGCACCCATTTGGATCTGGAAATTTGTCTCAGTTTTTCACTGTGCGTGAACAGACATACTAACTAAACTCAAATTTATCTGTTTATTTTGAGCTGTGTGGACCTCTCAAAGGTACTAGAACCATATGCTCAGATAGCATCTGAATTTTTATTTTGGTTTTGTATTCTCCTGGTTTTTAGAGTCAAAGTCTTTTCTGACAGTGAGGAGACAATGATAATGAATGAGAGGTGGGTACCCATAACTGCTAAGAGTCTTTTCCCAAGAGTCCTTCAAATGTAGCTAACCCCTGAATAGCTCTGTTTTGTTTAACAAAGTTAAGACACCATTGCTTGGAAGCCAGGTAATCTCTGGAATCTAACAACTGAATCATTGACAGTCTTTTAATAATAAAGGCTAACCCTGTCAATAAAGAAGATTAATGGTATTAGGTTCAATGTCTAGAGAATAAAAGGTAACTACCACACTCAAAACTCAAGTTGTGGCTACAAATTCCAATTCTGCCACACATCAAAAAGCAAATACCTATCTTCTCCAGATCTCTTCTTTCTCTATGGGATGAGGGTTTGGACTTCATAATCACCAGGATGCATTCTTGTTATATAAAGTTCACAGTCAAAAATTGTGTAAGAAGGTAGTTGACTTTGTAGAAGCTTCTCATTGTACATGTTGATTTTTAACTCAATAACAGATACATCTGTGATTTTCTCCTACACCCACTTTTTGTTCCTGATATTGCTTGTCATTTTTGCATAAATTTTCCTACTCATTATCATCTGATGAAAAATTATATATGCATAATTAGAGAAGGACAAAAAAAACACTCTTTAAGAGTTTATCTTGAACTTAGATCCTTCTCTTTTTGCCTACATATGTGATATAGGATAGATTGTTCCTCAGAATTCACTTTACTTTCAAAGACAGAATAATAAAAACAATTATGATTATCACCCCATTTGTTGAGTTACTACACTGTAAATAGATAAATCAGAATTTGGATGTACATCTCCCTGGCACTAAAATCTTCACTGTTTCCATGATGTTCAGATAACCATCATTAAAATGGCAGCTTATATTATCAAGAACATTAATTATGTCTACAAAAATCATAAAATTTGTACATCAACTGAGACAATTTTATTTATTTTATTTCAATTTTATTTATTCCTAGTGTTTGTGATAAAATTTAACATTGACAAATTTAGTACAAAAGCTTAACTCTCTACAATAGGATTTTTTGCTTGTTTTGGTTTCTATTTCTTCATTAGCAAATTAACAAAAGTAACACAGACTTTACTAGTTATAAGGATTTTCAGACAAAGAAGATAGTGGGTTAGAAAGAATATAAGCAGAATACCTGAAAACAAGTTGTCACTTGATTTCTTAGGATGTAACCAAGATCGTCAAAGAGGGAGAAACAGTTGCTTCAAATCCACATTTTTCCAATAACTTACAAGAATCAAATCCATGAATGATTGACACACTTTTATGAATATCTGCAAAAGGAAAGATGGAACTAAACAATCTCTAGATCCCTTTGACTTTATATATGTATAATTCATTTAATCCTAAAATCGAATTCTCGAGAGCATGTTTCCTCTTTTTAATTCAGAGTTTATTGTTAATAGTTGCATTAGAAAGATTTTTCGAAAACCTATGGTATTGAAGTTTTGATAAAAAATGTTAGGTAGTTTTGGCTTGATTTCAAAAATGTCAGGTAGCTAAAAGAAAATGCAAGTTAGATGGATGAGTCACCAACTGGTAGTGGGACCACCAGACTTGTCACATTTTTGTTGTTATTAAAACTTAGGCCTAATAATTCCAATATGGGTTTGTAGTGATTGCAGAAACCTGAAAAAGAGAGTAGATGCACACATTCAGGAAGATCGTGTCTGACCTTAAAGACCTTAAATGTTTTTTTTTTTTTTTTTTTAATTTTTTTTAGAGAATTTTAATATTTATTTTTTTTAGTTTTTGGCGGACACAACATCATTGTATGTGGTGCTGAGGATCGAACCCGGGCCGCACGCATGGCAGGCGAGCGCGCTACCGCTTGAGCCATATTCCCAGCCCGACCTTAAATGTTTTAAAGCAACAACGTCTGGAGGGGAAAATGGTATCAAGTATCAAATAAAAGGGTTGGAGAGAGAGAAGAATGAAGGAGAGGAGGAAAACCCATTACAGACATGAATGGACTGTCCATTGACAGAGGTAACATGGGGAAAGACTGCTGCATTGTCAAGGAAAGAAAACTAGGGTCTTGCATTGATTTTCCAACATCTAAGTTTTGTGATCTTGGGCACATTTATGGCATTTTCTGAACCTAAGCTTCTTTGACTATAAAATAATAGCTTGAATTAGATGGCGTCCTAAGGCTTCACAACTGTTAAATGTTATTCATGAGAGAAAACAGATAAGATTATAAAATATTATCCTTTCTACATAGGGAGATTCTACTTTGTATTGGTTCTTCACAGTATATATTGAATAAATACAAATTTCATAAGAAGTATAGTGAAGGGCAGTGTTTACAGGTTGAGATATGAGAAAACATTGTTTAGAGAAACAATTAGATAAATTCATTCTCCATTGTTCCTGATTAGTAGATCTTTTTATGCTGTATGTAGTACATGTGTTTCTCAATATTGTGACGAGCATCTTTGTCCATATGTTCCAACTGGATATCAGTCATGATAAAGCTTTACTGTGCTTTATGGTTTTTGCTTGTTTCCACTGATGTTATTAATACCTTGTATTCAATATCATTGCCAAGCTGACATCAAAGTCTCCATTTTTAGTCTTATTCTTGGGCATCTCTGGTTATATAAATAGACAGTTGTGAATTCACTACTCCTTCCCCCTCTCCATAAATCACTTCAAAACATTAACATATTATATTCAACATTGCATCTTTAGCATATACACAGAATTTTAAATTTATATAAGACTCATTAAGTACCTAAAGAACATTCATCTTTGTTTCCTCAAACTTATTGGAATGCTTGGTATCTAGTAGGTTCTAATTAGTCTTGAATAGATTAATATGCTTATATATATATATGGAAAGAAACATGGTTTCTGCATTCCATAAGAGTGGAAACTTTAGGAGAGCAAATATTTAGAGCATAGGAAATGAAAACTAAACAATCTGAAAACTTCACGACAAAATTATGCTGTGCTTATTAACGTCTGAAATAGTAAAGTTTTGGTTTAGAACTCACATCAATAATCAAAGGTTAAAACAATAACCAAAAGCTGTGTCTCCATGTTTTACAATAAGCCACATGTTTTAAAGTCAAGCACATCGCATCTGCCCTCATAAATATGTGATTGCATATTCCAAGTGATTGATGTTATTTAGATGATGCATATTTTCCTTGAATATAAATAAAATATCCATGCAATCTCACTAGTTTCTTGGTGGAGAAATCTTATACATATTTAATGTCATCAAAATTCTTATGAGTTTACCTAGGTAAGGGAGGGGGGGACCCTTTTTTTGGTGTTTAATGCAGACTTACTGACGCCATGTAAAGATGTTAGAAGGGTATCATGTGAGGGTGAGTGGGCTCCCTCAGTTCACATAAGGTTGTAAAATCTGAAGAATGTCTTTTTAATAAGATGGCACTGCATTGGCTCCTTGGGGATTTAGAAAAGTGTTTTATTGGCCAAAATTTTGGGATTGTTTCTATGCAGAAATTCTGCCAGTAAACCTTCTGATCCTTTCCCATATTCCCAGAGTGACTCTGTGGAAGGTTGTCAAGAAGTCATTTAATGGTCTTTGATCCAACTGAAGCCTCTAGCTCCAGTAATGAGTCTGTGTCAAGTGAGAATCAACAGGGTCTGTTCTTTGGCCTTTCATCCTTTGTCCTCCAACTAACTTTCTAATTCCAAAGTGAAATGGATTGTCTTCGCTTCTTCCCCTCCCTGCAGTATGCCAAAGTCCTCTTACCACCTGTGTAGAAAAAGCTGCTCTGTTATTTTCTAGGGGTAATGTTAAATGTAAAAAAAAGCTAGAAGAGACTTTCAGGCTGGTGCAAAGGCACAGAGGCATGATCCTGGGAAAAGTTCCTCTCCTTTTATTTTGCCTTGCACTTGACTTTGTGAGGACTGCACTTCCCCTTCTACACCTGGTCTACGTGGCATGTTCACCAAAACATAAATACTTTTGCGTGTGTGCTTTTGATTTGTAAGATTCATGTAATCCCATTTAGGCACAAAAAAAACTTTGATAAAGAGTAAGACTTTGTTTTGCATGTAATGAAATTGAACAGATCATCCATGTTTCTAAATATGTTTTCTGGTATAAATTAATAGTTCTGTGTCACCTTAGGCAGGTTTCTATAGTTCTCTAGGCTTCAATGAACTGTCTGTACTCTACTAACCTTCTAGAGTCAATGCAATAGTTGCATGGGAGTGTTTGCAAAGCATTTCACGCTGCTAATGACACAGAGGAAGTGCTCAGTAAATGAAAGCTATTACTGATAGAGCCTTATTGTGACTGTGATTATTTTGTGGGACTCTGACACAGATCTTGTGCTTTCAAATCCAACATCTTTCAACCCACGGCTGTAGGCTTTACAGCACTGCATTCGCCCTCACTGCAGAAGATGGCTCAGTCACAAAGCGTTTTGTATGCTTTATCCAGGATTCCTGAAATATTATGATGAGGAGACATTCTGTGAAGATATTCAGAATTTGAAGACGTGAGCACAGTTCGGAAAAATCTTGGACCAAAGTAAATAAATCAAATTATACATAATACTAAAATGACACAAGGAAAGAATTCATGTGCACTTAAGTAACCTTTAAAAATAAAGATGATTTCTAGTGGGAGGAAAGCAAAATATGAATTAGGAGATTAATGGCTTAATGCAAAAATGTTTGCTTTTCGTTTCCTCCTCCACCCCTTTGGTCACTTTAAACACACACACACACACACACACACACACACACACACACACAGTTGGTTTTGTTCAAAAGTACCCTGTCATATGAGACTTCCCTTTTGAGAATTAAAAGGGAACATGCTCTTTCTTTCCACGTGCTGAACAAATTTTAAAAAGAAGAAGAAACAACTTGAGAGTTAGGAGCTTGGGAATCATGTTTCAAGAGAATCTGCCTGCACTTCTATGAAATAAGATGGCAAGAATCAATCCTAAGAGAATATACACGGGCCTGAACTACTAAATTTCATCTCCTGGCAATTCCCTGGCATTTATCATCTTTTGCCAGCTTCCTCAGTAAGCTTGGGGGAGAAGAGAGAGGAGGATTTTGCTTGAAAAGCCTTCACTTTCTTTCAGTCTGTCTTTTCCCTGTCCACAGAAGGTGGCCCCCTTGTGGTCTTTGGGCTGGACTGGCATTTCATCTCTCATTTCACCTATGGACAAAGACCTCTAGCTTTCCATCTCTCTACCCTTTAATTGCTCTCACTCCTAAAAGAAGTACTTTTAATCCACAAATTCATTCTTCTTTGCAAGTTAATGCTAAACTCAAAGGCAGATATGCAGTCAGCTGGTTTTAAACTTTTTAACCTCACTTCTTATTATTTTTTTAAATTTTCCTTCCCTGGAACTAGTTGTATGGTTTTTCCATGATGTTGTATCAGAGATTAAGAAGGTGTTATCTGTCCATTAACAATTTACTTACTGAACCATGGAAATGGGCTTAAGCACAAGGGTCTATTTCAATGCCGCGGCTGGCCCTTAAGTGCGTTCATTTATGCAGCCCAGATCTGCTTTCTTAGCAGCAGTGGGAAAACCAGTCTGAGTCAGCAGGCACCGCAATGGGCTTCTTCTACTCCTGTTCCCTCTCCTTGGAGTCAAAGTAAACATTCAAGTAGTGAGAGTTGGCAGTTTTGCTCATTTTTAAGGAAGTGTCTCAGTTGAACTGCTGGTTTCCTCTTTTGAGTCACATTAACATTTCCTCCCCCCTCTGTCTGCTGTGTCAGTATATCCACTATCTTCCCCAAAACTGGGAGCAGTAAAGTTTTACATGCTGGCTTCTGAGAACAGTTTTTTTTTTTTTTCTTAAGGTGATTAAAAGCTCTGAGACAACAACTTTATAAAGGAAATCAAATTAGTCTCTTCTTAGTTGGAGACATAAAACAGAAAGAGAAATGTAAAATATTCCTCTCCCCTGTCCTCTGTAGTCAATGCAATTTTTAGGATAATTAGGGGGAAAATGTATCTTAAAGGTTGAAATTTTCAAATATGAAGGGGAAAAAAATCTGAGTAATGGTAAGTCAGTGTTTAGTAGCATGGATTTCTACACCTTATGTATTTTTTTATCTCAAAGTTTCCCTCTTCAGAAAAACCTATCAATATGTTTTTCACCATTGGCCACTGGATACTCTATAGCCAGCTATAGTTCCTACACAAAATTCATGTTGCTAATTGAAAAACTGAAGAAATGAAGTGGATATTTAGCAGAACTTGGCTTACTTGTAGCAACTTCTCAAAAATGATTCAGTGAAACTACCATTGAAGGGTATTATATCATATGAAATAAATTAGGATAATCTTTATAAGAAATTTCATTAATATAATATTTTGGGCATATTTTCACATTTTCTATCCATTTTTTTTCTAATTTTAACTTGGTGTGAATTTTCCAAAAATACAATTTCAAAAATCAGACACAGAGCAGCATATATATATATATATATATATATATATATATATATATATATATATATATGACATTATGGAGAATAAGGATTATTTTTTGGAAAAAGGGATATATCCAATGGCAGAATAGTATTTCAGAAGACATGATCTGATCAAGCATCAATATCTAGGGACATGATGAAATAAGTTCTACCATATTTGATACTCGGAAGGAAACAGAGGGTATCAGTGCTCTCTTTCTCAGTCTATATTATTTCTCAGGCTGGGGATGTGGCTCAAGCAGGTAGCGCGCTCGCCTGGCATGCGTGCGGCCCGGGTTCGATCCTCAGCACCACATACAAATAAAGATGTTGTCCGCTGAAAACTAAAAAAAATAAATAAATATTTAAAAAAATAAATAAATAAAATATATTATTTCTCTAGTGAATTTTCCCAGAAGAAATTGCTTTGATAAATTCATTGATAATTTGTTTATAAACCTTTGCAGAAATATAATTCTTTATACTGTCAGTCTTTTAAGGTAGAGAAGGTGTGGAAGAGATACTTATTATAATTCAAAACCATGACTATTGGTTGGTTTTTCAGTGACATTTGGGAAGGGAAATGAGTTAATAAAATAGAAGAGTGTCTCAGCCAATTATTGAACTATTTATTTTTCTGTTTTATGGGGTACATTTTAATGAAAATGCTGCTTTTATCATGCCTTGTGATCTTAGGACAAAATGCCAGTGAGTTAATATTGAATCCTAGGATCCTTGTGAAACTCATATATGCAAAATTCCCACTGTTCAAAGAACTAAATTCATCTGGGGAAGACTGTGCTCAGTTTGGACACCACATTTTTAAAGAGTTAACTAAACACAAATAACCAATAAAACAAAATATCTGGGAAGAACTTCAATGAAGAACAAGTGAAAGAACTATGGATGTTTAAATTCATTTGAGGAGGCATTAAGAGCTTCCTTCCTATGTAGAGAGGTCATATTTAGTTGATGACCCCATTCAGAGGGCAATTCTGGAACCGAAAGGGAAGCTGAGAGTATGAAAGAGTTCAGGGTAAGAAGAAGTTTCTATTAATTGAGAGACACAGCAAATGGTTGCCCTTCATTGCAAAGAAGTGAATGACCTAGGGTGATTCAGTTTTTAAAGCATTTCAGACAAGTAATTTCCAGATGTGTTACTAAAGAAAAAATTTTTTCTAATGGAATTTGTACTATAACATCTTCAAATATACAGCCTACCCAAATAATTTAAAATCATCTGATTTGCTTGTAGGTAGCAAGTTATCAAAGGAATAAAAAATTATGAAGAAAAATTCAGCTTTATATATAATGAGTGATACTTTTTTAATAAGTAAAAGATAATTATTCCTGTGTGAGGTACCTAAAACATAAAATTGACAATCTCAGATGAAGCATAATAGTAGTTTGGCCTAGAAAAATGGACACAAATCCAACTATGGATATTAGATCATTTATACAATTAAGAGAAATGAAAAAAGGAAATGCTCCATTATTTTTGTTCAGTTCATTCATGGGCCAGGCCATATGCAGGTAAATCTATTTTGTGCAAGGATCGGTGCTAGGAACATCATGATGATCCTTCTCTGCTCTTGAAGAGCTTATATCACAATTGCAGAACCAGAATTCAAATACACATTATAATTTTAACTCATTACAATTATGGTGAGTGTTATTTCTAGAAATATAGGTATGTAACATGGGAGCCAACCTGGTGTGGTTAATCAAGGAAAGTGTCCTAAAGGAAAAGAGCTCTGAAGAATGATGAGACAGCAGACAGCAAAATTTTAAAGTGTTTGGAGAATGATTGTAGTAGTTCTGTACCAACTGAGTAAAAATGTATACACAGAAACCCTGTGGTACCATGTGAGAACACATTATAGATGTGTATACCTTCATAATACCCCTATGGTATATGTAATATATATATATATATATATATATATATATATATATATATATATATATATATTCTGCTTTCCAATGAAGAAATGATTTAGCAAAGTGCATACGGTAAAGGTAAAAAAATTACATTTCATAAAGTGTGAGCTGAAAGCTAGTGAAACAATCTTAAAGATTCCTTCCATCTCTAAAGCTATAACATCTGAGGAGACCAACAAAAGTTTAAATGACTAGGGGAGCTGTGGAAAGCGTCTAGATGTGAATCATTAACACTGAAAATATGAGTAATGGAGTACTGAGACCTCTTTAGATTAATAAATCATCTTTCAATGTTTTTCACTTAATAGGCCTTCAATGAACAATTTGTTGAGCAATCCATTCTTGGTCTAGTACTCTATTAAACGAGCTAACTTTCTGAAAGATAGTGCTTCATTCATTTAGTTAATTTAATATTATTTTCCCCAAATGTGATTATTGTAAAATGTGACTAATTTTTCACCATCAACATTGATATTCCAACCATGAATCGATCAGTGTTTTTCCTGTGACCAAACATCTGCTCCTATCTTCTATACCATTTCCTCTTATCCTATAAAAATGGTAGGCTTTATACTGTTCACCGGTGCTCTCCATATCTCATGTGTTCGTATTTGCATCACACATACCTAATGTGACACTGGCAATCATTTAACAACGTATTCATTGAACACATACTGAGCGACTGCTGTGCCCAAGTCACATATGAAATTGTTTGCCTAGTACTGCTGAGTGTTGCCAGAAAGTCACCACTTATACAATGTCCCCTCTCTTTTGCTAGAAATTCCAGCTTTGGTGTTATTACTTTTTATTAAAGTTTATCTTCCTGGGAAACTCTTTGAAGTGGTAATTATTCTAGAGGGAGCCACTGTTTTAGCCCTTAATAAGGCAGTTTAGAGTATTCAATTTTTTATTGTATGTTTTCATCTGATGGAAGAAATCAGAGCAAAATGACATGATTCCTCCAAAGAAGATGGATTTCAGAAAAGGGGACGATGACCTCAGCAAGGAAAAACAAATTGCTTGCCTCCTCATTGGCTTAACATCCCCTAACCTTTGAAAACAACTTGTCATTTGAACAAGTAGGATTCATAGAGCATCATCAGAAAAGCAGTATCATTTTCCTCCATTTCTTCTTTGAATTGATACAATCCTGGAGAGGGATGCAAAAGGTAATTGTTACTAAAAATTTCTACACTCTGTTCATGACATTAATACAGCCTTAGTTCATGGATCAGCGTGCTTCATCCTGTATAATAATCACATTAATTTTATATAAATTTAAGCCCCCTTCCCTTGACCCTGTTGAGGTTCGCTGCAGGCTAATGCCCTGCAGGGAAAAGAGAGATAGGGGATGGCTGTTCTTTCCTTGCCTATCTGCTTCTGTCCTCCTCCCCTACATTTAGCAAGCCCAACCAGACTGAATATCATTGGGGAAGAGAAGCAGAGGGTGGGAACAAGAAAGTGACAGGAGGCTCTTTAGCAGGGTGACTTCTCAAAGTTGGCAGGTATCTAATTCATTCTCCCCCTCTCTCTTAAAATTTATGGATTCTGAAGATTCAGAAAAGGGCATTCAATTATAATTCCCAAGATGCAGGCAATTCCATTTCCCTGTGCTTGCCCCCGCATCCCCAGCATATTCTGCTGAGATCCCATCACACGCCAAGTGACCCTGCTGGTTAGAAACTAACCTCACACCATCCCTCACCAGCCTCACAGCATCCTTTTTGTGTTAGTGACCCACATCTAGTCTGTAAAGAATTGCTTACCACATCCTTGGAATGCTGCCTGTGGTTGTTCACTTAAGCCCTAAATGCCTTCCAACCTCTCAGAGTAGCTCTTCAGAGACCCTCTCACTAGATTCCATTGATAGGGACAGGGAGAGCAGAGATGCTATTTACTTGGAATTGGCAGGGAAAACGTTTGTGAGAAATGATCTATTATAAGGATCTATTATAGCATCTCTGGGAAGAGTGAACTATTAGGCTCAGACTGTGGGTAGAAAGAAGGGAAGAACAGGCAGTCAGATCCCATCCAAAATTGTCCCTTAAGGCACTGCCTTTGCTGCAGACCCCTGGCGTTGAGCTCCTACCACTGCTGCCTTGGTATTGGTAATGCAGCTCCTTCCAAATGACTATGTTCACTGCTGCACCAGGAAACTGGGTATTGCTCCCCACCACCATCTACACAGTTCCAAACAAAAAGCTCTCACACTAATTTGACACATAACAGTAAAATTGGAATAATGCTTATTTCCTCCCAAAGTAACAGTTTGTGAGGGATAATTTTATTTGGATGCATAATGCATTGTTTTGGAAAATATAATCATATTGCATTAGTTACGAACTGTTCTATATAATGGAGTCTTTTTAACCCAATGATGGTTGAGGTTAAACTTCTCAGTAAAGGTTTTTATCAGTTGGACTAAATTCAGCAACAAGTGACAGAAACCCAAGTCAATGCCTCTTGATAAAGATGGTGGTCTGTCTCCCCTGGTAAACATAACCTAGAGATGAGCAGTTCAGGGCTATTGTACTGGCTCTTGATCACCAAGTCTCCTTTTGTGTCAAAACTTTACCGTGCTTAGTATGCTATCTCATGGAATTATATGGCTTCCTAAGTTCCAGCCATCAGTCTGCATTCTGTCCAAAATCATGGAGAAAGGAAAAGAAAAAAGAAACAGGAAGTACATCAGCTGGCTTTGAAGAAGGTTTTCTAGAAGTCTCCACAGGACATGTCTGTTTACTTCTCAGGCAGAACTCAGTCATGTGACCACACTTTACTACAACGCAGTCTTTATTCAGAGCAGCTAAAATTAAGGGCTCTGTCATCAAAAACCATTGGACTAAACAATCTGATGTCTCTATCATTAGGTTGTTTTTTTTATTTTATTTTATTTTGACTTTGTTGAAGGTAGGTATCTTTTGTGGAGGTTAAGATTATACTCTTTCCCCTGTCTAAATGATGGAGTTGCTACATATTCTTCACCATGTTTCTATGTTGATGGGCTCTCTCCTCTGTACCCTTTATTTAAACCCTTGGCTTATTGAATAAATTTCTGGGGGTCAGAACTATATCTTTTTCATTTAATCACCCAGAGCCTCCTTCAATTACTTATCATATACAGTTCTCAATATGGGTATTTTGGGTGATTGGTTGTGTATTTTAAATTTAGATTTTAAAATACAAGAATACATAAATAATTTAATAGCACTAACAATGGAAAGATATTCAGCTAATCAGCGCATCCCATAATTTATTGTCTTTGGGTACCATAATTAGCTTATTAAGAGTGTGAAGTGTGTCTCCTGTAATGGGAGTCAGGAGTCAGGAGGGGCATCCTCTCTGGATGGGTTTCAGAAAACAGGAAGTATCTATAAGAGACATGACGTTTTTGTGGTAAAAAGGAAAAAGGCACTAGAGTCAGCTGTCTGGCTTCAAATCCCAGCTCTACCACTTACTACCTTTCCCCCTTCCATATTAAAGGATGCCACTAAAAAGTTTTTAGGCATCTGTGTTTAAACCTCAGTGCAGTTGTAGACCAAATAAATTACTTCAAAGTGTAAGGTTAGATGATTAGACACTGCAGGGGCTTTGCTATTATCTAGCCAAAATCCTGGTCGTCATTTTGTAGCCTATCAGCGTCCTCATTCATTCCTAACTAGGAAAAAAGAGTTGTTTTCTAGAGTGGTCAGTAGGCCCAGTGCAATTTAAAAAAATTATGACCTTGAGCCTTTTCCACCCCAACAAGGCTTGTTAGTCAGGATTCAACTGATTTAATCATTCTCATTAATCTAAGCCATGTTAGAACAGTGTTAAAATCTGTTCAGGCTCCTATCAACAAAATACCATAAACTGGGTGGCTCATAATCAAACAACAGCAACAACAACAAAAATGTATTTCTCACAATTTTAAAAGCTGACTCCAAGACCTGGGTGTCAGAAGATGCAGGGTCTTGGGAGGCCTGCTTTCTGTTTCATTAGTCTGCCTCCTTGCTGTGCCCTCACAAATGGTGGAAAGCATCTCTCTGGGACCTTGGTAATGAGAGCTCTATTCCCATTAATCACCTCCCAGAGACCCCCACCTCCTAATGCCATCCCCTTGGGGGTGTGGTTCAACTCATGGATTTTGGAGAGACACAAAGGTTAGACCAGAGTAAAAAAGTGGTGCACATTTGGGGAAGAGAGTAACTCAGAGCTTCCTCTTTCAATATTTCATGAGAACTTTTGTTTCATTTCTAAAAAGTGTAGATTGGTGGCCTCTCTGCTAGCACCAAAGAAAATCAGAAGCGAATTTGAACTAGATAATAAAAAAAGAATGCAGTCTTGCCTTATGATCTTTCCTTGTCCTGAGCTTCTCCCTCCTGAGGTAAAGTCACATCACTCTGGAAACTTTATCATGGGCCCTCAGTCAGACTTCATGGCCACATCAACAGACAGTGGCATCAGGAAGATATTGCCCTGGAACTTTAATTACCAGGCCATGGAGGGAGAACTGAGAGTCTCAGTTGCACAGCTACGAAATGGACCACTAAAAACAAACTAGGCAAGAGATGTCAAATGAATTTGGTTTTCACTTGGTATTAATAAAATGCCTTCCAAAAAAACAGAATTATTAGGATCTCAAGGCACTTCTGGTCAAACCTGAGACAGAAATATTCATTGTTGACATTTTGTAGTTATTTTTTTCCCAAGGAGAAATAAATCAGGTGTTATAAGAGATAGGAACATGAGAAGCTTATTTATTGCCTTGCACAGGGTTTCCCTTTCTAGCCAAGACACGAAATGTCTGTTTCCAACTCTGTAAAATGTATGAAACACTTGCCATAATTATGTCCAAATGAGAAGATGGTAGAAGAGGAAGGCCTTTCTAGCCAGGTGAGCAGAAGAAAGATTGTTATGAGTTTAAAGAGCATTTATGATGTCACTAAGCCTGAGAAAATATAATATGATCAGAAGATATATCGCATATCAAGATTTGGAGTTTAGGATCTAATGTAACAATTAATTTATTGTGACTATATGCTAAAAATATAAAATAATTGATCAAAAAATATAATTTTAAATTCAGAAATTAAAGTCACATGCAAAAAGATACATTTTTTTAAATATTTGTTTTTCGTCCTATGTAGTCACAATATTTTATTTTTATGTGGTGCTGAGGATCAAACCCAGTGCCTCACACATGCTAGGCCAGTGCTCTATCTTTGAACCACAACCCCAGCTCAAAAGATACAAATTTTGACAGATCTTGAACATTTGTTCGAAAAATATACTTATTTAGAATTGAATTTCCACCCAAAGGGACTTCAAAAGTTCAGTCAAAAGTAATATTTTAACTGTTTATTCAACAATAGCCATGTGACCAAATGTTTATACATTCCAAATTAGTGGCCTGAATTGGTGAAGTTTGTAAATTTTTCTAAGTTTAAAATTAGTTGTTAGAAAACAAAACACAATATCCAGGGGGGCTGATGTAAATTTCTTTCAGAAAGTCCATCAAAGTATAAAATCATATCAAAATCTAGCTATTTTTGAGATCCTTTAGAACTCATCAGAGACTAATTTTTCATAAGGGAGAGAGAAGTACATTTTTTATTTATAGGACAGTTTTTCAAGGAAAAATTCAGTGAAACCATCTGAGGTTTTTAATACTCAAAAATCATAGACTTTTTAATCTAAAGCACATTTGATTAGCTCACACACATTCCTTTTTTTTCATGTTTGCTTTGGTAGATGCAAAGATGATAGTCTATTGCAATTTGTTGAAACCTTTAGATCTGTAAAGGTCATATTGAGTTTAGTCAAATTCAGCAATATGTAAACCAGGCACCAAAGACACTTAGTTCAGCAATCACTCCACTCATTATGACTCAGAAAACAGTTGTCCTTACCTTGACAGGTGGAACTGCTTACACAGGTAATTTGTTTTGTTTTGTTTTGTTTTTTCAGGAAAATAGTAATAAACTGTGTGTGTGCATGTGTGCATATGCCTGACTGGTATATGTGTGTGTGTATGTGTGTGTGTGTGTGTGTGTGTGTGTGAATTAATTAAGAAAATTAAGAATAAAAAGAGTATCTATTATTCCCCAGCTAAGGCACAGATGAACATTAAAAAACAGAATAAAGAAATTAGTGGACAGGAAAAAAAGAGAGAGAGAGAAAGCATAACAGCTGTCCAGAAATTGTATCACTGAATTTCCACAATTTAATGCCAAAACTTATGGCCAAAGGGGACAGACTAGTAGAACAAGGGAGCTATGTGTTTATGCAGCACCTTTTTTCTGAGTACCTCTTGATGCACTGTCACTACATGGTCATTCCTTGAGCTGCAGTCTAAATAGCATGGAGTCATAACCATTCTAGTAACTACATTATATCAAGCTCCGCTAACTCAGGAATGGACATTCACTCAGCATTTTCTGTGCCTCTGGAAACCAGTAAAGTTTGCATTTATTCCCTACAATGGCCACATCTCCCCTAAACACACACACACACACACACACAGTCACACATCTTTATTGAAAATCAGCAGTTCAACTCAAGGGCAAATTACTCATGTGGCTTGAAGCAGAGGAGGAGAGAAGCAGAGAAAAATGTCTGGAAGTTCATCTTTAGGCAGAAGAAGGAAAAGTTTGCATGCCAGCTGACCCCTTTTTTCTTCCTTTTTTTTTTTCTTCCTCTGTATTTGCATGTTGCCTGAAAAGTTCAGGGATCATCGCTAAAGTATTGTTTCAGACCAGAGATTATATTCTTCTTAATAATGTAAAACAAAAACATAGGAAGAGGAATGGGAGTAACAGATAGATAATTTTATAGAGAAAAACAAAAATAGAGAAGGTTGAATTGGTTTACTCATATATGTTCAGAAGTTCTAAGAATAGGGATCTACAAAACCCCAGCCCTCATCCTAAGACTATATCACGAGGTTTTTCTCTTTCAAGAGAATAGAAACTCAAACTGTTTTTCAGAAACCATTGTAGCTCAGTCTCTTAAAAAGAAACTGAATTAGACCATGTTGCCTAAGAAATTTGTTGTTTAGTGGGCTCTCTGCTCTTATTTCCAGGGAATAACATCAATTGTTTTTACCCATTTAATGTTACAATAAATATGCAGCATAGTCATGGCCAATATTATGTTTGCTGTAGGAAAAAAGCACCCATAAAGTAATCGTGACCATATATTCCAGACCAAAAAAAAAGTTAGAGAAAACATTCTTTTATTTATTCATTTACTGATTCACCCACCCCTTCAAAAATAAGCACTGGGAATTAGATATCATGACATAAAATAAAGGAGTAAACAAAAGACAGACTATTGAAACATGATTATTATATTAGAAAATCTGAAATGGATGGTTACTCTTCCTAGATCCCCAGAAATCCAGAGAATACTGCATAACTTCTATCCAAATTAGCTTCCCTGGAGAGAAAAGAAATGTACATTCTCCGTAAGAAGATACTCCACTCTTAATACGGTCAGGACAAAACGGTATTGGTGCCAGCCTCCAAGTGTGCTTCTCACATTTTGGAGGTTTTTATACATGAGTTTGAAAAATACTTCAATCCTATATAGGAAGTGGTCAATAAACCTGGTTAAATGAACATGTCACTTAATCTGGGGATGGTCAAGAGGCTTCATTCCATGTCCAGCTTTGAAAGTTGCTATGGAAGTTTCTGGAATGACCCTGTTAGAGGCCAAATTGCATGTAAGTGAACATTTCTCTGACAGTAAAGGTTTTATATTCAAACTCTAGAAATAATGATAGAGATCTAAGAATCAAAGCCTCTGCTACCTAAATTGTCGCACAGAATTAGTGACAACCTAAATCCCTTTGATTGTTTTGTTCCAACTCTTCAGTTAAAATCCCATTGGGAAAACATATTGAGTCCTGCAAGCTTTATTTCTCACCACTTTTCCATATGAATGAAGCATTTCAAACACTTCAAACTTCCAACATCCCAGGAAGCAATTTGGTTTCTCATGCTGCTGGTTTCGCATGTTACTGTCTCCTCTGGAACAACTTCCAAGAATAATTTAGTCAGCAGTTAGGACTCATCTCTTAAAAGCCCCTTGATCCCCCTCACTTCCTCCTCTCTACTCCTGTAATACCATGATTCTTCATTTGTTTGCTTTTCCACTTGGTTTCTCCTGTATAGAACTAAAGACTCCTAAAAAGCAAAGGTTCTGATATTCCTCCCTGCCTCTCTCTACAGACCTGGTGAGCAGGATTGCAATAAATGCTGATTAAGGGAAAGCTTGGATTTAAAGATGAATGAGAAGCATATTTTATATATAACAGAGATATGAAAAATTGTGCTCTATATGTGTAATAAGAATTGTAATATATTTCACTGTCATGTATTTAAAAAATAAAATTCATTAAAAAAAATAAAGATGAATGAGAAGCAGCATTACCATCTAAAATGAGCATCTACTTTGCCTCTACCTCTCCCTTTCCTCTCTAGAGAAAAAGACCTGGATATCCACCAGAACTGCATTATAACAGCTATATTCCAGTGACTTGGGAGGACCTCTCTGTTTCACTAGGTTGGCCCATAGTCAGTTCCTTATCCCAAAGAACAGCCACAGAGGTGTGTAAACAGAGGATGGGACAATTGCTCCTTCCTGATTCCTGTTATCAGAACCTCAGAATCATCTCTTGTGCAATCATTTCTTTTATATGCCACAGTTTCCCACTGGGACAAGAGGTCTCAAGGCTGACCCATGTGACCTGGGCCTGAACCACCATCTACTGCTCCCACCACTTATGTTCTATCTCCTCCTAATTTCTGCTTTTCCTCAACTGTCTAGGTATCAACTGTCTATGGACTCTCCTGACAGCTCCTGCCTTATAACACGCATTAATTACCCAGTCCAATCCTGACTCCATTTCCCTGCATAGACTAGGATCTGAACTCTCACTTATGTTCTTTTATTGGCATTGACAATTCACAGCAACCTACAATCCAGAACAGAAATCTTCCCTGCTTCTTCCTTCTGCTGACTTAATTTCTAGCAAACTCTCCTGTTTCTGTGCTTAAGAAACATCACTCTTCCTTCACTGTTAGTATCCTAGGGAAAGCCACCAGCACATCTTTCCCCACTGGGCAGGCAGCACCCCATTGTACTAGGAATGAGTCTCTTTAATTTTTTTAATTGATTAAAAAAAACCACAGCGGAATGCATTACATTCTTATTACACATATATAACATAGTTTTTCATATCTCTGTTTGTATATAAAGTAAGACTCTCCTACTGACCACCTCCTGATAGCTTTGTGCACTCTTGTAACACAGTGTAATAACCTCTCATGGTCTTCTCATGATCTTATATAATCTGTCCTTGAGCTATCAGCACCCCCCTGCTTCCTAATCTTGACCATTCATTTGGCTCCAGCCAAATAAGTCAATTTACTCCTGACCTCAGAGAATTAACATTTTCTATGGCTTCCATTCAGACTACCCTTGCTTCAGAAATGGACACCTTCCTCACTCTCTTTAGGTCTTCTGTCAAATGTCACCTGAGTTCTCAGCAACGGCACTGATTGCCTTATCCAAACATCCTGCCTCTCCCTTTCTCCATACCTTGCTTAACTATTTTTATATTATTTATATTTATTTTTAAATAACATTAATATCTAACATTAGATTATATCTTTGTTCATTTTCATTCTTCTCCAGCATAAGCAGCTGATTCATAAGAGAAAGACTATTTCTCTGTCCCCAAATGAGTGATTTTGCTCCTTCAGGTATTAAGAATTCAGCCTGTGTGCAAAAATAGTCAAGCAAAGAAGTCTTGCCAATTCTGAAAGATGGTTCTGGGAAGCTGAGAGAGCACATAGATAGCTCTAGCCCTTAGGTCCAGGTTTCATAGAGTCTTCTTTGAGGAAGACAAGTGAGTATAGGTTATTACAGATTGCCTAATGTGAGAAATACACAAATGGGGAAAAGCCAGTTCCTGAAAGAGACCCTTGTTCTTTCACAATAAAAAATCAAGGGGTTTCACAACTAACCTCAAAATGCTTTGATTGTCTTATGAATAAAATACTTTTAATTTTTCGTTACTTTTTTAATGCTTTTTACTCCCATAAAAAGCTTTTAAAGAGAAAACAAGTTTTTTTAATATGTTAAAGTTATTGATTATCTCTTGAATAGAAATTAACTTAATGCACTTAAATCCCTCAAAAATTTTGAAACATCATACAAAGTTATGTTTGGTGAGGGGAGGGGGTTGGACAACTGAAAATAGAATAATCCAGGGTTTATGTAATATTCTAATGGAAACCCTCAGGTCTGTGCTTTTCCCAGCCAGTGTTTCTAAGATATTCTCTCTCAAAAGTGTAATCCTATGACCACTGAGCATCCTGAGACTTTTCAGAGAGTCCATAAGGTTGCCATGGTATTTTCATGATATCACCAAAGTCTTGTTTACATTTTTCATCATTTTTCTCACAAGCATAGACTGGTGTTCACCAGAGGCTACCTGGTTTGTGGTAGTACAACAGATTAAATGTAGAAGCAGATATAAAATTATAGCTATCTTCTACTTAGCGAAATGTTAGATATATTTGCAAATATGAAAAATAAGATCACTCTTCTCACGGAATAATTTGTCTTGGAAAATGTAGTTTGGGTGGAATTGAACCCAGAACTCACATATGTTCAGCATGTGCTCTACCACTGGGTTTTACCCCTAGCCCCAGAAAATGTTGCATTTGTAAAAAAAAATGTTAATTTATATAACATAATGAATATATATTATTGTCATTTTAAAATAACTAATAAATTTTTTTCATATTTAACAAATTCTGAATTTTGATTTCTAATAAAATAAATATTTATAGATATTCTTCACATAAGCAAACATTCTTTTGAGTGCTGAATAACTTTTAAAAGCAGAAGGAAGCCCACAAAGTTTAAGAACTACTGTTCTAAGACATTAAGCTGTAACAGATACACTTCCAAATGAATATTTTACAATAAATGTTAAGACAATGAAGACATAGTGGGACTTTGATCATTTTAATTATCTATATTTCTCTGGACCCCAAGATAACCATGATTCATTTTTGTGTCCATTATTTCTTCCTCTTTCCATAAAGGTTTATAGTATGATATCAGACACTTATTCCAATTTGTCTGTACATACAGTTAAATAAAGCCTTGCAATCATGAAACCATGGAAACCTATGGAAAGTTTTATGGTCTAGCGTTGTGGCCATGAGCACAGGTTTCTGAACTGAATTGCCTGGATTTATTCAACCCTTTGATTTCTTTAAAGTATGGATTATATTACTAGTTCAATCAAAGTCTGGTAATACGATTAAATAACTTCATACTTACAAAGAATCCAGAATAGCACTAGACACATTTAACAAATGTTAGTTACTCTTATAGCTAATTTGGTAACATTAGCCATCATTATATTCATTACTGAGAATAGTATCAAAATAATACTGGGAATTCTGGAGGGAAAGGACTATTAAAATTATAGGAAGTATTGAGAAATAAAAGGAATTAGAAATTGAATGGTAAATTAAATCTTAAAATGAGTCAGTTTCCTTTTCTGAGAAATCACTTATGTTTTCATCCAAGAATGAATTTCCCCTTCTGGTACACTAACTAGTAAGCATATAATAAGGCTTCATTATGCAGTTTAAATATATGCCCCAACAAAGAAAACAAAGACTACACCTTATGAAGATTAGTAATTATAGAAAAGGCAATCTGTTAGCTCCCAAGTATATCATCTCCTAATGACATTGTTTCCCAAGCCAGGACATCATATTTAAACTGATCTTGCTGGAGGACAATAGTCCTGACATAGCATCCTGAGAATCAATGAAAACCAGCCTTTCAAAAGACAGTCTGTTGAGACCTCCAGTTGTCATTGTTTGTACTATGGAAAGGACAACAGTAGGGATCATTTTAAATAGAATATCCCAGATTGTATAAAATATTCTTATATCTGTATTGTGAC
The DNA here is from genome assembly GCF_964194105.1 of Spermophilus citellus. Taxonomy (NCBI): domain Eukaryota; kingdom Metazoa; phylum Chordata; class Mammalia; order Rodentia; family Sciuridae; genus Spermophilus; species Spermophilus citellus. The sequence goes on from NC_138193.1 coordinate 83,863,266, forward strand.
TACAACTAGTAAAATGATAGTTTTTACAATTTTTTTTTTCAACACGGAAAACTGAACCCAGGGCCATGCTAGACCAGCACTCTACCACTGAGCTATATCCCCAGCCCAAGTGATTTTTTTTAATCCTAAATCAGTTTATGCCAAAATTTATATTGAATATCTATTTATATTAAAATTAGAGTCACTAAATATATTTTTCAGATTATCAGAATTTGGTCCAATATAAGGATAAACTTTCAAATATCGGATTTGCCTAATCATGTTTAAGGTAGTGAGTGCCCCACCATTGGCTGCATAAAACAAAAGTCTACACATCTTCATTAGAAAAAAATTTAAAATCCCACAGATTCATTTAATTCTGCTGTTTACTCTTTGCAGTAATGTGCAGCAAACAAGCCCACTGTCTTTCATTTGCCCATGATAGAAATAAACCATTCTACACAGCTCCCTATTTCATATTCTGGACAACTCTCATTCAATTATTCAACAAATATTTATGGGCCAGACATTCTTCCAGGAACTTAAAGTATGGCAAGGAACAAGACATTTAAAATCTTTGACTTCACATGACACATTATTTTGGGCAAATGCAAATTAAAAATAATAAGTGAATAAATAGATTGACAGAAAGCATTATGTGCTGTGGAGGAAAAGCAGGAGAGAGAGAGAGAGAGAGAAGGAATTTTGGAATGGAGAGGAGATGTTAGTGAGAGGGGAGGATATTCTCAGAGGAAATAGAAGAGATAGGAGTGAGAATTTTAGAAAGATTTATATTTGTCTATTGATTGAGATTTGCCACCTGGAATCACACCAAACAAATTTATTTATAATCAGGTATTTTTAAAGTCTTTTATCTTCTAGGCTAAATAGCTTGCATTCTTTACCATTTGTTATGTGCTCTAATTTTGACTTCTTCTATGTCTCAGGTTTCTTTTCCTTGGTGGTACCCAGCCAGGAATATTATAGTGTGAAATACAAAGTAGAATGGAAAATTTTCCCACCACCCTCATTCTGTGTTCTATCTTCTGATGTGAGCATCCCTTCCTTCAGACTATCTTTCTGACAGTCATATCTGAGTTGTGAGTCTTCTCTACACAATTATCTTAGCTTTATGATGTTACAACTCATCTTCAATTTGGTGAGCTCTAGGCTGCCTTCTAACATAAGCTCCATGGCAGCAGGCATTCTGAATATTTCATTTCATTGTTGTTCTTGACACATAGGAGGTGCTCATAGTAGGTTGAGTTAGATGAGTTAGTATCCCTCACAAACCTAGTAGTTTATTAATTTAGTCTCCTCTGATTCTACATGAAAATTCCAAGAGGCCAGAAAATTTTACTATGTTAATAGTTACATTGGCAGTATCGAGAACAGTCATTGTCCATATTAGTCATTAAAAGAACATCTGTTGGAGGATTATACTATATGAAACAGTCAAGTCTCATGTTCAAATAGAAATTATGTAATTGGCAAAAAAAATTATAAAACTCAGTCTTGTGTTAATATATTACTTTATATTTCATAAATTGTGTTCTCACACTATCTCTCCATCTCCATGGGGTAGATAGGATTGAATGCCTTATTTCCATTTTATTAAAAGAGCAATTTTGTGAAACTCCCGGAGATTAAAGGAGTAGTTTGAGTGACCGATGTCATCAGGCTTGGATCCACATCTTCCATTCAAGCTCTTACTTTCTTTCTGTCCACATTGACTGTGGGTTCTTTGGTGAAATGGACACTTCCCTGCCATCTGAAGTCAGCAGTTCCCCTTTGTCAGCTCTTGATCTTCCCTTCTCCTTCAATGGGGCTTCCATTCTCCATGTTTACAATCCCCCTGGTTCAGACACAGGTCAAGTCTGTTCACAGTGAATCATGATCCATGCCTTTCTCCAGCAGGAAGAGTTCTCTATCCTAATAGGATTGATGCTCTGCCTTTTTCATTTTTTAGCTAATGTATTACAGCTAGATGAACATTGTTTAAATTCCTTATTTTATAAATTTTTCTAGCGTGCAGAAACACATGTACTAAAGTATTAAAAAGTTTTGATTAAAAAATGGACCTCACTCTATCTTGCCAAAGTTACTTGATACATTTTTATTTGTAATTTCAAAAGAAAATTGTTTCAATTTATTGCAATGGCAGTAATCATTTCAGATTTCCTGTCAACTTTATCGCCTTGGGGTGTATGAATAGGGTATTTCCAGAGGGATCCCTGAGGTCAGTAACTTCTTATTTTAATGAAGGGAGTGCTTCCTCTGTATGACTGATGGAGAGACATTATTTTTAGGCAGCAAAAGCAATTCAGTGTGTTTAGCTTACGATTTATTACTGTCTCAGTATACAGGGCAGGCGGGGAGTCGCATCTCCCTAATTCACAGGGGCTGAAATGGTGCTAGTGTCATGAGAGTTTAGACATTGATGGATAAGGTAATCTATTCCAACAGAAATGTGGTGACAGAGAATTAAGTAAGATAGTCTCTGTGTGGTCAAGGCTTGTCAGATTGGACTTCCAAGGTGGAAAAGATGTGAATGAGACATGTGTGTGGAATGCAGTGGCCAAGCAGGCAAAGAATGGACACTGGGAATACAAAATCCTGGGTCTTAGTACCTGATTAGAAGCTTATGTACTTTTCCCTCTTCTCTAAAATAAAGTTATTAATACTTATTTCAAAGGATGATTCTAAAGATTAAACAGCATAATATGTATAGAGTCTCTGCAAAACATTAGCAGTGACAGAGGTTTCTTTTTAAGAAGCTAAGCCTTTAGTGTAGAGCTTCCAACAGCTTATCACAGCATAAAATCAGAAACTTTACAGGTGATAAACACCAAATCTACACATCACAGTTTAAAAGAGCTGCAGAACTCGTACTAAGAGCAAAACCATTTATCAATTTTTATAATCTGCAGAATGATATTTAAGAGAATAAACAGTAATATGTGTTAGACATAAATACCAAGTGTAGGGATTTTCTTTCATTCCAAATTGAAAATTGATTTATTTTTGCAATTAAAAAGAAAATTACTCTAGTTTAAAGTAAAAAAAAATGACTCCAATGCCATCATTAAAAAGCTGATAAACATAGCTGACATTTGTAAAGAGAGTCTTTTAGAATTTTTTTCCATGCCCATAGTAATATATTTATTACTACATATATGATAATTTTAACTAATACAGGACCCAACCATATATAATGTTCTGTAATTTGTTTCTAACACAATACATGTTCCTCTCTATATAGATCTATATTGATCTGTGTATAATTTTGCTCATTTCAATATACGTCCATCATCTCATACTAACTGCTACCCATTGTTATCAGAATGCATTAGCATATTGTCAGACATTCAGACTGCATTAATTCTGTGTCATTACAATCAACAGTAGTTTAAACTTCTGTGCATTCATATTTGTACATACTCTTCCATTATTTTGTTAGAAGTTCCCTTAAGTAAAATTAATCTAAGGGTATGCACATTAAAAATATAAAATTTTCCAAATTGACCTCCAGAAAAACGATTGTTATTTAAACACAATGGAAGATGTTTAAGTCTCTATGAAGTTTCAAGCTTTAATTGAAGAACACTGATTGTTAATGTTTTTTCCAAAGAGAAAAATGATATATTCAAAAAGATGCATTAAAAATTCTCAATAAGGGCTGGGGATGTGGCTCAAGCGGTAGCGCGCTCGCCTGGCATGCGTGCGGCCCGGGTTCGATCCTCAGCACCACATACCAACAAAGATGTTGTGTCCGCCGAGAACTAAAAAAAAATAAATATTAAAAAAAATTGTTTTAAAAATTCTCAATAAAAGAAAATAAGGAAGCCACATGCATAAGGAGGATTCAGTGAAAGTATTAAAACACTGTTCAAGTTGAACTTCAGGATAACCAAATAGTTAATGAGAGAAAGTAATTTTAGGAATCCCAACTAACAAGTGAAAGTAGTAATAGTTTTAGAATATTAACATTTTGAAATTTCAACAAAATGACAGAGCTAGGCAAAATTTATCAATAGCTAATGAAAACATTCAGTGGGGAATTTTATAAATGAATTGAGCTGTCAATGACTGAACCCACTGACAATTTTAACAACATTGAAAAGAGGGCAGCCAGAACTTATTTACTTACTTTATATGAAAAAAAAAACAGAAGATATATACCCACTATGACACTGTTGTGGCAGATAATCATCAAAGTTTATAGGAAAGACAGGAGACAGAAAAATCCATTAAAAGATTCCAAAGGACTATAATTGGCTAACTCCAAAATGTATAAAGTTTAGCAGGAAAAAAAAAAATTTCTTTTCTTCAGACAATGAATTGCAAGGAAAAAAAAACAGAAAGAAAGAAAATAAATTTATAAACATTATATGTATGTATAAAAATACACTTCAAACATATTTAGTATGTAAACTTATTTGGATTTCTCATAAACTAAAGACATAATGAGTTGATCAGGGATCTTAAGAAATTTCTGAGGGTGACAGTACAACAACAGTTATGACACACCATCTTTTTTGTTTAGTTATTTTTGTGGGGGTGGTACTGAGGAATGAACTTTATCACTATGCTACATCCAGACCTAGTTTTTAAAATTTTGATACAAGGTCTACCTAAGTTGCTTAAGGCCTCGATAAATTGCTGAGGCTTGCCTTCAACTTGGGATCCTTTTATCTCATCCTCCGAGTGGATGGGATTATAAGTAGTCTTCTTTTAGAAGTATACACTGGTATTTGTACTGATAAATTAATATGATATCTATCTAAATAAGATTTCCAATAATTAAGTGTGAAGGATGGCAGGGAGATTTACATACAACAAAACTGACCATCAGTTGACAGCTAGTGAAGCTGAAGGTAGGTGTAGAGTGTTGGTTCTACTATTCCCCCCATGTTCTGTATGCTGGAAATGTACACTAGAAAACACTGGAAAACAACTAAAGATTGATTATTAAAAACTTAAAAATTTATGCACATGAAATACACAAACATATAAAAGAAAATCCACTTTTAATTCATAGGAATTTAAAAGTAGAGCACTGCAATATTCTAAGAATTCTTTCTGTTTTATGTACTTCCTTAAGCCTAATGAGCAGTCCTTTTCATGTGAAAAGACATGAAAACTCTTCATCATCCAAACATTATTGTTTAGAAAGAAACTATTTCAATGGGGCAAAAAGAGTATATTTTCATAAAAGGCGATAATAGTATATAATACCACACAAATAAATAAAAACACAAAACTACCACCTAATTTTGAATAAGTAAATGGTACTAGAGTTAGTTTTATCTCAAAGTCGTATTTTTGGAGAAAGTGAATGACTATACTTCACACACTCAGAAATGCAGGCTGATGCCAATAATTCCATAGCACCTTGTTTATAAGCTACAATGTAATCAAATAGTACAGAGTAAGATTGGAAACCCAAAGAGTAGGAATTGAGACTTTTATATCATAATACACCATGTTTTAATAGGGGAAAGAGAACAAAATCAGTTCCAGTCTCCCATTTTATAGATATTCAACCTGAGATCTAGGAAGCTGAAGTGATTTGCTTAAAGTTATAGTAATCTTAATCATGAATGAATACAGCTTACCTAGGCACAATTTTATGGCCACACATGGAAAAGTTCTTTATTCCAATTTTATTATCAAAAGTCATTTTGTGGAGGTTACAAAGATGATAACCACAAAATTTAGTATCACTAATATACTAAAAAGTGATGGGGAAGTGTAACAGGAAACTGCCATTGTTTTCTTTGGGGAAAGGAGAAATTAATTGGGACTTAATTAAACTGGACAGCATTCTAAAGAGAATAATGAGATAGACACTATGAAGTTATTTATGGGAATGTCAAATGGAAAGACATAGTGTATGACCTTTAATTAAGGGGAAAAATGTCTCTAAAAAGAACAAAAAAGGCAGTAGATTATTATTCTGCAGAAGAAACAAAAGGAGACAACAGCAGCCCCAGTGCTTTTGAGAGAAAGATAATCAGAGAAGTGAATGAAGTGGTTTAGACTTTTGTCTTCTCCCCATCTATCTTAATAGCAGTTAATGGCACCCCCCCCCCATCAGAAGCCCTCTGGTCAGGACAATGCTGCCAAGTGTACCATAGGGTAGCACTCTATAGGGCAAACCCTTCCTGGGGTCAATCCATTAGTAATAGGACTGGGTTTGTAACTCTCTCAGCTCCATGTGCAAAAGGTTAGCATTTCCAAAACAGACAGCTGGGATTGATAGTGGAGTCTTTGGCTAGGCAGAAATTGAAGATGAACAACTCTCTTGGGGATCAGGTAGATACCCTAAGGGGCCGGATAAGCACTGTGCTCTAATCAACTTAGCCTCCAGCTAGCCTTGGGGTTTGCTGCAGTCCTGTCTCCGCAGAGCCTTTAATTAACTGCCCTCCTGATGTGCACCAGGTGGGATTTCACTCTTAGATTAATTCACCTTTAAAAACTCTTTAAGTAGCTTCTTTTCTATTCTCAGCACATTTTGTTTTTGGGCCACCAGTTCCTATAAGATATCTGATTAACTAATTTAAATATTTATTCCCTATTCTATTTAATGCTCTCTTAGGCATTTATGAATCAATGATGCCAATAGTCATGTATAGATTTTTGGGTACATCCTACATGTAAATGAAGAAGTTAAGCAGCATCCACTGGAAATATACAGTCTAAGTCATGATTGTGAGCATCTGTGACCTTTAGGGGAAGAAAAGAAGACATATTCAACCAACTAACATGAATTATTAGATATTATTATATGCACTGCCTGGGTCTGGGTGCTGTGGAATGCAAGGCAGGATCATATTTCCAGTCATTGCAGAGCACTTATATGATTCTCACAATAATATTGAAAGAAGCAGAAAAAGTTAATAGCATCCTCAATTTGCAAGGGAAGTATGGTTTAGAGCAGTCAAAGGTTTATCAGCAATCAGTTAATAGGACAACCAGAACTTCACCTTTCCACTCTTCAGGTGAGTGACAGGTAGCTGGCCATCCTATCAACTGTCAAAGCTGTGGAGACGTTTCATCCCATGTTATTTTCCAGTGACAGCCTCCAGCAGAGCGCCGGCAGAGCTCCTTTCCTGCATCAGTTTCCTGAAGGGCTATCAGTCGAGAAGATTTTTAGTCAGTTTTAATAATTGGAAGAGCCCCATTCTGGCAACTGATTCATTCCTCTTTATTGTTAAATTTGAACAATTCAAATTAATTCAAAAATTCCCCTCAGAACCTGCTCTTTCAACACAGCACCTGCTCTTTCAACATAAGACTACATTTATAACTCTGGAAGAGTTAAAAACTTGGAGTTATCAATTCCTTTAGTGAAATTTCTCCATTCTCTGAGGCCACTTGGTGCTATATAGCAAAATATCTAAGAATGGATAATTTATGAAGAACAGACTTCTAGTTTTTCAGTTCTGGAGGCTAGGAAGTCAAGTTCAAGGTGCCAGCATCTGGCGAGGACCTTTTCATTATACCCTCCTATAGAAAAGGGTAGAAAGTAGAATGATAAGAGTGAAGAATGTTGTGCCCTCACCTGGCAGAAAGGCAAAAGAGACCAAATCCATCCCCCTAATCACTTTTATGGTGGCAACAATCTATCTGTAAGGTCCTCATGTCCTAAACACCTACCTTCCAACACTATTGCATTGGGGATTAAGTTTCCAACACCTGAATTTAGGGGTATATATTCAGATCATGACTCCACTTTTATAACAAATATGCTAGAGCACAGTATTCTAAAATATAATTAATTAATAAGCACATATTAATATAGATTTAAAATTCTATATAATGTTCCAACTATAATATAAAAAGATATAAATGGAAATATTTTATGATAAATTAGTACATTTTTCAATGAATAAGCATAATCTTACCAGAAGGTAAGGAGTAATATTCAGGTGATTTTCTCATTATGTACAACTACCTCAAAGACAATAGTTATGAACAGTAACAGGCAATATTGCCAGTAGTGAAGTAATTTTCTGAAAGGGTGACTAGTTCTTGTTAAATTCTAAATAAAGCAAAGTACAACCTTTCTTCAATATACATAATACTATAAAATTCAGTGTAAATTAAAACATGCAAAAATTGTTTGTTTTTTTAAACAAAAATGACAGTAAGGCAATGAGTTTGGATCATAGATTTTTTTCACCTCCATCAGTGTTCCACAGAACACTTGAAAGTTACATGAAATGAAGAACAATTATTTACATTGTAGGATTGTCCCACACATTGCAAGATTTGTTGAATCCCTGGTTCCAGCCCAATGATTGTGCATAGTAATTTCCATACCATTGTGTCATCAATAAAACATCTCAAGAATTTTCAAATTGGCCCTCAGGGACTGGTACCACCCCAGTTGAGAGGTGGAAGTTCTGAAGCCTCAGGAAGAAAAGGAGTATTGTCTATTCCTCTTGCCTGCCATCCTTTCCTTATAGTCCTCCAGTGATCTGCAGGGAGGCAGGGAAGAGAATGTCTGTCCTGCAAGGTTTCCACTCCTTCATGGTGGTCTCTAAGGCCCACTGATCCCATTTGTTGCTTGCTCAATATGTTTAGGCAAGTACTCAACTGTCCCCTCTGGGGATGGACTCTTGACTCTGCACCTTCTCTGGGCACTATGGGAACTTATGTGTGATTAGATCATTTTATACATTGTCCCCCAACTGGTGGTCTCATACAGAATTCATCTTATATCCTCCTTGGCAGATATGCAGATTCAGTCTTGTCTCTCCACTACAGCTCCAGTTCTCAGACCCATTTTAAGTACCTCTATAAGAAGCCACTCTCCACCTCTCCCCAGTGTTTTTCACCTACTGCAGGATATATAATACAGAAGTAAGGTGGAGACTGAAACTGGGAAATCAAACATCAATCTCTCCTTTGTACAATCTTTAAATCAATTTTTTGGAGACTTCTGTTCTGTTTACATCAAAGAGGAAGAATTAGTGGTACTCCCCTTCTCCACAAGGGCTAACATAGTAGGCAACACATAGGACCATCACTCTTTTGTGTCTATGCCATAATGGAAAACTTTGTGGGGAGCAGGGGGGTACTGGGTATTAAACTCAGGAACATTCTACCACAGAGCTACATTCTCAGCCTGTTATTTTATTTGTTTGTTTGTTTGTTTGTTTAGAGACAGGGTCTCACCAAGTTACTGAAGTTGATCTCAAACTTATGATCCTCCTGCCTCGGCCTCTTTATTAGCTGGGATTATAGGTGTGCGCCACCATGAGCAGCCACAATGGAGAAATTTTTAAACTTCAAATCACGGGTGGAATGTAAGAATCTTTTAAAGTTATGAAATACATGGTTTCTGTTTCAGAATTAAGCCAAATTTCTTTTTTCATTCAGGTTGGCTATCAGTATTTCTCTTTTTAATCACCTTCCTTTTTCTGTAAGTCTAAGACAGTAATTTGGAAAAAGATATTACAAAGGGTTGGAGTATAAAAGAATAAGATTCCATCCATAATCTAAAAAGCAAAGTTGAGGAGAATTCTGGTCATTGTGGTAATTAATGATAATCATACAGGAGATTCTTGACAAAGCACAGGAGAGGAAATAAAATCATGTCTAAAAAATATGGCTTAACTTGTTTTCAATATTCCAGTTGTCAAGTCTGTCCTTAATATTAAATTAAGAAGGAATTTTGCTAAGTATTGAAAGGAGGAAAAGTGGGGAAAGGGCAGAGTTTAGGTATTGTCAGCCTCTTTTGTTCTATGAGACCACTAAGGCAAGTTCTCAGAATGAGGCAGGAGAATCATCTTGTTCTTAACAAAAAGACCAAAAGACCAAGTCCTGCAGGCTCTGAAGGGCCTGGGCTGTGGCATAGCCCTAACTATCTGTGCTTTACCCCTCTGACTCTCTTTCAATTTTCTGACTGTGCCTTCTCACCTCAGAGCCTTTGCATTCAAACCTTCTATTAGGACTATACACTGAGCTCTTTCCTCTCTTCAGGTACATCCTAGCCATCTCTTAGAGCTTTACCAACTCCCTTAAGAAAGGTCTGCTCCCTTGTTAGAAAATGTTAAAGCCCACACTCTGCATCTCCTTGTTACCATTTATCATAATATTAATGAAATAATGTATTGCATAATTTGCTTTATTGCTATTTCCTTCTTCAACATAAAAGCCCTGTATTTTTTAAATTGATGATTCTCTTATGTCTAACCCAGTGCTGTGTTTAATGAACACTTAAAAAAAATACTCAGTAAGCAAATGAATGATCAATAGACAATTTCTATTTGTGAGTATATGGCTATCAGGTAAAGGTAGCAAATTCAAGTCCATTTCCACAAAATGCAAACTCACTTTTAATATTTTTCCTAACACAAGATACTGCCTTTCACAGGAAGAAAGTTTCCAAGTTATACAGGAAATTCATTGCATATTTTTCTAGCATTAATGTTTATATATTTATATAAATAACACTTATATTGATATAAATAAAATTAATATTTATATGTTTATATAAGTTAAATTTTGTTTTGTTTACTTATATAAATAAGTTTACTTAAACTTAATTTTAGTTGATTAATGTTAATTATATTACATTTATTTGAATGAAATAAAAACTGTTTACATTAAAGTGACAGGATAAACATTAAAAAATCTAACACATGCTTTCTATTTGACAATATATATTACAGTGTCAAGTAATGCTAAATGTATATCATGTTTCTCATAATGATGAATGCACAATTTTTTAGTGTGTGTCATATTAAGGATGTGTCAGGAAAGATGTCAAAAACATTCACATGGGAAATTAAACCAATTGATTTTATCTGTGGACCTGTTACCCCCAAATCATACTGCTTTTAACAAAACAATATCTTCCTATAGATAGAGAGTTAGGAAAAGACAAAAAGATTTGTTGAATATTATGAATATGTTCATATTTCCCTCAGTGATTTTGTGTATTTCTAAAATAATAATAAAAATAGCTGTAATTAGGAGAAGTTAAGAGACTGTCAGTAAAGCTCGTCCTTCACCAAACTTGACTGCATTTTGGTTTCTCTACACAGATTTAAATGTCTGATGGGTGGGAGGGGAATCTTTTCACCTGCTCCCTAGTTACAAGTCAGCTCTTAAGTCATAGAAGACCAGATATTCTTGGATTACTATAACCTATTTAAAACACAGTGGCACTTTGGGGTGACAGGGAGCAGGAATAGTGCAAATAAAAAGGGGGTGCATTTCTGTAGAGAATTTAGACATAATCATAAAACCCACCAAGGTGCTGTCTGCTTTTTATTATCACCATTCATCATCGCAGTGATGAAGTGCTCTCTGGATGCTAAAGCAGACCTCCACCTTTACCCCCACCTTGGTATGCCAGTGTTTAAAAGGAATTGCTTTCTTAGGATACTAGCAGTCTTATAGAAATCATATGTGTTTCAGCTGAAACCGTCTAGAATGATTCTCCTCAAAATGAAAACAGTACTTTTAAAAACTATTGGTCTGGGAGGTAATGGGATTCTTCCAAGAATTGAGCCAATGGGGAAAAAAAATAGCCATTTACAGTCCTTTGCTTGGAGCTTCTTGGAGATGGTTTTAATCATCTTCTCTCTGTTCTGTTTATTACTGGTCATGCTCACTTTAATGCATCTCAGATGTGCCATCAAGATATATCTTTATAAAGTGCATAGCTGGTTAGTTATAGCATTTATTTTGTCAAAACTCTTGAGTCTAATTCCATGTATGAAACTAAATTCCTAGAGGTCATGGATGGTGTTTAATTCATTTTTTATAAATTATCACAGAACATAGTTTGTGGCTCTGAATGGAGTAGTCACTCTTTGCTGTCTGAATGATTTAAAAATTCAGCTAGTAAATCTGCTGCAAATTTTCCATTACTATGATTATGCTGTAATGAGGTATGTTCTATTAATTTGTAACATATTGATCATTTGTCATGAGTTAGGTAGGCATTTAGAGGCTTTAAGTAATTTTCCATCCGTGTTCTACTTTTCCTCAATTTCTACATTCAGATATTAATTTTTGATAAAAAAATTAAAAATCTGTCTTAAGATACTTAAGATACATAATTCATATTTTTAGGCTTCAAATCTGATGTCATTCATTTTCCAAAAGAGCAATATTGGGTCAAAATCATATTTAGCCTTGAAGTAGACTTGAGACTGAGTATATAAAAACTTACAAATAAAAAAAGATGTTAAATAAAATTTTAAAACATAAGTGGTCAGTTTTTATTTCCATGCACACTTGCAAATTTTGATATGGTCATTTTCAGTAATTAAATAGGTAGTCAAACACTCGTGAATGTGAATGACAATGTATTTGTTGAAGAGTGTGTGTCTGAGTATGTACACAAACTATCAGTCTTGTGTGTGTGTATAGTGGAATTTCAGATAAGAAAAGAGAAGGAAAAGGATATGTGGCAGAATTCTAGAAAGAAAGCATTGAGCCATCATTAAACTATACATATGAGATTCTCTGACTTCTCACCATTGGCATTGACTTTGGGATAAGAGTTCCACTAATTAGAGCTTATTTTTGAAAAGTTGGCCATTCAGGTGTTAATAATTAATTAATGCTACTATTCAAATAAAATAAAAGGGGTGTGCCTTTGAACAAAGACATTATTGTATGTGCAGTCTCTGGGAGTGGTCTGCCTTTTTGGAATAACCATTAGATTTATATAATATGATGTATTCCTGAATGCAGAGGTGAAACTCCTGTCTAAGCCTCTATTCATAATACTAATAAAGTCCAGTGAACTTGAGGTGGAAATTCCAAAAGAACTTCAAACAAACCTATGCTCTATCATTTATTCTGTTTGGAACACACACACACACACAAAATAATAATAATAATAATGACAACAACAACAACACTGTCAATAGAAAACCTTAACTGCATTCAAGTGTCTGCAAAACTGACCACCTAAACTAGTACTTGTTCCCAAAACTCTGTATTCCATTTTCCTTGCTTTATTGCTTTCATAGATTTTTTTTTTACATATGGTAGCTTCTAATGTCTTAATTTGTCCATTTTGTTTACTGCCTGTTGTTTTTCCTCTATAATATAAGTCCCAAAAGAATAGGAACTTTGGCGGTGTTTTTTCTGTTGTCTTTCTAGTGTCTGGGAGGGCAATTTAAAGGCAAGAGCAGGCCCTCATAAATATTTGTTGAGTGAATACAAGAAGAAATGAATTTTATTTATTTATTTAAGAGAAATTTATTTTTTTTCTGTCCCATCCAACATTTTGCCTTTAATGAGTTATTTGATGACTTTGAATATTATCAGGAAACTCACCGTTTTCTTGAGTCTTAAAAATATTTTTAAAAATTCAAGCACAAAACATAAGTTGCATGCTTAATGAACCTCTCTTAATAGAGGAAATAAGAGATTCTTTGACTTGTTTATGAATTGGGACAAATAAAAGCTTTAGAATTAATTCCTGAGATAACTGACAAAGGGTCAGTTTACAGGCTCCAGCCTGAGGCTGGGTCTGATTGCCATCTCTGTGGGGTTCAGCCTCCTGCAATGTAACAGACAATCTGCCTGTCATCACAGAGCAGGTGGCCAGGCAGGACTGTGGGTGTGGATATGGGGACTATGTCAGTTGCTAACCAGGGCCTGCACTGCAGTTACCAGGAGGTGGTTGGTGTTAAGTTGCAATTCTACTGGACAGGCGCCAGAGAGTTTACTTCACCCTGAAAGCAAAAGCCATCTTCTTTCCACACAGAGCAGTCCTCTTACAGTGGGTGGGATGCATTCTGTTAATTCATCTACCATGTACCAAACACTGTGCTTATGCTGGGGGTGGAGTGAATGTTCAACAAGACAGACAGAGGCCCTGCAGCCATGGACAGAACTTTCTCGATCATAATTTCCAATTTCTAAATCCTTGTCAGGAGAATTAAAATACCTACTTCTGCCTCTTTGAGGCCCCACAGTCTTTTAAATTTCTAAGAAGTCTTCATTTTTATATTCTGTTAAATATTAATATTGAGTGGAACAGCAGAATAGAAAATATACTTCCCTGGGTAGAAGGGGGCTTTTTCATGTGTCTTTATCACTAATTAGCTAGTTCACCTTTCATTCACTGAATTTTACCCCTGGTTGAAACTTAGAACCACACAGAGAACATTAAAAAACAAACAACAACAACAACAACAACAACAACAAACTTAAAAAGCCAAAAATGAAAACAACCCCTTCCCCCACACAATGTTCAGACCCAATATCTGACCAATAAGAGAAGAAATCTCCAAGAGTAGGGCCTACACTTCTATATAAGCAAATCCATTTATACTTTCTTTTTCAGTCTATAAAAGACAAATAATTAGCTCTTCCAACTAGTTCAAAGGATTTCTTATATAAAAATTAAATTATAGGCAGCAAATATTTTTATGCCTATACAAATAACTCACCATTGATTTTGATTTACACTTTTAGAAATGCTGAAACAAATCCAAAGATGGCAATTTAAATTTTTTTTCTATATTTTTTATTGGTGCATTATAGTTGTACATGATGACAGGATCTATTGTTACATATTCATCCATGCACACAATATAACAATATTATCTAGCCAGTATCAATTCCCAACACTTTCCCCTTGCCTCCCCATCTCCCATCCTTTGGTCCTTTTCCTCTACTAGTCTCTCATATTTTCATGGGTTCCCACTGCCATCTTTATTTTCCTTTCTAGCTTCCATATATGAGAGAAAATGTTCCACCCTTGACCTTCTGTGTTTGGTTGATTTTGTTTAACATAATGTTCTCTAGTTCCCTCCATTTTTCCTGCAAATGACGTAATTTCATTTTTACTTATGACTGAATAAAACTCTGTTGTGTATTTATGCTGCATTTTCTTAATCCATTCATCAGGTGATGGACAGCCAAGCTGGTTTCATAGTTTAGCTATTGTGAGTCATACTGCTGTAAAAATGGGTAAGGGTGTATTGCTAAGTACGATGAATTTGATTCTTCAAGATAAATATTGAGGAGTGGTATGATTGGGATAATATTTTAAAAGGAAAAGAAAATAGAAAATAGTTTTAGAATTTTACCTGCTCATGATTACTACCAACACTTTAAGTCATACTGAGCAATTCTGAATTTTTTAAGAGTAATGAGAATGTGTCCTTTCATTATCCAGAGACTTCCATTGGTAGCAGAATCAGCATCATTAAAATCATGGACTAAGATACCCAGGAGTTCAGCCATTTCCCTCATAAGTCTTTCTATTATGACCATTTTCAAGGACTACTGTCTGGGCATTGCAGTAACCGTTACAATATTGGCAGTTCTCAGAAGATTCTAATCAGTGGCCAGCAATTGAAGATTCAGGAAGAGAACGATATATCATAGATGATGTCTTAGAAAAGATATTTATTGAAAAAGCTGACATGCCATCTCTCAGGGACAGTGCTTCAGAACTGGATTGTGAGGAACAACTGCTTGGTACAGAGCACCCCAGGGCCTCATCTCGAGTCCCTGTTGATGGACAGTCCTTGAGCCAAGGTTGTAGAAAGTCTGTGCAAACATAGTGAAGAAGTTTGTCCTTCAAATAAAGTCCTCTGTTAATAAATTAATGTGGTAACCAAAATTTTAGTTGTAGTGGTATTTGGTTAAAATTGCTCTTTGAAATTGCACCCTCAGATTTAATAGAGATAAGAGGAGAGCAAGTTGATAGCAAGACATAAAGAGAAAGAAATACTGTTAACAGAAATAACCAGTTTGCCCTTATAAAATCAGAAAGTACAGTTTCCTTCATTACAGAAAAGGAAAGTGCTCTCTTGATGTATAAATATACATTTTTTGGATTAGTCAATGTCTAAAATTCTGTATAACAAAAATCACATCAAAATCATTATCAATAACATGATGGTCTGATAATGAAAAACTAATTATCTTGATTTTTTATTTATATGGATATCATTTTATAGTTGAATAATTATTATGATCAAGAATTATATCAAGCTGGGTGCTGTGTGGTACACACCTATGTATAATCCCAGCAATTCAGGAGGCTGAGGCAGAAAGATCACAAGTTCAAGGCCAGCCTCAGCAAATTAATGAGGCCCTAAGCAACTTAGTGAGACCCTATCTCAAATTTAAAAAAAAATAAAATAAAATGGGCTTGGCATGTGGCTCAGTGGTTAAGCACCCCTGGGCTCAATCCCTAGTACTAAAAAAGAAATGTTTTATCCTTCCTACAACTTCTTGAAGGAGATTTCATGATTTAGGTTTTCCAGACAAAGATATTGAGATTTTAGAGGCTAAAAAACTTCTCCAAGTTCACACAGCCAGAGCAGAACTATGAATCCCACCTGTATTCTGACTCCTAAGCCTCAGCTCTCAAACAGACAGTTGCTCTTGTGTGACCTACTATTCGCTCTAGATAATGATTCTGCCATTGAGTTCCCATTGGTAAAATTATGGACTAGGGTTTAAATATTTCCTTAATGTAACAAGGAGCAGAAATGGAAAATGAAAAGAGTCAGAATTTTGTACAAGTCTAATCCTTGAATAGAAATTATAGAAATGTAGAATTGCAGACCCCTGGTGTCCCAAGACTGTGAAAATTAATTGGTGACTCTGAGGAAGTGGCTGCCCCCCCATCCTCAGTAATGGAGCCCAAGGCAGGAGGTTGTTATTTCAAGTCTACCTACAGGCTCTCTGGATTTTTGTACATTAGCAGGGCCCATTACTTGATGGAGTGGAAGACTGATGTTCAACTGGTCAAAACAAAGTAAAGAAGTAAAATTTGAACTGCAGGAACAAGACATCAGGAAAAAGAATAGTAGCACCTAGAAGTTGACAAAGAATCTCTACAGTCACCCTGAAAGCAAAGAGCCCTGGATCCAATCAGCAGCAAAGAAAACCTAAGTGATAAAATGAGGGGTCCAGTGGTCCACATGAGGTTGTTAAGTCTGGGAAAATGGCTATGGCTAAGCTCCCTCCCTGGCCAGGCTGCGAGTGCTCTAGTACCATTTTCTTATTTGGAAACCAAGATGAGACTGAGCCTGTGATAAGCACAGCCCTCTATGGTGAATGGTGATGGACTAGGAGATAAGATGGGGATGATTAGGACTCTACTGATACATTAAGAAGCCCAGGCAATGGAGAAAAACAATAGTGGTTCTTCTGACCTAGGTGACTCAAAGTAAAACTAAAAGGAACTAAAACAAAGTATTTGTTTTCTCAATAATGGAAAGTTATTGGATGTTTTAACATAGTATTAAAAAACACTTAAAAAATCTTTGGTACCCTTGTTATATAGACTGGATATAAAGTTGGTCTAATTCATATAATTTACATTTGGTCTGAAAGTAAATTTGCCTAAGGATGCCCTGAAGATTTACTAGGGAATGATTCCTGAAAATTTGAACCATCTTTAGAATATATCAAATCTTAGTGATATTCCTGTGCAGACCCCTCAATAGCTGTTCCATACTGCTTTGGTTTGATACAATGAAGATTTGTGATTATAAATTCTAAGTCCAGAAGAAAAGAATAGCAGTCAATATCCAAGAATACCATTAAGAAATAGCTCCGCTTTTGGAATGTAAATCACCTCCTTCTTGCATACAATATTTCTTCTTTCCGAAGTCACAGCCTGTAGAAACCTCACTATTTCCTTACCTAGAGCTGTAGTCTCCACAGCCTTGTGCCAGTGATGTTGCCTTTGATAATTCTTGCAATAAAAATTCAGTCATGTATGACATTTAGGAGGGAGCAAAAGGTTTGATTTGCCCCAGGGCCTTGGGACCATTATAAAGATGCCTTTAATGAGAAATGAAAGGCAAAGAAAATTAGGGACTCAGAAATTGAGCCAAATAAAAAGAGTGACAAATCACTGGGTACTAGGCCACCCCTTAAAAGACTTCGATAAGGAGAAGACCATACAATGTAGGTCTCCTGCCCCCAGGAATCCAAATTAACCCATCAGTTTAGACTAGAAAAGAAGAGGACCTGTATGTAGCCTTGATAACTTCTTAGTTGCTAAAATGATAGGCTTTTAAAGACCAGTACAGACCAGCCCAGACATTGAAAGACCAGTACTATTGTCACCCCATCTAACATACTTATCTTTTTAAGAAAATTTTGTCACTAAGTAGCCCATAATAGTTATAACAGGCCATACCCTCCCTATAGAATCTATTCCAATGAGGTATATAGTTCACTCACATTTTTATTTATCTTTTTAGCTTGTGTTCTTCATAACCTGTGTCCTATATCCTATGAGCAGAATCTTTAGTTACAAGTTTTTCTTGTTGTCATTTAAAAGACAGCCACATTTCTTTCCAAGCCCCTGTCCTTTAGTATGAGCCAAATATCTGCCTCTCACACTCCCTGGATGTCAAGATCTAAGCGAATTTTGGCTGAGGATATACTCTAACCCAAAGATGGTGATCTTCTCTGTCTCCCCAAGTGTCACTACTCAGTGAAGTCTAACAAAAGTCTATGTGGAGAGCAGCTTCCAAGAAAACTTATCTCAGAAAAGAAAGGAAAATGTTCACAGGGAAGGAGGATTCCTGCAAATTTGCAAGGCAAGCAGTGGGTTGGAGTTTCTTTTGCCAGAGTGTCCTTAAATGCTGATGGGTACTGGGTACCACAGACCTTTGCTAATTAAAGAGCAGTCCTCCTTTAGGGTAACATCAATGTCACTTGTAAATTTGCTAGAAATGCAGATCCCAGGCCCACTCCAGGCCTACTAAAGGAGTAATTGCAATCTCCAGGTGATTCAGACTCACATTCATGTTTAAGGAGTACTGGCCTAGAGCAGTGGTTCCCAACCTTCGTTGCACATAGGTATGGACCAGGGAACATAAAAACAAATTACTGATGCCTGAGTCTTAACCCCAGAGATTGCAAGTTAATCATTATAGGGTGTGGCCTAGACCCTGGGACTTTTAAAAGCTCCAGAGGATATCTGAATGCAGTCAGGTTTGTGAGCCACTGACATAGGGATAAAGGAGTGTTACTGCTCCAATACCTTGCTCTTTTTTTGCAGAATCAAACTGGAATTCCTGGAGTCAGTCTCCCCCAAACCTGACTGCCAGAGCCACATTGTAAGTATCAGGAGAAAATCTGATAAAGAACTTGAACTCTGCCTTGTGCTTTTCAGCTCCTTCCTCCCCTCACTTTCCCAATATAGCAGGTCCTGGCCCCACACACCTCGGTAAGCCACAACAAGGGCCAATATCAACTGGTGCTTTAAGAATACAAACTCAGAGCCTCCACGTGAAACCTACATCATCAGAGTCTGTATCAGATTCTACAGCATCAGTCTGCATTTCCAGGTGTGTCTGTTGTACAGCCAGGTTTGGGAGCTGGTGAACTCTACAGTGAGGCTAGCCTTTCATCCTGCCAAGTCATTAAGGATTTGTAAGGATGAATGAGCTGTCAAGAGAGCAAGGGCCTGCTGCAATGCTCCTTTATTAATTATGGGGAAGTGATGTATTGGCAATGATAATGCTTCTCTTGGAAAGGGCAATGAATGGTTCGTCGATTGCTGCATTAGGTCTTTCCTGACTCAATCTTAATGCTCAGCTTTTACTCCTCTGTAGTTTAAAACGGCATGGCTTTCACACTTGGTCTTTATTCCCAAGTGAGTTGCAATCTTTGAGCAAAATACCAACACGGGTAGCCTTTCAGAGTTCTTGGTTGGAGAATACCCCAACTCCATCCTTATTTGCTTGTGTCAGCATCTAGTAGCTAGCGTATACTCCTGCATACATGATATGTAGGAAAAACATGGAGTAAAGATTTAAAAAAATCATTGATACATCCTCAGATTCCTTTGCTAAAAGAAAGCTTCCTTTAGCAGAGGGGCAGAATGTGGAGGAAGAAAGATATATCTGGAGTAACAAATTCAGAGGTGAGAAACGGGTAGGCGAATGGGGGGGTCGGAATTGTGTCTGTGAAAGAGGCAAAGAAGGTTCAAAAGAAAAGTTGCAGCGCCGGCCCGAGTGTGTAATCCATGGGCTGGGTGCCCAAGAGAGCGCTAGCGCGCGGCCGGGACACACTGCGGGGCGAGAACCTGGAGGAAATAGAAAAATTATATCCTCAGGGGCAGAGGCCAGGAGGCTGGAAGGGCTCCCCACCGCCCCGGTGCTCCAGAAACTTGCGGGTTGAACCACAAGCGATCGCTGAGGCCGCCGGGGGAGCGCGCAGAGGGCCAGAGCGCGGGGAGCCGCCGGGCCCCGGTGGTGGCGGCGGCGGGGCCGAGCGCGCGTGTGAGCGAGTGCGAGGCTGCGGGCGGCGGGCGGCAGGCGGGTGTGCGCGGGAGGGAGGGAGGAAGCGAGCGCGCGCGCCGCCCGGCTCCGGCCCTCCCAGCCTGCCGGCCTCCGCGCTGCCTCCCGCCCGCGCGCACCGCTGCCAGCCGCCGCCGCCGCTCCAGCTCGCGCCGGCGCTGCACCGGAGTCTGTCCGCCGCCGCCTGCTTTGTGCTTCCCGCAGAAGATGGGAGCGACCTCTGCCTGATCCGGAGCTATTTAAAAGCAGGGAGTTTGCCGTATTTCCTACTAGCGGGGAGGCACTGGGGAGAATCCATTCACACTCCCCAAACCAGGTAGGATCCTATGGTGGGCAAGCAAAAGGAATCCAGTCAGATACCGTGAACTGTTTTCCTCTTGCTGTTCATAAGGCTGCACTTCCTTCGTTTTGGCAAAAGACTGGTTTCCAAATTGTGTGTGTGTGTGTGTGTGTGTGTGTGTGAGAGAGAGAGAGAGAGAGAGAGAGAGAGAGAGAGAGAGAATGTGTGTGTGTGTGTGTGTGTGTGTGTGCGTGCGCCTGCACATTTTCTGGGTGTCTGAGCTTGGGGGGAGTGAAATTGCTCGGGCTGGTGCTTCTGGGCGTGAGGGTGCCTGCCTGCCAGTGCAGGCTGCCGGAGGAAGAAAGGGCTGCTAAGGAGGGATGCTGCGCCCTGCACCGCGCTGGGCTTTAAGGATTCCGGGCGCGAAGAGCTAAGTCCACCCAGTAAGCAGCGCTGCTAGGGACCCAGGCGTCCCCACCCACTGGGCTCCTCTCCGCGGTCTTCCCTCCTCCTGGTAATCCCTGGGGTCTTTCCCAAGGCCACACTTGCGACCCCCCCTCTTTGCAGATGGGCTCTGGGTGCTCCTTCACCCTGGACTGCGGAGAAGAGGGAGGTGTGGCCGGAGAGAGGGGACAGACAAGGAAAAAATGTGGGGAGTGGACTTACAGGGTCTCGGTCTCTGGGCACCATGTCGTGGTGTGCATTGGGGATTCTGCACGCACAGGCATCTTTCCCCAAGAGATTCCAAAGGAACTTTGCAGCTGCATTATCTGCCTGGGGGCTGTGCTGGCTCTTGGGGAAATGGTCTATGTTCTGAGATGCGAGGATATCCTTCTTGGCTCCTCCTTCGTCAAGAAGAGGGAGGTCTTAATAGCTGGACAGTGGGTTCAAGAAACCAAATCCGTGCAAGCGATGCTTTTAAAAATACAGCATATGTGCATCCTTGATTGTTTAACTCGCCCTCCCTCCACGGATTCTGTCGCTGTCTGATGAATGACTTGGGCTGGCAATTCGTATTTCCCTCCCCAGATAAAGTAGCAGTGGTTGGATTGAGAGAAGGGGCGATCAAATTTAACAAAGAATGTTTTTTGTTTTCTGAAGAAAGCAGTGTGCCTGTGGTCTGCAGTCGCTAGAAAGAAAGTATTTTTTTTTTTTTTTTTTTTTTTTTTTTTTTGCACTAGGTTATGGTTTTAACCCCCCTTATCCTGGCTGCCTTGAAGGCGCTCTCTACCTCTCTGCTAGTCAGCCACTAGTGGTTGTGAATATAACAACACAAACTTTGTCCTGCTGGAGGTGTAAAGACTAAAAAGAGAAAAAAGGATATCAGTGGGAGGTGTAGTGGAAGAAGCATTTTTAAAAATGACAGATGTGGTGAAGACAGTACAGGCATCCTGAGCATGGAGGAGCGGACTGAGTAGGTGGAGATTTCTGATCAGATCTGGTTAAAGACATTGGCTTGAGTATCTCCGAATAGGAGCAGTGAACATCCACAATCCGGGACTTGTATGAAGATTTCCTAAGGGAAACGGGGGAGGGAGGTCCAGGAGAGACTATGGAAAGTATATACCTTCCCCTTCTCTCACTCCCAACACACGCGGGAGCGCTCGAGCGCGCGCGCGCGTACACGCGCATACACACACACACACACACACACACACACACACACACTGCACACAGACACACTCACACACTTACATGCTTCCTCTTTCTCTGTCAGAGCTCTCCTGCAGCAAGTCAGGAAAGGAGGGAGGAAAATGAATCTAGATATTTCATTCATTTCAGATAAGAAAACAAAGCCAGAACAGGAATGACTGGCTTTAGGTTCCTCTTTCAAATCCTGTGTTATTTGTATTTAGCTCTCTGGGTTTGCTAAACTTGCTTAATTGGGAGGTTAGCTGGGTGTGAAAGCAGGAGGAAGGAAGGAGAGCTTGCTCCATCTTTGGGGCTTTGTGAGTGATTTGGTGGGGGAGGAATCACTTATTTCACCATGAAGCAAAGATGTGTTTTCTTAAATGGTTTTCATTTTACAAATGCTGCCTGCCTGAAGGGTTCTCTTTGGATAGAAGGACTCCTTATCTAAAATTTCTCCCACTTGCTATAAAGGAAGCCCCCATTTTTCTTCCTTAAAATGGCTGTTTTTTTTTTTACTATTATTAAAAATAGAATGATTAATTCCTAGAAAAAAAGGGGAAAATGGGGGGGGGCGCTCAGCAGAGGTAAGCTATTATTCACCATTTAGCTGTGCAAAGGATGTAAGAATGTCCATGACAATCAGACTTAATCTACTCTGTCTTGGAGCCTTAATGGGGCTGGGATTATAGTAGTGAACTAACAGAATATGAAGGTTGTGTGTTTATCTATCCATCTACTTCCTTGTCTATTTACTTTACCATTACTAGTTAATGGTTTCTACTGTATCCTTTTGGATTTAGATTAAGAACTAGATAATCCTTTTGTTGGCTATTCAGGGAAAGGAAAGCATAACAACAGTGGCAGTGCTTTAACTCCAAATAAAATTATAAAAGGAAGGTGAGGTACAGTCTTGAACACCTACAGGACTCATTTGCAGGAATTACATTAATTACTCTTTCAAACTTACTATGTATTGAAAAAATAAAATTCATTCCAAGACAGCTTTAGCTTTTTGTTAACAAGCTATATTTAACATGTTTTTTATCAGACAAAAATAGACTTTTATTTATCTTGCAAAGTAAATGCATGGTTCCTTCCTTCTCAGTGCTTAATCTGTTTCTTTGACAAAATAAATGATGAGAAAAGCTCATCAGATCCAACCAAGTTGTGCTAAAATAAACAAAAAAACAAAAGCAAGGTAAGTATTCACTTTGCCTTTGGATGTGTTTGTTTCAAAATAAGTGCATTTTAGGACTTCAACCTCTGATTTTCAGGGTGACATTCAGTGTGATCAGTTCTTTCTCTATTGTCCCCTCAGGTAGAGGGAAAACAGCATGTAGGGAAGAAGCTGGCTGCTCTTATAGCACGGAAATAAATAAGATCCAAATTGAACTAGATATTAAGTCTGGAAAAAAAGATAACACAGTGGAAAGGGCAAATCGTTTTAACATCTTATATGTTTGCAGTGTGTGCCGTGTGTTGCTTTCAAATAAAAATTAAATCATCGCCTTATATTTGCTGAGAATTTAGAAATCAACACACTTTATCTCTCTCTTCTTCTGGTATCTTTCATCCTTTATCTAACCTCTAAGTGATGAATGTCTTTTGCTAAAGTATCCTCTAATATCCTATGACTTCTTAGTTACAACCCTCCGTCGTAACCTCCTGCATCTATAGGTAGACCTCCTCATCATAACCTCTGTATTTATAGTCTCCCATTCCTACCAAATTCTCCTGCTCCCTCTTGTGGCAAATATTCTCCTGACTTTCCTTAGATTCCAGAATCCTATGTAGCATCTCTTACAGCTCCCTAAGCTGTCTATCACTTCAGATCTCATTCTCAGTAGGAATTGTGGCTAACCAGGCCAGTAGGTTGCTGAACTAGCTGTTTCTGCGCTTCACTCTGAACAAAAGGATTTCTATTCCCTGGAGATTGATCTAAGATCTAGTGGAAGTAAATGTCAAGTGTTTTCTGACCCATTGGGGTGGATTAGATTCTGGGAGTGTGAGTTTTCAGTATCTGCCTTTGAGATTTGGATTTGGATTTAGGACCAGTCCGGAGGGGCTTCATTAAGTGAGCTGGGATTGTTTTTAGTTTCCTTCCTTTTCTTTCCAAAAGAGAAGCTCTCTTCTCCCTCTCTCTGTCTCTTGTGTCCACCCACCATCCCTCTCTCTCTCTCTCTATCTCTCTCCTTCCCCTGCCTCTCATGCCCCCCCACCTCACAAAATACCTTTTACCCAGTACATATTTTGAAGACTTAAAATAATCAATGATTAGGTTCTCATTGTACTTGTGAATCAAACAGCCCATTTTCTGACCTGGATACTCCCAGAGTAATCTCTGGTATGTTTTCATCAACAGCAGTTTAGAATACAAGTAGGGAGATCTGGTGTCTTTTTCCAGTGTGTTGACTCAACTTGGGAAGACAGTTGCTGGCAGTCCTTGCTGCCTCAAGTGTTATTTCTAGGCTCTCTTTGCTGGCGATTCTGTTTTGAACCTGAAGTATTTTGCATTTGTCCTTTGATCTGCCTAGTTGAGGGTGTAGAAAGTAGCAATAGACACAGGTTTGAGAGAAATACATTTCCACTTTACCAAAAACTTCCTAGCCAATTTTTGAAGCAGGAAAGGACCATTTGGAAGGAGAAAGCTCTGACTGGCAACTGAAGCAAAGAAAATTGTTTTTGTGGTCAAGGGCAAATACAACCTAGGCAGCAGTCTATCAAGTCATTTGAGGATGGGCACAGCATTCTCAGGCTCAAAGCATTTATTCATTGGCGGATGTAGGATCTGAAATCCTATTAAAACCATTCATCTGGATGAAGGAGTTCTATCCAGCAGATGCCTAATGAATTAATGCAATAATATTACCTGGGAAAGAGCTACCATGACATTTTATAAGCCATTAGCATATGTTCATTTTTCAACTTGGACTGGCTTATCTGATCAGCTGGCGGATAGAAAGTCCCGACCTGGAACACAGGAAGATGCACAGGAAGTGAAAGAGGTTTGAAACCAGTTTGATGCCTACCAAGTGCCCTCTGAGGACTCTTCTGGTAGAGGAAGTGTGAGTGAGCTGAGTACCTGGGAACGGGCTGTTTATGGAGAGTAGCCAGAAAGAGGCAAAAATAAAGCTCCACAATGAAATTTTACTCTGCAGCAGCAGCAGCAGCATCAAGGTAATAGATCTTGGATCCTTTCTTGAAAATTTAGCCATTTTAAGGCTTCTGAGAAAATGGGCAAAATATTTTTGAATATTTTGATATCCTTCAAATAATTTGATATCCTTAAAATCTTGAATAGAATCTCCTATATCATTTTGGAATATTCACACTGATAGCTTAAAATATAATAGTGCAATACCAATTTAGAGGATCCCCTGCTCATGTAACAGATCTAGGAAAATAAATATAAATATTCAAGTCCATCTTAACTTTAAAAAGACAAAAGTAATCACTTTGCAGATGTGATTACATGTGAAGTCAGAATAATAATTTCTAGGATAAATCTAATGTGAGACAAGGTCAAACAGACAAAGAGGTGATTTAACAATTTACATCAACCCAAACACGACATTTATTGAGCACATGCAAGACCCTGCTTTAGGCTTTCCTGAGAATGCAGCTGAAGAAGAGAGGTTGTTCGATGTTAGTTGAACATTCACGATGTAACAGGGACTAGTTTAGTTGCTTTATACTGATTTTCTAATTTAGTATTCATGAGTGCCCTGCAAGGAAGCATCATCATCCCTATTTAAAAAAAGAAAAGTAAAAGAAAGTTATGACTCAGTTGAATAACTTGTCCACGTGTTAGTACTTGGTGGTTAGTACATGTGCAGTGGCCATGCTCTTTGTATAATGTTTTCTGCTTTCAGGGGTGTCATGATCTAGAACACCTACATGTGAAAGGTAGGGATTGAGTGAGGTAGATCATCAGCTTGCACCTGAGCAAGTAAGTACTGGAGCAGTTGAAAGGAAAAACAGAACACTGGACATGGCTTATAGAGGAAGAGGCATATTAATTCATTCACAGTGAAAAGGGTTTAGAAAAAAAGAAAGCCTAGTCACTTTTGAAAAAATAAATAAATAAACCATGCCCCAGCTAATGGATGACAGAGGCAACCCTGGAGCAATTTGGGGTCATTTCGTGATTCCTCAGTTCTGCTCTGTGTTCCAGTTAGGACCATGCCTCGATAACTATAAATCTAGAACAAATGGTAGCCTAATGCACTGGATGTTGTGTTTTAGACTTGAACCCAAAATTTAGGATGAACTTGTAGCATCTCCTGGAGGAGAGATGCTGTAACATTCAGAAGTGAGGTAAGGGGCAGACCACCTGCCAGCCTGTTCTTTATTAAACTTCAATGATTATATTTCTCATACCATTTCAGGTGAGTTTATTCATTTAGCACTCATGGCCCTGATGTTTTCTCCCTTAAGATTCTCCAGCTTCTCACTTTTTTTTTTCCTGGTTCTAGGCTCATGTACAGTGTCCAGTCCTCGCAACAGGTTTAGAGAATCGGACAGCTCTCTCTATACCCACACTTTCCCTTCCTCTGTAGACTGTAGTAGGGCCCCCACTATGGGTGGCATCAGAATTTGCAGAAGTGCCTTCTCTTGGTAGCTTCCAGGCATTCTTCCAAAATAATTTTTCATTCATCCTGGAAGTAAAGCTCAGTGGTAGAGCACCTACCTAGAATGTGTTTGGTCCTGGGTTTGATTCCCAACACTACAAAAAAAAAAAAAAAAACCTAATTACAAAATAATCATTCAAAACTTGGGGGGTGTGGGCCTTCCCAAGACGAAATTTGTGAATTGATGTGGGATGAAGTCAGTGGTTCTTTTCCCAAGGCTCTTCACTGTTTTTCTTCTCCTGGACATGCAGTTATTTTAATAACGTCAGTGTCAGTGCTCTTGTTAATACCATGGCCAGCCTGGAAAAGATATCAGACATCATCAAATTTTTGTTTTTTACAGATAAGCAAATGGAGACCATAAAAGTTAAATGACTTAACAAAAAGTGAAACAGGAGATAGAAGAATCCAGATCCGTGACTCTGAAGTCATTTCACCCAAATTACAGTTCCTTTTTTCTTTGACAATATGGAAATATGCTGGTTTTCTGGCCTCAAGAATCCCTAGATGTCTATTAATGATTCCCAGGGAGGAAAGAGAAACTTGACTTTACTTCTCGTTTGAGGACATCAGCTAATCAAATGAAGGATCCTAGAGTACTCAAACTAAAGGTCTCTGAGGTCAGCAGACTAATTCATGATAGTTCTAATTTTTGTTTCAATCTGACAGATGTCATATTTGTCATTGTGCAAGTAACTTAACTTCTCTGGTCTCCATTTTCTCATCTATTAAATGGGAATAATTAATAGTAATAGTAATCATAATAAGCCTTATAGCTTCTGTAAGGAATGATAAATGACTAAAACATTTTCTGCTATGTGAATGCTCAATAAGGGTTGACCCATAACTTGACAGATGAGTACTGAGAGAGAAAGTTCCTGTCTCTGCCTGTGTGCTTTTATGTGAACATGCTAACTGGTATGGGGGTTGCCATGGGAAAGTGGAAAAAGATAAGATTATATCTTATTAAATATAGCCAAGATTATTATTTGTATAATTTACTGTTTTTTCAAATATCCACAAAGTAAATATTTTGTTTTTGTGTACCATAAGGTCTGTGGCTGTTACTCAACTCTGCTCTTGCAACAAGAAAGCAGCTGTGGACGATACATAAATAAATAAGCAGGGCTGTGTTCCATAAAACATTATTTAGAGATATTGAAATTTGAACATCATGAAATTTTCACATCATCAAATATATTTTTTTCATTTTTTCCAATCATTTAAAAATGGAAAACCATTTTAATTTCATGGTCCATTGGCCATGGCTTGCCCATGCCTGTCACTCATTGTAGATTGTGAGAGATACAAATGTAGCATCAGTGGGGTTGGGGCATCCTAGCAATTGGTGTAGTGTGAAGTAGGATGGCCTAGAAACTCAAAGACCTTGTTTTACAGCCCAATTCTGTCATTTCTGTGATGTGTGGCTTTGAAAAAGCTTTTGAATTAGCAGGGTTTGAGTTTTCTTATTAGGAAGAGGGTCCGGGGATGAGGCAAAGCTAATTGAATTTTAAGGGCCTTCCTAGCAATCAAAGTAATTTTATAGAAAGAAATTTGACATTTGAGAGGGATATTGAGGACAGGTACAAAGGTGAGAGAAAGGAAAACATGACACATATTTGGGTAATTTTCATTTAATAGCTCAGCTGACTACCAGGAACAGCAAACCTGGGAAGGTGGACGGATGCTGTGTTATGGATGAACTTGAATGCCAAAATGGAGCATTAGAATAGCCCAGCTACAGATTATTAGAAAAATTCTCCAAATTTCCAGGTCAGTTGGAGAGAGGGGAAGTCACTTGTTCACGAGGACACATAGCTGGTCAGTAGGGCTGAGATCAGCACTGGTTCCTTTTGGCCCCTAGGCCAGGGATCCTTCCATCCGCCGTACTGTCCCCAACATTGTGGTAGAGAGCAATTAACTGCAGTTGGATGGTTCTGACCTCCAAGAGGGAAAGTCTCATATAAATTACAAGAGCTACTTTCCGTATTTTCCAAACATGATCTCATACTCGACATATCAAAGAAGGTAGGTCTGTGAGTAATCCCATTACAGAGAAGCGTAATGGCAAAAGTGCCCACATAAGGCCCTGCACTCCAACACTGTTTTTTCATTTTTCACTCATGTTATTTCTTCAGCAGAGCCTTCCTCACACCCTAGTAGATCAGGTCTTCCATTACTTACTCATGTAGGATTGTGTTTTTTCCTTTAGAGCATTTATTAGAGTTAGTAATTATGTGGGGTTTTTTTTGGGGGGGTATGCTTTAAATTGGCATCTGTCATCTATCTTTCAGCTAGATGTGTACATTCCATAAGCAATGTGACTGTCTGTTGGGTGGTTCTAGCCCCAATGACCTTTACATTATCAGACACAAAACAGACATCTGATATTTGGTTAATGAATGAACGAATGTGTGTTCTCTCATTAGTCATTAATATTCATGAAAACAGTCTGCTTCAACAAAGGTTGAATAGGCATGTTATCTTCACTTACAAATTAAATGATAAAATGTTTACCATTTCTTTCTTCACTCACTTTTTTTTTTCTCTCTCAGTGTCTCCTCTCAGGGTTACTCTTGAGATAGGGGAATCTGCATCTCTCACAATGTTCACCTATGACAAAAAGACAATAATAATACAGTAGTGTCAGCATAGTTGCTAGCATTAAAACTATACCACAGAAGCCAAAGTTTAAACAGTTCTTCAAATGAAAGTATATAGGATTGGTTTAAATAGTACATTCACTAAATGTCCTCTCTGGTAGAAAAACTATTTTATAAACTACTCAAGGATTTGTGTAAAAAACTGTGTTTCTCCATAAGCCGTTGACAACCCATTTGTTCTTCTAAATAATAAGATTTGACAAATTCCTTTCTAAGCTGACTTCCCTTTTTTAAATTTACTGGTTCTATCTGAATTTACACTTGGCTTAAAAGCCAAACCATTGAGCATATTGTCAGGAAGTTTAGAAAATGGTAGCATAGAATATTGGTGAAGGGGCACCATTAAGTGAGCATCTATTCACTTGACTTTTTTTTTCCTTAATATTTATTTTTGCTTCCTACATCTCCTCTTCTCAAGAGCATCTTCTTCTTTCAAGGACTGTGAGTTGAGACTATGCAGGAAAATCTGAAAGGCTCAGAAACCTCAAGTTGATAGGTTTCCATCTCCTGAAAAGCTATCTACTTAAAGCTGAAACCTAATGACAGCGGAGAAAGCTCGTAAAATTCAGATTAAAAAAAAAAAGTCATTCTGGATGCTCCTATCACGCAGCTTGAAATTTAATTCTGTATTTAGCATTCCCTGTTCCAAGAGGCATACTAAGGAGCAAGAGTAACTGCACAGAGCAGTGAATAGGGGGAGCAGGTGAGACCCCATAAAAGGCCTATAATTTAATGAGTGCAGCTTTCCTCATCATCCAAGGCTTCCAGTCTGAGGGCTCTGCATGTCTTCTGCCTCTACCTAGGGTGTGCCTGTAGAAACTGGAGAGGTCTCTGAAGGCTTTATTTTATCCTGAGTCTTGGTTCATGTGAGAGAATGTCCTGGCAATTCTTGCCTGTGTCTGCTCAGAGGAGGCAGAAGTAATCCATAGCAAATGTATGAAGTAGGTGATTCATAATTACCTCAGTACTTTAATCTCTTTGGGGGTCATAGGACTCCGGAATAGGGTCCCTTCTCCCCTATTCTCCAGCCCCAACCCCCCACTCCCAGAAACCCATGCACAGGCCTGTCATATTTCAGTCCTGCCTAGAATTCCAGTTTGTAAGAGGCAAAGCTCATCTGAAACATTACTTCACATCATTTTCTTCTAGATATTGGAAAACACTGCCCTCTGATTTTTAGGCAGCTTGTGTTTCTGGGCAGCTGGTTTCAGCCAGTTCTGTCCTGTGCTGGCTCCTTTTCTTTCTTTATGCCCTTTTCCCTTTACACCAGTGCTTCTCAAGGGGTGATCCAAGACCACTCTCTCAGAATTACCATGGTGCTTGTTGAAATACAAATCTGGGGTTTTCCTCTTTACACCTATTATAAATCAAAGATAGGGCCCAGGCATCTGCATTGCAGTGCTGTTCCCAGGTGAATGCTGGGGGAGCTGAGGTTGGAGAAGCATTGCTCTCTGACTTTTTCACCTGTTTCTTCCCTCTGGAATGTTCTCTAACTCTTTCCAACTTTTGTCATCCTTCTCATCTCCTCCTTTATATAATTTTCCTTCTTCTTCTTAATATTAATGGTCACTGATGGTAACTTTCACACAAAGACTGGGAATTCCTTAAGTGCAGGGACCTTGTATCAATTATCTCTGTAATCCCTGAAGTGTATGTGAAGGTGCTTTGCACATTAAGGCCACTCGATAACTGCTTGGTGAGTACAAGAAGGGCCCATTCCCTCCAGACCTAGAAATAAAGAAAGAATATACTATATAAAAGTTCATTAAGGTTAAATGGCAGCAGCTAGCATAAAACATAGTTTAAGGTAGGAAATATTTTGGGGTCCCCTCTATATAAAAGCATGCATATGACCTTGTTCCTTTTCCTTGTAAGGTCAAACATCAAAGAAAGATTGCTCTGTCTCTTCAGGGATAATAATGAACAGATTATCACCTAAAATATTTATCACTGCCCATCAGGAGGACCCTGTAAGATCCAGAGTCCAGAGGAAATGTTCCAAGGTCCTACACCAAGATTTTAAGATTATACTTGAAATCTCTGTAGAGCCATAGACTGAGTGATGTGAGGAAGTTTCTAGAATCCTGGTTCTAGAAACCTAAGACGGTCGACAGTTAACTAGGAACTGGGTAGTTTAGTTGAATGTTCAGTGATGCCACTGTTTTAAAGCCAGGGATGTCTCTCTTCCCTGTGATTCTCTAATAATTAAAGAATTGTGTTTCCTAGTAAGTGGACTTTTTCCTGCAGTGACACCTCACGGCATCTGGCACATATGAGTGTCTAAGAAAAGCTCCGCAGGTGAAACCATGAATGAAATTTTGTTCTTGAGGTTTTCTTGATTTCTGACCAATTTAAAAAAAAAAAGACTTTAAGTAAGTTTGTGCATTGCATGGAGATTCTGGGAAAAAAATATATTGGTGTGTTAGTAGTGAAATATTCAGTTATTTGTGATGACCGTTCTGTATCATTTCCTGTGGCTCCCATCCCATTCCCCTCTTTAGTTTTGCTTTTTCACTGCTAGGATTTCTTTCTCCATTTTTTTTCCTCCCGAGCAAGTGGAAGAACCTTAACTTTGGAATGATTTCAGACCTCAGACTTCAGCTGATGATCCCCCAAATGAATCATCTTTCCCTTACTACGTGATGAATATGAGTGTTTATAAAAGTAGGGGTTGGGGTAGGGAATGAAAAAACAAAAAGCCCTGCATGTACTAATGCAGCCTGTACATATTTATTCAGGTGGGAGGCAGGGGCTGTGTGAGAGGTTATTCTACACTAAGTACCTAAATGCAGAGCTCTTTGTCCTCAAAGAACAGCATTATTTCCCTAAGCCGTGGAAGCAAACAAAAATCATTATGGTGTAATGCAAAGTACCTGCATTTTAAATCCCAGCTGTCACTTAAGTCTGTGTGACTTTTGTAAACTTACTTGTAAGAACTTTTTGCTTTTCTAATTTATAAAATGAGAACGATAATACAGGCCTCCTTGCAGTACTGTCAGAGAGGTCAGCAGGAATCATGAATGCAAAGCAAATACTTACTCAAGTCAATAATTTCAATCATTATTGCCATCAATGACCCTGGAGGGGAGGGGGGCTTAAACCCTGGCACAGTAATTCTGAGGACAATCCTGACTGACTTCACATAGAACCCAAGATTATCAGCGCATCTTCTCTCTGAATTCTTCTTTCTTTATTTTCTCTTGGAAGACTCTTTCTGCTCCAGTTTTCTTCTACCTGCCCACATTTCCATGTAAGCCTGCAGAGTTAATATAAAAATTTAAATTCTTGGTGCTCTTTTCCTTTTACAGGGACTCTATAATGGAGGTGATTTTTGGTTGGTGTTACAGAAGATGCCTTTTAATTATTCGAAAGAGGAAAAGATAGGCTTCCTTGAGGATGTCTCCAGTGTCAGGACCCTCTCAACAGAGCCAATACAATCAGTGAGCCAGGGCTGATGTAGCAGGTGCTGAGCAAGATGTCAGGGCCCCAGGTCATCTCTTTGTGCTGGAGAAATTTTTCCAGCCTGAGATTCTTTGCTGTGAATCTGAAATACCGATTTCCTCTCCTTCAGCTTACACTGATATTGGCTTTTCAATCTGATGCTGAACTTTGCTCATTTTAGGGCTCATCCATTTCACAGAGAGTATTTTCCAAAGCAAATGCCCAGGCCCAATTCCCAGATTCTGATTCAGCATCAGAGATTTGGTGAATCAGTTCATGACCCTTATGATAATTATTTTATTCATTCAGTAAACATGTGCTGTACATATACTAGGTGCCAGGCTCCCCTCTAGGAACTGGAAATGCAGTTGTGAAAAAAGGAAGAAAAGTTGCTGCTCTTACAGGGTTTACATCTGTTAGAGGGAGAAAGACAATATGTAGAAATACTGAATAAAGTACCCAGCATATAGAAGTAGTTAGTGCAATACAGGAAAATAAAATAGAGAAAAGGGCTGGAAGATATATCACATGACTTTTTCCAATAACTTCTTCATTATCCTAAGTCTATTTTTTTTTTTCTGGTCACATTACCTGGTTCTTACC
Organism: Spermophilus citellus; assembly: GCF_964194105.1. Lineage (NCBI taxonomy): Eukaryota > Metazoa > Chordata > Mammalia > Rodentia > Sciuridae > Spermophilus > Spermophilus citellus. The sequence goes on from NC_138193.1 coordinate 83,896,765, forward strand.
CCAGTTACTTCCCTTGCTGAACAGTTTAGCTGCATGATTTTTTTTTAAGATGTTTTGGGGAAACTCTTTTTAATATTTTTTTAGTTATAGGTGCACACAATATCTTTATTTTTATGTGGTGCTGGGGCTTGAACCCAGTGCCTCATGCATGCTAGGCAAGTGCTCTACCACTGAGCCACAACCCCAGCCCCTAGCTGCATGATTTCTGACCTGGGACAGGATCCTCAATCCAGTTTTTTTAGTTTGGGAAGAAGGATTTGAGCCCCTCACAAGACCTCCCATAGACCACTTCCCTACATGACTTGTCCCAATTTATCATTCAACAGAGAGAAAACTTTCTGGGGAGGGTGGGGAGAGAAAGAAAACAAAATAAAAAGTTTTAAAAGGTAGTAGCAGAGAGGACTGTGGAAACTAAGTTTCTTTCTAAAGTCTGGCTCTGGTCTGACAGATGAGGCTGGGAGCCAGAGGAGTATTTGAATGTTAGATGAGATGGTCTCATGTCACATGAAAAATGTCTTCATCCTCTGGCATCATCTCTTTGTCTAGAAGCAATGAGAAGTACTTGCATCGGTTATGGGTAAAGATTTATACTTGCTTTCATGTTGCCTTAGAAATAGATTAATTGCTTAGCTCTGAGGCTTTCAGTCAGCAAGAATTACATAGAAGGGAATTCCAAGTCCTGATCCTGATGAAGGCGAGTCAGGGAGTTCCTTGGAATAGCCCCAACTGCCAATGAACAGAATGCGATTAGGCCATCCAGTGTGAGGGCTGGTGGGGACACCAGCAAATTCCTTTCCTCTGAGTCAGGTACTTCTTGTTAGTTAAAACTAACCCCAGTTTCCTGTGGGGAGTAGGCACTCTGCTGCCTCACTCCTCTTTGGGCCCCTCTGCAACTGAGGCTCTTCCTTATGCTTTACAAAGCAGTTTGATAAACACCCATCTTGTAGGCATGTGTTTCTCTTCCTTGTAACTATGATTTCTCCCTTCAGCACAGGTGGCTGGATTACTGGCAGCCAGGTATCTCTTTACCATCTTTTTAGTCAGTGTCATTAAAGTTTGTAATTTATAGGTGATAAAGTTGTTTTGTTTTAAAATAAATAGTGAGTAGAAGATAATTCAGGTATTCTTGATACTTATTGGGCTGAAGACTCATTTTGATGATGAAGTGGGTATTCCTAAGTGATCCCTTGACATAGACATAGAGTTGATCTGAATCCACCAAAGAAATCAGCTGCCAGCCTTTAGTAGATCAAGGCAAAAATGTAAGAAAGCCAGGCAGCAAACCAACATACCTGTGGCCTCTGTTCTTATCTTCCTGCTTAATTTTCAAGGAAAATTTATATATATATATAAATTTATACACACACACACACACACACACACACACACACACCCCTCAGGGGAAATTGGGAGGGTTAAGTAGAACTTCTGGACTCTTATAATGGAAGAAAGAAAATAGAGGTAAAAAGAAACTCCTTTAGATAACACTTCTCCCACATCCTCACAAGCATTTGGATTTGGTATTCATTAAATAAAGAAAGCAACCAAAGTCCAGAGAGTTCTTCCCGGCTGCTTTATTGCCAATAACTTACATCAGTGTTTTTTGTCCACTGGTTTCACAAATTATAATGCTGTCACTTTTTTAATATAAATGTGATGATTTTTGGTAACCTCAGCAGCCCCTCTCCTTTTTCCCCAATATTGACGATGGATTTTCACCAATCCATCCATTTTTACACATCTGGTCCTCATTTGGCTAAAAACATTGTGAGATGTGGGCTAGGGCAGAGATGGAGGGCAGGACTTTTTCTTGGCCGACCTAAGAGAGAGCCCTGACTGTGCACGCAGGAAAAGGTTGCCAGGCAATTGCTAAAGGGCAGGGAGCATAGGGCAGCTGTCTCTAGGAACATGCCAGCCCTCATGCTATACACCACAGTCATTGATGCTTGTCTGCTTGAGTCTCTAATCCATAAGATAAAAGCCAGGCTGTTGGAAACCTTCCACGAGACTATTGCTAACTGGGCTCTCCTAGCCTGCATAGAAGCCAAGAGGCTTTCAATGGGCTAGTTCAAGCCCAAATCCAACAATTGTCCAGCATTACTTTACCAACTATCAGGGATGACCTAATGGAACAGTTAATGGAAGCAGACCAGGATGTGAATCTTAGTTTGCTCTCTGTATGATTTTGAACAAGTTCTTAACTAGTCTACTCCTCAGTTATCCCACTTTGAAAATGAGTGTCTGCTGGATAGGGCTATTGTTAGTGCACTACCCTCTGCACAACTCCAGGGGGTGCTGTTTGCAAAGACCAAAATGGAAATAGAAACACTAAAAGTTGTGTGACACAAAAGTGCTTGTTATTAGAAATATTAGATGTAATTGATACATGTAAAGAATTTAACACGATGTCATAACAGTTTTAAGAAAGGAATTCAATATTAGTCTCTCAAGAAATTGTGATATGTTATACTTTTTTGAACCTTGATTCTAAGAAGGAAAATGTTTTGAGGAAAGAACACAGTCTGCAAAGGCCTACAAGTAAGAAAGTGCCTTATTTAGGGAATTAAAATAATTTCTGCATTCAGGAGCACAGAGGTTAGATCATACAGTGTCTTGAGCAGACTATTGAGGGGTTTTACCACAGGACATGAGGCAAAATACAGCCACAGTGTAAGATCTGTTTCTTAGCAAGTTCAATTTGGCTGAAATGTGAAAAATAGAATGATGAATTTGGCAGTGATTTGAAGGAGTGGTTAATTATATCAGGCTTGGAGACAGACACAGGTTTGAATCTTTCTTCAGTGTTTACTCTCTCTGTTCAGTACTGTTATTTATTACAAATATTTAACCTTTCTGATCCTTATCAGTCTCCAAGACATTTTAAGTTTCCAGTCTACTAAAAGGATAACTACAAATGTTTCTTCTCCATTTTAAATGCTAGCTGTCTGCTCTTTCATTTTTGAATACTTTCCAGGCATTGGGATCATTTAGAAATCAGATCTTAATATAGTAGGCAGGAGCTGGTCTCCTTGTTTCCTCTCATCCCCTACAATCTCTCTACTAAACCAGGAGAAAGCCTGTTCTAAAAGGAAAACCAGATATTACTCTCGGGTCAGAACCCTCAGGGATTCCTGTCTCTCTCCTCGTCAAAGCCAATACCTCACAGTGGCCTCCGTGACCCTGTGATCCGTTCCCTTTGCATTCCCACTCCTGCATGGCCCTTCCTCCACACTGGTTTCTCTGCACCATTACCATCAGGACCTTTGTACTTTGTCATAATACTCTTACTACAATACCCACAAGGTTTGATCATTTGCTTCCTTCAGGACTTTGCTCAAATGTTTTCTTATCAGACGCCTTCCTTAACTGTAAAATCATGCTAACTTATGTGAGCATGAATACACACACACACACACACACACACACACACACACACTGTCCTTCTTAGATTGATTCTGCCCTTCCCCCATTGTACCACTTTTTACCACCTGATATTTTATTTATGCCTTAGAAGACAAGAGACTTTTGTTTTATTCACTGGTGAATTCTTAGGTCTAGAAGAGAGCCTAAGGTGTCATTTTAAAATTCATATTAAGCACATATAAATAATTGTGGAAAAAATTGATGCATAAGGGACTTGGAACTAGATCTCCTATTTTTCTTGCAGACAAATTGAATGTTACCTTGTTTTAAGCAGGGATCCCACAAACCACCCAATCCCTGCAAGGCTAAACAAACAGACACACTTTGACCATGAACTCTTGCAATGCTTTTGTAAATGTGTTTCTTTCGTTTGTCAGCCTTTTACCCTCTCCTGGTCTTCTTCAATATGGGAGAAATATGAAAGAAGCCTATCTCCCAATAGAGATGACCTAAAGAGGGCTTGAGGCCATAGTGGGATCTCCAAGGGTCTTCCAGAATGTGCTAGCCACAGGGATACTCCTGGGACCTGGGAGTAGTTTTCAGTGCAAGCCATCAGCAGCAAACATAGGCAAACGTGGGTGGCTCTCAGCCAGCGTGGAGCTGAGAGCCTCTCACCCAGCTCCTCTTTTAACGTTTTCTAGGCCAGGACTTTTAACGTTTACTGACTCAGGACTGCTTTCCTATCCGTGTGCTATGGATGTCGTCCTTCAAAGCCTTCCAGATCTTCCTGTATTTCAGTATCCATTCCCTACCCCTTTTACCCCAGTCCTGATGTCCCAGGTCCTAGAAGCAGAGGTGATGTGAGGTCAGAACAGAGTTTTGCATGATCTGGTGGTTGAATTTAGGGCTGTGGTCGCTCTGTCCACTACTTTGCTTGCCATTCTCTGTGCTCCTCAGTAGGACTCTGTTGCCATATCTCTAATTGCCTACAGCCCTTCATCATATATATACTTTGTGGTTACTGTTGCTATGCCAAATAAGCTAATTTAGATGGAATCATTGCTCCTGCATATTTTAGTCACTTAAGCCCACTATAGAACCAATTTGTGTTTTGGAATGACCATGGAAAGTATGACATTGACACTGAGAAGGAACATTTTATGGCTGGTAATGCTGATTTCACAGCCTGCCAGGGTCTTACACACAACCAGGCCTGGACCTAGTTATCTCTTCTCTCTGTTGGGGACAGCCTGCAGATTGTAAAGCAGGCTATGTATACAAATATGAAGGGCTGTTCTCAAAGTACTAGATGCCCAGTTGCTAATATATCAGGAGACCTTGGTTGCTGAAAATTAGGAGGAAATGTGCTCTCATCAAAACATGCTTTTAAAACCTGTACTTAATGTGTGGAAATATTGCATTATAGTGGAATTTTTTTTCCTCTTGAGAATAAATACCATTGAGCTTTGATTGCAGGCAAACCTAGAGATTTCTCTGTTTCCAAGTCAGTTTAGAGCAGTAGGGTGTGATTTCTTGAACTACAGTGTAAGGTGTACTTCCAAATTTAAGATCATCACCATGCCTTGTTTTGGTAGTTGTTTTTCTGAGTCTGAATTTCAATGCACGAATCTTTAAATAAAGTGATTTTCTCAATGAAAAATGTCCTTGAAGGTAATGAACTAACCAAAATTTAAAAGAAAAAATCTGCTTTAGCAACAAGGAGGCGATTGTTTAATGCTTCAAAAGTTTTGTTTATCTTTCTTGTTGTCCATTAGTATGTATAAATGTGTGCTTAATTAGGCCAGGCTTAAAATTGAACTTTTCATTTCCAGGAAGTCAGATGTGAGCCTTGCTCAGTGAATGGAATTACATGTAGAAAATTCACAAACAGAGAGACCAAATTGTAAATTTCACAAAGGATTGCTTAATCACTGATGGAGTCAGGTTAGTGATGATTCACCAGAGATGCTGTGATGGTCAAACATACACAAATTTTTGTTAAAGGTATTAATCATGCTTTGGATTTGGATCTAATAATGTGATTTTTTTTTCTATCCTCCCTTCCCCCATCTTCTTTTTACCAACAGGTCAGGACAGTTGGACGTCTCCTTGTACAACATGCCTCGGTTAAGCCTCTCACCCATGTTTTCAATGGGATTTCATCTGTTAGCTCTGATGGCTTTCTTATTTTCCCACGTGGACCATATAACTGCTGAGACTGAAATGGAAGGAGGAGGAAACAATACCGCTGAATGTACCGGCTCATATTTTTGCAAGAAAGGGGTGATTTTGCCTATTTGGGAGCCCCAAGACCCTTCCTTTGGAGACAAGATTGCTAGAGCTACTGTGTATTTCGTGGCCATGGTCTACATGTTTCTGGGAGTCTCTATCATTGCCGACCGGTTCATGTCCTCTATTGAAGTCATCACATCCCAAGAAAAAGAAATAACCATAAAGAAACCCAATGGAGAGACCACCAAGACAACTGTGAGGATCTGGAATGAGACTGTATCCAACTTGACCTTGATGGCCCTGGGATCTTCTGCTCCTGAGATTCTGCTTTCAGTTATTGAAGTGTGTGGCCATAACTTCACTGCGGGAGACCTGGGGCCCAGCACCATTGTAGGAAGTGCTGCCTTCAACATGTTCATCATCATTGCACTTTGTGTTTACGTGGTCCCTGATGGAGAGACGAGGAAGATTAAGCATCTGCGCGTGTTCTTTGTGACGGCAGCCTGGAGCATCTTCGCCTATACCTGGCTGTACATTATTCTGTCTGTCATCTCTCCTGGTGTTGTGGAGGTCTGGGAAGGTTTGCTTACTTTCTTCTTCTTTCCCATCTGTGTGGTGTTCGCCTGGGTAGCAGATAGGAGGCTGCTGTTTTACAAGTATGTCTACAAGCGGTATCGGGCTGGCAAGCAGAGGGGAATGATCATTGAACACGAGGGGGACAGGCCATCTTCCAAAACGGAAATCGAAATGGATGGGAAAGTAGTCAACTCTCACGTTGACAATTTCTTAGATGGCGCTTTGGTTCTGGAGGTCGATGAGAGGGACCAAGATGATGAAGAGGCTAGGCGAGAAATGGCGAGGATTCTGAAGGAACTGAAGCAGAAACATCCAGAGAAAGAAATAGAGCAGTTAATAGAATTAGCCAACTACCAAGTCCTAAGTCAGCAGCAAAAAAGTCGAGCATTTTACCGCATCCAAGCTACTCGCCTGATGACCGGAGCTGGCAACATTTTAAAGAGGCATGCAGCTGACCAAGCAAGGAAGGCTGTCAGCATGCACGAGGTCAACACGGAAGTGGCCGAAAATGACCCGGTGAGCAAGGTCTTCTTCGAGCAAGGGACATATCAGTGTCTGGAGAACTGTGGTACTGTGGCCCTGACCATTATCCGCAGAGGTGGGGATTTGACCAACACTGTGTTCGTTGACTTCAGAACAGAGGACGGCACGGCCAACGCTGGGTCTGATTATGAATTCACTGAAGGAACTGTGGTCTTTAAACCTGGCGAGACCCAGAAGGAAATCAGAGTTGGCATCATCGATGACGACATCTTTGAGGAGGATGAAAATTTCCTTGTGCACCTCAGCAATGTCAAAGTATCCTCTGAAGCTTCAGAAGATGGCATCCTGGAAGCCAATCATGTCTCCACTCTTGCTTGTCTCGGATCACCCTCCACGGCCACTGTAACCATTTTTGATGATGACCACGCAGGCATCTTTACTTTTGAGGAACCTGTGACTCACGTGAGTGAGAGCATTGGCATCATGGAGGTGAAGGTATTGAGAACATCTGGAGCTCGAGGAAATGTTATCGTTCCCTATAAAACCATCGAAGGGACTGCCAGAGGTGGAGGGGAGGACTTTGAGGACACTTGTGGAGAGCTGGAATTCCAGAACGATGAAATTGTGTAAGTTCTTTTTATATGTTTATGTGTATGATTGAGTGAGTGCATAACTGTGAGAGTGTGTGCATATTTTTAAACCAAATGGCATAAAAGGAACGGAATAGTTATTATGGAAGACACCTTTCAAAGTATCAGTCCTTGTTTGGGTGACACCTATCAATTGGTACTAGACACAGATCTTAATTTGACATTGAGATCTTTTTTTACTTTTGTCTTTTTTACGTATTCAAGTACACTGTAGGCCATGATAAAATGAAGCCTGTGACGTAAGTTAGCAGATCATTTAAGATGGGTTGAAAATTCTGTATTCTATTTTGGATCACACAGTATATATACAGAAAAGGAATATTTAACACATCACAAAAGGTCCCTATCTTCATTGCTGAGTACAAATTGGGAAAGCCCAAAAAAGAAACACCTCTAAAAAGAATTTCCTGGCTACTAGGACTGAGTGGAAATATTTCTGTGGTTTTCATCTGACATTGTGGTTTTATGACAATATAATGTTTCTGCTTGTATGCTAGTGTTTAATTATGACTTAATGACCAACCCTACTTCTTCAGTGTTATGCTATCATGAGAAGAGGATATATCCATTATTTATTTCCAGTCTGGTTTTACTTTGTATGATTACATAAACCCTTTTACCCTGCTCATATAGTGATGAGGAGAGAAATACGATTCTGTCCAAGCATCCTAGTTGATGGGTACAGGTCAGAGAAAGAAGTAGGGAACAATTTACTCTCCCTATTGGCACTTTACAGTTGTAGCACTGAGTGTTATGAAGTGATTCTTCCACTGAGAGCTGCCATCGAGAGAGACATTCCTCCTTCCTTGCCTTAGAGAGGGCTTTGCACTTAATTCACTAGAAGAAGCCAGGGAATTTGACTCAAGGACCAGTGTCCAAGAATGAGGGAGGGAAGGAGGTAAAGAGAAAAGGAATAAGATAAATGAAGGAAGGAGGGATGAAGAAGAAACAGAAACTGTGTTATCACTGTATTATCTACAGTGTAACAAAGGATATTATGGTGAATGATTGTTTTTGAAGCATTTACAACTTAGGAATTTCAAGAAAGAGAAATAAATATATTAACTATAATTAGTTTTTAAAAATGGTTCTAGTGGTATATAATATGTTCAAATGGCAAGATACATGCTCTCCAAGTATGAAATTTCTCCTCTTGAATATGTAGGGGAAAAAAAAAGATGGGGGGATGATCAGAGGGAACAGGTTTTCTTGAAAAAGCTTTCCAGGGTCCTTACATCTCTTTGCCATTATTTTAAAGAGATGCGAAGTTACTTAGTACAGTATCACAATGAAGTTCAGCAAAGCAGAGATTATAATATCCATCTTCTGATGTATGTAGGTGGGCAACAGTGTTTGATGAATATCTACTTTATGTTGGTTCTTATGTTGATAATGTTCCACTTACTGTGATGGGTTTCACTGGGACACTTATGTTCCTGAAAGACAGGATATAGTAGCAAATTAGTGTCCTGAATACGCAAGAAAAAAAGGTTATTGAATGTGATCTTGCCCAGGTTAGTGCACTTAACCCTTATTCCTTTGCTAGGAATTATTTTGCATTATATTTTCTGATAATTTCAATTATTGAGCCTTCCCGTAGTAGAGAGCACTTGGAATCTATGTGAAAGTGTAATGTACTCACAAAGGTAGCCCTTAAATATAACTAAAGTGGTGCTTTGTTTTCCTCATTTGTTTGACTTAGGATGTTTTCTCATGAAAATTTTATGTTGCTTTCTCATAAGAATAATGGCTCTCTACTTATTTAGTTGAGAGTCAAGCTTTCCCTATCTACTTTGCTATCCAAGATTTTTATCAAAGCATAAATAAATAATCTTATTTTAGGTGGCATATGTAGAAGAAGAAGGTTTTAGAAAAAGATTGACAGTGATTCAATGGAATAATTTATTTTGCCAAACTCCCATTAAAAACACTCACCCTACTGAATTAAATTGATTAAAGAAGGAATATTGCCAAACTCCGTCTTTACATATATATGTTTCTTTTGAATATTTGTAAGAATTGGTGGAATTGGTAGAACTTGATAAAATAAATGCCATCTCTGTAATTATATTCATGAGGGCAGTCTAGATCAATCATAGTTTCTTGTTCTATAAAAATATCTGGTTTTTTTATTCACTAAGATGAAATGTAAAAATTGTTAAATGGTAAAGAATTTTATTTATAACTGAAAGGAAGTTGAAGCCCTACATTTTTTTTCTTTCTGGAATTTTAATTTTAAAGATGTGTCTTGACTTTAAATAGAGTTTTATTATTGGTAGGCATTGTTCATGTTTAATAGATCCATTGATTACATTCATGTGTTTGTGTGGCCTTAAGGTAAGCACAATGTTTCCAGAAAAAGAAATTATCAAAGAAGTGGTGTTGTGCTGGATTCTTAGCAGTTTAGAAACCATTACTCTTGGTTTTTTAATGGATTATTTTTCCTTTGGCGATCATGTCCAATGCCAGGTCCGTACAGTCAGATTCAAGCACAAAGGAGTTTTTCATTCTGCAATGAAGTTGCCTCTGTGGACTCAACCCCCAACTTATCTTCAAGAAAGATTTGATATCTCCTCCATAGCACAGTTCATCTTAGGGGTAGTTTTCTTCAAAACCTATCATACATAGATAAGGGCTCTTGACACAGCTGAGCTTTATTAAATACCATGAAAAATCTTCTTGTTTGATTATTTAATGCTGTACATTAAAGTCAGGATTGGTGGGGCTGGGGATGTGGCTCAAGCGGTAGCGCGCTCGCCTGGCATGCGTGCGGCCCGGGTTCGATCCTCAGCACCACATACCAACAAAGATGTTGTGTCCGCCGAGAACTAAAAAATAAATATTAAAAAATTCTCTCTCTCTCTCTCTCTCTCTCTCTCTCTCTCTCCTCTCTCACTCTCTCTTTAAAAAATAAAAATAAATAAATAAATAAATAAAGTCAGGATTGGTGATTCTTTTCAGGGTGCTATAAAGAGATTTGTACAAAAGCTTTGGATTTAAAGGTTATCTAATTTTAAGAATCTATTAATCCAGGTAGACACAGTCCAATCTGATCAGGGATGGAGACTAAGTGGCAGCCCAGCTTTATTGATTCTTTGACTACAAAAACAAAAGAAATTCTCATTTTTTTAAAAAAAATTTCTTTTCAACATGTATTAATTTTTCTAACAAAAAATTAAATCCAAAATAACATTTTAAGTTACATGGAACCACAATCTTTGTAATTGTAGGACAAAACTAAAATATTAACTGTTAGTCTAAGTTAGACTATGTTGGTGTCCCAGCATCTAATAACTTTTGTCAAAAGTGCATCAACATTTTAGTTTGTAGGTAAAAGTGTTAAGGATTCCTAAACATTTATCTTTTTTTAGGGTAGAATAGATCATTTAATTTTATAAGGATGTCTGTATCTATTTATTCATATTCTTATATAAATTCTTTGAATTACTTCAAATTGACCTTTTGAAGATGAAAATGTGTATTTCAGAAAAAAAGCACTGATAAAACAGATTCTCAGTGAAATAAAATTTTAAAATTATAATTCAAAAACCCACTAAATAGATAAAATTAACAACCACCATATGCTTTTGTGAAAGCACAATCAATGAAAAATCCTAAATCCATGCCAACTAATCAACATCATTTAATTAGGGAATTCAACAAGGAATTCTGTATAATGTTAACAGCTAATAAAAAACAAATCAAGAATATGTTAATTTGATTTGTGGTTTGGTAGGTGATGTCTACAAATTTGAAATGCTACTAATGATTGTTCTTTAATGATACTATTTCAGTAGTACTAATTATTAAAAAATATTGTTTGGTCTTCCAAAGTCTAATATTAACTGTTCTGGAAAATGTTAAGGGTAATTAATTAATGTAGCTACAAATCAAATTTAATTGCTTAGTTATAGCTCAATAATGATATCATTTCAGAAGATAATTGAAAAAAATGAGCATTTACTGTGATATATTTAAAACAGAGAGTTGATAAAAGTATGTAAGTTGGAAAATTTACATATTGCTTAGCAAATCAGTTTACTACAGGCTTCCTAGTCATAGAAAAATGTATTAAACAATGTGTCAGCCCAATATTAATTTTAACAACTGTTACATTTTCAGGTATGGTTGTAACTTCATTAACTCTAAGAGATATAATATGCAAGGCATCTATCTCAACAAATACAGCTTTCTTACATTGAATATTTATATACTGTTTTTGAACAAAGGATTAAAAATAAAATTTTAGTGTAAGTCCTATTAAATTATTATTATATTATTATCATTATTATTATTACATTCCATAGGAAACAAATACTGGTTTTGGCAGTTTATATACCGGTGTTCATGTCTTGCGGTACAGCATTCTATGGAATAAATACTTAGCTATGTGATATGGCATGTAGCTTTATAATATGGTACAATAAGACCACCAGATACATAAAAAAATAAAGTAAAACTTGAAGTGATTAGAACAGAAGAACAATTGTGCATTGGGAAAAATCAGGAATAATGAAAAATATTATAGAAATTGTCATTAGACAAGAAAAGCTATTAGTGCGTAGTGCCTTGAATCTGGCATATTCAGGATTTATTTTAAATTAGAAGAATTTCATTTAGACTATTACATTTAGACTTTTAAATTAAAGGCATATGATATTTTATACTGGCATAGAACTTTCCTAGGTAATGTGCTAATGTAAAAAATTTGGTTGCAATAATTTTAGCATTTCAATGGATTTCTGCTTTAGTGGATTATCTTTTCAGACCAGAATATTTATCTCTTTTTGAGCCAAACCACATGTAGTATCATCTGAAAACCTAAATTATAACTGCAAGATGTTTTTGTAAATGCATATGTTTTCTGAATGCATAACTATTATAAAAATAAGACAGGGTAGGAGCCAAAAACATTTATGAGTTATAATTTAGTATTGCCTGGAGTCCAAGTTGATTATGTACAGAAAGGTTCTTTACCATGTCAACCAGATTTCCATTTTGCTGTTATAATCTCATTTTCCTAGTGCTAATTAGAGTTTGAGGTTATAATATAGTTACATAAAAATTTTTATCTTAGCAGATAAAGAAATTTCTCAGTGTAGGCACATTGAAGTGTTTAAATCCTGGTCTAGTTTCTGAGTCATCATTCAAGGCCGTCACACGGGGTTGATTGCCTCCCTAGTTCAGGGCTTGAATTTATAAATCAATATTAGTTCCTACTTAATAAGCTACTGATGTGTGATCAGCACTGGGCCAATATTACAAAGGAAATCAAAAGAAATATACTCCTCATACTTAAAATGGGAGATATATTTTGATATGTATAAACATCATTATGAAGACATTGTGCAGGGGGTAAAAGAAACCCTAATTTCGGACAAAATATTTGCATTTATTTTTGGAAGACAGACAGCATAACTGGAAAGAAAAATGGGATGTGCATTTTAAGAAGTAGTCATGGCTTGGAAAACATGGGAGCATGGGCAATGTCAATAAAGAGGATCATTATCAAAATCAGTGACTTAGCCACAGTTCATTTCCTTTTGTAGGGTTTTAAATCATTATGGATATGTTTAAATTAACCTGACATGTCCTTTAAAGGGTCTTTGTCTGTGGAACACTTTTGGGGTGTAATGTGTAGAAACAAAATTTAGAAACATTACTATTAGTCGCCCAAGAACTTTCTCAAGTTCTCTCTTTTTATTTTATTTTATTTTATTTTTTGGTACTGGGGATTGAACCCAGGGGCACTTAACCACTGAGCCACATCCCCAGCCTTTTAAAATATTTTATTTAGACATAAGGTCTCTCTAAGTTGCTTAGGACCTTGCTAAATTGCTGAGGCTGGCTTTGAAGCCTCTGGGATTACAGTTGAGTGCCACCGTGCCTGCTATCATGTGCTCTTTTATATATTTAATACCATTGGTGACAACCCAAGGAAGTAAGTAGCATTGCAGATGAAAAAACTGAATCTCAGAGATCTAAGAAATTATGAATCCAGAATTTGAACACCTATTTGACTTCAAAGATGTGCATGTGCTCATCTGTGCCACATTACCCCTTGAAGTTTCTAAAGAAAATTGACAATATTTCTAGTAACATGCTGTCAGCATTTTGTTTGGTTCTTTGTGAATTAGTCCTTGATCTCTAGGAATGGTTTTGATTTACTTTAATCTGGTAGCCTCACGAATAGTCCTTCCATTCTGCCACCCACTCACCCTCTGTTCTGAGAGTTACCAGTGTACTGCCACTGTCTTACAAAACATGAACAGATTTTACACTAAATTCACTAAATTTTGATGTGGGAAGAGATTTTGTTTGCATTTCTTTCCTGAGAACACCAGTAACCCAGGGCAGGTGATTTAAAGATACTATATGCACTTCTTTTGAATGGAGCTAGCTTAAAGATATAATACCCATGATAGAGTTATTTATTGTCATTTTGCTGCTGTGTCTTTATTAGTTGAGGTATGAAAAGTTGCCTGTGGACAATACTGTAATATCATAAATTATGGGAACCTCCTATAAAATATCTGTTATGGGTACTGAAGTCTCATCATTTGATTCATTCTGTGGGATAAGAAAGCTATTGGTCCCCTAATAAAAGGTAAATGCCATGAAAATCTTAAGGTTCCTTGCAGCAATGGAGTAGAAGTTATTCTGGGGCAGGAAACAGGAAAGTTTGAAAATTCAACCAATGTAAGGTGGGTCAGCTGCACTGGAGATAACCTTACAACTACTTTGGGTAAACCAGGTAGAAGGCTGGGGCAGTAGTGCAAGGTGCTAACTAAGTAGGCAGAACATTTTTTTCTTTTTACATACTTTTTATTGGTGCACTGTAGTTGTACATAATAATGAAATTTGTTACATATTTGCACATGAACACAATGGAACAATATAATTGGGCCAATATCATTTCCCAGGATTTCCCCTTTCCCTCCCTCTGGTCCCTTTCCTCTACTAATCTCCCTTTGATTTTCATGAGAGTCCACCACTCTACCTTTCTTTTCCTTTTTCCACTCTCGTTGCCATATGTAAGAGAAAATACATGACTGTTGACCTTCTGAGTTTGGCTTCTTTCACTTAACATTATGTTCTCAAGTTCTATCCATTTTCCTGCAAAAGACGTCATTTCATTTTTCTTTATGGTTGAATTAAACTCCACTGTGTATATACATACCTATGTATATCTATGGATAAAGAAAATCTAGGCTGGTTCCATAGTTTGGCTGTTGTGACTTGTGCATGGGTAAGGTAGGACTTTTTCTACTGACTTTTCATAAGGGCGTCACAGATTCTGCCCTATAGTCTGGAAGTCCAGAAGGACCTGGGAGGAAAAGCAAGCAGTCAGCAAATATGGGCAGAATTACATGAAAGGTCCTTTCCTTCTCCTGATTCTACATGCCTTCTGCATAATACCCATCTATTTTCCAGAGGTTGAGCCAGCCAGACCTCTTTCTTTTCATGTGCCTATACAGGTGTCTTACTATAGAGCCAGGCAGAATAAACAATTAATTTTCATTTCCTCAGGGATCTAGATGACATTTTCTTTCCTTCTTACAGTCTCCACAGGATTAGATAAGGCTGTAGGCATTGGATTCTGTTGTGGCAGCTGGAGATATGGAGGTAAGGGGCAAAAACATGGCCCAAAGCAGAATTTTAGTTCCTTGTTTATTAATTCAAATATTGATGAAATAGTCCAGGATATTGTCTAGATAGAGTTTGCTGTTTCTGTTTTTTTTTTTTTTTTTTTTTTTAGATTTAAGTTTCCATATGAGAAATTGGGGAGTTCTGGGTACCTTGAAACCAAGAGTGACACTCGAAACCAAGGCCATCCCATTTTCCAATCTTAGACTACCTGAAGATAAAGATTCCACACCCAAGTTTGAAATCTGTCTCTATGCTCTCCTAACTGTCACTAAGTTCCTTTATATCAGAGTCAGTTTTCTTACTTGTAAAATGAGGACAATATTGGTGATGGTGGAGAGGATGGTAGTGGAAGAGAAGATGGTGATAGTGTTGATGATGAAGGTGAAAGTGGTAGTGGTAATGGTGGTAATGGTGATGGTGGTGATGGGTTTGGGATATGTCGGTTGTAGTAGAAATGGTAGTAATGGTTATGAGATGGAGGTGGTATTGGTGATGATGAAGTAAGGTAGTGGTGGTGGATTTTGATATGATTGTGGTGGTAGTGGGATGGAGATGATGATAGTGAGTGCCAGAGGCAAAGGTGATGGTAGTAGTAGTTTTGGACATGATGGTGGGGATGATGGTGGTGGTGGTGATTATTGGTGGTGGTAGTGATTATTGGTGGTGGTAGTGGTAGTGATGGTGATGGAGAGGGTACTAAAACTTACTGAGAGCAAGTATTCATGATGCTTTGATTCAATCTTCACAGCCTTCTTAAGTAGATACTGCTACTATACTCATTTTATAGAAGAATAAATTGAGGCTCAGAGACTAACTTTCTCTGGTTCACACAGCTAATAAACACGGATCTAGAATTTATCAGTAGAACTATCTGACTATAGAGTCTACTCGGTCTTATTAGCTTTCACATGCAAGGACAAGGCTTGACCATTGTGGCTCAGAAGGTACAAAACAAGGGTAGTGATTTATCTTTTCTAGAATTCTTGAACAATTATCAAGTACATCACACCCTCACTGCCCAGTCTCTAGTAGCCTAGAAAAGCTTTGATGAAATGAGTTGGAGAAGGAAAAGAATGCAGAATGCTATAATCCCTCCTTGTGCCTGAACCGTCCAATTAGTGTCTGTTCTTTCCTCCCTCACAGTATGCATTTCCTCTTATTCCTAAATTTTAAAAAGAAACTTCATTATTTTGAGCTTTCAAAATAATGCCTGCTCTGGCCCTGGAGCATTTAACTTCCTTATATGGTAAATAATGAACATAGCTTTTCTCCACACATGAAAAAGTATTTTCTTGCCCTATCTTTTTTTAAAAAAATATAATACCAGGCAGTGTAAATTAATAGCAACAGAGAATTGGTATCAGGGGATAGTTTTTATCTTGGGTTATCACTATTAAAAAGTTAAAAAAAAATTATGACTCTAGAGATGATTTAATAGTAAGAATTATTGATTGCAAACTTTCCTAGAATAAGTGACCCTTGTGGAGGTTCATCTGATACAAACCTTCAATTCTAAGCATTACGGCAAAGGGAACTTTTAGGTAACACTTTTTTAAAAGTCAAATTTCAAGTCGTTCTTGCTTCTGAATTACATTTGGGAACAAAAAAAGCAAGCAGAAAAAAAAAATCCTACCCCAAATAAGATCACTATGAAATGACATTTTGCATTGCATATACTTTGCAAAAATCAGTATTCACGTTTGTCTGTAAAATATTAAACATTTTTTTTTTGAAGAAAGTAGTTTCATTGTATTCAATATTTTTAACTTTTGTATGCAGATTTTTGGTCTGGTGGAGTAAGCCATTAGCAATATTTGTAAATATGATTAATTATAACTTTTTATAAACTACTTGAAGATAAAGATTTCACGTCCAAGTTTCAATTGCATTTCTATGCCCTCCTAACTTTGTTATAATTTTTGTATGACTTTTAAAATATTTTATCCTGATATAATTATTACTTTTAAAATAAACCCAATATGCTTCTTTAATAAGGAACATTTTCCTTACATACACCACACACACCACACTTCTTATTTACCAAAAAAAAAAAAAATGGGAAAGTTAAATTAAGTGGTATTGATGTCCAGTTTAGTCTTAGGTGCAATTAAAGAAGGACAGTTCCCAAAGCTGTAAGAACAACTTTCCTTCTTGCTCACTGAGCATCACAATCTTAACTTGCCAATGATGTTTTAAAATGAGCTGTTCACTTTACTGTAGATAAATGTGTGTCTGGGATTTGTATATTTAGAGAGAGAGATAGAGAGAGAAAGAGGGGGAGAGAGAGAAACTGAGGGAGAGGGAAGTGAGGAAGTGGAGTAGTGGAGGGAGGGGCCCTCGGAGGGAGAGCATGGCCAGAGAGTAGAGGAGGGAGGAGGAAAGGAGGAGGCAGACAGAGGGGATAGACACAGAGACAAAGAATTTATAGCCCTGATTACATTTCAGCTATTACTAAAATGAAGTGGAGACTGGAATTAGTCCAGATTCTTGCTCAAGCAAACAGAAGATGTAGGAGAGTAAAGAACTGGAAATGGGATTCACTGAAACTGCTTCTTTATTAAAAATAGGCAGCACCTTTGTCCTTGAAATCATGGATGGGCCCAAGTGTGTTTGAGGAGCCTGAAAGTAGCTGTGGAATCCAGTGGGACGGGGTCCCTGCTACTGATTCCTGCTTTCCTAGTGTCCTGAGGTCACCTAGGCTGTGTCAAGTCCCTTCTGAGTGCTAGGAGGGCAGTGAGGACTAAGACAGTCCTTGATGAAGACAGGCTCATGTCTACTGGAGGAGACAGATGAATAAGCATCCAACTCCAAAATAGGAGGATGCGCGTTTGCCCCTGAGGTTCTCTGTGCCTCCTTTGGCATCTCTTAGTGTTTCCTCTTGGGGAATCTTACCCCTGGTGTTTAGGCTGAGAAGGAATGATATGAGTTGTCAGCATCCTGAGTGGCCATCTCTGGCAGCTACAGGCACATGCGCCTGCTCTTCCCCAGAAGAGAACCTCAGGACTCCTGCCTCCTCCCCCTTCCCTGTCCCCATCTCACATGGCTCAGGACACAGTTTGGCTGCCTTCTTTAATGGAGACCAGGAGAACAGAATTTGGGAACCATTCAAATCCAATTCATTTTTCACAGCAGTAATGAACTCAGAGAAGAGTGAGACGCAGGGAAAGTTTTCATTCTCTACTTCATTTCCTACTTCTGTGTGTTATCAGGGGAAGCATAAGTCACTCACATCTGAATCCTTTCCTAAATGGTATGATTTTATTGAGCATCCCAAAAGGAAGCTATTACAGAAATGTGGCCAGGAATTTGATAAGCCAGGGTGTGGCGCCTTCAGGGTCTCAGGCCCAGGTGGCTCAGCATCTCAGAATTATCTCAACCTGATATTGGAGGAAACCAGAGAGATTACCAAAGAAAGACAGGAGATTAAAGGTGGAGGTCTTTTTGAGATGTTTTTAATACGGAAAAAGGACTTCTATATGGATGAGTTCTGGGATGTTGTAAACTGATATATTATAGGAAATGATTTATCTGACCTACACATAGTATGACGTAATGGAAGAATATGATTACAATGTAATAATAATAATAATATAATAATAATAAATATAAAAGCACATATAATAAAATAATTATTTAAAATACATGAAGTCCAAATATTTATCTGACAATATCTAGAACTAAATATCCTGTAGAAGTTAGTTGTTTGAGTAATTGAACTATATCCTACAGATTTGAATTATTTTAGGGAAGGGACATCTTTCTTAATAGTCCATAACTCCCATGGTCGCTGTAAACTATACACTTTTAGATTAATCTATTTTTGGTTATTTGGTTATTAATCCAATGATTAATTCTTATCTATAAAGCCCTGGAGACATTTGGAAGTGGGCCTGGGTCTGTGGCCCTGCAGTTAAATTTTCTACTCTACTGAGATTTGCAAGTCCTTTGTGCCTAACATATATATCACTGATAGCCTGATTGTAAATTTATATGTATATATATATATATATATATATATATATATGAATTATATGTATATAAAACATTATGTACACGTATATGTGTGTGTGTGTGTGTGTGTGTGTGTGTGTGTATATATATATATATATATATATATATATATATCCAATCAGGCTATCAGTGGGCCTGACTCAAGCTATGTTCATTTTAAATGGGTTGCTTGCCCAATGTGAACATAGAAGAGTAAACAGTACATATTCACAAAAGACATCCCTGTAGTCACTGTTCAGCAATTTCCTAGTGGATGCCCTCTGTGGCAGATATTGCAGCTACCCAGAGACACCATTTGCATGTAACATAAGGGTTAAAGACTTTTGGGACCACACAAGCCTAGGCTGAAATCTCCATTCTACCTCATAATCTCCATAAATTCAAACAATTTATTTATCCTCTCTGTTTCCAATTTCAAAGAATTTAGTTCGTTTACCCAATACCTGTCTCATAGTAAATAAGTGTTAATTGCAATTGTTATTGCCTACAGTTACTTTCTAGAGAGTTGTTTACAGTAGTCTAATCTCTAGGATTAGAGCAGTATCTAGAGATGGTATTCAAAAAAAACTAAAAGCTTACTGGGAGTTAGGCACAGGGTGCTTTTTCTTCTCTCTTCCTTTTCTTTTTTCTTAAAATGTCAGTGATATGTGCACACTGTGAGGTTCTGTGAATGTGTGTGTGGTGCATGTGTATGTACCAGTGTGCACATACAGGCACTTGTGCTCAGGGTAGGAGCCCTCAAGATGTGTAGTTAGTTGTCTTTTACTAGTCTGGAAAAGTGATAAAGATCAAAATGAGAAAGATCAGAATTACAACACAATGCTACCCAAAATATGCCTCTTCGATTCTGTCATTGTTTTGATGGGGGAAGGGAAAGAAGCAAATATAGTGTGCATTTGCAGGGAGCTAGGACTAACTGGGAACATGAGCATGGAGGGGGGCAGAGACGAGCCTTTTCTTTTACTTAACACCTGGCTTTTAGGAGGTTTTTACATCTCTATTTCATCTTCACACCAACCTTTTGAGGCATTAGCACTTCTATTTTAGGGCAGTGAGAGTGCCACAGTGATTAATATCCAGTAGGGGCTTAACAGGTGGTTTTTGAATAGAGAGCATAGAAAAGACAGAAGCCACAAAGGCTTTCACATATAGAGTGGGGGGAGATTAAATGAGTTGTTCTAAGTGGCAGAGCCTGAGGTGGAAACCAAGCGTATTGATGTCTCCATTGGTGACCTAGACATTATACCAGGTGGTGTGCTTGTTGGTTCTAGGAAAGAAAATCTAGGATTAAATCTAGGAATAAATTTCTTTCATATGCTATCAGCAAGTCAACCTCAGGAGAGGCTGTCTACCTGATACCCATTCTTAATACTTCTTTTCTATTTTTCTTTCCTTTCGTCTCCATAACTTCATTCCTTTCTTCCTCTTATTTTAATCAACTGGAATAAGTTGTCTGAGAAGAAATTTTGTTTCTTGGTGCTCTGCATCTCCTTTCCTTAGAGATGATGATAATGTTGATGATGATGTAAATAGGCCTAAGAAATTCTTATAATTTGCAGAAATATTATTCAGTGTTAGCAGTGGGGGAAGGGTTTTATTGAATTATTAGTAATCTAATAATGTGCTGTATTGAACTAGTGGAATGTCCACAGCTGTTCTGACTTGCTATGAAATGGAATTCCTCATGTGACAATGCCAGGGACACACTGTCCCTCTTATTTGACAATGAACAAGTCTGTGGAGCTGGGTGACTTCTTGTCTTTCAACCTTAAAGCTGCCTTAGAAGAAGCGGTGACAATACCAGCTTGCCCAGGAATCCTCGATAGGCCTGAAGTGCTGCTTCTCTCCCTACTATCTAACCCTGTCTTTGTTCCCCACCAACTCTGATTTTTGGAAATGTCTATGTTTTAATCAATCAATTCAGCAAAAATCTATTAATGTCTCAATGGTGACTTCTTTTATGCCTAATCTATAAACTTGAAGATTAAGGTTGTCATTTTTTTCCAAGCTTGAAATTTAGTGGGAAAAAATAATTACAACACAAAAGGATATAATCAAGATGATAGAGAACCATGCAAAGGGCTTTGGGAGTTCAAAAATAACTCATGCAAAATAATGTTGATTTAATTTCTTCTGATCTTTTACTTCTTATTTTGCTTGTCTTTTTTTTTTTTAAATCTTTCCAGGACAAGTTTTTAATTTAAAAATATTATTTTTTTTAATCCTTCGTACCAGGGATTGAACCCCCATGATGTTCTTAACCACTGGGCAACATTTTCAGCTCATTTATTGATTTTTAACTTTGAGACAGGGTCTGACGAAGTTGCTTACAGTTTCCCTAAGTTGCTTAGGGCCTTGCTAAGTTGCTGAAGCTGTCTTTGAACTTGTGATCTTCCTGCCTCAGCCTCCCAAGTCCCTGGGATTACAGGCATTGCCACTGTGCCCCAGGGTGGTTTTTGTTTTTATTTTTTAAAATAAATAATTAAATATTTTTTAAATTTGTGGAACATATGTGGAAATGTCATCTGAATTGTCTGAAAATAATAACCATTTTTTTTTTCATAATTAAGACCAACCTGAATATTTACAGCATGGTGCCCCATTTCCTGTACCCTCCCCATCCAAAAGAAATCCCTAAATAAACATGATCCTATCTAATTTTTTATAGATTTTAGATAGAGATATCAAATATGTATCTGCATTAAGTAGAATTAAATCTTCATGGAAGAAATTTCATTGTGTTAAAATCTAGGTCATGTAGCAGCTACTCCTTGAATGTATAGGTATGATAACATCAGTCAGCTTCTTTTCTCAAATTCAGACACATGTTTAATTCAACTCAAATATCTAGCAGTTGACAAATCTGTGTCAGAAAAGAAAATAATACTGCTTTAAAGATGTTAGTTTCTCTGCTCTTCTTCTATTTTATCAAGTACATGGCCTTAAACAGGTTTGTTTCCAATATTTTAAGTCTTTCAATTCTTCAGTAAAACTAATCTTAACACATGCTTCAGAAGCCATTAAATGGTTTAACTGAATATTAACAAACATATCTTGATTATGTTTTATTTTGACAATTCCCAATAATCATGACAATTTTCAATGATGTCTCACAAGCTGACTTTCCCAAAGTTCTTGTTCTTCTGTGGTATTAAAATCTGTTCATTGAAGGCAGTGATAAGACCCAGAACTTGGAATATCCTCTTTGTATAATCTTCAAAAGCAATCAAGTATTAATTGCCCCCCAAATTTAAAAATGCTGGTCTGTAAATACCTCTTTACATTGGCTCTTGAGAGAAAACTTGGTAAATTAAAAGTTTTGATTTGGATGGCTCCTTTGCTTCATGGGAGAAGGTAATGCTTAGGGAGAAACTCAATTTTGGTGACTTTCTCCCTGCCAGCAGTCTCTTAAGTAATAAAATAAATAAAGAGTGTGATCCAGGAGACAGAATAGAATGTAGAAGGAAGCAGATGTTCAGGAGTCAGCAATATCCATACCCAGTGAGTCTCCTTAGACTGCTGGCCTGGTTAGTTTGCCACTAACTACACAGCAGCTTTGGGAAATTCATTTCATTTCTCACACTTCAGTTTTCCTGAGAGTGAAATTAAGGCATTAAAATCAGTGGTCTATGAATTTTCGTCTATAGCAAAACTGCTGTTCTGAGAGAAAGCATCAGAAAAAAAAATTGGCGTAACACTGAATAAGATGTATAGTCTAGGATGAGGAAACTTGATTTGGATTTCTTTTGTTATCTAAATTACTCCACATCTTAATTTTAATTATATAGTTACATATTTATTGATATGAATATATCAGCATATATTGAAAGATAACAATATAAAAACCAAATACAAGAAGTTTAAATTCTTCTTTCTAAGTTGTCTTGGTAAGTTATGAACTTGCAAAATTATCTGTCTACCAGATTGATCCGCTAAAGTCCATTTTGCCTATTTTGTTCACTGTCTCCTATAAATTGCCATTCGGATCACAACGTATTTAGGATGGCCACATAATTTATTGTCACAATTGGAGCACCTTTGCAAATGAAAGGGCCATTATTAATAATTATGTGGGCACAGTGAGTAGGGAAGTGTGGCAGAGAGAGACATCCAATTTTAAAAACTCTATGTGCTTGCTGCCGTAGAAAAGTAGACTGCTTTACTATTGAAGACACTTGTAATGAGAGAGCAATAGTCATCAGAAATTAAAGATTTTGTATTTGATAATTCTGTTGGTTTTACCTCCCCCCCCACCCTCCTATTTCTTTCTTTCTTCATTAAATGAAGCTATTCAAAACTTACCTTATTTCACCTTGATAAGCAAATATGTCTGCTGGAATAGACAAATATTGGATATTAATCACATTTAAAGGCAGTACTGCAACTCCAATGGTTTGCTAGTCAAACCACATTGGCACTTTTCTTTCTTTGTTTTTCCCCATATGGATTAAAACAATTGATTTTTCTTCATTGTCTTTCATTGTCTTTTGGAAAACTGTGAAGTTGCCACTGAAGCAGATCTATGGGATTGAGTACTGAGTTGTCTCTTTTAGCACTCAAAAAAGTCACATTACATTTTTGTAGTTTTGTTTAAAACAAGGGAATCTCTGAAGATTTTTCTAGCTGTGAAAGCAGCTTTTCACCAGCATCACACCTCCTGAGACCCCTTACCCTTGGCTTACCTCATCTTGTTCTCACCCCTGGAGGCTTGCTATACTTCTAAGCTGCCTGCTTCTCATGCTGTACCCCTCAGCCTTCTCCATGCATTCTGTGGATGGGCCTGTCCATAAATGCTCCATAATGCCCTTCACCACAGGTATATCAGCCAAACAGTCCCCGTTGTTTGGTATCCCCGTGATAAATCAGTGTCCTACTCATTATTGCCATCTACAAAAGATTTTGATCAATTTATACATGTTAACTTCTTGCGAATATATATCATTGTCTTCTTTATTTAAACAATAGTATTTTTCTCAGATGGATACATAGGAATAGAAAGAACAATATTGATCTTGAAGCATAAGCCAACACAATTCAAATCAAGTTAGTTCTATGTTTTCCATAATATATTATATTGACTCATCTTAAATGTATTAAAAATTCAACTCATTCCTTTTAAAAGAGGGGACAGGGAATGCAAAAGTACATGAACAATGAATAAACCTCCAAGACTAAAATGAGTCCTCGTTTGAACATGAGGCAATGAATAGAACAGAAACATAAATGAAGACTTAGATACTTTAATTAATTCAGTGATAGGTAATATAGATCACTCAGGACAAGGATAATATGGACAATGAAGAATGAGTCACAGAGGTAACAGAATTAGAATCATTAGACCTGAAATATAATTAAGTGAAATATTATCTGGGAGTTATAATTGATCACCAGTTTTAATGTTACTCAGAAGAATGAAGAAGTAACACTGTGAAATGGTTCCAGTGTGTTAGGCATAGATGAGACACACTATCACATTAAAACAAGCCTTGTGCCCCCTCCACTAGGGAGTTTATGTTTGGGTATAGTTGTTTCTGTCTCAGTGTCTAAAATCTCAACAGTTCTCGGACTTTTGATCTCAATATAAATTACTGTTTCTCACAAAATCAGTGCCTAAAATAAAAGATGGAATGAGTGCAGTTTCACTTCTTAGTTCTTCTGTGATCATTTTGATTTGTTTCACTGTGGAAAGCACTTAAAGGGCATAAGCAATATTGTTACATTAGAAAAATTAAGCTTTGAATTTTCTGTTTCTAAAATGTTTATACAAAGTGCCATTTAAGTGAGAAGCTTTTCTCTTGCATAATCTGATGAATTTTCCTTTTCAATGGGTATAAAATATGGTGCTCAAGAAATGAATTTTCTTAGCAACTTTTAGGTGGTAAATCTATCTGTTATTACATGCTGCTTTTAGTTCAATTTTTAGTTCATGGAATATGATGCATCTTCTGTTTGTACCTAATATACTCCTGTCTCCTTATCCAGAAAGAGGCAAATATTATTCTCTACCTTACACAAAAAGGAATTTGAAGCCTCTTGATACACATTATACCTTGGAGTTTCTACTTAAAGAACACTTATTTGTATCATGCTGTGCAATGATATTATAAGTATTAAGGTCTCCCATGGGCTTCCAGACATGAATGTTTTCATTGAATCTAAAATGAGACTCATGTGGTTTTGGAGAGTAAAAACAAATTCAGGAGGTAAAGCAGACTAGCTAGTAACTTCTGATTCTTCATAACTTTCGATCTGTAGTGTTTCTTAAAATACATAGTTTTAAAAAATGATCAGTAATAACTAGAAATTTTTTAAAAACATCAGAATTAGAGTAAAATTTCAGAGGATGCTTAAATGGAATGAATAATAACAAAAATTTTAATCAACAGTTTTCATCACATGCATAGTAAAATTGCATTTTGTTAGTTGTATTACTATAATATCCTAAGGTTTGTTATGCCTTTGCAGCTGTGTTTTTTGGGACATAATATTAGCTCATAAATTCAGCAGGAATTTCTGAAATCAACACAGTTACCTGTGCTATCTTCCATCAATGCAGGAAGCAGTGCCTAAGAAGCACATGTTAGCAAGGAAACAATCTGCATCTCCAAGCTGTTAAAGTAACACTTAATTCCCGTGGTTAAAGAATCAGCTTCTAGTAAAAGTGCATGCCTTCTCCAAGCAATGAATGCTAATATATCAACTAATTACCACCACCATCCTTTAATAAATCCAGTGCTTGATAACACTCTATATGGTTATAAGTGAATGATTACAAAATAGGCATAGCATCCCTCTGTAAAACAGCCTTTGTGTTCTGGATTAAGAAATAGCGTATTTGTGATCTGGGGATGTAGCTCAGTGGAGGAGCACTTGCCTAGCATGCATGAAACCCTAGGTTCAATCCCCCACATCACGAAAAACAAACCAAAATCACCCCCTCGAAACAACAGAAAAACATATTCATGAAAATTGATTATATATAAGGTAAGTGTACTTAGCACTCCATCAGAATCAAAAGCTGTCTCACCAAAAAGGTGAGAACTATTTTTTTTAATAAACAAGGGTCACAGTGTACTGAATAATTTTCCCTGTGAGGTTAATATCTTCTGACAAATCACCAAGCAGCCTGTGTAACATAAAAGTCAGGAATTCTGGAATCAGACTGGTTCAAAATTTAGCTCCAGTGTTTACTGGGAAGGTGATATTTTCTCTGCCCAGTGCCCTCATCTAAAAAAGGATAATATATATATGAATGTTTTTTATAAAAAATAAGTCAGATAATATGTATTTAAAAAGTTAGATCTACGCCTGGTACATGGTAGAAACTCAATTAATTTTGACCATTTTTAAGATAGTGATTTTAGCAGGGCAAGGTGGCACACACCTGTAATCCCAGTGATTTTGAAGGCTGAGGCAGGTGGACTATAAGTTTGAGGCAGCCTTGGCAACTTAGCAAGACCCTGTCTCAAAGTGAAAATAATAAATAGGGTTGGGGATGTAGCTCAGTGGTAAAGTTCCTAATACCACCCTCTTCAAGAAAATATACTGATTTTAAAATATCCTAGGTGTTTCTATAAAAATAGTATACCCAATAAAAATATATTTAAAAGATAAGAAGAAAATTTTAAGTAATTTTACCAACTAGAAATTGTCACCTTTTACATTTTAGTATATACAGGTTTCATTTTGATCTTGCTTTTTCTGGGGAGGTCTGTGTAAAAAGTCTTGAACATATATAAGTAAAGCTTTTTAAATTAAAATCTTACTAACTTTTTAAAATAAAATCTTGCTATCTGAATAATATTCCATGGTAATGAGTACAGTATATTTAATAAGTCTCTTAACATTGCTTTTTGTTTTGCTGTTGTTTTTCTATTTATTTATATTCTATTTCTATTAATTTATAAATAATTAACGTCAAAAATGTTTGGGAAAGTAGAAAAATCTTGGTCCTTTTTTTAAGCTAAAACTTTAAATTGAAATGGATAGACCAAAATGTACAGACATAATTTCATGAAGCTATTTTAGGAGAATCTGTATGAATTTACATGCCTAATTTCAGTGTGTAACTTTCTGATGAGAATGAATACTTGTTAGGAAACCTTACCATCGCTTATATGTGAAAACACCGCCTTTAAAATTTTTCTGCTAGTATTTATTGTCTACTGTATGCAATGTGTTATGCCAATCATTATTATAATATAAATCTGTTACTTTTGAAGTGTGTTTGGATTCCAATAAGAGCTATTATTATTTAAAACTCTTTAAAATACTCTTTTGAAGATTTGTTCAGAGCCATAGATAATGCTTATTTTAAAAATTTTCACATGGCCTTATCTTGCCTGATCATTCATTTTATTCAAAAGTCTTAAAGCCAAACAACTTTACTTTGATCTCTGAACCAAATTCGGTTGAAAAAGAGGTATATTTTTCAAAATAATTTATTGAGATTGCATGTGTCACAATATTATAGAAAGGGCACATTCCTGGTATCGAAAATCTTATTTTGAATCCCATTTACTAGTTTTATGGGCAGGGATAATTTAGTTATATGTTCTTAAAACTCTATTTACTTTTCTGAAAAATGATGAAAATACTTCTTAAAGTGCCATGATGAGCATCATAAGGTAAGTGAAAATGCTTTGGTGATTAGTAAATGGTATGCAGTGTGTTATCATTATTATCATACATTGACGATGATATGAGAGTGAGTTCAAAGGGTGAACATGTATTACAGTGCCATGTAGAATTACAATGATGACAATATTTTTTATACTAGGAAGATCTCACATTGTTTTCTCATATCTGTATTTGCAAGTTAATATCTGCAAAATTTTCTTCCTTTCTGTAATATTCACATACATTAACTCTAAGTTGACTCTGTGGGCCTCTTGATAGTTCCTATGTAGAGTGTTTTTTAATACAAAACAAGTAAGATTACATTCAGTGTGATTCCTAGTACTGAATGTTGGCTTTGACCTCTCTGGATCAATAACAGTTCAAATTGAAAGATTTTGCTGGTATTTTTCTAAGTCAGGATAATTTAATATTCTGATGGTCTGAGTTTTTCATTATATCCTCCATCTCAGAGGAATACTAATATAACTATATCTATATCTATCTATCTATCTATCTATATATATATATATAATATTATATATATACAAAATATAACAAATCATCTCTAAGTTTTTTTAATTGGCATAAAGCTTTAGTAAGAAGAAGCACCTATTCTACTCCTTGCCCCATGCTTATAGAGAAGTTAAATTAGAAAGTTTTTATATATCAGGCATTCTCTGATATTTGCTTCCAGAGGTTGCTCCTCCTTTTTCCTCTGTTCTTTCTTTCCTTTGCCCTCCCCTTTTCTCCTCCCACTCTAAGTTCATGTTGCTTTAATTCACTGCACTATTTTTAAATTATGTTGTTATTATTATTATTATTTACCAGAGATTTAATCCAGGGGTGCTTAACCACTGGGCAACATCCCTGGTCCTTTATATGTTTTGTTTTGAGACAGGGTCTGGCTAAATTGCTTAGAGACTCTCTAAGTTGTTGAGGCTGTCTTTGCACTTGTGATCCTCCTGCCTCAGCCTTCGAAGACACTGGATTACAAGCATGCGCACCCAGCACACTATTTTTTAAGTAGTGCATGGAACTCCATTTCCAGGGGCATGGCGGTGGGCCATATGGAACAATACCATTAATAAACATGCTGTTATGAAATTGAAAGCAAAGCAGAAGCAAGATGACCATATATACATGACTACACCCTCACTACTTCTTCTGCCTTTTAGTTTAATAATAGCATATCCTTTAGCACTGGAATGCATAATTTCCACTATATTTTGAGCAAGATGACTTCTACTATTAATTATTTCCCCAAACTTGAGCATCCTATTTCTCTTATTCTTTTTCACTCTCTAGCTTCATGATGTCTGCCACTGTTTTCTCTTCAGCAGGCTTAAGTAGTAGATGGAATTTATGTGGTAAGTGTTTGGGTGACTATATATGCTCTCTTGATAAATGGAAGCACTGGTGTGATGTTTTGTGTGCATGTTTCTAAAGAACTGTGAATTCAGAAACCTTTGGGTTTCAAATTTACTTCTGGACAGCAGCTTTCTTTTGACAATTTTCAAGCATGAAATTTTTTCTGGACAAAGAGCCTAAAAATCCATTATCATTATTTTTCGACTGTAAAGCAGGGCAGAAACTCTCCAAGTGTGTTTCTGAAGCCCAAATCTGCATATATTTTTTCCTGATTGAAAAAAATTTTAAATATACCCCTTTAGAAAAATATGATTGGGTAGTCTTTGAATCAACAAGTAGACTTTCAAGTAAGTTCAAGAAATGTATCAATATGACCATTTTAGGAAAATCTTTTCCCTCTGATGAAAGTACCTTATATTCTTCTTCCTTTTTAATTTTTTTTTTCTTTTGGTGCTGTGGATTAAACCCAGGGGTGCTTAATAACTGAGTCACATTTCCAGCCCTTATTTTTTGTTTTTACTTTGAGACAGGGTCTTACTAATTTGCTTAGGGCTTCACTAATTCCTGAGGCTGGCCTTGAATTTGCTATTCTTTTGCCTCAACCTTTGTAGTTGCTGGGATTATAGGTGTGCACCAACATACCCAGCAAGTACCTTGTATTCTCAACTCAGAGTCTCAAAGATATAAATGACTACAGAAAAAGCGTAATTTTACAGGCCTTTCTTAAATTGATGTATTCATGATAATATCAAAATGATGCCTAAATGTAAACATTAACTCTGATTTCAAGCATGTTTTGTAATGTTTTCTTTCATTCTTGGGTAGTTGTAGATTAGTCATCAAGAAAATTTGTTCTTTATGATTCTAAGACTGTGAATTATTTTCTATACTAATACCTTTTAATTTAATACTGCTGTTTAAAATTTGCTCCAATGTCAAATCTTTCAGCATAGCAGAATCAGTTGGTCATGTCCAAGAAATGGTTTGTATAGTAAAGCTTGATGAAGCTCATGAATTTTAAATGTCTAAATTAGAGCCACTCCAAAATATAGGCCTTGGGTAGTCACTCACCCTTTTATGAGTGTGAAGGCCTGCTTCAGTGTTCAGTGGCTTGTTATGTAGAAGCTATGTCATTGTAGTTTTAGTTCCTTCAACTGGGCCACCTAACTTCTTACTCCATTTTTTTCCAAAGCCATCCTGTTTTACCCAGATTCAGGTAATTGGACTGTTTTATTGTGTTTCTTGTGTAAAAGGGGTGTGTTAAGTGCCATCATTCCTGTGGTTTCCAAAGAGAAAGGTAAAAAATAAAGCAGAGCCTCTCTCCACTTAGTGCTTCTAAATTGGTCCTTGTGGTGTTAATCTGTGACGTGTGCCAATGAAGATATCCACAGTCTAAAAGAACATGTTGAGAAATTGAGATAGGCTAAACTGGGCACCTGTATCTTTTTATGGAGAACAACACAGAATAAAAACTTTTGAGGAGATTGGATATGATATTGTTCAACTCCAAACTAACTTTTGGTAAAAATCAATTGAACCAGGTTTGATTCCTCAAACTTTATTAGGAGCTGGGGCAGAGGAAGGAGATAAAGAGGGAGCTATAGAAGACTGAAGAAAATATGACCTGTTTCATGACCAAATATACAGTCTAGTGTAATAGAAAACTATTAAATAACATATCTGGGACTTTATTATCTTTGTAATATGTTACTTGGTTCTTGACATAATCATTTGTAAGTGAATAAATGCAAACTGGTTAGCCATTATAATTATCAGTGAACACTTATAACTCAGACAAGACTGAACACTAACCTGGCTCCCTGTGGACAGAGTCAGCCAGAAAAACAAAGCTAGACTCCTCTCGACCTCCTCCTTTGCCTAAAGGGGCTCTCCAAGAGAAGGCTAGGAAGGTCAGGTATTCCAAAGATATTCATTGAATGCATGCTAAGTGCCAAGAACTTGGGAGCATATTATAAAGAAGATAGAAAAAGTCTTTGTTGAAAGAAACTGACTGTACAGGAAGAGTGATCCAAATTCTATGTGCTGAGAGCTATGGAGTTTCCAAGTATAGAGGGGTCATATTTCCCCAGGATAGGGGACTTTTAAAGGTAGGAGGTGAAGGATTAAAAATTCATAAAATAAAAATAGAGAAATGGACACAGGTTAAAAAAAACTACCAATAAAGAAGAAACCATTGAAATTTGAAGAAACATATCACATTTAATTGAAAGTCTAATGTCACAGGTAAGGAAATGGTCCATAGGAAAGCAGTGAGTGACTTATTAAGATCACACAGTTAAGAAGGGGCAGAACTGGGCTTAGGACTCACACTAATCCTCAGTCCACTCTTTGCTGTCTTTACAAATAACAGGACAATGGGGAAGAAATTGAGAGAACACAACACAGAGAGGACTGTCTTATTCCTGTTTTATGTGCATGCAGTCAGCATGTGACATAGATGTGGAGATGCATACTGTACCCTGTTTAAATCCCAGTCCGTATGTCATTCTACTGATGTCTCTCAGCTTCAGAGAAGGGTCCCACAAGATGCTTTGGCTTGCAACTAACAGGATGAGCTGATGATGGTTAAATTTTAAGTTTGAGTGCAAATGTAGAAGCACGCCAGTTGTCCTCATGGCCGGGTCCTCAGCACCACACACATGGGTTGGGATGGCAGAGGGCTGTGGCTTTCCTGTAGCTGCACCATGCTGATTTTATCAGCCAATCTGGAATTACATTCCACTCCTCTCGCCCCCAGCTTACTAGCATCTGCACTCAGCCCTCACCACAGACCATGTGTCGTCATCTTTTCCAACTCTCATCTGCCATTAGTGAAAAGCTGTAGACATTTATAGCTCTATTTCTGTATCCAGTGATCTGTTAAATTTGCCTAGGGGACATTCTAGCATCTTAGAAAAATAACTGCATTCATGAAGAATTAGAAAGTCTAGGGAAGCCTACAGTTCCAATAATAGTGATATTTTCTGTTACTTTTACATTGCCTGTCAAAGGGGGAATGCTCTAGAGAAAGATTATATTAAGCATAATCTTTGTCTTACACGTATGAATTTTTAAGGAAAGTGGAATTTAACAACTAGAACTTCTGTGTGTGTGCATGTATATATTTGTGTTTGTTCATATTTTGTAAAGGTGACTGACAGTAGATGAATTAAACATGAACTGATTTTTTTTCCATGAGTGGGAAACATCTAGAAACTCAGTGTTATAGAAAGAGAATGGATGAGTGTATAGCATATGGAAATGCTGTGTATGCACATTATATAAAATGATTCTGTCAAGATTGTCAAGTCTATAAGGATTTGGCAAACAGACTTTTAAAATTCATGCTAATTATTTTCAAGGAATAAGGCAAATTTATGGAAATTAAAACTGGATTTCAAGTTGTTACTACAATCAGAATGACATAGCTGGAGTGTTTCATGGATTGACCACAGAAGGAAGAAAGGAAGGGAAGGAGGGAGGAAGGGAAGGAGGGAGGGAGGGAGGAAACAAGGAAGAAAGGAAGAAAGGAAGAAAGGAAAGAAAGGAAAGAAAGGCAGGAAGAAGGACAAGGGAGAAATAAAATAGTTATTAGCTCAAGTATAAAGACTGAATTTCGTCAAAGTCATTTGAAGAATGACCTCATTCTTCTTGTTCTAACTTTCCTAAAGAAAAAGTAAAACATGCCCAAACCAACCATAGACTTGACAGTGCAAGCAAATGTGAAAGGTGAACTTCCTTCTGCTTCTTGAGCCAGGGGCAGTGGTGCACACCAATAATCCCAGCAGCTCTGGAGGCTGAGGCAGAAAGATCAAGAGTTCAGAGCCAGTCTCAGTAACTTACTGAGGCCCTGTCTCTAAATAAATAAAATATTTAAAAAAGGGCTGAGGGTGTGGCTCAGTGGTTAAATCCCCCTGGGAGTTAATTCCCAGTACCCCCCACCCCCAAAAAAGCTTCCTTTTCTTGTAATTGGGAAGCAGATTAGGACAAGGGATCTCCCAAGAATTCTAATTTGTTGAAGGTGCTGGGAAGAGGGCAGTTATTACATCATGAGTCATCTATGTATTTTGAAGACAATCTCTTAAAAATTACCATTTAAAGATATGATAATATTCATACACATTTCCAAAGAAATCTATATTTAAGGCATTTCTTGGCTTTGATTCACATGTTTCCCATATTTATTTTAATTTTTCTTGCAGAAATTGCTGTCAGTAAGAGTAGACATAACAGCCTATCTTAATGTGAGCCATTAATCCTGCTTGGGTATCTTTCTCACTCAGTAACAAGGAGATTCATTAGTGCTTTGAAATTTGGCATCCTGTCCAAGTATTGGGGTATCTCTGTTGGAAATTGGGGAGCACATTTTTTTTAAACATTTTTTTTAGAGAGAGTGAGAGAGAGAGAGAGAGAGAGAGAGAGAGAGAGAGAGAGAGAGAGAGAGAGAGAGAGAATATTTTTTTAATATTTATTTTTTAGTTCTCGTCGGACACAACATCTTTGTTGGTATGTGGTGCTGAGGATCGAACCCGGGCCGCACGCATGCCAGGCGAGCGCGCTACCGCTTGAGCCACATCCCCAGCCCGGGAAGCACATTTTTATAGCATTTTTTCTCCTGTCTTCCTTATGAAAACTACTTAATTTACATCATTGACTCCAATTCTCTGTTGAAACAAGATGCATCTGTGGGGTTGGGGAGGACGAATATCATGGATCTACTTAATGGTTTAGTAAATTATAGAATTTCCACGGGATTATAAATCCACTCTTGGATATGAGTATTTGACAAACAGAGATAATTGCTATTACCCCTAAGCTTTCATCAGCTTTGAAAAAAGGAAAAATGAGTCTTTGTCAATTGTGTGGATGTAGCTTGTC
This sequence comes from Spermophilus citellus, assembly GCF_964194105.1. NCBI lineage: Eukaryota > Metazoa > Chordata > Mammalia > Rodentia > Sciuridae > Spermophilus > Spermophilus citellus. Next base: position 83,930,595 of record NC_138193.1, read on the forward strand.
TGTAAAACAAAAAATCACTGTGACACCCCACTTTTCAGCATTCATTTGAACTGCAATGGGGCCTTTTTTGAACAGTCAATTTAGCTGTTCAACAACTAGCTTTGTGGTTAATTATGCATTTCAAGCTAGGAAGTAATGTACTTGTGCCAGCTTGACACTGCTGAGATGCTTTCGTTCTATTTTAGATCAAGAAAATGCAAGAAACGTCACCCTAAATCAGACCAATGGCCCTTACAGACCATATTCTCCCTTTTAATGAGCACAGGACTCGGAAGACCAGTGGGAAAATGCCGATTCATTAATTTCATTAAATATTTCTTGAATTTCTGTCCTTGCTCTGTTCAAGCTCTTGGAATACTGAAGTTTACATATTTGATAGCTATTGCATAAAATCACATGTTTTAACATATTGTTTTCAGATCACCAAATAGACTGTAAAAAAGAAAAAGGAAAGAAAAAGAAAAAAAACAAGATGCAACCATTCATGAAGCCATTAGTAAAACCAGTGAATTACAGAAGAAGTACGGAAGGGATTTTAGTGTTTGAAAATGAGAATGAATAAACATTGTGCAAGGTTTGACTCTACAGGCATACATAGCCAGACAAAAAAAAAAAAAAGATTTGTTCTCAGATATGTGTACAGAGAAAGCTTTCTTCCACTAATGATCGACATGTAAGAAAGCTGAAGAGAAGCAGGTTAAAATTCATAAATTTACATAGTCTAAGGTTAATATTCCCTATTAAGCATCAGTGAATCTGCAAATCTAGGATCATCTTCAACATATGAAAAGTTATATTTTAAAAAAATCTTAAAATAATGATAAAGTTACATTTTAAAGTAAATAAAATCGTAGCATCTAATATTAAAAAACAACCAAAACTTTCTGCTTATTTCCTTCAGGACATGTGTGGCTTTCATGCTGTATTTTCATGTTCTTCCTTCAGAGACACTGCTATTATTATTTATTATTAGTGACACATTTGTTTTGGGTGCATGAGTGCTTTCTGTGAATAGGTTCTAGAATTTTTGAATCTCACACAGTGATTATTCTCTTACTAATCTGAAGCTGCCATGGGAAAAGAGGTGCTTCTGAAGAAGGGTCCAAAGGAGTTGCCTCGGGAGAAGGTGAAACACCACTGGGGACCAATGGGATCCTTGGCTTAGGTGATAGAAAAAATAATTTCAGAGGTATGAACAGAGGTTAGTTTTAATGGGATCCCCAATAAAATTTGGAGGGTAGGAGAGAAGCACACTGTCCCTCTCTTCCCAGAGAGGACCAAACTCTCTTCCTTGAGACTGTCTCATTTCCCTTTTTTCCATCCCTTCAATAAACTCATGCCTATTACTCTGAGATATATTGTCTGCACTCTGATTTGATCTCAAGAATCAGGGTTTGAAGGTGGTGGTGGTGGGTATCTCTGCACTGCCTCAGTTTCCTGGAAGCCTCAAGCCCTCTAACATTCCCTTGTCCTTCCATTATGTCTCCTTTCTACCTATTTCTCATTTCTTCTACCTCAAAGCTAATGTTGAATTTCAAGTCAACTGTGTATGAAAGAGGGAAAAGAGAGAGAGGAAATTATAAGAGAAGTTTCCAGATTGCTAAGAATACTGCTGAGAATATTGAAGGCGTCAGATGGTCAGTGACTTGACTGTTTCAGAATAAAATGACTTCTACTGAATTTAGTCCTGAAGGGAAAATGAGGGAAAAGATCTGAGCTATACTATTGAGGTGAATAATGTCTTTCTCAATATGGAAAACTGCTGTTAATGGACAAAGATATTGGCTCCTGTTGCCTGGGGGGAATGGGAAAGTGGAATCTGGACCTCTTGAAAGGACAGCCACTAGGAAAGCTCCCTGGGCTGTTTAGACTGCTAATCTGCTAACCAGGGGCCAAGTGCATTTCCTTCTTGAGCAATCAAGAGTCAACTTTCTTTTTAGTGCTTGAATTTAATGGAAGAATTGTTGCTTTACAAAATCGTTTGTTTTTAAATAAAGGGAATTGGCACGCTACAGTGAATAATACCAAATTGCTTGGTGTTTTGAGTTTACTTTATTTTTAATGTTTCTATTCACTGAGGATTAACTCTAAAATATCATTTTAAATCTAAATTTAAGTTTCCAAATGATTTCACGTAGTGCTATTGATGTGGATCATTAGTGAAACCTACATCTTATACATTCGAGTGTCATTTATGGAAGTCACAAATGTCTAAGTAGGGGAAAAATTCATGGCTTTAATTTTGTTAACTGTGGCTCAGTTCTGGAGCAGTAAGTCACAAATGAAAATCAAATGGCACCCCATTGTGTCAGTAGCTAATAGCAAAACCTTTATCTCAGAGAAGCAATTTACCAAACTCAGAGTTAAAGGGGCAACGAGAATAAGGATGGTGTAGTGGGTAGCTGAGTGATAACTCCAGGGTGATACTTGGAAGCTTTCCCTTTCCTTTGCTATGGTGATAAAGAGAGTGGACAGGGCATGGCTGTATACACCTGTAATCCCAAAAGACTCAGGAGATGGAGAGAGGAAGATGGCAAGTTCAAGGCCAGCCTTAAATTTAGGGAGACCTCATCTCAAAACAAAACAAAACAAATGTTGGGTATATAGCTCAGTGGTTCAATTCCATATAGATAGATAGATGGATGGATGGATGGATGGATGGATAGATAGATAGATAGATAGATAGATAGATATAGATAACATGGAAGTCCTGTGAATGTGCTGAGGAGTGTTTCTTTAGCACTGATAACATGGCAGTCATAAATCTTGGGACACATGAATAATAATCTGGGTCATGACAAAAATCAGGAAATTTTATATCTTGTTTTGCACCAATATTTTAATCAATAAAAGCCTAGAACTCTACCCTTAAGATTGAAATTAAAATATATAGGATAAGCTCAACAAAAATTAAAAGATTCAAAAATTTTACTAATTTTAATGAGTAAAACAGCCTCACAACCCCCCCCCCACAAAACTTGGTATGTAGAATTCAGTTAGTAAAATCACACTGAGAAACACGCTCACCTGTCCAAACCCAAAGAATGGACTAATTGACACAAGATATAGCAAAAAGAGAGGTTTATTGATGATCTTGCAAGATTGATGTCTGGGTGAGCAGGCACACTCAGAGTGGTTACAACCAGTATTTTATTTTCTCGTGTGCAAATTTCCTCCCCATGTTCCTCATTGAATGAGTACTACGGAGTGCACCATCTTCCCAAATGTCACCTAGGTTTTACTGTCTCCTATTGGGCTATTTAAAAAATATAAACCTTTATCAAATAGTAAAATGAATTGGACATTACTATCCTATTGTGCATATATGATTACATGATTAATGTAATTCTACATCATGTACAACTAGAAGAAGGAGCAGTTATACATCATATATATAATATGTCAAAATACATTCTACTATTATGTATAACTAATAGGAACAAATAAAAATATAAATATAAATCTGTAGTTGTTACCATCTTCCTTTGATCTCTTATGGTGGGGAAGTCTTGCAGGGCCTTCTGACATATACACAGTCCTTACTTTTGTACCCAAGTTACTAATTTGTTAACAGAGAGATGTCTGTTTGTTGGTCAGGCTGACTCTTTCCTCTACCTCCTGCTTGTCAAGGGGCTTTTCTGGTACAAGGACTTTGGATCTGACACATCCTCAGGCTGCTGTGCTACTGTGTGTGTTAACTGCTTATAACTTCTTCTCTGCTTTTCCCTCTGCTTTTTTTTTTAATGTCAAGTAATTTTACATTAAAGCCTAAATACTGTATTCTGAAAACAGACCACTGGAGATTCTATTTCTTATCACAATAAATATAAATAGAATCTGCTTTGGCTTCAAGGAATTTTTAAACTTTTTGTGAGAAAGCATATATACAAACATATGTGTATATATGGATCAGATTCATAAAGTTTTTATTTCTGACTAGCCCATTCATTCAAAATTAATTTACTTACTATACAAGGAACTTTACTAGGCATTAAGAATACAAAACACTATTTAGTGTGGGAGAAGAAGTGTATATAAATATCGATACTCCAAATCATGATAAGAAATATAAGAAACATCATAGAAGAAGAATAGATAATGTGGAGATTGAGATTTTGAAAGACATGGGTACCAACTAACAGTCCAAGTTGGACGGAAGAGTTCAGGTGGCAGAAAGCATGAACAAAAGCAGAGCAGCAAGAGACTTTGCAGCCTGTGTGAAGAGTAGGACTGGAGCATTGTTGAAGAGTTTGCCTGAATTGTGGGGTTCTGAAAGTAAGTGGCATTTGGGAGATAACACTGGGAACTGCAGACATGCCACAGAGAAGTTGCTCAGATATAGCTAAAACATTAGCCCCATAAAAGAAAGACTTTCAATTGGGTATATCTTTCTTTTCTGGGTGACAGTTTTTTTTTTTTTTCAGCTGGAAAACAATGATAACTCTGCCCACCTCTCAGGTCACTATTAAGTTCCAATATGATGGTGCCTGTATTCTCTACACTGTCAAACACCATGCAAGTACAACACAGAGATGGCTTCCTCAATGAGCAATCAGTAGGACTCCATCTGGCTCCCTATCTCTCCTCTCTCCCTTGTCCTTGAAATGTGGCTTTTCCCACCGCATCTAATGCTCCCTGCCCATTTCCTGCCTTTCCCTATTACAAAGCGAATTGGCACTCTGGACAGTGCCCCCTATGCCAGTTGGCAAAGTCCTCAGAAGGCAGATGCTCCATTTCTGACATCACCGCAATCTCTCCCAGTTTCCTGAGAAGCACCCCACCTTCCCATGGCTTCCCCCTTCCCCTTCATTCTCTCTCTGGCATAGGCAGCTCAGTCATGCTGAGTTTGCCAGCAGGGGCACCCTCTCCCTTCCTCCCCCTCTGCCTGCTTGTTCTCCTCTTTCCTTTCCATCTGACCTGTGAAAGTTTTACAAAGAACTTTTCCTCAGGTCAAGGGAAAACAAAAAAAGTTGGAAAAGAAAAATCTAGAGGATGTGTGTTTTCCTTTGAGGTGAACTTGCTGAGATGTTTTGACTGGAACAACTTCCCCTTGTGATTTTGCAGCCCCATCTGACTCCTTTTCTTCCTTGTTCCTGGATAAATCTTCCCCTCAGTTATCCACCCTCATCTTTTAGTTCCAGGATAGCCTTCAGCCTCTGACAGCATTCATCTTCAACCTGAAGTACCTATTTGTTAAATGGAATTCATTGTAAGACTAATGATAGAGTTAATTGGTGAAGGAATTTAGGAAAAAATGGTGGTTTTCATTATGTCAGAGTTGTGGCAATTTCAAACAGCTTTACAATTCTTCATCAGTAACTTTTTTTTTCCCCCAAAATGTCCTAGGTTAAAAGAGAAAGAGAAACGGGGCTGGGGGAAGATGTGTGGGAGGGGCTATTTATTTAATATTAGTATTTCCCACAGCATACCATTTTTGAAAACATAACAATTTAAGGCCCCCAGGGAGCAGTTAGATGATTTTTCATCTGGTGAGAGTCAGAGTAAAAACTGGTCTTTTTATTTTTTTGGATCCAGACCCCTAGAGACTGGACCATACTGGACCTGCATAAAATTCCTTCCGCTAACTTCTCTTCCAAGGGTTCTGCAGAAATCATGCTTATCATGCGCTGACTTGGGGCATGGTCCCAGGGGCTGCCACCTACGTGGCTTCTTTCTGCTACTTATCCTAGGGTGGGGTACATGATGAAGGGGAAGGGAGGACGGACCTCACAGAATAGTGTCAGAATAGTGTCTCACTTTTTTTTTCCAGAAAGCATCTTGTTAGTTATAGGTTGCCTTCTAAGCTGCTTGTTGGAAAGCTATTAGCAAATCTTTCAGCATTTCTGCAGTTCTGGTCTAACCTGATCCAAGGGAATGAAGTGATCCCTCAGCTGCCTTACCTGTTCTTTCTTTCTTTATGGGCATGGAAATGTTCGCAGATAGAATTGGACTTTTAAAATATCCACTGATCCTTTAATCCTGACTAAGGAATCTGATGGATGGCCTCTCACTTAGGCTTTGTGCTGTTGATACCTACTCATTCCTCATTTTATTTTTAAAAGTCAGTTTTCAAAATCTTTTGCCAAAAACTTGTTATAGCCCCTTAGTGGACAGCAATGGTTCTTTCTTTGAAGCATGTGGATATATATGGGGTGTGGCAACAATTTGTTGCTTTTTGTTGTTGTTGTTGTTGTTCTAAGTATTGGGCATAGAATCCAGAGATGTTCTTTTATCGAGTACATCTCCAGCCCTTATTTATTTATTTATTTTTATTTTTACACAGGGCTCACTAAGTTTCCAAGGGATCCTTTGGTCTCAGCTTCTTGAGTTGCTGGAATAACAGGCATGTGCCATGGAACTCAGCTCATATTGATCTGTTTCTTGATTAGCTGCATTGGTATGCTTGCAAACGTCAGAACTGGTTGCACTTTCCTAGGCTGAGGAAAGTGTGTTATGGTCTGATCAAGGTATTGTGGCAGCAGTAGAAAAACAACCACAAGCATCATCCTAGTATAGTTTAGATTAAGAGTTTTCAAAACAGGCTAAATATTTATCAGTATGGAAATGGTTTTTGAAATTACAAGGTCATGCTATATAGCCATTTAAGAAAATGTTCTAAATGAAGTATTGTTGACAGAAAGATTAAAAAGGAATTCTTTTAAATGTTGTGTTTTCGATGATTGAATTTTTGTAAAAACAGAAGGAATATGCACATAAAAGCATTTGGGAATTGTATAGTTGTAAACCCTTAACCAAGATTCCAATAGTAACTAAGGACAAGATAGCAATACGACAGGGAAAAACATCTAGATGAGGTGTTATTTGTTAGTAACGTGGCTCAAAAGGCCACTCTGCTAATGCTAATGAACTTCAACATGGAAAGCCAGCCATGTTGAAGGCCAGATCATCAGAGGAATTGAAGAAGCAGATGAAGACCAGGAGGGGGGGAGGCATGGGAGACACATTGTGCTTCTAAAGTTTATGGGTGAAGCTAGATTATTTTTTTCAATAATTGCCAAAAAAAAAAAAAAAGAAAGAAAGAAAAAAGCTATTTGCCAAGCTGGCACTGGTGTCAGATGAACAGAGGGTCTCTCCATTCTGTTATTTTCCTGGCAGTTGAAGCATCCTCTGGCTCAGCTGTTTAATGTGTAAATTTAGTGCCCCATGGGACATTCTCCATAAGGCAGCAGCTACCCAAGTATAATAAATTCAGTGTCACGTCTGGATTCAGAGCACTCTGTCCCATTTTAAAAGTGCTCTGGGTCATGGAGGCAGTCCTAGGAATTTCTACAAACACTGGTGATTCCCAGAGGAGAAAGATAAATTTTCTTTTGACTCTTGATCTCTATTTGTATTGATTTACAGAGTGGTCCTTCTGGCGAGAATACTTTCCATTTCTGAACACCCTGTTCCATTTTTCAAAGGCTGGGGTCTGAGCATTGTCATGTTTATGAAGTTATACGTAAGCGGATATGATGCACAGCCAGTGTTGAAAAAAACTGATATAGAATGGTCAGGTTTAGCAAGTACATAACAATGGTAGGAAGAGAATCTGCAAGAGCATAGATGGTGCTCATGCCCATGATTGTTGTGTTGCTTCTTGCACTGATTTTCCCAACAATGAAAGATTTGCAGGTAGTTCTTTCTCCTAGTCCTAATTGTGATCAATGGAAACCTTGGTTGAGATGGGTTTTGACAGTAGAGTAAGACAGGTCAATATATCCTTACTAGAACTACCCTGAATTTTATTATATATAATACTTGTTTTGATCAACTGAGAAAAACTGATGTGAAGGTCATCAGCTCATTTAGCAATGGGCACTTTTGCTCATTATACATACATACCACTAGCACTGAACCGTGGAGTATGATTCAGAAAGAGAGGAACTAAAAGGGTGGAGTCATACATATTCTTGGATATCTACTATATGCCAGGAATTTTTGTAAGCACTATAAATCTGTTCTTATTTAATCCATAAAACAATACTTCACTTTTCTTCTCTTTAGCACTATGTATTTATTCATATTCAATCCATAAAACAATACTTCCCTTTTCTTCTCTTCAGTGATTCACTGATCCACACCTTCATTGAGTACAAAAATATTCTCCTCACTATTTGCCAGGTAAAGAAGCAACATTCAAACCTTACTTTTCCAGGGGTACAGAAATTTCAGATTTGAAATTTCAGATTTGAACCCTGGTCTTTATGCAGACTAAGAAAGCACACCTTTCCCAACACAGCCTGAGCAGAGAGCCCTTGTAGTCAAACTATAAGACTGATCCAGAGAGTCAGGTCATCATCCCTGGAATAGTTGTCATCAACAAAGCAATCTGTCACTTCTCCCTTTGACTTGTTTATTTCTCTTCTTGTGTGTTATTTAGTTAATAGAGATTATGGTTGGTAAAAGGATACTACTTATCAGAGACAATAGCTCATTTACACCAGCAATCTTTTTATTAATGAAAAATCAAACTTTCTAGGAAAATTTAATGAGTTAATAAAGTAATTTTCATCATATATATATATATATATATTCTCATTTTCAATTAGTTTTTCTAAGCTAGGTAGATAATTGAAAAGATGGTATATCGTTGCTTCACACTCTATTGTTTTCAAGTTGCCATCCTCTAATGATATTAAAGTTGCATTGGACTTCAAGGCTAGATTGGCTGTATTATTCTTGACAACAGTGTTGCAGGCTGGGGTATGAATGCTTTGCAGATCACCTACACATGCATCAAATGTTAGAGATTCCTGGTTGAATATTTGAACACCTGACTTCTTGCAGGCAAAGTGATGCCCTTTACCTTGCACTCTGTACACTACAGGTTTAAAGGGGAAGAATGATGGTGCTTAGTGCAATTGGATGCATTATTTGCTGCCAGTTACATATTTCTCACATTTTCCTTTAGAGACCCATTGATTTAAAACACTTTATTCAGTGTTTTTGTTATTCTAACAGAGATGCATTCTTTTTAGGGTGTTTTCAGCAAAACATACACGGTTTCAGGAAGCATTAGTTTTCTTCCCTTTAACCCCGTGCCCATTTTCATGAAGTTGAGAGGAAATGCATAGCCAAGTCTTTGTTCTTAGTAGAAAATAATAGGAAATATGCCGAATTTATATAACAATATTATTGGGCACTTAGAAGGGTGTATTTAAAAAGCAGCCAGTATGTGTTCATTCTCTGCAATGCAGTTGGTAAGAATCTGTTCTCACACAGAGCAGATCTTTCTTGCATTAAAGTTCCCACGTAAGCTGTGATCTAATTCCCTAAAGCCTTTGGATGAGGAACAGTTTTAATTGCATATTCCTAATCTTCCCTTTCCCCTGTCTTAAATTTGAGTTTTCAACATTCTGTATTGAAGAGGATCGTCTAGCTAGTTCCTGTTTTCCAGATATCAGCAGTCTTTAAAAACTGTATGCACTAGGAGCCTTAGTTTGTGTAGGTAGATACGGTCTTCTTCCAGAGAGTTTGAGGCCTCACTTTCTACTGGGGGACCTTGTGGAAAAGAAGAGAGATCTTCCCACATTTACTTCAGAATCTCTGACATCAGTGTCTTATTTCCCTTTCTGGGACTGGGTTAGAGTTCGTGGCATAAAAGATACAAACAATTGACTTCTGGGAGTTTTTGCATAAGTGACAATTTCTGTGGCCTTCAACTTCCGTAAGATAGCATAATGAGTAGATTAATATGTTCCTTCTTGGCAGGAATTGAAACTAATTTTTTAAAAGAAGAAAGAAAATAACATATTGTGCTAAATCCGTGGTTACCATGGAAACAGGCATTCTATACATACTAGAAAAAGAGCAAAAATGCAGTCACAGTTCTCCAACAAGGAAGACAGGAGCAAAGCACACAAACTTCTTTTCCCTCAAAAATCAACAAATATGCAGTAGGCATTCAATGTATGCTCTCTATAATCTTATCCAAGCGTGTAGCAGAAACTCAGTAAAATGAACTGTCATTTGCTTTATTAAAATTCTGTTTCAGAAAAATCATGAACACTAAAAAGAATATACACCATATTTTAAATAAAACAAATTTCACTGCCATGATGAATCTGCATTAGAGAAGGCAGATACTTTACCAGTTTAGTGGGCAGAAACACCCAAACTGGAACAAATAGCTCTCTTTAGAATGGCTGTACACCCGCCCCCACTCTGTACCCTACAAGGGAGACAATTTGCATAATATGTTGCAACTGCATTGACATCCTGTCCTTAGTATTTACCATAGGGTTTCACAACTAAGTTTTTGAAATGTTGATATTTTACCCAGATAACTGTTGTGGGGGCTATTCTGTGCATTGTAGGATGCTGAGCAACACTCCTGGGAATCCCTCAAATTGTGACAACCAAGAATGTGTTCACACTTTGCCACATGTCACCTACCGGGTAGACCACCACTGGTTTAGAATAACCTAGTCATGTTCTCAGGGATTCTGGTGAGATACCTGCAATAACCCATTGCCTGCACAGGGGTAATATGCATAAATATGAAAGCCAAATTTCTAAATTATTTTAGTTGATTTAAGTGGTTTGGGTTTTGATTATCACTGATTTAGCCAATTTGGGTTTCCTTTGTTCTTTTGTGACAAATCCCATACATAAATAAAATCATTTTTCTTTTCAGCTATAGTATCTAATTGTTATAAGCTGAATTTTAACAATGAACACAAGGGGTAACATTCCAGATCTTCATTTTTTTTTATCTTATGTAGGTATCTCCCTAATTAGTTTTGCTAGGAGCATCTTTACATGGGTTCATATGGAATTGGAAAGAATTTAGGTAAATTAAATAGCATACCCAAAATTAAGGCTTCTTAATGGAAATAAGAATGTAATAATCTTTTACTGTAAATGACTCTACAGATTGTTGTAATGGACTTAAAAAATACTGAGCTAAAGAGGGCAGGTAGACATTGGGAACATAGCAGTTCTTCCCTGTTCCTATAAATCAACCTACAAATTGTATTTGTGAGATTTTTTTGTTATATTATGATGCCAGATAATGACCATAAGCAAATATTGCTGGGTATCTTAATGCACATGCTCTGAGAAATACTCCAAAGCATGACAGGCCATTTAGATGGTTGTTGCTATTTTTTCCAAACTAAATAATATGCAGCTGTGAGGTTGGATGTTTGTCCTAAACAATATACTTTCTGAATTTGCAGAAATAATAGAGATGCCATTAACTTTTATGTTTTGGATTTTATGATTTTGTTCTCTAACATTTTACAACTCTGCTAAAAAGAATTATCAAATGTTTAAAAATATTAGCATATATATCTGGGATAAAGATGAAAGAATGATAAAATTCAGTCAGTATTAACATTGACAAGACATTTCTCAGGCATCTGTTTTGTCTACTGACTTGTGCCATCAAAATAGTTTGCATTTTACTTGTGTGTTGTAACCTATGAAGTTCTCACAGGGCATAAACAATAAGTATTTAAATCCATGCAAGGGAAAAATAAGTGAACCCAGTGAAAAGCAATTTAATACATATGACTTTACTGTAGACATTAATACCCAAAGCCCTCCTTTGTTCTACAATTCCTAACCATGATGATACCCTTGTCCTTCTTTTCATTTTCTTATCTTTTCCTTAAATACTGTGATCATCAGCTTTCATTACTAATAAATAAGAAGCTATGTGAAAAAGGGAAAAGTTGTATCTTACAAAATCTTGGAAAGGTATGGATATTTCAAAGACATTTTTAGCAAAAGCACAAAAGCAAATTTGGTAGGTCTTTAGCAGCTAGAATGTGTTAAGACAATTGATGCCAGCTTCATACACCCATGATTCTACATGGCATTACTTAGATTCATAGGGCGATTTCATTTTGCTCACGCTTATCAGTAAATGAGCCTGAACACTCATGTGCCCTAACTCACCAGAGTATTTCTTGTCCTTTCTTGGAAATCTTTAGTCAGGGAGGAGATTCCTAGATGTCTTGTTCTCTGTTCAGTAATGTCCAGTTGTACGGGGTAGATAAAATGACCTCTTGAGCTCTCTTCCCTGAAATTCTATGATAAAAGCTATGATTAAAACAAACTTCAGGTATATGGATTTGTTTCTTTGAAGAAGACAACTAGCATTTTGCTGTCTCTGCTTGGGGACTGAGAAGACATGAAGCTGCACTTGATCGTGGAGAACTTGGTTTATTTCTGTGTGCACTTTCCAGGGGTCAGGGCATTTAGTCAATGACATAGATAGAAATGGAGGCTGGAGACATGAGGTTGAGGGTGCTTCCCCCTGAGGTGGAGCTCTGGCTCTTGATCACTGTGTGATGTGGATAAACATTTTCGTCTACTTACTTCACTTTGTCATCTCCCAAATGAAGGTGTTTGATTTCAGTCCTCCCTAAACTTCCTCTATAATTCAAGAGTCTAGGGTGAAGAGTTCTACAGTGTGGGGGCTGGATGATTGCTCAGGGATCTCCTAGTCCCAGAAAAACGTGAAAGAAAGACTCTAGGAAAGAAAGAACATGAAACATCATGCTCTTATAGATCCTTGGGGATGACAGGAGAAGATTTTATGGTGTCAAGTTCCTTATGGCTTATGACTACCCCACATTGAATAGAAGGAGAGAAATTGGGCTGTAAGCTCCTTGTTTACCATTAGCCATAACAATGGATTTTCTAAAAAGAGAAGACTGTAGCTTCCAGGAAGTATTTCTAGTTCCATGCTCTGCAGTTTTCAAAAGGATATATATTCCTATGTATTCAATAGTGACACACCAGCATCTCCTTGCCTTGCTAAATATTAAACAAACTGATTTTCTACAAAGTAGGTTTTTCACCCAGATTGGGTTTATCTATACACATACATAGGTGAAATATAGGTATGTGAAAATATCTATTATATGCATATGAAATATAATGCTTTCCAGGAAGGATTAGTAGAAGAGCCCTTTTTGAGAGCAACATTTTCCTACTTAGAAAAAAGAAAAGGAAATAAAAGTAGCTTCCATAAAACAATCTGTCTTATCAATAATCTTTCCAGAAACAGCAACACAGCATGCTAGACTTGCCTCAAGATAAATCTACAAAGTGCCATTTGGGAGCTCTAGGATTTACAGTTTGCCCTTTCAGAAAATTTTCTACCTGAGAATAGAAATGGCAGGATAAGACAAGAAAATTCTGTCAAAGTGGTTACACATCTTTCAAGAAATTTTCCTCTCATTTCCTTAAGAAGCTAGTAAAATGGGCACTGAGCTCTGATGCTAAAATTCTACTAGAATGAATGTTGTGCGTCAGATTGTTCAAAAAATTGGTAGAAACTAAGGCGGTCATGCTTATGTGCAAATGGTAGCCCTCAGCAGCAGGATCTATTTCTGGGATAATGTGGTGGTTCTCCAATTTGAACAGATATTAAATTACATTGAAGTTTGTCAAAACATGGATTGCCGAGCCTCATCTCCAGAATTAATGATTTAATAAGCATGGGGAGTCTCTGAGAGTTGGTGTTCTAACAAATTCTCAAGTTATTCCTGATATTGCTGCTCCAGGGGCCACACTTGAATAACCACTTGTATCACAATTATGCTCCAGTAACTATTTAGAATAATTAGCATGTGAAAAATTGCCACAGATTCTGGAGCTGAGGTGAATCAGCCCCATTTAATATAATACCTTTCATACAACTGAAAAGTTACAAAAGAATAAAAAGTGATGAATAGTCATATGATTCTAAGTTGAGTGATAGTTGAACAGAATCTTCCTTTTTGGGAATGTTAATGAAAAGGACAGGAAAAAAGAGCTCAATCTGTCACGTAAACAGCATCTGAAAATATTAAACTTTCTATGCATGCTCTTGACTTCCTGCTGCAAACAGGCTATGTAGTCCAGTTCTTCTTCATGGCTGAGTACTATTTCATTTTGTATATATACCACATTTTCATTATCCATTCATTTGTTTTAGGGCACCTAGGTTGGCTTCATAGCTTGGCTTGAAGGCATCAAAAATTTTTAGAGCAATATGACCTACCCAAATTGAATCAGGACATACAACATTTAAACAGATCAATTTCAAACAATGAAATTGAAGATGTCATCAGAAGCCTACCAGCCAAGAAAATCCCAGGACCAGAGATTCTCAGCTGAGTTCCAGCAGCCCCTCAAAGAAGAACTTATGCCAATACTCCTCAAATTATTCCATGAAATAGAAAATGAGGGAACCCTTCCAAACTCATTCTACTAAGCTAGTATTACCCTAATATAAAACCAGACACATCAAGGAAAGAAACTTTCAGACCAATATTTCTGATGCACATAGATATTAAAATTCTTAATAAAATACTGGCAAATCATGTTCAAAACATATTAAAAAGGTAGTGCACTTTGATCAAGTGAGGTTCATTTTAGGGATGCAAGTTTGGTTCAACATACAGAAATCAATAAACTTAATTCATCACACCAATAGATTTAAAGACAAGAATCACATTATTATCTTATTAGATGCAGAAAAAGCATCTGGCAAAATTCAGCATCCATTTATGCTCAAAACACTAGAAAATCTGGGGATAGTAGGAACATGCCTCAACACTGTAAAAGCTATACATGCTAAACCCAAGGCCAACATTTTAAATGAAGAAAAATTGCAAGCATTCCTTCTAAAAACTGGAGAAAGATTTCTCATATTTAGACTCTCCTCTGATCCCTCACACCTAGGAATGAGACCCTGACACTGACATAGTAGTTAGGAAAGGAGGAACACTGGGGGAATGTACTGCTTCTCAGTTGCATGGCATGGACCATAAGTCAATACTGGTGGGAAATAAAAATTGTCTAAGTGGTAGACTTGGAATTTTTGGCAATTGACAGAAGGATTTTTATAACCACAGTATTAATCATGCTAAAACCCACCTTTAACCATGAATACATTTAAGTATCTTGTGTCTATCAGGTCAAGGAAAATCCTAGAAACTTGAATTATTAGATCATAAACAGGAAATATTGAGAACTGATGGTTTTAAGTTGGCACCAAAGAGTTTCAGAATCAGATGTTCAGATCACCCTCTTTGTACATAGGACACTTACCAGGAGATTGGGGATGTAGGATTCAGAACACCCTCTTGGGAATCTACAACATAAAGAGGAAAAATTTTCTCTGCATTACCAATTATTGATCTCCAAAATTGATTACTCACATGGCCTCCATTGAATAATTCTATCAACGTGATCAAAGATAAGATAGGAGTATTTTAGGTAAAACTTAAGGCCATCATTGTAAACACTACACACACAGAGAGAGAGAGAGAGAGAGAGAGAGAGAGAGAGAGAGAGAGAGAGGAGAGAGAGAGCAAATAAACAAAAACCTGCAGGAGATATCCACATTTTCAGCTGGGTGTGGTGGTACATACCTGTAATCAGCTGCTCCAGAGGCTGAGGCAGGAGGATCGTGTGTTTAATTCTGGACTCATTATTTTAACAAGGCCCTGAACAACTTAGTGAAAACCTGTCTCACAATAAAAATATGAAAAGGGCTGGGGATGTGACTTAGTGGTTAAGATCCTATTATGGTTTAGATGTGATGATTCCCAAAGGCTCTGTGTGAGACAATGCAAGAAGGCTTGGAGGAAAAATGGTTGGGTCATAGCCTTAGCCTAATCAGTGACTTAATCCCTGGTGGGATTAACTGAGTGGTAACTGGAGACAGGTGGGGTGTGGCTAGAGGAAATGGTTCATTGGGGGGGCATAGCTATAGGGTATATATATATTTGTATCTAGTGAGTAGAGACTCTCTCTGGGCTTTCTGATCACCATGTGAATTGCTTTCCCCTGACATACTCTTCTGTCATGATGTTCTGCTTTTAGCCCTGAGGAATGGAACTGGCCTTCTATAGACTAAGACCTCTAAAACTATTAGCCCTCCAAATAAGCCTCCTTTATAGTTGTTCTGATCAGGTCCTTTAGTCACAGCAGTGAAAAAATTGACTAAAACAGGGTCCCTGGGTTCAATTCTCCGAGACTAAAAAAAAAAAAAAAAAAATCCACATCTCTAATATAATGTGATTAGGGACCACTTTTTGTTTTATAAAATTTGGCCTCATCATTTCTTAGATTCACTCAGTACTTAATAATTAACTTAAAGTCTTAAATGACTTTCTTGTCTGGTTTTATTCTTGATTAATTGTTTTATAAATGATACCCCTGATTTGGAGACTAAGTTCTTCACGACTTTAATTCTTTTTCTTTCTAAATCACTTTGATTGTTAAAACTCAAAAAACACTCTGGAGTTCTCTTTGCTTTGTGACTCACCAAAAGAGTGATGATCACTTTGGGTTAACATGTGAATCAGTGCAAGCTTTTGAATAAAAGAGGAAAATTAGAAAAGGAACATGTCCAACAAAAATTGCCAGAAAGCAGTGAACTTAACAAAAACCTTTACCAAGGTGACATAACTATTTATGATACTATACTGTCTATGAACTTGAAGTCACTATTGAAAGGTGTTTGTCAATATTTTCTCTATCATTAGTCATTTTTTCCATACTGTAGAATAGGAATTCAAATATTGGTTACCTAACCATCTTCTGTGAAGTCAGAACACATTTTGCACCAACAAATATATGCTTTATATTTACTGGGGACATATCTAATTAATGTGATCCATAAAACATTTCTGAATGACTTCCATATTTTGTGGCAATTCATGTGTAAGTACTTTCATGATTTAATTATGTTCTCAAATGTAGCGTTCAAATCCTTAAAGCAGGTGATGATTTCCAAGTGGCTCTACTCATCAGTGGTAAACACATAAACACATTTATGTATTTGACCTAAAAAGAAACATTTTTTACAACATTTCTCTCAAAAAATGAATCATTTGTTTTTAAGTAATAATTTAGATATGTCAATCTGATAGGCTTCCTAGAATCTGGATTTCATCTATACATATATATTAACTTGACCGAATTACTTAACAGAGATAATAAATGACCTTATCTAGTGCCCCATGGGTCTCAATTCTTAAGTACCCTAAGTAAGTATCCTGATGGTAAGAGCCTAATTCAGCATAATTAGCATAGCTAATTGTAACAGAGTTTGGCTACAAAGTCTTATATTTGGTTTCAGTTATCTTTACAAAAACAGGGAAGAAGTATTATGAGTTTTGAACACTTCAGCCTGTTCTTAAGCTTATTTCTCCCATCCTTCCCTCCTGATGTCAATTCCACTCTCATTTCCTTTTACTGCTTTTCAACCTACAGCAAGAATGGGAAGCTAAAATAAAGGTGGTCTTGCAAATATAATATTTCTCTAAAGAGAAGGCGTGCACACACACATACACACACAGAGAATATTCAAGTAATTATTATTATAGAATAAACATGAACAAGGTCAAAGGGAAGGCAAAGATAGAGGTTGGACCTGAGGTCCACTCTATGAAACAGACATTTGGAACACATTTGTTTCCAATGAACCAGCAGTTATTTGGATCTTCATAAATGTTGCTATGGCATATGCACTAATGCAGTTTGGCCTCTATGTATTCTGGATGAAAGTTACTTGTGGGATTCCAGCCTCCTTTTTCAAGTGTACTTTATGGGGAAGTTTAAAGATAATTGTTTGGAAAGTGTTCTGTTGCGATAAAACAACCATATGCTGAAGACAGAAGATAACCAAGATGACAGTGTTTGTCATCCATGGTATTTGACAGATTTGTTATTTATACCAAGTGATAAAACTCACAAAGCAACAGAAAAAGAAAATTAGCCAACTTATGCATTAAACCCCCACCAATACAGGGTAACCTATTTTGTTCAACCTGGATCTTGTTTTCTTATATGAACATTGTCTTTTTCTACAGATATTTATTAAATCTTCAGATAGAAACTATACTATTTTCCCTTTTCAGTTTTTTTCCTGATTTTGATTGCTTGATGCTGTACTTATTAGACCCAACATATTATTTTGTAAAAAAAGATTAGTTTCATTGCTCAGTACCTCTTTTGTCAGTTTATTTTAAAACCTGATCTAAATTATAGGATTTATGTTTCATGAATTGTTCTTTCGCAAGTTTGAATAACTTCAATTACTTATCAAATCTTATCTAATAAAATCAGATCTTTAACCAAGATCAAGTTCAGGTTTGCCATTGACACTTTAGTGTGAGCCAAGGAAAGGAATCCAGCTCTTCTAGAGAGGCATATTGACTTTTTTCTTCTTTTAAAATTATATATATTTTCCTTCATTTTAATTTTTTTGGGGGGGATAAGTGAAAGTTATGAAATCTGAAAAGTATTTGAACTAAAATAATAAAATTCACCTTCAAAAATCATTTCCAAATCCACTAATAATAAGTAACAACTTAATTCCATGTGTTTCCTTCTAATCCTTCTATGTAGGTGCATGGGTACATGTAAACTTACACCCACCCCAAAAAATTAGAATCATAGTCTTTGTCTTAATTATATCATGAATATCCTCCATCTTCTTAAATACTCTTTTCAAACACATGATAGAATTTTTTTGGAGCACAAATAAAAAATTTTATTTGCAATAATATGTAGGAACATTTGTCCTTAGGTGATGGTAAGTAATAACCACATTATTTGCAATGATCTTTAAAATACAATAGGAGTCAAACAGTGACATGCATTTTCGATTACTTTAGAGCATAAATTTCTTTTGCTAGGAAGTACTGTATCAATTTGGAAGAAGTAGATAAACATGAGGTGGGCATTGGGAAAGGGATTTGATCTTGATTACAACTTGTGAAATTACATGTTATATAAGTAACAGTTGTTAATCTGTAGAAGTAAGTTTCTAACTGTTCTGCTCACACAACAGAATAAAGACAGTAATTGTAAAAGGAGAGGTAATACGAGGAAAAATGGCAAACCGAATACATTTTTTAATGCATGAATGTGAAATCAATGAGAAATTAGGGTTTTTAATACATTTTGTTTTCAAAAGATTTTTGACCAGTCTTTGAACTTTTGATGTCACTTTATTTCAAAAGCTCTCTGCTTAAGATTTAAAGTCTAGACGGTCCCATAAAAGATTATAAAAAACAGAGCCATACTATTGTGAAGAAATAAGCAAAGTAGAAACCATTTAGGTGATGAAATGAGGTCCAAGTGAATATATTTTGTCATTTATAGAATTAAATTTTATATTCTATATTCTTTTTCAATGATAATGATGTTGATGCATAGTGCACCTTCTTTAAAAATTATTAGAGACTGGTGTCTGTTATTCTCACAATTGACAGTTCTCTTCCACAGTAGACTCCCTCTTGTATTTTCATCAAATTTTAACCATTTTTGGAAAACTGTGCTTAGTAATATGCAGAGAAAATCAAGACACCTTCTAATAAATGCAATAAAAAGTGAACACATCAATAATACTTAACATTTATAAATAGTATATAAAATGACAAATGATTTGTAATACAATGATTAGTTATAGGGTCAGAGATGCCTATCACTAGTTCTGTAAATGACCTAAAGTTGACTTCTGGATATAAGAATACATTTTTTGTGTCTTTAAAGTTGCTATTGCGAGTAATGTTTATAGATGTTATTCATTATGACCATCTCCCCATATCAGGGACATCTCAGATAGTACCATCTTTGAATCCTATGACTGTACCCTTTGCTGAATAGTGTTTTGCCAAAAAAAAACAAAAAACAAACCCGACAAAATCCGCCACACAGACTCATGAAAGGGGCAATAAGTATACTTAGTTGGCAGGACCTTGGGCAAATTGTTTAACCTCTTTAAAATTTTATTTTCTTGTCTGTAAAGTGGGGATAATAATAGTATCTACATGGAATGGAAAATTGTCAGAGCTGTACATTTAGAGAGATGATGCACATTTAAGTATTTGACACAGGCCTTGTCATAAGACAAATATGGTTATTATTATTATTCCTTGTTTTATACTAAATTTGAGCAATGCTGTCCTTTACCAAGATAAGAAACACAACAACAATCACCAGATCTTTTAGGGATAAGTATTTAGTGGCAAGTTTTCTTACGAACATGGTGGAGGATATAAGCAATTCTAAAATTCAATCTTTGTTATTTATTGTCCAACTTAGGACAAAAATCATATCAAATTTATCTGGAAGAATGAAATCTATTAAGTGCCAATTATGATATACAAACACAACCTGCTCTAAAATATGAAAAGAATGTATAGAATTTGTGAATATCTTCTCTGTGACTTTTATTGGTTACCTACAAATGTCTGTCATCTTTTCCCCCCATTTTTCTGAGGAAGAGAAAGTGTCAAAAGAAGAGACTCTTTTAAAAGCAGAATCAAAATAAGGGATAATAAGTCAACATTCATTAATTATTCAATCATTAGGTACCCCTTGTGTGCCAGGCACTATATCCCACATTTATATGAATACTATAAGACATAAATCCTACATTAAGTAATGCAAAAGAAAATAAAGCATAGGATTATCAAATACTTATTCAAATAAACTAATGAATGAATTAATCAAGAAGGATATAAAATAATTATAATACAATTATAATATGCCTCTTATTGCATGCCTGGTAGTGAACAAAAGTGTTAAAGCAGCAATTTTAAATAATTTAAAAATAAATGCAGATTTAATTTGAATTAAAATGTATGAATGTACTTTTATTCCTTATATTCTAGGAGAATAATTAAAATTTTTCATTAAGGATCCATCATTTACAAACTTCTGCTTTCATATTTGCTCAGATAACACTTATTGTGTATGAGTTTCTGTTTCAATTTCTTTTAAGATAGTTGCAAGGCAATCAAATTGTAAGTTCATCCAGTTTACCCCAATTCTTTATAATAGTCTTGCCCATAGCAAAATAGGGAGTTAAACAAAACAATATTAGTTTTTAAAGAGTAATTACTAGTATTTACAAAGCATTCTACTTGGTTTTCATAGGACAATATATCTTTTAAAATACTCATTCATCATTGGCCTTTATCGTATTTAATCAAATTATATAACCACAAAAAAGTGACATACACAGGTTTGAGAATAAACATTCTTGCCCTTGGTAACTGTGAAATTCTGCTATCCAGCTATACCTTAGGACAATCTACTAGGTACATCTGCTCAATGTACCATGAATAGCACAAAATTTGTCATTGATATTGGTTAGGCATGACCTATTGTCAAGTTGTACTGAGAACTCACAACTAGCAGGCCATTGGTGTTAGCCTATCTTGATGAACTCACAGTCTAGAGAGGAAGGCAGATATGTAAACAAATAATTATCCTGTTACAATGCAAGTGCTATAACAGAGAAATGTGTTAGTGCCTGGGACTGTGAAGGAGACTTCAAATAATAGAATGGAGGCATGAAGAATGGAGCCAATTGGAGAGAACATTTATCACAACTTTGTAAGTTGAATAGAATTTTCAATTTTCTTTCATAACTGAACATGGAAAAATCTATTATAAAAAAATGCATGGAGATATGTAAGAAGAGGAAGGAATCATGAAGTTTGTCTCCCTGGAGTCTCTAAGATACTAGACAGCCTGCTACAATTTCGTATGAGTAGCAGGAAAGGAAAATTATGGAAAGACAGAGAAATGGAAAGGTTCATTCCAGCTCAGTGTATGTGTTTTTGGGGTGGGGGGGCGGGTAGGGCATGTGGTGGATGGTTAAAGGCCTCCTGGATTCTGTTGACTGGAGCAATAATCCAAGGTTGTTAATATAACCTAGAGAGCTTGACTCACCTATGAGGTGCAAAGTTTTCTCTCTGTGGTCACATTATGCTATAGAAAATGTAGAAATTTATGAGACTAGATTGGTGGGACTTATGGAGTCTGAACTTCTTCATTCTGAGAAAAATTTCTAACTCAGTTACTGAAAGGTGTGGATACTCAGTGAGACAAGGCCCAGGGAGGAGAAGAATCTGGCATGTGACGGAAAAAGAGGCATTTTTACTGCCCTACTTTGGGTCAGATACACAGGGTAATTTGTGAAAAGTAGTGCATTCCCTAAAGAAGTAGGACACCTGGTAACCCTCATTTTAGTGGAGAGGCCAGATCTAAATGCAGCCAAATTAGCAAGTAATTTCTTCTTTCCTAAAATTGTACGAAGCCCACTCAGAGCCAATGTGGACCCTCACTGCCCAGGAATTTTTATTAAGTTTAGTCAGTGAAATCCCAGGGAGTAAAGCAAGGAAATAATTCAGGCACTCTTCACTTGCCTTAGTAACTTTATTTTGCTTTAGGATGACAAAGTGTGCTTCAAGTGCAGCTGGCAGAACCCACTGGTGCTGAATAATTAGTGATGATTTTAGTCAAACCTTGACAACTATCCAAGCATCTATGCGGTAGCCCTTGGTTAAAAAAATGTGGGATGACACAGATTTGTTTTCTTTTTTCTTTCCTTGTGGAAAGTTCCTTGTGAAGACTAAAAGAGTTTCATGGAGAAATTAAATAAACCATGCATCCAAACATTATTGCCTACATTAATACCCTTTATACCAGTTCTTAGGATCAAAAGTGATTTTTTTTTAAATAAATTGAAATAATCCTTAGAACTAATTTTTTTTTAAGAGAGAGTGAGAGAGGAGAGAGAGAGAGAGAGAATTTTTTTTTTAATATTTATTTTTTAGTTCTCGGCGGACACAACATCTTTGTTGGTATGTGGTGCTGAGGATCGAACCCGGGCCGCACGCATGCCAGGCGAGCGCGCTACCGCTTGAGCCACATCCCCAGCCCAAAAATGATTTTGATTTTATTCTTTTTCAAGGCTGTTGTGGGAATAGACTTTGAAGGAAAGGCCTGGCATCCTTTGCATATATTTGAGTCTAACTCCTGCAATGTATCTGGATGGCTGGGTCCTCAAGCCTCAGCCTTGTAATAGGGGAAATGAGTACAGAAATACTCATCTAACCTCTTGGCATTGCCATTGATGTGGAATAGGGAAGAGTGCTTTAAAAACTACAAAACACTAATCATGTTGAAAATATTAAATAAAAGTTTTGCATGACACTTATTCTTGATATTATAAGGCAATTACAGTGTCACAAAATCATGTGTGGCATCAAGTTATATAAACCGGATTTGAAATATTTTATTAGTTTTCAAATCTCAAACTCAAACTCTTTCCTGTGGCCCCTATTGACAAAATATTCGAGTGAATTTTCATGCTCTTATATAGTGAATGTGTGTTTATGTTAAATTTAGCCTGAGAAATTTAATAGATTTATTTTTAAAAAGAGTTTTAAGTTATATATGTTAGCTAAACTTTTTAATGAAACAGAAACTAACTAGGTCTAGAACAGTGCTCCATATATCAGCAGCATCAACATCACCTGGGAACGTAGAAATTCATTAGGCTTACCTCAAAATTAAATCAGAAATTCTGTAGGAAAAGGTCCAACAATTCATGTTTTAATAAGCTATCCCAATAGGTGAACCACTGATATTGGAGTAAATTAACAAAACAGATTTTAAGTATTTGCATTTATTTATTTATTCATTTTTAATTTTTTAAAAGTATTTGCATTTATTGATGCGTTCTCTCAAAAAGTATTTTTTAAAAATAGTTAGGGACTTTCATCATGCCATACTATCTTCACCTTTGCTATAATTGACCTGACATCTCATCACCTTTGCCATTTTCTATTGGAAAAGAATTAAGTTCCAAGTACTGTTCCCAGTTAAGAGTAGGAAATTACCCAGGTTCATGGGTCATGCAGAGTCAATTCAGAATTCTACCTATTATACCATAATGGAAGGCATGGCAATTATCCTAGGAAATGTATGAACTATCCATTTTGGAAATGAGATGTTTGGATTATTTGATTGGACAGAGAGAGCATTGAACCTGCTAGGCCAACTTGCCAGCACTTTTGAATCTAATAATAGTCATAGTCAAAGTGTTATTGGTCCTTATTTTCTTTCTGTTTCATGGGGGACTCTGCCACTTAACTTGACTGCATGTCTGGCTGCTCCTGTTGTGAGATGGTTGCAACTGCCTCCACATGAACTTCTCATGAGGCATATGCCACAGGGTCCCACAACACAGGGTGGGACTTCCCTTGGTTTACAATGCCTATTTTGTGATTACTTATAAATGAACATTTATGGCTTAGCAATATTTACCCTCAGAGTTGCTTTTATAGAGCAGACTACTTGGTAGAGAAGTGATAAGAGGAGACCAACGCTACTCCTACCTCTGATCCCAAGGGAATAGGATGATTTACCAAAATATTGAAAAATGAAATTGGCATAGGTCAGTTTACATAATAAATGAAGTACTTACATTATACATTTTTACATACTCGGGGCTGCCAAGAAATACGAGGTTAACAGTTAAATCACATGCTTGCATGGCAATCAGTAAGACTTCAAAATAGAATGATAAGGATGTGGGAGAAAATGTACACTGGGAGAAACTTTTAAGTTTGAAAGTCAGCCTCTTTATTCAGAGTTCTAAATATACTACTGACGGAGTCCAACTATAAACCTAAACGCCTGACTTCATAGAGTTGATGAATCTTTCAGTTGCTTCAGTTTCTTGGGGAATAGAGCTCAAGTTCCCTGAAATATATGAGGCTTTTTAAGAGGATAATTGACTAGAACACTCAACCAATTTCATTTAATTCAATCTGTGATAATGATCCTGGAATCATGTTATACATGAAAGTTTAACAAGGATGTTTTAGTATTGGATGCCATGTTGAAAATAAAGCATATAAAATCTTTTAAAAGCTGAGCATGGTGGTGCACACCTATAATCCCAGAGGCTCAGGAGGCTGAGGCAGGAGGATCATGAGTTCTAAGCCAGCCTAGGCAAAAGTGAGGCACTAAGAAATTCAGTCAGACCCTGTCTCTAAAGAAAATGCAAAATAGGGCTGGGGATGTGGTTTAGTGGTCGAGTGCCCCTAAGTTCAATCCCCAGTACCCCTAAAAAATAAAATTTTAAAAAATCCTTTAAAAACTACCCAATGAAGATATTCCTTTTAAAACAAGGTGTCCTTTGCTAAATGTATACATTGCAAGTAAGTCTGTTAGGAAAATCTCTTGTGTTGCAGACCCTGCAGTCTTAAAATTCCCTAGTTTGATTATAAATGAAAACAAACAAATCAACAGAAAAATAAATGTTGGCAGTCTTTTGAGTCATTTCTGTCTTGAATTCATCAAAGTTGAAGATACTGGTATCTGAGTTTATGGTGTTCTATAACTTTCTTAGGCTTTCTGTTTTTTTTTTTTCTTCTGTGTCTTATGGTTGTTAATTAACTGATTCAGCATTCCTTCTATCTCTAAATTTCTTTAAAATATCAAGTATGTCTTGTGACCACCGTCAGTTGCAAACACAGCATCAATTAA
Source organism: Spermophilus citellus (assembly GCF_964194105.1). Lineage (NCBI taxonomy): Eukaryota > Metazoa > Chordata > Mammalia > Rodentia > Sciuridae > Spermophilus > Spermophilus citellus. The sequence goes on from NC_138193.1 coordinate 83,955,906, forward strand.
CTTACCAAAACAGAACCTTTGGTGATTAATCCATAATGACAGGGCTGTTCTCCCGACTGATTAAATTCATTATCAAACAGCCAGAGGTAGAGCACTCTCCATGGAAGATTTATTGCTCTGGAATTACCTTTCTCTCTTACACTGATGAAAATAGGTCTGGTAAATAAGAAAGATGAAAATGTAAGGGATAATGATGGGCTTTTTTGAAAATGGCTAGTTTATATTTTTGGTGGTTCAACTCTTAAGGAAAAAACCTCCTTAAATGTATATCATCTCTGATACTTCACAAAGCAATTGATAGGATTGATTATCACTGCATGGAATGATCGGTTTCTACAAGGATTCTATATGTGAGTCAGGCCAGGTAGGAGAAGATTATTGTCTTTATTCTCTCTACTACCACCTTCGTTCACCTTAAATGCTGGATTTAGATTATAACGTTTTAAAAAGTTTATTTACCCAGTTCTTCCTTCTACAAGCCTATTCATAGCCAGATTAGTCTCCCTTGTGCAAAATTTACAGTCTAAAATTTAAAAAATTATACACACACACACAAGCACACACCTCAACATAGCTTTAGGCCTTTTCCATATCCAAATTCTATTCATTTGTTCCATCCTTTCTTTAAAGTTTTCCTATTTACCTGAGCTGGAAGTAACTTCTCTCATTGTCTGTGTGACTTTTGGCTTTAATGAGTTCTTTCTATAACTTAGGTTTGTTTTGAATCTTTAATAAATTTGTGGGTGCCCTCAGTGTTACTCTGTGCTTCACATCAGGTCAGGCAATGATTTTGTGTATAAACAGACAAATACCTGTCTCTGGGATTTCTTGGGAAGAGTCCATGAATGTATTAGCTCTATCAAGTTGCCTCCCAATCCATTTGATGGAGATATGTGAAAGAGACTACCTAAACCTACTTTTTAATTTTTTTAGGAGATCTGGAGTACAAACAACGAAGGATAGGGGGATGCAGATACATACTAATGAAATCCCATAACCCATGCCACTGGCCATTGATCCTTACCCTAATGTTTTAACTACATTTGTTTGTTTGTTTTTGTGGGTAGGGAAAAAATGTGAATTCTGGGTTCTAGATCTTACTATGCACTTTTGATTAAGTGACTCTAGTTCTCTGAGCCTTCTTTTCCTTATGCATAAGTTGGATAATTTAACACCTATTCCATTTTTGGGTTGTTAGGGAGGCTAACTAGGGTAATGTGAGTAGAACAATTTGCAAAAAAACACCCTAGCTTGAAATAGATACAGAAGAGACCTGAGTTCCCCCTGCCTCCCAACTGTAAATTAGTCTTGGAGTCCTTTGAGGGGGAGGGAAAGAGAGGGTGATTATAACTTCACTATTAGTTTATTTATGATTTTTTTTCATATTGACATTGAATCATAGGCTATAAATTTTGAACATGGGAGCTATAATCATGACCATGGTTATCTATTTTTTAATGGCCTTATTTTAGCTGAGATTAACTCAGGCAGAGGGCCTATGGGTGAAAGGAATTATAAATAATTGATGACAGCTTTGTATATTAGCAAAGGGACAGTATCGTATGTGCTGAGAGAAAAGAGATCTCACGATTGACATTCATCCTTCTGTAAGTTCACTCTTAATATTACAACTCAAAATCTAATAATAATAATAATAATCCTTAAAGAGACATCCTTCAAGGCAAATAATAATAATAATGATAACAAATGATTTGGCCTTTCTGGACCTCCTTCTTCCCCTTATAGCTGGTGACATAGTTTCACTTTTCCCCCAAGATGGATGGATAAGTTTCATTGGGGACCATAAAACCGATGACGGTATTTTGTAAGAATTCCTTTTTTTTCCTTTGTATTCCCCTAACACCTCTCTTCATAAACCACCAGAGATTTTCCTTCCATTCACTAGTAGGTGAGGCAATTTGCTATCCCTTCCTATGTTAAGATCAAAGCCAGAGATAATGACTTTCCATTGTTACACGAGGGAAATGAATGAAGCAAGAAAATATCATCCTATAAACAATGGCTTATTAACTGCAGGGCAGGAAATATCTTCACCAAGGCTCCTTAGACCTCAAACTTTCCTTGGCAGTGTCTTCGGCCTAGAAAGAATGCAGGAAAATGTGGTCATTTCCAGGAGTACTTCAACCCTTTCAAAAAACTTGTCTTTCTACCCTAAAGACCCAAAGAGGGAGAGTGGGGAGGAAAGACAGAGGAGACAGCACCCTTGAAGTCAGCCACACAAAAATATTAATATCTCCTGCCCTCTCTGGGGCAGGCGAGCCCACGGAATATGGAATCCAGCTGGCTTTGATGTTTGTCTAGCAGTATTATCTGTGAAGAAAAATCTTCCACATGACAAACAGTGAGATTCCCCAAAGGGAAGGTAGTTTGTGGCTTCTTAAAATGGAAAGTGTTACTCGCACTTGAGTAGAGCTGATTAATGATTCTGACTTGTAAATTTAGCCAAGGTTAACAGATCCCTGTGGTAGAACATAAACACAAATTATGAGATGTATCATCTGGGTTTTCCCCCTTCCTTTCTCTTTCTTCTCCTTAGGAGTCTGTGACCGTATATAGTCACGGCATCAGCCCACAGACTGTAGGAATCAAGTTTTCTGTTTCGATTCATAGATGAAAGTCTGGAGTTGATTGTGATTTTTATAAATATTTATTGATTTATGGTAGCAATCTGTCTAATCCCTCCTGCAATAAGAGGGGCTTATCATAATTTTCTTCTTTTTAAATTATTTGGCCTTGGGGCTGGGGTTGTGGCTCAGTGGTAGAGCACTTGCCTAGCATGTGTGAGGCACTGGGTTCGATTCTCAGCACCACATAGAAACAAATAAATGTCCTTCAATAACTAATAAAAATTAAAGAAAAATAAATTACTTGGCCTTTGTAGCACTGTCTTGGAAAAGGATTTCATTTGCTCTGAAGAAAATAAACAAATGCTTATAAATTTAAAAAATGCATAGGACCTAACATTTCAATTTTGTATGTGAATATGGTCCTGCTTTTGGTTCTCAGTGCTTGGTTTAAGACCTACTCAGTACCTGTAAAACAGTCCTGTCTGGCTGCAGGACCCTGGCTGCAGCAACCAAGAAACCAGGGATGTCATAGCCTCAGAATCTGCCTGCCAGAGAAAGTATGTCCTAAAATCATGATCTACTTGGTCTCCTTGAGGACAGTCTTGTATCCCCCCCCAAATATTTAATTTTTAAAATGTTATATCTTTAATTCCATTTGTTATATTTTCAAAATCAAGTACTATTTCATCCTAATGGCAAGAGCTAGGATTTAATGAGCATTTACTATGTGCAAGTTACTATGCACTGTGCTTTATTTTCATTATCTCATTCAGTCATCATAAAACCCTTCAAAATAGAAGATATTATTATGATCTGTGTTTTAGGAATGAGAAAACTGAGGCTTGGGAGCATTACTGTCAAGCTCTGTCAGAACCCCAAGCTCATATTCACAATCATCAGAAACTTTCCCAGTCTGACCCATGACAGTTAATAGGAATGCCCTGGGCTACCATCTAACATCCTCTCTGTTCCCTTATTTTCTCTTCTCAAATTGCACTCTGTTTCTAAAGCTCATTGTTTATATAAATGCAGTAAATAAAGGAATTCAATCCTGATATATATATATATATATATATATATATATATATATATATATATATCAGAAATTGGAGAAAAAATATTTTTTTTCTTCAATTGTTTGAAAAGCCAAACCTTGGAAGCTAAATGTGAATCTACACTTGAAATCCAGGCTTCTGTGTGAAGTCCTGAAATGAATGTGAACTGGAATCATTGCAGGAACTGGGCAGAGGGCCACCAGTGTCATACTATGAGATCTGTGAACCCTGGGCATGCTTTGCAAAGAATAGACCCCTTGGAGTTATTGTTCCTATAAAGAAAACCTTCCTGGGAGTGACAGGGGAAGCCTCTTAGATCTCCCAAGTCAGAAAATGACTGTAGGTTGTCTTTATAGCTATAGATGTCTAGGGTGAGACTTCAGATATTGATTAGTGCACTCAGTCATGCTAAATAAAATGCCTTTTACTTAGGGTCATTATTTCAATATCCCCAGTTACTTAACTTCATTGAAGTTCAGTTTCTTTATTTATAAAATGGAAAAATAGCAATATAATATTTCTAGTACTAATATTATCACTAGATAAGAATACAGTCATGAAAGTGCATTGTAAATTATTGGAGTTGGTATTAATTTCTTTAGATACCAACCCTAGAATATGGTAGAGACTTTCTTTGCTTCCTTTGTCATATTGAGTTAATGTGGTTTGTAAATCTAACATATTTTTATAATTCACTATTTGAATTAAGCACACTTTGAGCAAAAAGACTGCAGTCAGTCTGATAAGAGTAAAATATCTAAGGAATACAATTTTCACCTGGAGATTGTGGCCGACTCCAGGGTAGGTTAGGCTGTCAGTTGCACAGGAAACAGCAGTCACTTAGAAGGCAATAGTAATGAAAATGGACCAACACACAAGTTCAAGATGAAATGAAAGGGAAAGAGAAAAGAGGCCTCTGTGAGCCATTGCCACTCAAGAAGTTTGGGGTTGAGCAGTGCTGGAAGGAAGGTTGGGGCAGGCTCAGGCTCAGAACTTTCCAACATAGATTATGGTTCTAGAAGAAACTCTGACAGGGTTAACCTTTCTTCCTATCCGATGACTCTGTGATAAATATTGACCCTTCTCCTTCATTTTAGCTGGTCATTCTGTGTTGAATTTGTTGCCCACATTATCCAGAACTTACAAATACGCAGCAATTCAAGGGTCCTGTGTCCCTGTGCCAAGTTTTCTGAGACTAACAGCACCACTTCAGGTCTATGGTTCTCTCTCTACTTCTCTGCATCTTGCGCAATCTTTATTTCATAGATCTTCATCTTTAAGAAAGGATCACAAAGCTGTCTAGCCAAAGGGTCAATTCTAAATGACTTTGTCTTGTTTCTTTTCTATGCCAGCATTGGTAATGTATGACTCCTTTTCAGGATGTTCAGCTCTTAAAATTGGCTGCCAGGCTTAATTGACCCACAGATGATGCCCTAAATTGACTCCAGCCAATGGCCTAACAATTTAACTGGAAAAACATTTACAAGAGCTGCTAAAGAAAATCCAAATTGACTTGCCAGAATTTTGTTTCCTGCATACTCCATGGTATTAATGCTAACAAGTATTGAAATGGCTGATGGCCACAGACAGAAGGACAGGGACCTCTAAACTGGCTGAGCCCAAAGCCAGTAAGTATTACTTAAACAACTGAGATGTGAATGAAGTACAGTGAAACATTTCCAGTTAACTGGCAGCTGAGAAACAAGATAAAAATCCCTAAAATTAGTATTGCTGAGTCTATCCAAATTTTCTTACAATGGAATTGTTGAAACTCATTCACATTAGGAATTAAGACATTATATATCCATATCTCTGTTTCATATTTACTGCTTTATGTACTCAGCCAATGGCCATCATGTAGTCGTAACAGCCCTTAGCTTTGCAGTTGCAGGAAGAGAAACAACCCAACTTGACAGGTGTGGTGGCACACATCTGTAATCCCAGTGATTCAGGAAGCTGAGGCAGGAGGATCACAAGTTCAAGGCCAGTCTGGGCAACTTAACTAGGCCCTCAGCATCTTAAAATAAAAAATATAAAGGGCTGGGGATGTAGCTTGGTGGTAAAACACACTGGGTTCAATTCCTGGTACCAAAATAAATAAATAAATATAAACCCAAAACAACAAAAGCCACCCTGCTTAGGTGATGAAACATGAAATGATAGAAGAAAAATAATAGAAAATGTTTTTCAATTTTAACAAGAGAAAAAAACATGCCAATTATTTCCAATAAAATTAGTAAATCCTAATTCTTCTCAATAAATTGAAATATAGAATATTAAACAGATTACTAAAAGAATTAGGGGTTCATATGGGACTAAATAAATATGTTTCTTTAAAATACCATGTCAAAATTTATTTATTTTAGTTTTGGTCGGTTATTACACTAAAGAAATAGAAAGAACTTTCTAGTTTAGTTTTAGAAAACCAAGTGACAAAGTCTTGATATTCTTCTCAATAAGAAGGGAGCATGTGACTTGGATGTTGAAATTAATTATCTGTAGTTACATCTTCAAAAATGTTTCATAATTAGGGATGGGGGTATAGCTCAGTTGGTAGAGAGTTTGCCTTGCATGCACAAGACCCTGGGTTCAATCCCCAGTACCCCCCCCCCCCCACACACACACACAAAAAAAGTTTCCATAATTGGTTTAATATTAAATCATTAGTAGTCCTTAGATAAAATGTTAGGGATTTCTCCATAGCTCTAGGGTCTTCAACATTTTTACCAATGACTAAAAGAAGCAACAGGATGAATACTACTTAATCAGATCTGGAAAACATCAGGAGGAACCTATAGGTATTCATGATAGATTGAAATTGAATAATGTTCTTGATAGACTGAAATACTTGGCCTAAATCAAAGAATTAAGATTTAACAGGGATAAAAAAGGCCTGAGTTTGAAGTTTTCAAAAACTACCATGTACTCAGTAAAGGATGTGGGAGACCTGGCATGGTACCAATTCTTGTGAACAAGATATGGGGTTTCCATTGTCTTCAAACTTCATGTGAGCCAGTGGTTTAAAGTGGCTGTGAACAAAGCTGGTGTAACAGTAGACTACATGTTAACAGAGGCATTGTATCCAGATCCCGAGATGTCAGTGTCTCCATACTCTGTACTAGGTAGACCGCAGCTTGAGTATTAGATTCCATTTTGGGCTTGCATGCCTGGATATCCTTGACAGTCTAGAGGTTGTATAGATGAGATACTGAATAATTATGGCAGAATGGCACACACTGAGAACACATGCACATTTGTCTCATTTGGGAGTGGGTCTTTGGTCTCGAACAGAGGAAGGAAAATTTGCTGCATAGTTTGGTAAAATGTGTTTCTGTTGGAAGAAACAGCTTACAAGTGCAAAAACAAGTTAACTCAGGGAGGGCAATAGGGATACCATGGTTCTATGAATTCAGAGGGCAAAGCGAAGATCCGAGTTAGGTGAGAGAATAATTATGGGAAGTAGAGTATCTGAGAAAGTGTCACTCAGTGTCAGGAAATTCTATGTTGGCTGGAGAATACAGGCAGACAGAGATTCTGAATAATATACTTTAAATTTGATGTCCGGGGAATGAATAGAAGCAAAGAATTGGAGGCAGAATGAGAGGAGAGTGGTACCTGAGTCTAGCAGGGTGAGAGCTGGAACTGTTGATCGTAGGTGGTGCTGTTTGTCTGATTAAGCAAGAGTTGGTATGAGCTTTTTGCAATGTGAAAATTTGCCTTTGGGGACCAGCACACAGGTGGGGGCTGGGCCCCCTACTAAAACCTTAGGATTCTACCAGTTGATTTTGTGAAAAATGCCTATAAAATCACTCAGAACTCCTGTAATTCATTTCTATTTTTAACAATCCCACATTCAAACCCTTAAAAATTAGATGTGAAAGGTTAATCTCAGGTGGAATTTTAAGATGCTTAGTTTAATATGTGTAACCTAAAACTGGAAGATGAAGTCTTTTTAAGAGGACTTTGGATTGATTAAACTTGTTAATTACTGGCATTGGATTGCTGCCACATACTCTTTTTTTTTTTTAATTTCCTGGTAGCAACAAAATATCCCTTTAATATGAACTCTGTTTTCATCAACATTTTCAAATTCTATTTGTGAAAAACAACCACAACAATACAGATAAATAACATTATGGAGAGATCATAGCTTTAAACAGAGCAGAAGTAGTAAAGAGAATACTAGAAGTAGAAATTTCTAGACCAAAAAAAAAAAAAAACCCTATATTTTGGTCTGTGTATTCCTTCATGTCATCTAAACGACCTTGAACAAGTTACATAACCCTTGCTAATCCTATTGCTTCATCTATAAGATGAAGATAATCTCATCTGTAAAACAGTGTATTTGTGAGGATAAAATTTGAGAATAAACGGAATTATCATTTCTTTCACATTATAGTAATTTATAAAGCATTTCTGACATACTATCCCATTTTACCATCATGATAGCCTTGTGAGGCAGCTTTCATTATTGTTGATCTTATGTCTTATTATTTTTTATTCTGGTAAAGTAACTTCTTTTAAGATAACACAACAAAAATGGGGTTCATTTAATATGTACTCCATAAACATTTGTTTGTGACTACTACATGTCAGGCCTATTTTAGGAAGCACTGGCTATTTTAAAAACAGTAAAAATAAAAGGTAACATTATTGAATGTTTGCCATACATTGCTCTAGAACTTATGTGTTTTAGCCTATGTCACAGTGCCCTCTGGGGTACTCTCATTATCCCCATTTAACAAATAAACAATGTGGAGACAAAGAAGGCAATATCTATTACCATTTTTGTTTTGTTTTGTTTTGATACTGGGGAGTGAATCCAGGGGCACTCAACCACTGAGCCACCGCCCCAGCCATTTTTTGTATTTTTTTTTAAGGTCTCACTGAGTTGCTTAGGGCCTCTCTAAGTTGCTGAGGTTGGCTTTGAACTTGGGATCCTCCTGCTTCAGCTTCAGAAGCCGCTGGGATTATAGGCATGTGCCACTATGCCCAGCCATTACCAGTTTTTAGAGAGCCTGTATTGAGGAGGAAAGAAGATGTACTTCTCTGGCTTCGAGATCTTTTTGGATTTAACACATACAACCACTTTCGACTTTCAAGTTCAATGCAAATGAATGATATGTTTGTGTGTACAAACATAGACATGAATCACTAGGTAAACAGAAAACCAGATCTTCAAAAGGATGATGGAAGAAATCTTACAAAAGGAACTGGGTTTCCCCAGTGTAGGAATTCTTGAATGATGCAATTAAGTCTGAGAGCTGAAAAAGATACTATTTGGCCACAAATGTATAGGTGAAAAATGGAGATGGGCTGTTGATCATTTTTCTGTCATGTATAAATGCCAAATATTTGGATAATTGTAAACATATAAATCATTAAATTTCTTTTTTGATGGATTGCTTGTATGCTTCAATTCATAAGGCAGGTCCTTGAAGCAAGTCCCTGTTAAATTAAATATAAAAATATAATGTATCAATATAGCTGATTGAGAGAGGTGGAAAGCACTGTTCTGCTTTCCACTTGTTATTTAGTCCCATGTAAAATGGAGGTATAATACTTCCTCTGCCTACCCTATAGTTTCTGAGGTTCAAATAAGGTAAAACATTTAAATATACTCTCGAAATGATAAAGTACCATAAATAACTCATGGAGAATATGACTAGTGTAGACTGCCCCAGTGGAGTGTCAAGGTTAAAAGAATATATGCAGCTCAGTGCAATAGCATCATACAAAAAGTCAGTCCTTTACTTGATTTCTTGATTAAAGAGTCATGTGTGCCAGCAATACATCTTAAAACCCCTCCTTTCTTTCTGCACCTGTTATCTGCACAAACCCTGAAGCTGTTCCTTTTCATTTCTCAATATAAATAAATAAATAAAAATACAAAGGGAAAAAATAATTACATCCTTTTCCCATTCTTATCCTAATCTCTTCATTCTTTTCTCTTAATTTTTTACATTAAAAAAAAATGATTCCAAAAATGGGCTTGGCAGGAGGGCCTGCCTGGAAGGTGGGCCTTTCTTTAATGGGTAGAGTAAAAGAAGGGAGTTAAGTTTTTTTAAAAAAATATTTTTTCCATTGAACGTTTGTAAGTGAATGGGCAGAGTGGTAAGAACAGCTGGTACATTAGTCATCTTCCAAACAAAAGGAATCTATGTTTACCTGAGAGTGGAAAAATTAAATTGAAAATATTGGTGGACATGTGAACAGAACATCATAATTGTTTAGGAAGACAGCTTCTCCCACAATAAAAGCTTCTGTATTTTTATAAGATTGGGATATATATATTTTTTTAAATAGAAGGGCTCTAATTTTCTTTTTCTACTCTACTTTCTATTTTCTCCAGCTAATTCTATTTACATTTTTAATGAGTCACTAAAGTTTATTACCCTAAAAAAACCCCAAACTGTTATTGATTGGAAAATTACAATGAGATTAAAATTTGATGTTTGAAGCCAGATGGCTTAAGAGTTATGTTTTCTAAATTGTTTTGTTTCTTCGTGTTTACAACACTTAATTCTTGTACTTATCATTGAGAAAAATGATAATAACAACTCCCTATGTTTTTATTAAGATATTTTTTAAAAACCTGAAATTATATTGTACACAATGAAAACCTACAACATTACCTGTCAGATTTTAAAAATTAGATGAAATTTGAAAAATAAAAGTCTGAAATGTATCCTAATAATAACAAACTGAATTATCAGTCGCACAGTTTTACTATACTTCTGGGAGGGAAATGAAAGCTTTTCTTATAAAAACTGTGTTATGGGTGCAGAACAATTTTTAAAACCACCTATACTGTGCTTACTTGCTTTTCTCTCCCTAAACTTACAAGTATACCTGTAATTGATACAAAAAGTAATAATAAATCTCCCTGGGAAAATTTCTTGCCCTACTGAACAGTCAAATAATCTGACTGTCCAGAATCAACCAACCTTAAATATTACAACTCATAGCTCAAACACAAAACTATATTTCCTGCACCAGGCACAGTCCTAATAACAACCGGTTATAAATAATCTAAGCCAAGCTTATGCACCTGCCACAGAGGTGCTCCTCTAAAGAAAGTCTCTTGATGTGACGGGCTTATTTCCATGCATATTTTAAGAAATGTATTGTTCATGGTATAAGTAAATAACTTCTGAACAACTGACAAGACTGTAAGACATGTTTTTTTGAGTTATTTCTTCAGGGTGGTTTGGAATTTAATGGTAGTAGCTTTTGTTTTTTAACCATTGACCATATGCCAGTTATTCTTTATGGCTCATCTCTAATCCTCACAAGGACTCCTCAAGCAAACAGGAGGCTGTTGTACAGCTTGCTTGCATTTAAAGTACATAGTTTATTAGCAACACAAAATAAGTGTTTGCATTAAAAATGTCAACTGCTCTAATCATCCTCACTGTCATTATAGTGTAAAAGATGAGCAGGAGAGGGAAAGGAAGCGGTTTTTATTGTGGGTTATTTCTTGTCCTTTTGGCAACAAGCCCCAACTTTAAATACAAAATGGAAAGCATGTTGCATCTATGATTTCTCTCCTAGCTGAGCATACAGAAGATTCCTGATCCTGGAGTCCTGAATGAAAGCAACACCTTCTGAGAGTGGCAGTGGGGTGATGATTCGGGAGGTTTGTTGGGGACTGTTGTTCTAGTAAATGGGAGGAGAGCAGAATAATTTAGTAAGTGGGGCTATGGTGGTAGACAAACTTCATTACATGAGTTATCAAAAAACAAAACTTTTTATTGAGTTCTCAGTTACTCCAAATGTCTCTTAAGAAATCTACATAAGTAAAAATTCAGTTTATATTTATTGGAGCATGGAATTTAACTTCTACTAAAAGCCAAGTAGATTATGCAGTGTTTTAATACATTACTGAATGTTTGAAGAATGCAATTATAAAGTAAATCAAGGGAAGATTGGACTTCATTGGTTTCATAGCTTTATCAAGAATTGTTCACAGTTTTGGACAACGCCATCATCCAATGGCAGCACCAGTTGTGGCATTTGAGTCACAAAGTAACACACCTGATTTGATCTGCAATGATGGTTGTCACAGGAAGATATGTAATTTTGATAACATAGTATACTGTTTATACTTCAATGTTTTAGTCAGCCTTTTTGCTGCTGTGACAAAAAGACCTGACAAGAACAATTTTAGAAATGGAAAAGTTTATACAGGTCTTACAGTTTCAGAGGTCCCATTCCAGTCCATGGAAGGCCGAATCTATGGATTTGTGACAGAACAGCATGGCAGAGGTGTGTGGTAGAAGAAAGTGGCTTAGGACATAGCTGCTAGGAAGCAGAGAGAGAGAGACTAAGCTTAGCTCACACAACTATAACTCAAAGGCATGCCCCCAATGACCCACCTCCTCCAACCACAACCCACCTGCCTACAGTTACCACCCAGTTAATCCTGACAGAGGATTAAGGCACTGATTAGGCTGAAGCTCTCATAATCCAATTATTTCACCTCTAAACTTTCTTGCATAGTCTCATAAATGAACTTTTAGGGGACACTTAATATTTAAACTATAGCATTAAGTTATGTAGCATTTTAAAACACATTTACCATCTTGCATATTACAAACTAATTGGCAACATGATGCTAAATTTGCTCTTCCTCTCTTTACTTTGACAGTAATTTGTCTTTGATTTACTATTACAACTTTATGATTTACCTCTTTACCTTTTCATTCACAAATAAATCTATCTGGTCTGTCATCAATTAACCTAAAACTAGGTTTTGATTTTGTTTTGGGGGGATCCACTTAAATATGTCTACTTTCTCATTTTTTAGTACCTCTTAGAATGGCTACCAATCTTTTATATCCGAGGCTATTTATTAAAAGAGTATATAACATCTAACTCTCTAGTGTAATTATTATTGAAAAATTACAAACATAAATATACAATATTTTCTTATAATTTTTTAAATTTAATTTCTCATATGACAATCTGGACATAGTGTATTTGTCTTTAATTAGGGGTGTAGGCAAGTTTAAGTACCTAAGAATTTCAGGATAATGAAGAAGTATGTTATAAAGTGTTTTAAAATATTTGTTTTAAAGGTGTCTAATAGCCACTATTCTAAGCAAAACTATAGAATGGCTGTGAATTCAGAAACAACCCCTTAAGCATTAATTATATATATGTATATGTACATATACTCTCACACACACACACACACACACACACACACATATATCTAAGTACCTAAGAATTTATATATTTATATTTAAATATATATTAAATATATATTCATATATATTAACTATATATATATATATATATATATATATATATATATATATATATATATATAAAACAGTTTCCATAAGGTAATAACATCTGACTGGTATAATATGATAAAAAAGATTATCCAATCAGACTCTAGTTGATTGGAGGAGAAAAATAATCTTGCTTTGGGATCTCTAAGAATTAGTAGTGGGGAATTTAAAGGACTTGCCATTCCTTTAGATTGTTACAAATAGAGCCATAGAAATATTGTTTGCTCCTGCTGTCATTTGCGTATTTACAGATTGTGTGCTCTGGACAGGCACTTGTAAATGGTAAACCAAGAGGTAGAGAGGAGATGATCCTGGAAAGGTGGGTGGGGCCCCAAGGGAAGCACTTAGATCCTGCTGTTCTATGGAGGTGTAACTTAAGTAACAGAGCTATGCAAATTTATAAGCAGGGAAATGATATGCTCAGGAATTATTTTAGAAAGGTAATCATGGTATAATGTAGAGGACGGATTGAAGAGAAGGCCAGCTGATTGAAGCCAATTAAGGATTTATTTAAATTTTAGAGAAAGTGGTAATGGGAGTAGAAAGATAGACATGGATTTAGAGCATATTTGAAAAAGAGAATTGATTTGCTTTGGTGTCTGAAAGATGTGGGAAGGTGAAGGAAGATGGCAGGAGAAAGACCTAGAAGGAAACATGATTCCAAGGTTCCATCTTGAGTAAATGTGCATTCATCAGGATAGAAAATACAGAGTGGTGTGGAGGTCCATGGAACCTGCTAGGTCAATTTGTTGTTTGAGCCATTAAACTTGAAATACCTTTGGGACATCAGAATAGTTATGTTAACTTCTCCCATATTAGTTGAAGGCAGGAAGAGAGATAGTGAAGATAACTTAAAAAGCATAACATAGCATAAAGCACATTACATATATTGCAAAGTTAATCCAAGTCTCCAAATAATTTGCTCTTCTAAGAGGAAAGAACCTGTAAGAAACACAAATTACTAGATGAATTTTTAACTTCATTTAAAATGTCCTAGTTGAACAAGTTCTGCTTTGCCCCAATCATTGGATTATTCTCTGTCATTTACCTGGGAACAATGTGAAAGCAGGCCAGGGCTCATTAGCAATCACAGCCTTCTTCCATCTTCAAGAACCAATTCCAGTGTCTTTCATACAAGTCATCCTTGAAGAGCTGATTTGAGTTATAGTTATTTTAAACTTGAACGAATCAGGTAGAGTATTGTTGCTAAGGCACACTGATCCAGTATTTAAAAGAAGATAATTTTCAAAGAAAAAGCTTGCTGGTCATGTTGACACGTGTCCTGTAATCCCAGCAATTTGGGATGCTGAGGCAGGAAGATGGCAGGTTTGAGACCAATCTGAGCAACACAGTGAGAACTTGTATCAAAATAAAAAAAAAAAAAAAAAGAAAGCTGATGATATAGAGGAACTCAATGGCAGAGTACCCTGGATTATTAAATTCCCTAGTACAAAAAATAAAATGAAATAAAAAAGAAAGAAAAGGAGTTACATGTGTTTCAAAGAATCTTTTCTTAGGTTAACTGAAAATAACATAATTGGTTTTGTGTTACAAAAACAGAACAAATGAACACATAGCACACTTCCTCCCAATGTATTAATTCCTCCTGTTTTCATTTAAAATGAAGTATATCTGACCAAATATTATAAAATGCCTTTTTTTATTTCTTCATTTCTTACATTTGCAAATAAATACATTCTGCTGCCCTTTCCCTACTAACTCTTTTATTCTTTATCCCAATTCTTATTACCAACCTGCAGTTTTTAGTCTTGCTCTTATTTCTGAATTACTATAATTCTTATTTTTGCTTGAATGCTAGTGTATTTTTAATGGCTATCAGAAAACATGTGAACAATACCACTTTAATACACTACATTCACAATGTCTTCTAAAACTATTATTTTACTGACTTCATTCAATATAACACAAAAAGTAGTTTTATTCATTAACTTGACTCTGTACAGAATGTTTATTATATGCCAGGCTATCACCAGAATGTAGGGATGCAGTAATAAGAGGAGAGATACAGATTATGCCCTCTTCGAGTTCACAATCCATCAGAGGAGACAAGCAATTATGCAACAATTATAATACAGTGTGATGAGTTCCATGACGGAGCAAAGGCAGGGTTGCTTTTCATAGTTTCCAGAAAGGCAGGAGCAGTCCAATCTACCATTATGTATGGCCAGTTAGCACATAGGGTGATTGGTCTTCTATCATGATTTCCAGTGACTCCAGTGACTAGCATTAAGTAAAGAAGTATCATGCTGCTGTCTCTAGGCTGTGTGGCTCCATGTGCATGAGGGCCCCATATGAGGAGATTTGGATTGCACCTTAGACCATCTTGATGAAGCATAAGATGAGGTTTCTTTATGTCAAACTGCCAAGTACTAACCATGGTTTTGAGATATATTTTTTACTGCATTATTAAGAGTATTTCTTAAAACAAAAACAACAACAAAATTTAAAAGTTCCTTTAGGAACTCTGCAAAAATGTGCTTGACAATTTTAAAGTATTAAAAACGTGAAGTGTTCATATAGAGACTCATATTTGCCCAATAGAGATTACAAATCAGAGCACTAAGCCTTCTTATACACCCCAGAAGAAAATTTGTAATTTGACACTTGAAATAACCAGCACATATAAAATGCCTGGACGGTGGATCATAACCATCCAGTTCATTATCTGAACTGCTCGAAAGTACTTAATGCCTAGTGTGCTTAGAGAGTATCTTAACTATTAAGCTCCATTAGTGAACAAGGGTCTCTTGAATTCACTGTTAACATCCTATTGAGAAAACTTCTACTGTTGGGAAATCTTCAACTTACTAAGCCCCTTGCTTCCCCTATTTTCCCAGCTCTATCTGATGTCATCGTAGAAAAATGATAGCTTCCTGCGAGTGGATATTCAAAGACTCAGGATAAATGTTGCTCTTTTCATTGAATGAGATCCACACAAGATCCATGGGCTCTTTTTACACCTTTTTTACTCTGACTCTCCATATGTTGGGCTCATTATTTACCTAGATTCCCTCATTTCACAAGGGGGTACCCTGATAAACTGTCATGCTGTGTGGACCCAAGAGAGGATACTGGACTAATGGCATGAAGGCAGATTTTGCCCAAATATTTGCGAGATTTTTGTAAGAACTAAGGTCTTATGGAGTAATGGGCTCAATCTTGTAGTTAAGAGTGTGATGTGAAGTCTTATAGTTAAGAGTGTGATGTTACAGCCATGTGACCTTGGGCAAGTGACTGAACCTCTGTTTATTTCAGTTTTAGAAAATAGTAAAATGAGAAAAATACTGGTACTTACCCCACAGGGTTGCTGAGAATGAGACATAAATAACGTTAAGTGAAGTGCTTAGAATAGTGTCTGGCACACAGCAAGTTCTCAGGAAATGCTAACTATTCTTATTATTCAGCGAGGTGCAGAATAACCATCTGTCACAGATAGAGAGCTCTTACATAAATACCTGTTAACCTAACCACATGTAAATATATAGGCCATCCTTAATTCTATTTTTTTTCAAATACTCCAACTTTCTACCATATGCCTGAGTCAAGACACAATAGGTTTGGAACTTAACTCTACCTCTTGTGAACTGTGTAACCTTTGTTCATTCTTTCTGCCTATACTTACTGAGCATCTACTCAGGCAGTGAGTTGGTCATAGTAGGGAGCAAAATAAAAATGCTATTTGTATTCATAGAACTTTTATCAGTGTTTTTATCTTCTTTGAGCTTCATTTGACTTATCTCTGAAATGGAGATAATAACATGACCTTGTAAGGTTCTAGGGAGAATTAAATGAGTTAAACTTTTAAAGATCCTGGCACATGGCAGTGAAAACTAAATAAATGTTGGTTACCTTTCCTTTTCTCCTTAGAGCAGTCTTTCCATAGCCTCTTGCACAAAGCCAATAATGGGTTTGTTTCCGTTGATTTAAGTTCAACTGGTTAAAAAGCATGAAGTGAATCTAAGGGGATGCAATTTCTTGATGGGAGGTTGGAACCTGATTTTTAATGAAACCCACCTTAAGACAAAAGCAGCATCAGCAGTAATTTTTGCTATCTGAAGCACACCCTTAATTTTTATTCTGTATTCTGACTCACTGGGATCATATTTCTAGTATAGGACTTATGATGTCAGCATGTATTTCAATAAAATCTTTATTTTTCCCATCATGACTACTGCCCCCTTAGAGGTTCTCAATACCGTATGCAGTTTACTACTAGGGTCTGTTGATGTTTTCTTCCTAAATATCTCTCAAACCTCTCCAAATCTGTTATCTTTACTTCTTGACCCTCAACAAGTGAGCAAGACTTTGCGCCTGATCTCACCTGGCACATGGTTGGTTTTCTTCCCTTTCCTCTAGCTGCCTTTGGATCTTCCTCCATCCAGAAGCTGGAATGAGCACATCCCCTCTTTGCATAAAGACTTCCACACTTCACATTGCACTCAGGGTAAAGACGTTTATTCAGGCTGAAAAGGCTCCCTATGTACTAAAAGCACTGCCCAATAAAAATATAATGTGAGCCACATATGTAACTTTAAATTTTCTAGGAGTTATCTTAAAAAAAAGCAAAAGGAAACAGGTGAAGTTAATTTTAATAATCTATTTTATTAAATACAACATATTCAAAATGTCTTTTCAACATGTAATCAGTATCCAAAATTTTTAAAGAATTGCTTATTTTTTCATGCAGTCTTCAAAATAAAGTGTGTATTTTGCTTTTGCAGTTGGTTTAATTTTGATCTAGCTATACTTCAAGTGCTTCCCTGAGCTTCATTGTCACTTCTCTCCTGCCCATTGACTGACCTTCCTTCAGTTCCTCCTAACCACTGTGCTCTCCTATTCTATTCTCCTGTTGCAAAACCTGTTGGACCTCCATCCATCTCCAGCCCTTGTCCAGTAATCTCTCATTCACCTCTGAGGTATAAAGTGTTCCTTGCTTAATAAAACCTTCCCTGTGCCCCTGTCTTTACAAGCCTCCTTCATGAGGCTTGCACAAAGAAGCAGGGTCCCTCTTTAGAGTACACATTTTGGTGTGTCATTATAAATTTATTAGAGTGGTTATTTTATCAATCTCTGACTGCCTAATAGACAAAGAACCCCATTAAACTAGGGACCCCATCTGGTTTTACCCAATCTTGTGTTCTTAGCAGCACCTAGGACAGTACCTGGCCTGTCAAAGGAGTTGTTGAGTGAGTGAATGCATGGAATAATGCATGCATGAAACAAATCGTTGTTGCATAAATTGATTTAGTTGATCCTCAGTTCATTTCTCACAAAGTAAAGAAAATCTATATGATGTGACAGGGCCATGTCTGAAATAAGTTTTTATTACTCCAAATCCCCTGCTTTTCTCTCTATACCTGAATAAGAAGGAAAATAAAAATTGGGGAACTTTCTGACACATGTGTTGTCTTTTTTGTTCCCAAGTACCTGAAACTCTAGTGTATTCTTTAGCTGTCAGGATGTCTATGAAAACATGCTGCATGGGAGCTACAGATATCTCAGCAACCACATTTTTAGGATGTATTTAAATGTAGGCACAATGTGGTAGGTATTTTTCTTTTTAATCTTATGTCCAGATTTTAATTTTATGCATTTGAGGAATGATTTCAAAACCCCAGTTACCAAATTTTGCTTGAATGAATAATGCATGAATGGATGGATGAGTGGATGGACATTTGTCCTGTCTTCTCCAGTTTTACATTCATAACAAGGATGATGGCTAGGTCTCACCAGCCTTTTATTTATTTATTTTTTCTGCTCCAATTGCATGTATTTTGTTGTTGCTATTCATCAAGCCAAAAAAAAATTGTGATGGATTTTCTTTTTTCCCTTTTATGCAATTGCACCAGGATCACATATCTGGCATCAAAGAGGAACCATGCAACTCCAAAACAAAGATCTCATTTTCCCAGAAGCTTGAATCTCCCTAAAGTTAGGAAACAGAAGAGAGAGGGAAAGGGGAGGAGGGAAGTAGCAACTGCACTCTCCTATCAGAGAAGGATGTGCATCCAAGGAATGCCTCCTAAGCCAGTTTCAAATCCATTTGGTCAGTATCCAGTGATGTGGCTCTGCATTTTAAATGCTAGTCATTGTGAGAAGTTTGCTTCTATATTAAGCACAGAAATAGAATGGTTTACATCCTTTCTTTAAATAAATAAATGTATCTTCTAGAATGTCATTTCAAGGGTATAGAATTGTCATAAAAACATATGGTTTTCTGGTTATTTGTTTGGCTGAAGTAGGAGCTCTGTCGTTTATACATTTGACTTCAACATACCTAGATTCATAGAAGTTGTCACAGCTCTGTTCTGCAGATGTAACTGGGCAGCTTTGTAATTATACCCCGAATGCTTGCAAGTGTCCTTGTTTACAGTAGGTCAAGATGGCTGGTGACAAGAAGCAGAGGAGACATGGCATGTACCTTGTCGTTTTTTTTTTTTTTTTTTTTTATGATTGAGGCTTAAGGAGATGTAAGGTTTGTGTGTTTCTGTAATCAAACCTGAAATATGACTGCTATCATCTCCCATTGCTTTCTCTTCACATTAACAAGGCATGTGGAAGGTGCAGGGGGGGACAGCTGACAGCCCGAAAAGGCCGGTTCAAAGAGAGACAAAGAGCTAGCATCTCTCCCAGCCGTGCTTTAGTCTTGTTTTATCTTTGGGCCCTTTTCTGTACAGGCCCATGACCAATTTTGAGACCCAACATCCAATCCATGTAACGTTATCCAGTTTATCTTTGACAGATAAATTTAAAAATGACTTCATAATTTAAAAATAGGTAGAGGTGTTCATCCAATTTTATCTAAGGCATCATAAATGCATTATAGGTATTTTAAAGTAGCTTACAAAAGCCGAACTAGATTTTTGTAGTTTTTGAGAACAGGAATTGGGTTTTTACTCCTTGATTCAACCAGTCATTTAGTTGTGAAGCTGAGTCCTTTCCATGTGGCAGTTTCTGCAATCGGTGTGAGGAGATGGATAGTAGGGAATTGGGGTCTTTGCTGTTAAGGACCAGAGGTGCCCTCAGAGAGGAAGGAGGTGGACTGTGGTGTGAGTGTAAAGTTGGACACCTATAGGAGGAGATGTTTGGGACTGGGGTGGCCAGGGGAGATGGGTGGGGTTCACAGTCCACACTGAGGTGAGGTCAAGCTCAGTGGAGGCATCTAAAGGGTGTTTTGTGGAGAGAGGCCAAGCACTCAGAAAAAAAACAGTCTGCATGGCTGTCAGTGACCTTGCACCACCCGCCCCCCTTCCACTTCTCCATGTGTGTGCTCAGGAAAGTGCCTGGTGTGGTACATGCTGATGACTAAAGGAGCAAAGGGGCAAAGCAGAGCATCAACTTTTCCAACAAATCCCACTACATAGGTCTGTAGAACCTGATGAAATGTTAATAATTTAGTGACATTGACAGATCTCTGTTGTTATGAAAAGGTATATGATTCCAAGAACGGCAAATGCCAAAGAAACAGAACTATTGGGACCGCGGGTTGAATACATACTGACATTTAAATGACGACCTGGAGCAACAGACAGGTGTTCGTTATGTGCACACATCAAAAATTAATGTGCAGCTGGATTCTGACTGACTTAGAGACCTGACCCCAGTACAAACCCCTATGCAAACAAGTTTGTCTATGACAATCAATAAGAGAGAGGCTTTGCCCCTGTAGAAAGAACAGGGATTAGTGTCAAGGTTTGCATGGTGTCTTGTAAAAGAACTCCGTGTCACTTTTAGGCTGCTTCTCATGTCACTGTAGAAGTGTTGTCTGTTAAAACCCTCTGGTAGTGCCCTTGAGACAGCCCAAATGTCTGTGCACATCCCACTTTATAGGTCAAAGTGACCTTGTGACGGTGCACCACCCCACCTTGAGAGAAGAGCAAACTGAGTGCTGACAGGCCCTGGGACGGAGAACATCGTGTGTTGTTCTCAGCGTTCAGCTTCCTCTGGATGGCCCCTTGGGTGCTTCCCTGCCTACACAGCGTTTTCCAACCTCACCACAATACCAGACCCTTGATCAGTTTGCGGGGAGGAGTGAAGAGGATTCTGCAACAGATTAGGTGGCAAACACTGATTAGTCCTTCCCCATATTAAAGGCTTTGAGAGATCTTGCAATACTGGTGCTGGTTTATCTTTACTTAATCCAGTATTTTGCATACGCATTTGAAAACAGAACACTTCTTTTAACAGGTACTTATTAATAGTCAGTGAAAATTTTATTATATGTAACAATTATTATTTTGTTTTAGGAAGACTTCTCTGTGCCTCTTCTCTAAGACACACTTGCCTAATTTTAATGTTTTCCTGCAATATTTCTAGAGACAATCAGCAAAGAGGGTTATTCCATTGAGACCCTGAATACACAACACAACATGTTGGTGGAAAATAAACACAATGCCACTTGAATGAATGAGGTGTAGAAAGGGGGTTCTAGAAACCCCACTAATGGTCTGGTGTGAGGATGTTTTCATATTTCCCCCATTCCCTCCACTTCCTCCCCTCCTCTTTGTCTGTCTCTTTCTTTCTCAATATTCACACAACTTACAGAACTGTGAATACTATCCTTTGGAAGAGAAGACAAATCACCCAGACAATATCCCAAAATAGCATGAGATGTAAATCTATAGAACAGCAATCCCTCCTTACTGTGCTCTGCAAAGTCACCTTCACACACTTCATTCAGCTTCTGCCAAGCCAGTAATTAAAGACTACTGTGAAAAGTGTGATGCTTTCTGAACCTATCCATTGCTTGACACCTGTGGTCACATCTGCCTTTAGGCACATGCAGAGCATGTGTGTAGCACTGTCCTGTGTAAAGCAGATGGGTGGGCTGCCCAGGGGGTGTGACTTAAAGATAAGAAAATAATGCTATGGATTGCAAAGTGCCTCCCACCCAAGTTAAGGCATAAAACACATGGCTCCTGAACATAGGATGACCTCATTCATCATGTCAATTCAAATTGCAATGAGAAATTATTTCTCATTTATAGGACTAGCAAAAATGCAGCACTTTGATATTCTACTCCATTGCAAAGTTGGGAGAAAATAAGGACTTAGACATTTTTAGGGATACTGCAGATTGGGACAATCCTTATGGAAGAAGATCTGAAAATATATAGCAGGATTTGAGGGGCATTTGTCCTTTGACCTAGCAATTCTATTTCTGGGACTCTGTCTTATAAAAACCTCTGCACAAGAATGAAATGACTTGTGTATAAGGTTATTTAATTTTGTGCTGTTCTTAATTGTTCAGCCACTTATGAACTAACTGTGCCTTGTCAAGAAAATGACATGCTAATGAATTATTGACTTTCTTTTTCCTCCTTGGGGTCAGGAGAAGTGGAGGGCATGAGGAATTGCTCCTTTTGAATGCTTTCCCTACCTCAACAGGTGTTACTTCTATTGGAGGGGGCATAGATAGCAGAGTAGCAGTTATAATAGGGCCATCAGGAATGGGTTGGAGAAAGAAAAATGGAGAAAAATTTTCCCAAGGTCAAAACAGAAGGGGGCATAGGGAAAGCAGTTGGGAAAGCATGTGGGCAGTATCGAGGAAGAAAGTGCATCTTTGGTTGTTTCTTAATTCTCAGGAGTAGGATTATAATATTCCCATTGTTTGCTTGAGGATTCTTCTCATGGTTTATAGCACCAGGGAATATTTTCATACTCATCATCCTAGATCGTTGGAGTCCTGGATGTTAGCAATATCATCATGAGGCACAGGAGGAGGGAAGTGAAGGTAGAAATTGTCAAATAATGGATTAGAGCCATTTTCCTTAATGAAAATTAAACAGACCTTGGAAAGCCTGTGAAGAACTGGAGCTTATCACAGATAAGGCTACGATTTTAAGATTGAGTGACTAAGGGGAGGACGGTATCACAGGCAGCAGGGGCTGTAGACAGATTGCTTTCTTTCTTTCATTTTTTTTTTTCTTTAGCTCTCAAGAGTCAGCCCCCAAGGAGACTCAGAGACATAGCTTATGATAGCAATAAATACATATTTGGGAAAGGAAAAATTTGAGTAGATTGAAGAACAATTTCTGCAAGAATTCTCATAAAAAATGTTTTGGTGCAACACTAAATATGATTTACTCTCCTCTCTCCCAAATTATTTCATCATGGATAGAAAGTTGTAGGTGAGCAGGATCAAGCCAGAAGTGGAACACAAAAGCTTGGCTATGAGACCTCCACCCCTTCGGGAAGTCAAAGATAAGGCTTGAAAAATAAGGTTGGGGCGTGGACCTTCCTTAAATGAGCTTCACACCCTACCGGCTTTGAACACCCTCCCTGGTCCCTTATAGATAGGCCAGATAAGCCACAAAGACTTGGAAAGCTCTTACTTGATATGGACATGACTAGAGAAGGGGGACAAACCTGCCTGGATCCCACAAGCAGGCATAGAGCCTATTTCTAGTAACTTGGAATCCTGATGTTAATTTTAAGTAATGCTTTACTTAGTCATCAAATTTTATGGGGAAAAAAATATTTTTTTTTTCTGACTAAAATGTGACCACATCAATATTACTTTTTGAAAGTTGCTGGGTAGGCCAAATCTTGGAGGCTTAAATCCTAAGTGCACAAAGAAGTCACCTTAAAAGGCCATATGAGCCATTCTTTGCTCAGAGCCAAAATTACATCCAATGTTTTAGAGACAAAAAAAAAATGTGTGCTATATTCTTTATAATCTCTAGGAAATTAAATTCCACACCCATTTTTGGTAATGAGTTCTGATGAGTCACAGGCTTCTCTGAATTCCCAAAGATTATAGGAAGAAAACTCAACTAGGGTTTGTATAAATAATAGAAACTCCATTCCGTATGGAAGGAATAACATGGGAAAGCATAAGGTAGCCATTTGAGACACTTATTGAAATCTCATACTCCACAATAAACAAAATGGATTATTCTTAGCTTTGGAGAATGTTATTTCAGAGATAATGTTCTTAATTTTCTGGGCTAAATTTAACTTCCTCTATTTTAATTCCCTAATTGAGTATGTTCTTAAATTGAATTGTTTACACAATGCACAGGCTCTAAACTCCAACACAACTGCAAGCTGCTTAGTAAATTTCTGTGAATAA
Organism: Spermophilus citellus; assembly: GCF_964194105.1. Lineage (NCBI taxonomy): Eukaryota > Metazoa > Chordata > Mammalia > Rodentia > Sciuridae > Spermophilus > Spermophilus citellus. The sequence continues at coordinate 83,979,943 of NC_138193.1, forward strand.
ATTGAAAAGAAAAAGAAAGTAAAAATAGGTAAATGCAAACCATTGATCTACTTATTTCTAAAGGAATAACTTGTCACAATGGCCAGGTGGAGTCATCAGATAGATTGAATTAAGACACGTTCATTTTAAGTACCTTTTCATTTTCCTTATGTTAGTTTTTAGGTTTCTTTTGGGGTAAGAATTATTTATGAACACATTATTCCCTATTTTATGTAGTATGGGAGAAGTCTGTTCAAAAAACCCCATGACTTGAATTTGTTGTACATAGGATCATAGTAGGATTAGTATGGCTTCACATTCTACAACAGCAGAGACGTTCTTTCAGTTTATTGGTTTGCATCTTTCATTCCAGTTATCTCCACAAGCACAAATACCCAAGCCAACCCACCAAACATAATACATGAAGCTCTTCACTGTTTTTATCAAATCTCCTCTTCCTCTGCCCCTGTCTTTCTTAAATTGAATGAGAAAGGTGCAGGTTTTAGTGTATGCCATGAGTTGTTGTGAGTACTTAGTCTCTTCCAGCTAGAAGCTAGACTGCAATCTAGGTTTTTCCAGTTCTTTGTTGAATGCACCATTGAGTAGAAGTATCTACTCAAATCTAATGCATTGCTAAGAAAGGAAATGATATTTGGAGATTAAGACACTGATAGTATGTCAAGAGAAGGTATGGGAAGTCCAGGAAGTTAATCCGGAAGAGGAAATAGTGTGATGAAGCCTCTCTGGTGGATGTGTCTACCCCTTTTTTAGGATTTCTGATTGCATACATTATCTTCATATTCTCCATCACTTATACTCACTCTGAACTAGGGAAGTGGAAGTCAGTGAGAAGTGGGAGATGAGAGGATCAAGGCTCATGTATCATCTTCCCATCATTATTCATTCACTTAGTGAGAGTTTGGATGTCTACTGTATACAGAAATAAAATCAGATTCATTATCTGCCTTATGTAGTTAAGAGCTGGCCTCTGATATAAATAATTGGCATACCAATATTATAAAATATGATGCAAAGTACAATAGGCATTTCCATTTCCAGATCAAAAACTGGTTACAATTTAAACTCAGATTATCTAAATTTTCCTACTGTATTAAGTATTGCTTATAATAATATTTAATCTTGTACATTATGATCAATGGAATAAGGACATAACTCTGAGGTTTGGATAAACTTGCATGACTTCTCAACTCTGTCACATAATTGCCCCATGCTTATTGACAAGCCTCCATAATCTCCTGAAGTCCTGTTTTCATCATTTGTAAAATGACAATAGTTATAACATCTTCTTTGCAGAAATACCTTGATGATGAAGAAAAAAAAATATATAAAATGACTACCAGCCAGTCTGGCTTACTACTGGTTCTCAAGAAATAATACTCTACAGTTTCGTGAAGTGCTAGTTAGGTTTTGTGACTTTACAGTATCTTTCAATTTGTACAATAAGAGGCATATCAACTCAGCAATAAAAGAGAATAAAATCATAGCATTTGCAGGTAATTGGATAGAGTTAGTGCTAAGTGAAGTTAGCCAATCCCCCCAAAAAAACAAATGCCGAATATTTTCTTCGATATAAGGAGGCTGATTCATAGTGGGATAGGGAGCGGGAACACGGGAGGAATAGATGAACTCTAGATAGGGAAGAGGGGTTGGAGGGGAAGGGAGGGGGCATGGGGTTATTAATGATGGTGGAATGGCATGATCATTATTATCCAAAGTACAGATACAAGGACACGAATTGGTGTGAATATACTATGTATACAACCAGAAAAAAGAGGCATATTATTCTTAAAATAATATATAAGATGAATGTTATGCCAAATTTCCATATAGGGTAATAGTTCAGTTATACCATAAATGCCTTTTATTTGTTTGCTAGTTTGTTTGTGGAAGCATTGCCTGGTTGGAGAAATTATAAACACACAAGTAGTCATTGGAAATACATAAATGGCATTATTGATAACATGGAAATAGATAAATGACATTGTTGATAACATAGCTTTAAAAGAATTTTATATTGCTTGAAGTGAATTTTATAACACTCATAATTATGATATATGTAATACATTAAGTACTGATATTCCAGTGAGAAAACAAATGCAATGTAACTAGTGAAAACAAGGTGGCTAAACTATGAATTCATGAAAATACATGGTCTACAACAAATGCCAGGATTCTAATCTGTGATTTTTAAAATGATCTCTGCTAATATTTTTCATTAATTTGGAGTTCTATTTTAATATTAATATTGCTATTAATATTCTTAGGGAAACAGAAACAACTCTTTATTGATGAGTTAATATTATATTTCTTTTTTGTCTTTATTCAAGCTATTTTTATTTGTAAATTAAACTCAAGTTTTTGGAATTATCATATAATTCTAAAGATGATAATGGTTTTCTTTTCTGATTTGGTTTACTGTCTGAATTATTCTTTTAAGGCTGCCACTTTTGTAGGAAATGCTATCTTGGTTGTGGGTAACGCCTCCCCATAGACCACTTCCTCTGAGCCAGACATTAGCTCCTCACTGTGCCCGTGCCATGCAGGAGGCAGCCTAGGTGCAGAGAGGAACTTATCCAAGGTCCATCAGCTAAGCTAGAGGAGGAACAGGATTTGGATTTGTGCTTTGATTTCTCTGTGCACATGAAGTTTTTATTCTGCTTCTCTTTCACTCCAGCAGAATTTATTTCTAAATAGTATTCTCCCACAGAAATACCCAAATCATTCATGTCTTTTCTTTCTCTCTCTCCTTCCCTCTCTTTCCCCACCTCCCTTTCCTCACTTCGTAGTCAGGACACTGTGCCGCTGAGAAAACAAATATGAATACATCGTCTCAGTCCTTTCAGACTTGAACTATTTGGTAGAAAACCAATTTGTCCTTCACTTACTTGTATTTTGCATGAATTATGTCTACTGTCATAAATGCCTATTTTTTCTTCATTTCCAATGAGTAATTCTTACCCTCTTAGTGCATGAAAAACTAGGATAGGTTTGAAGGAATTTATGAAGCCCTTAAAAGTGTATGGACAATCTTATACTTCCATGCATTTTGTGGAGGAAGCAGAGACAAATTCCTCAGATCCTCGAAAAGTCCATGGTCTTACAAAATCAGGAAATCACTTATCAGTGGGAAGATTCATTCATTCTGAGTCATTTTTCTCTCCATTAGTTCAATGTGTGACAAAACAAGAAAAGCCTGTTCTTGATGGACAGATGGACAGTCGTGTAACAGCCCTATGATGCACACATTTGTGATCATGGAGGGGACTGCACCCAATTCTTTCATACATATTTTCATGCAGCTCTTCTTTATCTCTGGTAAAAACACCAAAAATTAGTTTATTGTTCTGTCACTGATACCTATAAGAGCTGTCCTTACACTGTTTTTTTTTTTGTTTTGTTTTGTTTTGTTTTGTTTTTTTATCAGGGATTGAACCCATGGGCATTTGAGCCACATCTTTTGCCCATATTTATTTTATTTTATTTTATTTTAAGACAGGGCCTCACTAAGATGTTTAGGGCCTTGCTAAGTTGTTGAGGCCAGTTTTGAATTTGGGATCCTCATGCCCCAGCCTCCCAAGATGTAGGGATTAAAGGCCTGAGACACTGGGGCTGGGGTGGTGTCTCAGTAGTAAAGCGCTTCCCTAGCATGTGGGAGGCACTGAGTTCAATTCTCAGCACTGCATATAAATAAATAAAATAAAGGTCCATTGAAAACTAAAAAATATTTTTAAAAAAGGCCTGAGTCCCTGTGCCCTCCCATCTCCATGCTTGTGAAGACACTCTTAACCCTGACTTAATCTAATTCCCTGGGAAAAGTGACCACTGAGAATGAAATATTTGCTGACAAAATACCTTCTATCTGTGAGATGTGTTTCCTGTGTAGATTTTTTTTTTCCCTAGAAGTTAGGAATTTAAGCACTGGAAGAGAAGGCTTTTTTTCTTAGATGCAAATAGTTTGACATTTGAAATGTTTGCAACAATAAATAGGTTATTTGATGGGATGGGACAGTTGATATTTCCTTTTTGGAAACACAGAGATCTTCTGCCATGGTTCTCAAAACCAGCAAATCACAGATCTGGAAGAAACCTGCCCTGTCAGCTAAACTGGCCCCTTGTTCTTAGAGAAGGTGGTTTTATCTTCAGAGAGAAGACTTTTCTGCAGATTCCACCTGGTGAGAACTGTAGTTTGAACCCAGATCTTCTCACATGCAGTTCAGCTTTTTTTTCTGCCTACCACTTGGCCCCATGCTGTCTTCCAGGGCATAAAAACACTACCGCTCATGTGAAACTTGAAAACCCAAGTCCCTAACTTCTCTCTGACACCCAAATTATTCACAGTCTTCCTTCAGTACATATCCAAGCCCTGGAACAAATGCAACCTATTTTATTTTAAAGGCTTAAATTATGTTATTTAAATTTGAATTTAAATTACTTATAATTCCAGTGTGCCTTGTTTAAAAACTATGTATGCATAAATTGTTTTATTTAATTGGCCTATATTTACTATTAGTGATGGTGCTTGATTTAAAGGTGAAAATATATGAACATTGAAATTAGGGAAATCCTGGGTTAAATTCAAGATGAATCATAAAACTGTGTTGACATTCACATTTGATCTTTCTAAACCGGTTTTCAAATCCATAAAATGGAAATAATAACAGATGCTTTTGCCCTGAAGAATGAAAAGGTGATATATCAAAGTACTTGTCACTCTTCTTTTTAGATGACCCCTACAGTTAGTTCCCTAAGGTTAATGAATAAAGGAGGCTACTGTGCTTAACTGAAATAGGAGGCCACCATGGACAATGGATGGCTGCATTTACTTAGTTTTAACTTCCAAGATAAAAGAGTCTCTAGACTAGGAGATAGGTAAACATGCCTCTCTTTGTGTTCAATACAGCTCTGATATTTTTTAAAAAGAATTTTAAATTACATTAATGCACAATATTTTGAAAGTATTTAATTTCATTTATTTATAAATCAGTAGTATAATTTCATTAAAACCAATAAATGTCACACACAATGAAAGAAAAGTTTTGTCTCACTTAAAGTAAATTGTATTTTCTCATTGGATCTCTCAAACTGCTCTGTGAAGGGGGTTTTATGCTCATTTTATAGATGTGGAAACTAAAGGTCAGAGAGATTAACTAACTAATCTGTATGTCACACATATAACTGAGGGATGAAGCTAGTCATCGAACACCAGCTGTCTGGGTTCTCTTCCTTGTTCCATGCTGACTTCTTTGATGGCACATGCAGAAGCCCTGTGGTGGGAGGAAGCCTGGCATATGACATTCTCAAAGAGGTTCCGCTTTTTATGTGGTTAAATTTATTGTTTAGAAGAAGCAAGGCGTGTCCCTTTTACTCTAAGTAATGCAGCAATGGCATTGCCCCCTATTTGTTATTGCAAACTTGGCAACTAGTCATATCATTCTTAAATAATCTTCTCCCAGCCTGAAAAAATATCTAGTTTCCCCAAAGGACTAAGATACTACAATATTACTATTAATTTACCAAGTGTTCCTTACATGGCTTATACTGTGCTAAGTTCTTCACAACTCTTAACTCCACTTTATGCTCTAAATACTACATGAGGTACCTAATTTAAAGATTAGGAATTAAGTATATCATATTTAACCCATCCAAAGCAACTCTTGATTTATACTCCTTTCCTCACCCAAACCTAGTTCTCTCTCTGGGTTCCTGATTTTCCTAAATATTATTACGATTTATTTAGTTGCTCAGGTCTAAGACTTAGCATTCATTTATGGCTCCCTTTATCAGTAAATTGATTATCTCCTCCTTCAAACAATGTCTGACTCCCATCTCTCATCACCTCGACAGCTTGTCCCAGCCACCATCATCTCTTCTTCCTCCAATTCCTTTCTTGTCAGTGATCCAGCTCCTTCCTGTCACCCCCACAGTGAGTTTTCACTGAACACCTGGCAATGATCCTTTAAAATATAAGCAAGATCCTAGTATTCCCCAGCTTCAATAGATTAAACAACTCTAATGGGTTTCTATCATACTTAAAAAAATAAAAAAAAGAAGTACCATGACCCACAGGTTCCATGTAGTGTAGCTCCTGGTTACATCTCCACGTGGTCTCTCCTACTCTCTTCCTCTCTTATCCCTCTTGGCCCCACTGGCCACCCTGGTGCTCCAACCACTCCAGACTCACTTCTGCATCTGGACCTTTGCACTTGGTACTCCCTCTGCTATTTTTTTCCCCAGATGGCCACACATTTTTTCAGCCCTCTGATTACATATCAAAGAGACCTCTATTACTCATTAAGTTTCAAAATGTGCCTCACCTTCACTCATTTTCCATCCCCATTACCCTGCTTTACTTTTCTTCATGCAAACACACACACACGTGTGTGTGTGTGTGTGTGTGTGTTTAATTGTTAATATGTCTTGACTTCTGGAAAGTTTATTTGATGGGATCAAAGTGTCGATCCTGTTCACTGGGTGTGTAATATTTGTAATGCTTTTTGATATATAAAAGACATCATAACTCTTCAGTGAATGAGTAAATGAATGAATGAATGAATGGGTCCCAAAAAGGGTAAGTTGTCACATTTCAAATATCTGGTAAATAACAGACTCGGCTTCTGAATCCAGGCACAGCAGACAACCCAACCTTCTATGCAAAATGCTGCCTCTTACGTTGGTGCTCTGGGTGTGTTCCTGCTGCATGTTGTACTTTGAAGAATATACAAAAGGAGATGTGGGAAACAGAAAATGAAATAAGTGTTTCTTATTTTTTCCCCTCCCCCTGCTAACTTGCTTGCATGTGGGCTGATTACTCAGGGGAATAAAAGTCAGACTGAAACTTGGTGGAACCCAGATGGATGCTGGTTGAAAATATGCTCAGATTATTGCTCAATTTAAAATTATTCCAAACTTGAAAGATCACCGAGCTACAGGATATTTTTCCCTTCCCTTAGTTTATCGTCTGTAAATTTTGGTGCCTTGAGAGAGGATGCAGACAAAACAGTTTAGCCATGCAGGTCATCCTTCTCTGTTTGGCGCTTGGATTTTTTTCCCTCTCAGCCTTCCTGTGTCTTACATTCCATTTTTGGGACTGCACTTGAAAGGCCAGACTTGTAAATTCCATTAGAGAAAGAGCTCTGTGGAATAGAGTAAAACATCCTCTCATCTTGCTCTGTTCCTTGGAAGGGTCAAAATAACCCTGAAGGCTGGCTGTGGCCTGGGAGAAATGGGGCCCTGGCCATGATGTGTTGGTTGCCATACTGAATGTTGAGCCTCACTTCCAGGGATTCTAATTCCAGGAGTCTGAGTAGAGCCCAAGGAGTTACATTTCTAAGTTTCCAGTGATGACAATCCACTTTGAGTAGCATGGAGGAAATGCTTCTCATGTGGTAATTGCGGGAGGGCAAGGATCAGCAGTCTATCACTTACTCCATCCAGTCCTTACTGTTTGCAGTAAATAAAACTATGATAGCCTCAGGTGCAGAGATGAAGAGTCAGACTGAGAAATATATCAATTCAGAGTCTCAAACCAGCTCTTTCTAGTTCTGAACAGTCCAGTTGGGAATTGTTCAAGGAAATCAGGTGTTTTTTTTAAAAATGCAGATTTTCTGATTATTTTAAGGGATATTGACTCGAATACTTGAATACAGATTTCTTTCATTCTTTCCTTCTATTTTTAATTGATTGACTGACACCTCTGGAAATAAATCAATGGCTCTGTCCACCTCAAAGTTGAAAGGTAACATCTTTTATGTTCTTAACAGAATGAATTTTTTTTTCCACTGACATTTTCCTTGGGCTGTATTGCTCACAGGAATCTTCTGGCTATTTCTCTACATAGTTAAGAGATAAAATATGTTTCCTTCTTTATTGCACTCCAATTTCTTTGGCAAATAAATAGAAATGTAATTTACAAAACACCTTTAACATTTTACGAGCATGCTTATTTTTAAATGCGCCTGTTATTGATGCAGTAGAGGTGTGCTGATTCCTTTTAGGGCATGTGGGAGAGGTAAGGGATCTGAGAGCAGAAGAAACAGGACCTAAAGTGAAGGTTTACTGCTTCATCTCCTCCCTCTGAACCAGTTATAAAACTTGAAAATCCATGGCTTAGAACATCCTCCCTCTTTTTAAAAACAAACAGACCAATAACATCCTGAAGCTGGTTTCCAGAGTTCCCAACAGCTTGCGTATCCCGATCTGTGCCAGTTTGTTGGTAATGTGCGTGTCACAGGAAATGAGCATCCCATGATGTCACATGCCTGTTACCATGTGGAATGTCCAATTTGGGTATCAGGTTCAAGAGCTCTTGGGTTCCATATGGGAATTTTATCCTACTAGGAACGTGGCCTAAGACCAATTCTGAGTGAGAGTTTCCTGGCAGGCCTGACCTCAGCATTTTAAACTGTATACATTGGGCTAGATTGACCTAGACTGAGGCCACTAGGATACCTGAAGTTTTGTGATTTTTTTTTTTCCCTCATGCATTTAAATCATGAGACTGGTTATTCTCAACAGAGGCTCTTTTGAGTACATTTCTCCCAGACGTTTTGCTTTCTAACAGTTTACTTTAAAATAAACAGTGAATCTGGGTGTCTTACTCAAAGATGAGCTTTCTGGAGCCCAAACCACTCTTGCATGTTTGTAGTGCACCCCTGGGGTGATCTGCTTTCTTGTCTCTTTCCTTTCATGTCTGTGGGGGCAGGGAGAGGGTTGGATAGAGATTCTTTACAAATTTGGACTAATTTTCTCCAATGCATCTTCCTCAATCTACATTGGCATGAACTCAGTTCTTGACACTATTAAAAAAATTGCCAAAAAAAAAAAAAAAAACCCAGAAAAATATTGTGTGAAATCTACCTGATTGCCCCATTTCCTGGAATAGTTCTCAGCTCCTTCTTAGGTTTTATGCTGCTAGCATCTCAACATTTTAAATACCTTTAGTTGAATATGTTTTTCATGCCATACCCTTGGATGACCCCTTTCTTCTTTAAGGCCTTGGTCAGTTGTTTTCCAGGGAAGCTTTCCTTGCCCATCTCTCCCCTTGTCCATCTGCTGTACTCCCATCTTCCTACATAGCCATTATAGACCTCCTTTCTCCCTCGTAAGACTGTGGACTTTGTGGGGCCTCTGTCTCTGCACCTGACCTGAGTGAGTACTGGCATGTAGTTGAGATTCATGTTCATAGGTAATGGGCATGAAAAGATGGGATGGAAGAAGGTCATCCTACTGCCAAACAGATTGAGGAAATATATAATTAAAGAGTTTATTCACAGCAGAACTCCTTAGAGGCTCTGCTCTGTTATTCTGTCTCCCTTTTAAAATAGGTGCTTCCTAAGTTTTAACACTAAAATATTTATCTTTTTGCATTTTCTTTTTTGTAGAGAACATCTTCCAGAGAAAGAGAAAAAAATGATTTAGCACAATATCCTTATTTTACTCAGAATTAAAATCAGATCCTGAAAGTTTTGGGATATGACTGGAATCATGGTTGTTATCTCTGTGGACACATTTTACCCTGTTACAGTTCTTAAAGAGCTTAGTACATTTTGCATGGTGTCATGCACACTGAATACTCAAAGTTAAAATTTTGTTCTTACTTATAGTGTCTCATCTCTTGAGTTACTAAGGCTCTCTGGATCTCTATTATCCAAGATATAAATGTAGTTGGATGGCAGGGCCCCTTGCTGTTTATTCTGTGAGACTTCAGTATTGTTCAGCTTCATTGTAATACTGTATTTAGTAATTAGTCAGAAGGACCGATTTTTTAAACAAACTCCCTAATTTGATTGTCAATATAAACTGTATAATAACATGTTGACCCCCAGAAGAAATAAAAAGTCAATTTGAATATTTGTATTTAAAAGTTACAGAAATTATTTTTCCCCAACTATCTACTCATCCATTTCTGCTTTCTTTCACATTCTGTGACCTTTCTCTCTCCTGGTATCAGGATAACATGGTGTCATCTATCAAATCCAACTGTAATTAATTATATAACAGAGTTTCTATATGAACATTAAAGTATAATTTTTAAAAATTAAAAGCATGACTTGCATATTTATGTGAAAGAAACACATATCAAAGAGTTCATTCAACTCATTTATTAGTTGGAGATCAAATAAGATGATAAGACTAGTTTTAGGAGCATTTAATCAGCTGAGTATTTATAGACCATTTAATAAATGTTCAAGTAAGATTGCTGTATGAGATACAAAACTGGTTAATATCTCCAGGGTAATACACTGCAACCTTTGGGGTTGTCTTTTCTACTGGAAAAAAATAATTATATGTATTTCTATCAAACATAACTCTTCAAGTTCACATGGAACTTCACTATTAGACCTTTAATCAATAATAAACAAAGTGACTCAAACAAAATGCACTTTGTCTAAATAATTAAACAACCCTTGACAAGTCTGTGCTCCTACATGATACTGAAAGGGCATGCTACTCACATTTTTTAGTCTTTTTCTAAGATTTTAAATAATTGTATCCTAATACCATAAGCAGTGTTCTTATTCCAGAAAGACAGATTACATAATTTTAGGAGGGATTTACTTAATTATAAATACTGTGTGCCTCCTTGTTGGTCCATGCAACAGAATTGGACCCATTATGACTATTACCCTGTCAAAACAGATGTCATACATAAAACCAATATTAATAATAATGCTTTTAAAATAAATGTATTGTTTAAACACATTCATGCACCTTGATGTAATCTTTAAAAACACTATAAGAAGGAATATTAACTGTATTTTGCATATGAAAATAAAGAAACTCAGAGTAGTTAAGAACATTTCCCAAAGGGATAATATTATGTTAATATGTTTCAAAACCTGGATCAGAATCCAAGTCCAAGTGCATAATATTTAAACTGCATGTTGATATTTGTTGGAATCTCATAAGTTCTCAAAGCAACAACAATTTGATTTGTTTTGAATTTTGAAAACAATAATGTATTTTTGCTTCTTTAATAAAGAAAAAAATCGTAAGTCATAGAATGTAGGCAAAGGAAACCTTGCAAAAGCAACAGTGGTAGAATAACTCTCTTTTATTTGATAGAGTAACCTGAAAAGATACCCACAGCTTCCACCTTGATTTAGACTCCAGAGTACTCTCAATGACCCGTATATTGTAGTTCTAATTAGAAGGTAGTCAAAGCCAGATAAGAAAGCAACTATTTACCAACATCATTTGCTTGTATTTATTTTACTTATTTATTTCTATAAATTTGGGTCATGAATTTGAAAATGCTCATGAATTCATCTTTTTCAGGAAGCCAATGGAATTGTTGGTATCACTTTCTGTAAGTTAAAAAAAAAAAACAGAGATTGAGGAGGTACATGAAGCAGAGCTTGTAACACAAGAAACAATTCTTGTTTATCATTTCAATAATTTTTATGTTCATATTTATAATGTACAGTATGTTGTTTTCAAATATTTCAAATCACAGATATATGTAGGTGACAATGTTTTATTGAATTCCTGTAACAGGGTACTATTTTAGGAAATATCTAGAATCAGGAAATCTAGTTACAGAAGACAATTTCCATATAATTTCAAAATTAAGAATCACCACTAGTGACTTATTTGTAATGGAAACTTATTTTATTGTGAGTTATTGATGAAAACCAAGCCTACAATCTTGACAGTTTTGCTTATCCTTGACAATGACTTAAGGATGTACTTATTGAGTACTTTCAGGAGGGTCTGATGCTGAATGAGGTCTGTAGGGAAATACTAGAATTGAAGGCCATAGTTTGTGGGCTGAGAACTTTGCTTTGTGAAATGTTTCAACCTAGAATAATCTACAGTCAGAAGACTCAGTGTTCTCAAAATAGCTGGTGCTCATTCTATATATCCAGTTAATAGGAAACAGGCTCTCAACACACACATATACTCTCAATGCTATTTTTTGCTTGTTCACACAAATTAGTAAAAGCAGGTGCCAAAGCTATTTTGATCCATATCAAGACTTGTCGTATAGGCAGTATGCCCATGGTTCTCCCGCTGTGAATCCCTAAAGGTTTCTTGAGTTACCAGATGCTGCCCTACTAAGCCCACCTGTTTTCCAAATCCAAACATCAGCCTGGTTTCATGAGCTATATGATGATGTTCAAGTTGTGTTACCTTTCTGTACCTCAGAGACCTTTCTTCGTCAGTCATTCCTCCAAATAAAACACACTGCTATGGAATGACCTAATTATGTGGTGTAGGGTTGTTAGCTGGTATGTTGAACTGACAGATGAAAAGAAGAGTCATGAAATTTAATGCTTATACAGTACTTTGGAAATCTTATAATAATTGAGATAAGGAGACTTCTTAGAATTATCATATTTGTATTTGAAAAGAAGGAATAATTTCACACTTTGCTAGACACAAATAGGAACACAGGAATATAACAAGAAAAATAAATCGAATAGAAATGAAGGTTCAGAAGACTATGGAAAAAGTGTCTAGAGAAAGAGGCAGAAGAGAAAGAAGTCAGTCCATACTGAGTAACACCACCCTGGGTCTTGGTGTAGATTTAAACACTACTGTATTGTTGGGGATGTGCTGAATTACTGAATGAGGGTTAGTAGTTTTTTGTTTGTTTGTTTGTTTGTTTTAATTTTGATTTTACCTGACTTCCATGATGGACTCACTTTATGATCATATACTTTCTTAAAGCTTATAGACCCTAGGATCATAAAGTGAGAAGTAGAACTATTCTATGTGACAGTCGACATGGAACAGCATTACAACATTTGCAAACAGTATCACTATTTATGATGATGATGCAAAATATGGCAGTGGAGGTATAAATATCAAAATACCATCCTGAGACAGTAAATGTATTTTCTCTTCCCTCATTATTAAAGTAAAAGGAGCCGAAAGTTTATCTGACAGTCTTGAACAAACACAGCAACAAGAAGTCATGCCCACGACATTATTAAGAAGCCAACACAATTGCCATGTTTACCTCTAAATAGAAACATTTGCCTTCTTTCCAACCACTTAACCACTTTGAGGAAAAATTGACTAGCTTCTGTGCATTACAAAATGTCCATTTTTAAGGATTTTTTGGGGGGAGAGGGGTACTGGATACTAGGGGCACTTTACCACTAGGCTAAATCTTTGGCCTCTTTTTTATTTTGAGACATGGCCTTGCTAGATTGCTAATGCTGGTGTCAAATTTGTAATCCTCCTGCTTTGGAGACTTCAGCCTCGGGAATCACTGGGATTACAGGAATGCCCTCCTGGCTCAAAGCATCTTTAAGAGCACTATTTTTTTTTTTTTTGAGTATCTATTTGGTACACTGTGCCATGTTGATATTATTTGATGCTAACTTTCCCATATCAAGTAAATATTTTTATCCCCAGGGATAGCAAGTTAACATATCTAGGGTTAAACAAAATGGTAGAGCCAAGATTGAAACTCACATCTCTAACACTACATCCATGAATTTTCTTTGGATTTCATTTCTCATTAAAAAGGAAACAGGAACAAAAATACTAAGGTATCCTAAAATGAACATGCTGGCAGAACCCAGAGGTTCACGTCTGTATTTCTGGTGAGCCTGAATGAACCTAACAGCCTTTGTTTGTGATAACATCTCCAGAAATGGAGCCTTGACCAGGGCCTGGAGGATTCCCAATGGGAAGGGTCAGTTTAGATAACCTCCCTAAGGGATGTGAAGCTATTTTTCAGAAAAGAAAGCTATGGTTAAACAAGATTTATCTGGAACTCTAAAAAGCCCTCTGGACTATTTTAGGCCTCTTTGGGGTACACAGAACTGACTATACCATGGGATATTCTGAGCTGCTTTTCAGTGAAACATCATTATGACAAGAGAGGCCCCTACAAGGCCTCTGTTGGCTTGGCTAAATGTTCATTCATTCCTTGATAGTCATTTACGTGGTGTAGGGTGATGTGTGCCTTCAAGTGGAGGAGATGTGTCAACTGATAATCATAAGGCAATTATCATACCTGCCGTACTGGAGATGTCCACATGTCTTTGAGGTTCCCCCAGAACTGGTCCTAGGGAGGCCAGGGTCATCTTGGAGATTGGAGGTAAGTGGCACTTTGTAGAGACTAGTCAATTGCCCTTTATGTAGGCAGAGAGTTTGTTAACCATGGCATGTCATTGTAGGGGGCCACACTGCACCAATCTTGTTTGACATGTAAAACCCAAAGTGTTTGAGGTGCAGTTCTAGCATCTCCATCTCTGGGGAGCTTTTCTTCCTCCCACTCAGTCCCAACTCATTTTCTAGCACTTGGTTCATATAACAACAGTGGTATTTTTTTTTTTTTTTTTTTTTTTTGTGTGTGTGTGTGTATGTGTAGGGGATACTAGGAATTGATGCTTAACCACTGAGCCACATCCGTAGCCCTCTTTTATATTTTATTGCGAGACAGGGTCTCGCTAAGTTGCTTAGGGCCTCACTTAGTTGCTGAGACTGGTTTCAGACTCACATTCCTCCTACCTCAGCCTCCCCAAGCTGCTGGGTTTACAGATGTGTGCCACCACGCCCGGCTTCAACAGTAGTATTTTCTAAACTTTGTTCACTTGTCTATTTTTTTCATTTCTCTGACAAACCTGTTCTATTTACAACAATCAAGTCAGGTTTCTGAAAAGCCTGTATTCAAACAGCGCCAGCCAATCACGAAAAAGACAGAACCTATAACGCCTTCACTTCCTGTTGAGAGGAGAATCACCTGGCTTCCAATTACTTAGTTCTGTGAGCAATTTGTACTTGAAGACTGTTGCTGGGTTGGTCCTGGGGCCATGGAAAATACCCATTCCTCTTCTTCCCATAGCTGTCACAGGTTTAATACTTTAAAATACAAGTAAGTTATGTTTATCTGATTTCTTAAACAAGGTTAGTTTGTGGAGTCAGTGACTTCTATCCCGTTTCCCTAGTTTTGCAGAGTATTCTTCACAGATTTAACCTGACAGCACAATGTGCATGTGATCAACAGTATAGAAAAACCACTTTTGCTTAATTACAGGGAGTGTGCTTTTCATGTGAAGCCATGTCTACATTTGAAAGAAGTCAAATATACAGTACATGTTAATTATTTTAGTAGTTATTTATATTTTGATATTCTAAGAAGTTAGAAAAAATGTACAAGCAGGTTGTTAAACTTTTTGGACATATGTTTATTTGTTTTGACTTTATAACATTTAAATTTCTAAAATGACAGGAATGAAAGCCATTGAGAAGAGGATGAAAATACAGATATTATATATCTATATTAAAATTGTATCTATTCACCATCTATGTATCCAGATATCCGAATGCGAAACTCTTTTGGGTCTCAGAATATGGCTGCTTACTAAACTGTAGCACCATGGAGACTGAGACCCAGGAGTTGATAACAGCAGATTCTGTGTTTTTTTTTTCCATTTGTTTTGCTAAAGGAGGGATGAGCAATTTAAGCTTTTTAAAAATTTTGTTCTAATTAGCTATGCATAACAATAAAATGTATTTTGACACATACATAAATGGAGTATAACTTCTCATTCTTCTGGTTGTACATGATGTAGATTTACACAGGTCATGTAATCATATATGCACAGAGGATAATAATGTCCGATTCATTCTACTATCATTCCTATCCCCATATCCCCCCTTCTTTTACTCCCCACTATCTAACTGAAAGTACCTCTATTCTTCCCTAGCTTCCACCTACTTATTGTGAATTAATGTCTGCATATCAGAGAAAATGGATTTTGGGGATGGGCTTATTTCACTTAGCATGATATTCTCCAGCTCCATCCATTTATCTGCAAATGCCATAATTTCATTCTTCTTTAAGACTGAGTAATATTCCATTGTGTATGTATACCACATTTTCTTTATCCATTCACCTGTTGAAGGGCATCTATGTTGGTTCCATAATTTGGCTATTGTGATTTGAACTTCTATAAACACTGATGTGGCTGTGTCATTGTAATATGCTGACTTTAAGTCCATTAGGTATAAACTGAGAAGTGGGTAATTTTTTTTTCTTTTACTGAAAGCTTTGGGATAGGACAGGATCAGACAAGAACAGTAGCAGAGGATATGAAACCTGCTCCAAACCCCTCCTTTTAGCCCAAGTTCAACCTTCAATGAAGCTCCAAATAAGAAATATGCATGACTGAAGGACTACTTCAGCAAATCTATCTCATTTTATTTGTTTTAAATGTCCCAGACACAAATTAGATTGTTCTTTTTGCTATTATGGAATTACCTGGCTGGAAATAAGATAGCACTTGATCAATGGTTTGAGAATTTTGCCATCATAACCCTCAACTTTAATAAATCATATTTATGGCTGAATAAATATGATTTGGGGGACATTTTAAGGGCATCTTTCCTAGAATGGTTCCCATACATTGAGCACATTGCAGAACTTCTTTTTTTCTCAGTAGAATCATGAATAATGCTTTTGTGATTGGTACTAATAAAATCAGCTCTTAATAATTTTAATGCGTGCATAATATGTATTATAACCTAGATTGTATTAATAAATTTCATTTTCTATTATGATTACAAAAATAAGCACACTGACTGTAAAACAAAATGTTACCATTGTCCTGGTGTATGCCCTTTACATACACTCAAGTCGTCTATACATGAAACTGAAATGGCGATTCATATGATATTAAATTGCTGAGAATGCTTGAATAGGCTGAAAGGCATCAAAACCTAATATAATATTCAGTACCTGGTAGTTCTTCTTTCCTTCATCCACAGCATCACATTGCATTTGAGCTCAGGGGAAATCACTAACCTCCCTGAAGTTCATTTTATTTAACAAATTCTAACACTTCATTTCTCTATGTATATGTTGATGATAGTGCGAAAAATGGGGGATCCATGATTACGTATGTTTATATTTTTATGTGATAATTATTGACTCCATACTAATAGGGGACAAGTTAGCTAAAATGAGGCTAAGTTAAGAGGCTCCTTACAATCAATTTGAAAAATTCTTTGTACTATCAGAGGATCAGGAAAACAGAATAATGTATATTTTTTTTCTGACACAAAGCAGAGTAAGCTCAAAGGAAGGCCTGGGTCTTGAATAAACCAAATAGACTTCAGATTTTTTTTCCCTATAACATTGGTTGCCTCACTACTCAGAAGCTGGCCCTGCATAGTGAGGCAACATTACTTTAATGTAAGCGGTTTTGATAAGAGATCTTTTCAACACTTACCATCCTACTGACCAAACCTTTAATCCAACTGGAAGCATTAAAATTCTAATATGATCCAGAAGCATTAGAAAGAAGGCCGAGGAAGAGGAGGCTACATACTTGTTCTAGCTAGTATTGTGTTGTGCAGAAAAGGAAACCGTGGCTAATTTGCTTTTTCTATGAAAAACTTCAGGAAATACAGTAAGCTTCTTGTAAGCTCCACCATGCCATTTTGGTCAAAAAAAAAAATATTTCTGTAAATTGTATTGTTTTGTTAATCTGATAACAGATAAGCCGAGAGAAGCTAACCAATCCAACTCTACTCATGAAAATATCTGAATGATTCCATCAGGCAGTTAATTTTGCTAGTCTGGGATTGTAAACTCACTTTAGAAGACAGACAGGTCATGGAATTCCTTTCCCATAAGAAAGCCTGTATGTATGTGACCTTTGCATTTAAGTCAGCTTTGTTTTTCTTTTCTGCAGCTTGGTAGAGAATTATGTCCCTAGCCCTTTTTTTTTTTTTTTTTTTTTTTTTTTTTTTTTGCCTATCTTTTTTCTCCTTTATAATCACTACACCAGTACTGAAACACAAGGTTAAGAGAGGGGTTAGAGTAAGAAAGCTTCGGAAAAACTAGAATCCTTTTATTAAAGTGAACTCAGCTAGTGAAAATATATAGGGAAGCATAAGAGAAGCACTCACGTAGTGGAGAGAGGATAAGCACTTTGCTATTTGAATTGAATTATGTGGCAAAATGAAGGGTAGATTCAGAGTCAAGACTTGCAGTTCCAAAGTTCAAAACCATTTAATGAAAAACAGAGCTCTTCACCATCCACAAAAAGCATTTCCTAAGTAGCCAGTTGCTTGTGGTACTGCAAAGAGAATTACATAGACCCAGCCCATGACCTTTAGAAAGGCATAAAAAGTTTAGAAATAAAATACTTCTAGTTTTGCCAAGTCATTACAGAAATCCTGTAGTAAATCTCTATTTAGAAAAACCCTCATAGAGAAAAATGTTTCAAAAAATCATCCTGAAGGAAAATAATTGAGATATTATGCAAAACTTTCCCCATTCAATGGTATTAACTAACTCACATGAAATTCCACTGATATATAAGGCTTCTTAAATTCTCCTGGTTTGGTGGGGGGGGCGGTCCTTGCTATAGGGCTGTATATATTTTAAAATGAGTCATGCAAGTGAATCAGAAAAATATCAAGCACAGTGGAGTGCTGTGTATCATTGTATTTTAAATAGCTTATTCTAAGAATTTCCTGTAGAAAATGAAGTTACAAATGCTGTCTAGACTGTTCACTATTTCAGCCTCTAACTAGTGAGCAAAGTATTAATGAAAAGACATATTAATTAAGTTACTGAGTTATATCATTCTTACAATGGTCTCAGACTATAGATATTATCACCTTCATTTTTCCAAAGAGGAAACTAAAGTTCAGGACCAGGATTTGAACCTTAGTCTGCAGGTTTGCAGAGCTGGTGCTCCTGGCCTGCACACTACTGTTCAGCATCGTATTATAATCTCTTTAGTTTTACTTGGGAAAAGAAAGCATCTATTATCTTTTGATTCTGTTTTATCCATTGTATTTTGTATGTGGCTCTGGTGTGCAGGTATTTTGATTGTATTATAGTAACAGGATTTTATTTAGTAGATGTATTTATTGGATTGCAAAGTCAGTAAATCCTGCAATTTGTCATTTGTTCAGAGTGCCTCAATTTGCTTAATCTTGATAATTCAATTATTTAGCTGTCTGTGCCTGAAAGAGAATACATTTTAAATTCTAAATTATTATTTTTTTCTTTCCTGTGCTAGTAATGATGAAGAGCATTCATTCACCTTGGCAGTTATAAGCCACAGACTAAGGGTGTGGTGTATAGCGTGTATAGACAATCACTTCTGTTTAGAATTAATTGTAGTTTATTGGGGAACAAGTGTTAATAACTGGCTATTGCTTTAGTTCAAGGAAAACATCAGAAGTGCCTACTTGGAAAATACCAGGAAATGACACTCTTGTAATTTTTAGTTTTCCATTTCATTTTAATTTATCAAATATAGTCAGCTATTAGACATTGTCTTTATTATTCCTGATTGTTTTATTCTTTTTGTACATTTACTTTAACAAAAAATATGGTTTCTAAAGAGCTACAGCTAAATTTTATGAAAATTTAGCCTAAAGAATGACAGGAAGGTCTGATTTATCCTCCTCTTTTTAAGTCTCACTTCAGGAAAAAACAGATATTATCATTATTCTGCCCCCAGTACGCAAATGGAAAAAACAGGGTGCCATCCAATGACAAGAAGTCAGAAACAGGTCTTGGGAATGACCCCGTGTCCTAATAAATAGGGCTCTATGGTCCAATCACTTAAAATTTACTTTTCTTAAGATATGGCATCTACTTTTTTAAAACCTTCAAGCTCCATATCCTTTTTTTTTTTTTTTTTAATTTAGAAACGTTAGGTTGTTTCTGAAGTTTCAGATCCTGCTCCTTAAATAGCTTAAGCTTTCCTTTTTCCCATTTTTATTAGCTCAGTACTTTCCCAGGGTAAGTAATAAATAAAGTTTCCCCTCTAGCCTACCTCAGATTATTATGAGACCAGGGTGTGCCACAAAGTGCCAGGAAATCAGTCAACACCACGTGGAAAGCTTTGGGGTTGAGGACACTCGCAACCTACCAGTTGTCCACCCTTAAAGTTCTCACTTGAAACCTAAGCAGGGACCTGGGATGGGGAAAGAAGAGCCTCAAACATGAACTTGAATGCACAATGCTGTATTTTTCCTAATCACTTGTTAATAAAGTGCTCAGAGTTCATGGTTTAGTTTTGAAGATTTTTCCTAGAGCTACTTGCAAAGAAAAATCATTAATAAATTCTGGGATTCTTTTCCTCTTCCTTCCCCTCTTCCTTTCCACACCTGTTACATGAGGGTTCTGCTAAATTTTCTAAGGGCTTTGAGGTTTAGCAGGTCTTCTGATCACTATCTATGAAGTAGCAAGAGGAAGCTCAGGCTTTGGCCAGAGAGATTAAGAAGTTTAGACACACTTAGATCTCTTGAGTTTATTCACTTGGCCTTAGAATGGGCACATACTAGTTATGCAAACAGAAATGTGTATTAACTGTTCTGTGATATAGAATACAGGACATTAAAAGGTCTGGGAAGGCATTTTGGAAATGATAACAGTGTGTGGACCTAACAGTTGTTTAAGGTTTCCAATGGACCAGAGCACATAAGATCCTTCAATTCAAGGGAGATCACAGAAATAAGGGTTCAGCTAGTTGAAAATTTGGGTCTGTTTTTGGTGAATTTTAAATAGCCCAAAGTATATGTATATGTGTAGGATTATAGTTTGAGAAGATGATAGAATTAGATTGGTTTCAAATCATAAAAGTGGTTTTGGTAAAGGAGAGACACATTAACATGCTTGAGATTGGCTCTTCCACCTGATGAGATCCACCAAAAGTACCTTGCTAGACAAGTGATTTAATCTACTGTGTTCTGGGAAGGTAACTGGCAATGGTGCAGGGCATGGACTGAGAGGGATGAAGCTAGAGGCAAGCAGATCAGATAGGGGCCCTTTCAGTGGTCTAGGTGAGAGATTCTGATTGTCTGTGATAGGAGGAAATTTGGAGTCCCTGTAAAGCTGGGATCAAACTTGGAAACTTGGATATGATATGAACTGTGAGGATGAAAGAGATCTCAAACATGGCGGTGTTTGTGAACTAGGATGCTTTCAAATGGTCTAGAGAACAAAAGAAAGAATTTGATTTTGGACATGGTGAATTTTAACAGCTGTCAGAGGCAGTTAGAAATGTATATATGAGGCCAAACAGAAGAATTGAGAGCTGGAATTACAGACTGCAGGTTACCAGCAAGAAGTAATGGCTGGAGCCAAGAGATCAGACTACATAAACTGCAGGAAGAATTTAAAGAGAGAAAAAAAAAAGAACTGGAAAAGAAGATTGAGAAATGTTCTCAAAGATGTGGTTGGAGAATGAGGAACTTGAAAGACAGAACTGACTGGAAGCTGAGGAGGTAAACCTCTACAGTGTCACCTCAAATGTGGTAGAGGAGGAGGATGTTTCAAGGAATGGGGTGAGTAACTATCACTAATAATGAAACTATTCCCTGGGAATTTGCAATCCTTGTGGATCAGGCTAGTACTTACATATTGCTTTTGAATCACAGAGAATTTCCTGGAATGCTTAATTTCCTCTCTCATTATACTACTCACCAGTCTGGGTATCCCCCAATCTCAACCCAGCCCAAACTAAGAATGTCCCAAAAGTCAATCTCTTCATCCCCAGATAAATACCATTTTGTTCTCTCTTCTCTAAAGTCTTATAGTTAGTATAACAGTTCTTTTCATTCACATGTGTGTGTCCTATTTCTCCGACTGGATTGTGTGATTTTTCAGGGCACAGACTATATTTTTGAACTTATTCATCTCTCTCTCTCGAAGTCTAGTAGAATTCTTTGCTCAAATAAGATGCTTGAAACTTTATTTTAATGATGCTATGATGTGAAATGTGGAAATATGTAAAGAGTATCATAAATCAATGAACTCATTTGACATAGCAATACCTCTTCTGGGAGTATGTTGCACGGGACTAATCTGAAAGGCACAAATGTCATAGGCACGCTCTTATTTACCAGAGTTCTTCAAACTTCTTTCATAGACTCAGTATTGTAATAGTGGAATAATTCTATGAATTGTGTAAATATTTCATTCAATGGACTTGTGCAGCTTTCAAAAACTTTGGGAACTGAAGTGTAAATCAATGGTAGAGTGTTTACCTCGCATGCACAAGGATTGATTCCCTGCACTAGGAAGGAAAACTATAAAGAATATTTAGAAACATAATAATTTTTTTTTAATCAGCAAGGCACAACATTATTTGTGCACTGTGGTTTCAAATGTCTGAAATGTGCATATGCAAAAGGTAATGAAAAATCATATATTAAAATGATAGATTTTAAGAAAGAGAAGTAGGATTGCAAGTGCTTTGTTCTCTTTGTAAATTTGCTGTATTCTCTTGTTGTTATAAGACATCTTACATAAAAGTATTGTTCTTACACAGGACCTAATAGTACGCAGTGAATTTTGAGCCATTAGAGCTTTCTGTTAATTAGCCATGACCTTGTGAGCAATAACTCTGCACTGTGGTTAGGATTCTTCTCTTGTTTCCACACAATCATCTTCGAGTTCACATTATTAATCCAAATGGGTCAAATAGACTAAATTAAGACAACACTTTAAGCACAGGCCCTTCCAGAAGTTGCAGAAAGGTATACACTTCAGAAATTCAAGTCATTAGCATTAGTGGTCCACTCTTGTGATGGCCTTTAACATTGATCAATGCCAGCAATTTGGTTTTAGTTCATACTTTTGAATAAGGGACCCCTTTGTCCTTTTAAGAAAGAGGATTAAGAGGGTGGAAATTCAAGAAAGGAGGAAGAAGCAAAAGGAATGGGCTCTGAAAGAACAAGGAACAGACAAAAAAAAGTCCAAAGCAGAGAAGAAAAGTTTTAAGGGTAAGATAAGTGTGTTGGCCACTCTCTGATGTTCTTTCTTCACCTTTTTCTCTCTTTCCTGCTGCTCATTGGAGCCTTTCAAACAGAAGCACTGTAGTTTCAAAAGCCATGACTACTTTTGATCTTTCCTCTCATCAGTATTCTGAGGTGGTCTCAGGAAGAAAGAGACCTACTCTCTGGATTCACAGAATGTACTGTACCAGAAGTTTAGGCAAAGACAAGTTACAAAATAAGGCATAAACAAAACACAGGTATTGGGAAGTGGGCAGTGCAAGTATCTGCTCATCAAGAGCTGCAAGATGCCTTCTTGAGGTACTCGCTAGCCTTTGCCATGTTGAGGTCCCCAGCTCTGTGTGTGAAAAGAGGGGATGAGAGCAACCCAGAAACTCTGCTACTTAAGCCAGCCTGAAAGCTTGTTACCCAGCGATCCTGGGTTCCACCACTGCACAAAGCCCACCACTGCTGACAGAAGAAAATGCAAACATCTGCTGGTAAACCACCTGTGGAGAGGTCAGAGTTGCAGACTTCCCTAGAGAAGAAGGCAGCCCATGCTGTCAGATATTACAAAGGCTGGGCTGGGAACATGAGTATGCTTTTCACCTGCTCACATATTCTGAGTAACCTATAAGGACAATGAAACATAAAGATATTGCAGTAGAGTGATGCTTAATTTTTACTACAATAAATCAAACACCTATTAGATTGATTCAGGTTTCAAAACTGAGACCGAAAGGAACAGACCCAAGATTTTTAAAATGACTTATAAATATGATTAGTTGTATTAATGTGTCATATAACAATGAAATATACAAATAGGTGCACCCTTCTTATATGCTTGGGTAGTCATGCTTAGTTTTTCTCAGGGATACCATTAGCCAAATTATTGACCTGCCCCACTAATCCATCAGGGAATCTCAGCTTCTCAGACCGTCACCCCTCCCTGGTTCCAGGGGCCTAGCTGTCCTCTCAAGAAGCATTCTCTTCCTGACCTACTCAAAAGGTCAAGTTTTTTGAGTTTTGTTTTTGTTTTGTTTTGTTTTGTTTTGTTCTGTTTTACACTCTCTGATGTTCTTTCTTCACCTTGTTATCTTACCAGAGGGGGCAGAGTTGTGCTTTCTCTCAATCACTGCATATCAACCTAAATCCTTGCAAGTGAGGATTTTTCTAATTATAAAAAGAAAATACAAGTTATTATAAAAGAATCAAATCAAATGTCTGTAAAAGAATCAAATACAGTTTTTATTTACAGACTCTGTCTACAGGAAGAAAGCAGACCTTTAAGTAAGCAGATTGGGTCATTATTAATAAAAGAGTGGGGAGGGACATAGCAGGGGTTTCTGGGGATGCAGAGCGGGTATGAATGAATGGTGAGAGTATCACCCTGAACACCTGTCAGGACACCAAGGAAGAAGGGGAGATTTGGGGCCACATCCTCACCATCACTTGTGAAGCTCTGTATCCGTGCACTCTTGGAGAAAGGTAGTGTCAGCTCTGTCCCTGAAAACAGCTGCCCACTATCTACTTATTTCTGTCCAGTGAATAAAAACATGGCCTGTTCGAGGAGACCCCAATCTTGCTTTCTTCATACTTGAATAAACTACTTTGCTTTGAATGCTATTTAGAACAGGGATGTATCACATTTTCCCTTGTAGTGACAAGAAAAAGAAAAAAACATACTCCTCCAGAGTTAAAAAGAAAAATTGAACTTCTGGTCCTATTTAAGTGTACAGCAGATATTTAAGTATTCCTGCTCTCTAGATTTAGAAGTATATCTGAAATAGCCTCATCTTATATTTGAACCCCATTTTACAGTTGTTGGTTTAAAAACAGATGCAAGTCCCACTCCTTGATTTTTCTGAGTCTTTTACTTCTAATGGAAGCCCTCTGACTTTCTCACTTACAGGATCAATGCCAGCTTTTTACATTCAACCCAGTGCTGGTTTAAACGTTAAAAACTCTTTACTAATTTTTAAGCTCATTACATTTCAATCTTACCTATTTCCATTTAAGATATCTCCAGATCTTTTTTACATGAATTTATTTATAAATAGGGTGACTATATGTCCTAGTTTTCATGAGCCTATCTTGGCTTACATGTATTGTCATTATTAATAGTGTCCCCTTTTAATCACCAAGTGTCCCAGTTTAGAATATAAATTACATGGTAACTATTCATAAGTCAAGTACGGATGGAAATGAGAAAAATGTTTTTAGATATTTTTATTGCAGTAAATCTTAAAAAGATTACATTCATAAAACCCTTCTCTCATAATTTTTTCGTATCTATTCAAGCATGAACTAAGCACCTCTATAAAAGACCTAATTTTTGGCATCATTTAATGTCACTTAAATATTTCAAAATCTTTCTAAATTCCAACAATGTGTCTAGAAGTCTAGAATGCATTTAAACACTGTCACGAACTCTGTGGGTCGGACAGTTTTTTTTTTCTTTTTAATTGTATTTCCCCAAAAAACCTGGGCAATAGGACAAATAATCATCAAGTTGCAGCTGTTTGGGGCATATGTGCCTTTATAATGTCTCTGTGTTAATTTTATATTATGCTGTTTCCTGGTACTTGAATTTTGTCTAACAAATATTTATGGGATGAGTGTTAATAGAATTTTAAATTAGGGATTTTAAAAAGGAGATTATGATAGGCCAGTAAGCCAGAAATCCATATTTGTATTATGTTGAATAGATTAATCACTCATGGTTATTTTTAGCTAAGGGAATTGACCTTTTGTTTTCAGTGAAGAAATAATTTGAGACTAAGAAATGAAAATTTTATTTAAAAGATCTGTGAGCTTTTTATTGGTAGTTTTTTAATGGGAGTTAATTAAAATATTAAGTTGCTTTTGTTTGTATTTAAAATTCTGAAAAAGCAATATTGATAAAATTCATGATGATTATTTATCAAGGAGACATTGTGTATTAGGTAAAGGTTTTCTGAACCAATCTTGTAAAATATCTATAATAAAGACACTAGAAGCTCTTAGGAACAAAAACATTATAGTTATATACATGATATTACTTTAAGAAAAAAGAATTCAGAGTATTTCTGTAAATACTCTTTCTGTCAATCACTTGAATCTATACATCATTAAGTATTATATAAGTAGTTGAATTTTAAGTCATGTAAACTCTTGGACTAAATTTTAGTGCAATGGAATAGAACATGATCCTTTCTGAGCAATGCTACGTGTCTCCATTTACTTATCTTTAACTATGGATTAAGTGAGACTGTGTGTGTGTTGGTGCAGGGCACACAGTTTGTGATGTCAGGCACTGTTCAAGTGGCATTGATTATAATCATCTTTGATATTATTTCAGACTCAACTGTTATTGTTCAAACTTGGCTAATGGGTACAATGGGTACATGTAAAGGCATTAAATGCAGGGAAATTTGAGCATCCTTTCCTTCAACAGACATTTATAAATTACCTCCCAAGCGTCAGACATGGCAGGGTAGTTCTATGCAATGAAATAAAGAAAAGGTAAAATAGTTTTCTGGTTCAAGAAGCTGGTTTAGCTGATGAATCCAGGGATAAAACTTTCCTTTCTATGCCAAGCCCCAGAACACCCTTTCTGAAAGCATTACTGATACAATTTTAACCTCAACCAGTGAAGTGTGATAGGAATATAGAATGTCAGAGAAATTGTCTTACTGCTTAAGAAGATGTGAACTTCAGAAATAAAGACAGTATCCATGCTAGTGGCACCCAGCCTTTCCATTTTCTTAGAGATTCAGCAGCAAATTCTAACACAATCGAGTGACAGATTTCTTAGTTGAAGCAGACATAAGTTTCACAAACACTTGTGAATTGGTTAAATGAATGGAAAATATTTTACATCCTTGTGTCGCAGGTGATTCATTCCATGGAAGGTAGCAATCCACTGAACCCCAAGCCTCAGCGACAGCATTCTGGCCTGTTTTTTAGAAGTTCACTTTCTTTTCTGAAAAATAGGATGCCAAGTACAAATGATGTGAATGGTTATACTACTTGTGAGTGCCTTAGATAATTGCCTTCAGCAAATCATACCCCAAAATTTCAGGGAAAAAAATCAATTACATTCCTTAACAGATGTTTTCCATGAAATGTTGAAGTCATTATTTGAAAGGGGAAAATCCAGCTGTTGGATTTACATGACAGGAAGACTTTGAAAATGATGAAGTCTCATATTCCCTTTAATTTATAAATGAGGAAATGGATTCAGTGGCACCATAAGTACATATATGACCTTGAAAATATACAGAGCCAAATCTAACACAGGGTTTCCAACTCCCAGTTTGGGATTTTATAGCCTTTGGTTTGCATGGCTCTTTCTTGCACACAATCCCTCCATCTGGTTAGAAGGGAAGATCAGGGGGACAGACTATCAGAGGGAAGGGATAAAAAATGTTGACTAACAGCCAAATTGACTAATTTTGTTTTGAGCAGTGACTGATCGAGTGTTCTCAGGGCACAAGGAGAGAAGAGGTCAGCCACATTTTCATTTTAATGCATTTTCATTAGTTCATCAAATGCTCTTTAGATGAGACTCTTAAAAGAAGTTTAGAAAATATTGAAAATGGAGAAAAATCTCCCTTTAAGTATGATCTTCTATGTTACATGATCCATTGAACATTAAGACTTCCTCTCTTTTCTTAACAATGACCTACACATCAAAGTCAATTCAAAGAGATGTTAAGAGTTTAAAGAAACCTAAAATAGCTGAAAGCTATTTCCTTATTATTTAATAAACCTCTGACCTAGGGCATATTCCATTCTTTACCATTTTTAACATCAAATTCTAGTTTGACATTGATTTTTTTTTTTTTTATGTTTTACCTACAGCATAAAATACAAAATGCCATTGAAAGCAAACCATATGCTTAGAGAGCCATCAGCTAATCCTGGGTAAAGTGAAGCAGTCAACTAAGAACAGAAATGCAGTAGGACAAATTGGTTTAGAAAATAGTAGAATATTGGTCATCAGTGCTGCCCAATAGTTTAATCAGCACTTTGATGCAATAAAGACATTGAAATTTTATTGTTTGTATGGAAAATGGTAAATGTCAAATGCTTTTTTCCTCTGGAAAAAGATGAATGTATAAGTAAAAATAAATTTAATATAATTGAGTTTAAAATGGCTGTTATAAGGTTGTAAGAGACTTAGATAATATGAAGATAATGATAGAGATGATAACTGTGATAATTTTGACAAATACTAATCTTTATTGAGTTCCACCTCTGTGCTCATTTACACTGCTCCATAGTTGGCAGTTTATCTACATCCTGTTACCTTGCAACAACTTTACAAGAGGGTGCCATAATCACCACTCAACAGATGGAAAAACCACTCACTTGTTCAAGTAACATTGATCGAATATTCCCTATTGGCTCCAACGTTCATGCATCAAAGGTTAGGGACAAAGAATGTTCTAGTTCCTGAAACTACACATGATTACTCTGTTATTCCTCTCTTTACATATGTATAAAATATGCTTCATAGTTCATGGCACATGGTGGGTATTAAAAAAAATAGTATTTACTTCCTGTGTCCTTGAATTGCAATGTATAAGAAAATACTAAAATAATTTGATTTTAAGCCATTGCCCACATGAAATAACTCCTAAACTCTTGAAATTGACATTTATAAAACATTTATTATTTTTTAAAAAAGAGACTGAAAAGAAAAAGAGACTAGAAAGAAAGTTAAAGATACAAAAGAAATCGTGGTGTTTAGCTCACCTCAGCTCAATTCATAGTGCTGCTCTGAATAGCAACACATACAAATTATCTCCAGAGAAGTATGATTAAAATTGTGAAATATCTAAAAGTCATGTCATAAAAGAAATAATGGGCAAGAAAGTGGTGGAAGGGTTAGGCCTTTGGAGTTTATGATAACTTATTTTAGATATTAAAGAGTACTGTAGTACATGGTCTAATGCCAGAAACTCAGGAGGCTTCACAGGTTCAAGGCCAGCCTCAGCTTTAGCAAGACCCTGTCTCAAAAATAAATAAATAAATAAATAAATAAGGCTGGGGACATAGTGCTCTGTGGTGAGACACCCTGGGTTCAATTCCCAGTACCAAAATAAAGATAAAGAAAAAGGAAAAAAAAAGGGAGTAAGAGAACGCAGTTACCTCTAGAAAAATAACAGAAAGGCCGAATAAGGGCCAATAGAGGAAAGGTATATGAAAGAGATTTCTGCCTAACATAAGGAGGAGCTTTATGACAGGCAGAACCACTCACATATGAAATTATGAGATATGCTGCTTAGTGAGGCATGCATTCTTTCATTCATTTAATTGTTTGTTCAGGAAATATGTATTGGATATCTCCTATAAAAAAAAATACCATATGGCATAGAAAGGGATCAATACCGTAAAAGCTGGGTCAACCAGGTGACAAAGGAAGCTCCAAGAATGAATAGAACAGCAACTGGGAAGGTCCACGCTGCAGAGAACCAAAGACAAGAATAAAAGCCAGATGACAATTTTACACTCAAACTTGTCATTAAAAGACTAAGAATAAAAAAGACCCACTTTCCCAGTGTGGCACTGGGTAGGTACTTGATGCAACAGACCCTCATCTGAGAGATCCTCATGTAACTTCTAGTGTTCTGAAGACTGATTTTCTTTTTTTTTTAATTTTTTTAATTGGTTGTTCACAACATTACAAAGCTCTTGACATATCAAATTTCATACATTAGATTGAAGTGGGTTATGAACCCCCAATTTTACCCCAAATGCAGATTGCAGAATCACGTCGGTTACACATCCACAATTTTACATAATGCCCTATTAGTAATTGTTGTATTCTGCTACCTTTCCTATCCCCTACTATCCCCCCTCCCCTCCCCTCCCATCTTCTCTCTCTACCCCATCTACTGTAATTCATTTCTCTCCTTGTTTATTTTCCTATTCCCCTCACAACCTCTTATATGTAATTTTGTATAGCAATGAGGGTCTCCCTTCATTTCCATGCAATTTCCCTTTTCTTTCCCTTTCCCTCCCATCTCATGTCTCTGTTTAATGTTAATCTTTTCTTCCTGCTCTTCCTCCCTGCTCTGTTCATAGTTGCTCTCATTATATCAAAGAAGACATTTGGTATTTGTTTTTTAGGGATTGGCTAGCTTCACTAAGCATAATCTGCTCTAGTGCC
Organism: Spermophilus citellus; assembly: GCF_964194105.1. Lineage (NCBI taxonomy): Eukaryota > Metazoa > Chordata > Mammalia > Rodentia > Sciuridae > Spermophilus > Spermophilus citellus. Next base: position 84,009,809 of record NC_138193.1, read on the forward strand.
ATCCATTTCCCTGCAAATTCTATGATTTTGTCATTTTTTATTGCTGCATAGTACTCCATTGTGTATAGATGCCACATTTTTTTATCCATTCATCTATTGAAGGGCATCTGGGTTGGTTCCACAGTCTAGCTATTGTGAATTGTGCTGCTATGAACATCGATGTGGCAGTATCACTGTAGCATGCTCTTTTAAGGTCTTCAGGGAATAGTCCGAGAAGGGCAATAGCAGGGTCAAATGGTGGTTCCATTCCCATCTTTCCCAGGAATCTCCAAACTGCTTTCCAAATTGGCCACACCAATTTGCAGTCCGACCAGCAATGTACAAGTGTACCCTTTTCTCCACATCCTCGCCAGCACTTGTTGTTGTTTGACTTCATAGTGGCTGCCAATCTTACTGGAGTGAGATGTTATCTTAGGGTGGTTTTGATTTGCATTTCTCTGACTGCTAGAGATGGTGAGCATTTTTTCATGTACTGTTGATTGAGTGTATATCCTCCTCTGAGAAGTGTCTGTTCAGGTCCTTGGCCCATTTGTTGATTGGGTTATTTGTTATCTTATTGTCTAATTTTTTGAGTTCTTTGTATACTCTGGATATTATTGCATCTTTTCCTTATCAATTGCCTTCAAAGGATAAAGAACAGTAGCAGTCTTTTTAGACCAACTCTCATAAACATCACCAGGTTTTACATAGACAGCAGTGATTTACAACTATGGGGGGTGGGCAGTTTTGTATGGTGGTTCAGTGTGTGAGATTTGGAGCCAGGGGATTCTGGCATTATCATGTATTAGTCATGTGACTTTAGGACAGTTATCAAATCTTTTTGCTTCTGTATAAAACACGGATAATAACCATACCTGTATCCTAGAATTGTAATAATGAAGATTATTAAATTACTAACGTAGCACATGGAAGTAGTTTAGTATAATCTACGTGTGAGTCATAGCCATTCTGAGTACCAGAATCACCTGGAATGGGATTTGAACAAAATAGATACCCAGCCTCCTGTAGAAATGTCTGATTAGGTGGCTCCAAGATGAGGTACCAGTGACCATATTTTGAACCACGTCTCCAGGAAATTCTGGTTCACAACAGAATTTGAAAATCACTTGTTGATGATCTTAAATTTGTACTTCTTCCAACATTATCTCACATCTAGCAAATATACATGGCCTTCTTGAGATGTAAAGAGGGAAAGAAAAACAATTGGATTATCCACATGATCACACCCATTGCTGTGGATCATGCTTAGCCCCTCTTTTATTCAGTCTAACTCTGGACTGGCCAAAAAGAGAATTTTTGGATGAAATCTGTGCAGTATCAGTGTCCACTGAATATCTGCAACTGACATCCCTAAGCCTCATATAACACAGCAGAGAGTGAAGCAAAGGTTAGCATCAGGTTTTCAGTGTGATGAAAATACAATATTCAAAGGTTGAAGAAAGATCACAAATTTACTGTCTTTTTTACATGCTGCCATGTAAAATGGTTTCTCCTAAATAAGGAACACTATAAACTTGCAGTACTTGAGAAATTTTATACCCTAATTACAATTTTTTTTTCATTTTTAAATAGTTTCTATCTAAACATACACGTACCCCCGCCACACACACACATACATACCATAATACAGAATATTTTTTATAAGTATTCCTATTTTTTCCCAAGTACAAATTCTATTATTTACTTGTTGGCATAGAACATGTGTTTTTGTTTTAAAGAACATTGAGTCAACCAATAATCCATCAGTGGTTGTGTAGAGACCTTACAGGTTTTCTGTAATAAAATTTGCTTTCAGTTTTTTTTTTTTTTCTATCAGTGACTGCTTTGTCAGTGATTTGTTGACACGAGTCAGAATTCTACTGTAACCTAACCCAAAATAGCTATTTTCCCTAACTCGGGGGGGAAAAGAAAGAATCATAAAACCAATCTAATTATATGATGTATGTGACTCATTTTATTACCACTGCCTTGCATCAATCTGAGAAGTGATGGATACTATCTGCCTCCGGCCTTGAATAAATATCAGGGGGAAGTTGAACAGAAGTGAGAAAACAATCTCTCTCCTTGAACAGGGAGAACTAACTTTGTCTCTGCCAAGGAAATCCTCAGAGAAGCTGACCTTTTAAGTAATGTACATCCTTAAATTTGGAGATTTATTTTGTACATAAGCTCAGAGAAGACCGGAGAAGAAGCAGGGGGCGACAGGGAGGGTATAAAAATATGATCAGGCAAAAGTTTGCAGGAGAGAGTTAACACTGACCTATTATGTCATTGAATTTTGTAGTGGTTTCCTCTTTTTTTCTGAAGCAATATCTGGGAACTTGGTAAAAAGGAAAGTTCTCAGGTTATACCCAGACCTACTGAAACAGGAACTCTGGAAGTGGGGCCTCACAATCTGTACCTCACAGGACCACCAGAAGATTCTGGAATCCTGCTTTTGAAGGAGCTCCTAACTCGGGAAGGAACTCATCTCTCTTCCCACTCTGGGAACAATTTCATTAAATAAGACTGTTGACCCATTCCCAAGGGCTTTCCATTAATGTAAGGAGTCTCTTTAAAGTCATTTGTGGGATTTTTAAGAATTCAACAGGGGGGTTAAGTCTTTCTTGCATGGAGCCTGGGGATGACCATTTCCCATTCCCCACCCAGCCTACCAAAATCTACTCAAATGTTCATCAATTTACATCATTCCATTAAGAGTAGCTTAGGATTTTAAAACAAGACTTAATGATGGCTAAATAATGGCTAGCCATCAGGAGAGCCAATATAAAATCACCTGCATAGTCAAAACCAGGTTGAAGTTCACAGATGGCAGGGCTTCGTAGCCATACACAAATCACCATGGCAGTGGAGACATGAAGACAATGCTGGGACAGCCAGATGTGTTAAGGACATGTTAGTGTGGCCATATCTACCACAGGCTCTAGCCTAAACTGCTCAAGTTCAAATCCTGATTCTATAGCAACATTACAAGGTAGCACTTTTATGGATCATGTTTTACAGATTAAGAAATGGGAGTCTTTTGGCTCTATTTTAGTGTATGTAAGATAGAGATGATGTTGTTGATGATGATGATGATGATAATAATAACAATAATAATAATAAAAACATTTGTTGAGTGCTTACAAAGTACTAAGTAGTAGACTAAGCAATTTAAATGTGTCATTTAAGTTTTCCCAGTATCACTATAAGTTAGTTATTGTTATCTCCATTTTGCAGATGAGGAAATTGAGGCCCAAGAAAATTGAATATTATACCCCAAACTATACTATTTAATGGAAAAATTGCTATACAGAACCAGGCAGTTTGGTTTAGCTATTACTGTACTTAATATGATATTAATCAAATTCTAATTTTAGATCCATCATTATTCAAAAATTGTACAAAGACACACAAACATCTCAGAGTCAAATATCAATTATTCCTGGATAACTTGCCTGGCAAACACCTTTGCATTTTTCCATTGCCACTCTCTTTGTGTAGCATTTTTCTGACTCTTCCTGAAGCTTCCCATTTCACATATTTAACTGATCATGTGTCATAAACTAACTTAGAAATGCTATTTAATCAATAAAAATGGTGAAAATGGTTTCTTCATTGTTTGCAGTCCTTGAATTCAGACTTATAGCTATTTTGAAACAGATAAACAAACTTTAGGAATGAAAAGCAGCTTTGCTCCAAAAATTCATGATCTCAGATGAAGTGTTAACAGGCTTTAAAATATAAAATATGTTCCTAATTTTAATATTTATACTGAACCAAGTGGACTTTTTATACAAAACATGTTTATCAGTATTTAACCAAATTCTGTGTTCATATACAACTTTCAAATTAATAAGAAGAAAATCCTTCTAGTAAGTCCTTTAAATTCATTTAGGACTTTTCCAATAGAGAAATCGCATTGCTTTGTAGAGGTACCAAAATATATTCAAGTGATGTTTCTTTTAGTAAATTTCTTTCCTTCCAGTCTTCAAGAGGCAAGTCTCCTGAGTCTTGGGTTCCTTTTGTCTTGAACTGCAAAGGAAAGTCCAGTTTAGTCCCAGAATCATACCAGTCTGAATGGATCCTGTGCCACATAGACCAAAAATATCTTTATTGATCATGATCAGAACCAATCAGCAGCTCCTTTTCCACCATGCATACCAAATCCAAGAGTCATAGGTACTCAGAGAAATGCAGGTCCTTCGGGGAGAACAAGAGATTTTCATATCATGTTTTTTCCATGTCATGTTTGTATGCCAAACTTATGAACAGTTTTCTACATAGAAGGTCTACAGTACATAATTTAAATTGGCCTAGGGCCATTGCAATTACTTATCTTGGTTGTATGCCCAGGTTCATTTCATGATACAGCCCAGTGACAAGTTTTCTCAATGCAAGAAACTTTTGGGTATTTCCCCCCTTTTGTTTCTTAATGTATTACAACCATGTGCCAAAGGCTACAAAGAACTGAGGCAAAATTTAGATAAATTCATATCTCTGGAACATGTTACTGGAAACTAGCTCTCTGATATGATTGCTGCTCTAGCTTTATGAAAAAAATCTTTAGATAAATATTCCAGAAGGTTTATTTTGGACAAGAGAGTGACATTAAAAACCACCTGATCCATTTTTTATTTGCCTTTATTTATTTTGACTACTTCTTCAAACAGATATCTTTATTTGGGCCACATTTTAAGTGACATGTCAACTTTAAAATTCTCTGTCCTTTTCTCTTTTCTAATGCTAGTTCAAAACTAACCTAGTTGGATCTAGCCCAATGTAGATACAAAGGCAATTGTATAGATTTAGCCAACTAAAATGCATAATAGAATTCTTAGAAAAGAAAATGTTTACTTATTTATCTCAGTTCAACCTAATATCATCAAAACAGCAAACTTGACTTAATATCGTTTATTCAGAAATTGTTAGGTTTGGGGATTTAATAGCAATAATAATGAAATATGAAATAAATATCATACTAACAAATCCAACAAGGAAAAACATGATCATTTCAAAAGATCTATAAAAAACAATTAATAAAACCCAACACTTATTCCTAGCTGAAAAAAAAGAAATTATCAGAAAAGCTAACAACAGAAGGAAAGTTTTTCAATTTAATAAAGGACATAGTGAAAATTCACTTAACAATGAACAATTAAATGTTTCCATCCTGAGATCAGGAATAAAGCACATATGTCTGCTTTCACCACTTTCATTCAACATTGTACTGAAGGTTCTAGCCAGTGTAATAAAACAAGAAAAAGCAGGCATCTAGATTATAAAGGCATAAATAAAACTCTATATTTGCAGACAACATGGTTGTCTGTATCAAAAAACTGATGGAGTCTACAGAAGTAAAACTATTAAAACTAGTCAGTGAGTTTAATAAATTTTCAGGATAGAAGATCAACTTATAGAAATTGTTTTTCTATATACTAGCAACAAATGTAATAGGATTAGAAAACCAATACTATTTATAGTATCATCAAAGTATGAAATACTTAGGGTTATATCTAACAAAAGATGGACACAACTTTTACATTGAAATATCCAAAACTTCCCTGAGAGAAATTAAACAAGACCAAAATAAGTAGAGAAATGTACTTTCCTTGGGTCAGAAAACTCAGTATTTTTATGACATTAATTCTTCCCAAATTAATCTAAAGATGCAACATAATTCCAATAAAAATCTCATAGGCCTTTTTTTGTTTGGAGTAGAAATTTTTAAGTTCTTTAAAAAATGTACGTGGAAATAAAGAGAATCTAGAATATGTAAAGTAACTTTGAAAAAGAAGGACAACATCACCGAGGTAACATGACCTGATTTCAAGATTCATTTTATAGTTGCAATAATTAAGATGGTGTGGCAGTGGCATAGAAATAGAAGTAGGTCAATGGAACAAAATAAAGAGTACATAAGTTGATCCATACATATATAGACAGATGCATTTTTATTTTTTTGTTTGTTTCTGTTTGTGGCACTGGGGATCCAAACCAGGGCCTGGCACACACTAGGCAAGTGCTCTACCACCAAGCCACAACCCCAGATCCTGTCTGTTTTATTTATTTATTTATTTACAAAAAAAATGCAAAGACTTCATGGGAAAGCAAATGTTACTGCATTCCATTGGATACCATATGCAAATAAAAATAAATTTTGATCTATGCCCCATACTCTATAAAAAATTAATTGTAAAACATTCTTTAAACCTAAAATAAAACCTAAGCTATAAACATTTAGGAGAAAATAGAGGAGAAAAATCTTTGGGGACTTAGGTTAAGCAAAGATTTTTTAGATATCTCATCAAAAACATTTTATATTAAAATTAATAGAAGTTGAATCTTCTATTGCTTGAAATATACTTTTCAGTGAATAGAAATACTGACCAGACCAAAAAAAAAATATTGGCAACTAACACATCTAACAAAAGATTTCCATCCAGAATATATAAAGAATACTCAACAATGAAGAAAATGTATTATGAAACTGGCAAAAGAGTTGAGTAAATATTTTGCTAAAGAAAATATGCAATTTCCAAATAAGCACATGAACAGATGCTCAACACCATTAGACATTAGGGAAATGTAAATTGAAACCCCAAAGAAACATCACTGCACACTAAATAGAAATTTTTCAGATTTACCAAATTGAGCACTTGAAATATGTTCAGTTTGTTACGTGTCTGTGATACCTCAATAAAACTGTTAAGAAAAACACTAAAGCAGTAGACCTCAAAGACAGGAGACTAATTGTGAAAACATTCAAGATGTAAAATTAATCTGCAAAATCGCTAATTGGTAAAGCCCAACATTGTATCATGCCATGATTCCAAATCTAAAAGTAGAAGCTTCTATTTTATTTGTGGGGTTAGCTTGGTATTCAGTTCTGTGGTGCATTTTTCAGGGCATGCAGTCCATTGGTTTTGGAAGTAGAAGTCCATCCTTGAAAATACTTGTGAAATTTATGAGAAAATGTGTTTCTTGCTATATATTTACATATACATATTTGTACTTATATATTTATATAAATAACCGAACTAATTTATGCTTTTATGATGTGTAGAGAAAAATCCCTTCAGAATCATATACTGAATATAAAAACAGAATCAGTACAGTTTCCTGGACCACTGTTAGAATATGCTTGTTGCACATATCCTGGGGCACCATTAATATAATTGATGATGAAAATAGCACTCCTCACAGTTGTGCATCAGGATGACCCTGGTGGTTTAGTCCTTTGGAATATAAACATGGTCTATTCTTGTAGCTTTCAACCTCAGGAATAAGCACACAGGGAGACTCAATGCCCCCTTTCAAGAGGACATTGCTGTGTGCTAAAGGTGGTTAACTAGCTAGCAAATGTGCCTGTGGAGGTGATGTTCCTGTAAACTTTGCAACAATGCGGAGATGACTCGTATGTTGCAGATATAAAGTACACAGTCTAAAGTTTGAGGACAAATCCTAAAATATGACTTTTGTATTTAGCCTTGGAAGAAGATGGCGATTCAAGAAATCAAAAAGAGTGAAAAGGAGCTGTCCCTCTTGCAGATACAAGAGAGGAAGGAATAGGAGTAGGTCAATTCCCCAGGTATTGGTTTCCTTTCACAAGTTTCCCTTTGTATTGACTTATATTTGATGTAGAAGAATTGAGTATTTTCTGAGAGTGTGAAGATGGCGAGGACAACTTAATTTATTTTTGTCAGAGACTTTAAAAGATATTTGTTTTAGGAACAGATAACAATAAGCCAGTCTTGCAAACAAGACATTCAAAACAAAGTCTATTTTTAACATTTTAAATTATACAAGTAATCCCACATTCGTTGTAGAAAAATTAAAAGATAAGACCACAACGGTAACAGCAGTAATAAAAACCAGAAACTAAATCTTTGTATAATTACACTTCTTGGAGATACAATTCTAAATAATTTAGGGATGTCCTTCCAGATGTTTGCTTTGTGTATGTGTGTGTGTGTGTGTATATATATATATATATACGCACACACATATATATTTATACATACACATATATTTATACACGCACATATATTTATACACACACACACACATACACATACACCATACACAGACACAGACACAACCTCAGCCAGGGTTGTTGCTATAACAGACCAAATAACAAAACAATGGGTGAGAAGTCAGTGACCAAGCTGTTACCCAGTATTCAGATTTTAACTGTGCCCCTGCATACTTCCTTTATCCTGCACTTTTCTCCTTAGTTCCCAGTTATGATCTGTTTCTTACTGTACTCCACACAATCTGCGAAGTCTTATTGGGTTAGCCCAATTATTTTTTGATAGGGTAACCCTTTAGGCAGCCTTGACTGAGGCTCTCTAGGTTGGATTTCAGGATGGGCTGGGTCTGCACCAATTTCATACATCTGGAAGAAAAGAAAAGCTTCAATACCTATCTGCTTTGTACTTCATAATTGCTCAAAAAATGTGAGTACCTCCTGATACCTGCTGGCATGGATGAACTTGAAAACATTATGCCAAGTGAAAGGAGCCAGAGGCAAAAGACCATATCGTGAATGAATCCATTTATATGAAATTTTCAGAATGAGCAATCCATATAGACAAAAAGTAGGTTAGTGATTGCCAGAGGCTGAGAGGAAGGGGAAATAGGAGTGGCTGGTATTGGGTACAGGGATTCTTTTAGGGTGATTGAAATGTTCTGAAATTAGAGAGTGGTGATGATTGCACAATCTTGTGAAAAACATTAAATGACTGAATTATCCACTTCAATAGGTGCTTTTATTCTATTTAAATTATCTCTTAACAACAAAAAAAAATTGTTAATTAAGTAAAATATTCAGGTATAATGATTTATTTACACAATGTAGCCTGCTTAGATATTTGGAAACATTTGAGAAACAAATTTTAGGGAGATAGTTGGGATTGTGGAAGTACAGAAAAAAAAAAGTGCATTTAGTCCTTTCAAGCCTAAAGTGCTTCTTCCCTAGGGAGGAAGTTCTCTTGATGACTGTAGAGAGAGCAGTAGCAGATACCTGCACACATATTCCTATGTTGAAAATGTATCTCCTGTCATGAACCTTTGAAATGCCTCTTCACTGCATAGGTAAATATAGAAGAAGCAAGGTTTGGCCTGAAGCACTGTTATCTTGGTCTCTGTCCCCTCAAAAGCTAAATCCAGTAAAAGTAATGAAATGTCAAAAATAACAAAAAACAAGTTGGATTTCCCTAACAGAGGCCATTTTTCTGCAACATCACTGTTTCAACTGGATATTTCACCATGTTTAGGAATTGTAGGTGGAATACACATAATTTCAACATCTTTAGTGAGCTATGGAGCTCAACTGTCCACAGGACCCTGTCCCCTAATTACTTTGGAAAGCCATCTTTCCTATTCACTCTTCTCAGGAAAGTTAATAATTCTGTCTTCTCCAACTGCTGAGAACATGCCCTATTTTAAAAGGTCTCTAGAGGAAATGCTTCTTCAAAGAGATAGGACCACAAAGATTTGCCCTATACAGCATTCCCAGTGGAGCTAATCAGCCAGGTGTTTGATCTCCATGGCGTCTACCTGACTCTCTTCTTCCCCCGCAGGACTCAACCACTCTCGGAAATAATTGTGAGCACAGTACACCTTTAGGGGTTTGTTTTTATTTTGTTTTGATGTCTATTTTTTTCCAACAGACAAATTCCTTCCGCTTACTTAGTGAAGTATTGCACTAGGATATTGGTGATTCTCAGAGGTCCTGGTGGCTCAGAGGCTTAGAGCATCACTTGAGAGTAACCTCCCAAGCTTCTTCTTGACATTTCCTGCCTGGAAGAAATGGCCCCACTTCACTCAAACTAAAGATGGTTACTTTCTATCATTGCATTAATATATCCTGGGGCTCTTGCAATCCATCTCTTATGATGTCAAGTTCAGTCTTGTCTCTTTGCAGAAAAAAAAAAAAAACTCTGATGAAGTACAGACTTGCCCAGGATGACCCAATAAAATAAAGATTGAGAATCGAAGCCTAGGGATCTATCATCGGGGTATTTCCCCATAGCTCACCATGGTACCCCACTGAAAGCTTCATACCATTCCATTTAGATTCATGCTTCTTTCCCAATAGGAAGAATTATTATGATAATGTCACTACATCAACCATGAAGTACATGTTCCCCAGAAACCAGCAAAAACAGATGCTACATTTGAAAGGCAATTTGGTGCTGTTGTAGAGAACAGCAATTCTCTAGCAGTTCTGTATATTGGGCCAACATCAGGTTGCTGAGGCTTGAAGAACAAGACTCTCTTGAATAGTGTTTGCTTTAATTGGTATCATTTTATCCATTTATTTTTCTGAATCTCCTGGCAGTGTTTTCCTGCTTTTAAGGATGTCATACTGGCAACTATTTTTGGAGGTGGCTGTTCAGGATGTTTCGTTATCATAAACCAGTTCTGCCAACAGCAACTAATGCAGACTTCAGTACCAACTATCCATTTTCCCCTCTAGATGGTTTCGTCACTTGGCTGTTATCCCATTGGACTTCCCGGACCAAACTAGATAGAACACAGGACAGTAGTCCTCAGCTGACATTTGTAAATTAGCTTCCTCTCTGAGAACAAAGTGTATTACTGATCAGACACCTTAGGTAACCAGGAGCCTGGGTTAACGGTGCAAAGAAATATAACAAGAGACTGTATCCCCTGGCCAATTTCTAAGCCCAAAGTGAGTGTTAGTCAAAGGTTTTTGTCTTCTTGGTTTAATTCTTTAAGTCTTTTAAAAAACTTTTTTCATTATAATAAAAAAAATACATGACATAAAAATCACCATTTTAACCAGTAGTGTTCAGTATATTCCCATTATTGTGAAACAAGTCTCCGGAACATTTTCGTTTTGCCAAACTCAGACTCTATACCAATTAAATGATCCTCCTTTGTTCCCTTCCTCTCAGTCCTTTTGGTCCTTGATTACTATTGTTCTACTGTTTCTATCAATTTGACTGCTTTCGATACCTCCTATAATCAATGGCATCATATTTATCTTTTTATGACTATTTTATTTCATTTATCACAGTGTCCTCAAGGTTCATCCATATTGTAACATGTAACAAGATTTCCTTCTTTTTAAGGCTAAGTAATAATCATGTTGTGGTATGCATTTACCATACATGGTTTATCCTCAGTGGATAGACACGTCTTTGCTTTAGCCTCTTGGTTAGTGTGAAGAGTGCTGCTGTGGAACTTGGGTGTGCAGATATCTCTTTAGACCCTGCCTTTGATTCTTGTTGAATGTGTGAATTTTTTACATATTTATTATTTTTAATGTATGGACTAAAACCCAACAGGGCTTTATGATCATAAATTTAGTAATAGTCTTCCTTAAACAAACAAAAACTCAGGAATATATCCTCTGACTCACCACAATATTCCTTCAGCCTAGATTGGTGGAAAGTTTTAGCTTCCCCATTCTCTGGATAGGAAAATTGGAGCAATAATGTTCCTTCACATAGCCAACTAGCCGTGGAACTTGGCCTTGACTTCAGGTCTGCTGATTTCCACCTAGGTACAGGAATCAACATTGGGGCTTAATTAAGAAACAGTATTCAGAAAGGAAAGGTTTGCCATTATTTGGGCAAAGGCTTACTGACTTTGGCAACAGGACCAAGTGTCACACTTTCCTTTGGCAACTGTGGTTATTTCTATCCAATTGCTATATATTTCCAAGAATGTTCCCTGTGGGACTATTTTGGCTTCCATTTATAAAATGTTAAGGGATAATAATACTTACCAAATACATGTCTAAAAGTTTGCACTGAAATGTTCCATGCTCTGTACCCCCTTTGCCATTTCCTTCTTTTCATTTGTCCTCAAATGCCCTTACACCCTCTATATTCCCCAGCCCTTAAGTTCTGCATCAACATCAGACACTTTTCTATTCCTGCTTCCATGTTAAGATAAGTAACCAAAAGATTTTCAGCTTGCCATCCCATTATGTAACTCCAAATGCCAACATCATTTCTTATCTTTGTCCTGCCATCTGACATTAAGGCTACAAGCTGCACACTGCTCCTCGTTGCCTTCAGTTCATAAATGCACACACTGCCAGGTTTTCCTCTTACTCAAGTTCTCCAAGCTTATCTGCTTGCTAGCTCACCATCCTATTTATGCATGGTCAGATGTCAGATGCATCCATAAGGAGCAGGAGCATCCCAGAATAGATAGTGTCTTGGAAAATGCATTCATCCTCACAAACCCTGTAGGGGAAAAGACACAGCTGTTTAGGAGTGTGCATTTAAGATGCACCAAGCAACAAAATGAGCCATTCCAATTCAGTTCATCTGCAGTGTTCTGTGTACACGTTCTTTGTCATACACACACATGCACACACATGCACACACATGCATAAATGTCCAAAAAACAGTACAAACTGCCTTCAAAAAACAAAGGCAACTATTACTTAAAAGCCTTGCTTTCTTATAAATATCCATACTGCATCTGGGTTATCCTGGAAAATAAGCCTTCTTCCTTCTCTTGTAATATTTTTGGTAAATATGTCCATGATGATACACCTATGTTAGTGAAGTAGGTAGATGTTGATCTGTGGTATGCACAAATATCATTTCTCTTACATGTGGCCAGAAAAATCAATCATTATAGGTACCAGGGAGTATGAGGATATTAGAAGTTTGTTCATTTTTCTAATGAACTTTTCTTGAGCATTTTCTATGGGTCAGATGCACATCAGATATTGAAATAATAATGTCTTTTCCTGACCCACGTGTGCAAAGCTTCTGTAGCTTGATTTTTCATTTACGCTATTAATTTACATGACTGTCTTTCCCCCCTAGCTCAGTGGAGGGGGGTACTAACTAGGGGTAATTTTATCCTTCAGGGGATATTTGACAATTTGTGGAGACAGTTTTGATAGTTGCAACTGAGGAGATACTACTGATATCTAATGGGTAAAGGCCAGGGGTGCTGGTAAATGTCCTACAATTCATAAGACAGCCCTCCTCCACAAAGAATCGTCAGCCCAAAACATCAATAATGCTTAGATTGAAAATTAGTGCCCCAGACTATGGGCCCTTGGGAACAGGAGCTGGGTCACAGTCATCTTTCTACCTCCACTGCTTCAAGTGTAGAAGGGCCTCCCAAGTGGCAACAGTCATATTTGGTGTGGCATTCTAGGACTTTTAAGGTGAATAGGCTACACACCCTTTTCCTAGAGAGTTGCTGCTCAAATGTGATCTGTAGACCAGCAGAATTGCTATCACCTAGAGATTCATTAGAAATACCATACCAAATCTCAAGCCGCACCCCAGATCTACTGAATCAGAACTCATTTGAACAAGCCCTTTAGGAGAATCAACTGTAAAGTTGGAAAGCAGTGACCAACAACAGGTTTTAGAGTCCAGTCAATGGGGTGAGTAGGCTGTAGATGCAAGAAAGCAGAGGTCCAGGTTCCTACGGCCAGGATGAGCAAAGGGGGTCTACCTGGGTTCTCTGATGGAGCATAGGGTCTAGGCAAGCATAAATGAGGCCCAGAGAACTGCTGGGTTGAGGACCTTGGAGACCTCATTGGTAGTCCAGGTGAAATAATGCAGTCCCAATGGGTTAGAAGGCAGTAGCAGGGACACCTTAGCCCAAGTGGCAGCAGCTGGGTCATGCAAAGGGGTGGGACGAGACTCTAGGCAGTCATGCTGAAGAGGAAGACTGCCAAGCAGCATTAAGAAGGAGGCTGACAGTGGGAAAGGACAGGCCATTTGCCAGACCCAGGAGAGGCCGAGGCTCTGAGACTGCGGGGGTGAGAGGCAGCAGCCCAGACTGGCTACAGGCTGTTCATTCCATCGTCTGGGTGGCTCGGGTTCATTAGGGGAATCAAGTTACTCAGAGTCATTATACAATAGCTCATAGTCCTTCCAGGATTTGATAATGTGGTAATTAACATGGGGATTCCAGGAATGTTTTGGATTGGAGTTCTGTCTGTAGAAGGCTGATGTGTCTGGAATCTGGATATTGAAAATTTTTATTTCAACATTCCCCATATTTCCTTCATGAAGGATCATGGGGAAAAAAAAGAGCAAAAGGGAAAATAAAATCTAAATGGAAGGAAATCTCTCAGGGGTCAATCTGATAGCATTTGTCACTTTTTCCAGCAGCCCTTCTCAATCTGCTTGTGATCAAAATACTACCAATGTGTTTCAATATTGTGGCCCTTTACATTTCATGAGAGATATTCAAGGACTTGAATATTGTGCTTTTGTTAATTTGCATTCATTTCAAAAGTGACTGGAGTCCTTTCTTAGGGAGACTGTTACTTAACCCAGTTATCTTAGCAAATGACATCTTGTTGATCAGGGTCCGCGTCACAACCTCACCATGATGAGGAATATTTTACTTGCTCAGGAAGATGAGGAAGAATTGTTAGCTGCTCTGTATGGCTGGAGGAAAACCCAGGCCCCTTAATGGAGCCAGGGGTCTTCCTTTCTCTAACCTAGGTTAGCTTCAGAAATTACATGTGTCTGACTTCAGACTGGAATAAAGTGAGGTCCTGGAAAACTCACAATCCCCCTCATATTGCCAAGCGGACAAGTTTCCTAATCCTCTGGGGAATCACCAAGGATGCCTCTGAATATATTCTTAAGGCAAATTTTATTTCTGAGTTTTGTTTGCACTTTTGTTTCCGATTGTGACCAGGCCTTGCAAGTCAATGTGTCACCATGTCTACTTTGCTTCTTTTCTCTTCCTCCAGTACCTTCAGGAGCCCACAGGAACTTTTGAAACCAGAGGCCTCAGGTTTCCCTAATTTAATATGGTCCAGGAGGGCAAAGTCTAGTTAATGGAACATTTTGTTCTTGAATCCTGGGCCACACTTGCCAGAATTTGGTGTACCTTGCCCACACAGCCCATTATATAGCAACAGTATCAACGTGTGCTATGTAATCGTATCTTCTTCTACTTCCTCACCCAGTGTTGGCCCTGTGAGAACCCGGACTACTGCTGTGACTCTGAAGGTGACCAGTATGTTTGCAGCTAGGCAGATAATAAGCCTTAAAGTAAAATCTCCTCCTCTTTGGGGAAGACTCTTTCCTACTCAGGGGAGCAGGAACAATCTAGATTTCAAGCACCCAAATTTCTAAAGCAGTGAAGAATGAGGTCTTGGGAATCATCCAGAGCTGGTTGCAAATCCTGGCTTCACAATTTACTAGTTGCATGGCCTTGTGTTGGTATGTGACTTCTCTAAGCCTGTTTTATCATCTGTAAAATGTGTGTCAAATCAATAAGAACTTGAGAGGATTTCTCTGAGGACAGCATGAGGTAGTGCTTAGCATAGTGCTTGGCATAGACTAAAGGAACCTTCCTAATTTTTACCAATTGCACTTGGCTCACAGGGAATATAAAAGCAAGCTCCTCTTGTTTTCTGTTTGTCACCAAAGCAAGAAATAGGTGTTTTGCCTGTCATTCCTTTCCCCTTTGGAAACCTTTGTACTGTGTATTGACTTCCTATCTCTTATCCAGGATTACCATGGAGGTTCTAGGTGTGAGGAGATGTGGAAGTTTAGGGATCTCAGGTATACTCACAGGAGATTCTTTTGAAGATCTGGCCACTACTTTGTCCATACTACCCTAAGCTCATTTCTAAGGGGAAGAGATTACTCTCTGTCAGTCACTCATTTTTCCTAAGAGCATAGAATACAGTCCAGGACTAATTGTACCCTCTTCGAGCCAACTGCATTTCCACTCTGAAGGATGTTGGGCAAAGGCAGGTGGAAAACTGTTGCGGGTACAATACAGAACAATAGAATTAAGGGCGAGAAAGAACATAGGCAAGAAACCAAGACTCCAAATTCTCTAGATGGCCACTCTCACAAATCTAAGTGTTTCCAAGTCACCTCTTGAGCACCCCTTCCTGAGAAGCAGGCTAGTCATTTCCAACTTTCTTTGATCTCCCTTTTTCCTCTGGATGTCACATCCAGTTTGGGAATAGGACAAACAGATCTCCCAGGGTTCTCTGAATTCAAGGTGAACAATCCAAGTGGAGGATGCATTTGTCCACTGTTTTGTTAGAGAACAAAGGGAAATAAAGAGAAAGAAAAGAGGACAGTCTAACTGGCGACAGTGCAATCTTTTACTAAAAGTGTCTCTACTAAGTTTCTCTCCACCTCATGGAAAGCAGGACATCACTTAGGCAATCAACTCCTTTCATGGATAATGAATGTGGACATCTTTCCTGGCATTCTGGTGGCAGAAGATGTGGAAACAAATTGTTTGTGACATAGGGCCACAGAGACATTAGCTGGTAGGTGCAGCCCACAAACTCTCGCTACTCAAGAGAGGTGGGTTGTACAGTGCCTGCCAGCCTCCTGTCCCAGTCACTTGATGAGACATGCCCTGAGTAACTGCCTTGTTTGAGAACCAGATGCCTGGAACTCCAAGTTTTTCATACTCTAGGTAACCTGTACCTTTTTGCCAAATGGATCCAGTTCATTGTCACTCTTTACTCCCTGTATGTGGCCAGTGGGGTGGAAGGGCTGGGGTTGGCAGAAGGCAAGATAAGGCCAAGGGCAGAGTATGGACTTACTGAAGACTCACTGTGAAACCTTTTATTTCTAGAGAAATATGTCGAGATTCTAAATCAAGAACCATCATCATCAATAATAAAACTACACAATTATATTTATATTAACTTCTGATTTTCAGCATGCTTCAGTGATCCATCTTTCACATCATCTTTAAAACATGACCCCAGAGCATGCAAGTTATTACTATTTCACAAGTTAGCGAATGTCACACACAATGCAGGAACCACAGTTTTCTAATTCCCTTCAAAATGGAGTGAGTTGTAAGACCTATCTAGAAGTAATCCAAAAAATTAAACTAACTCATCATCTACAAGGACAGCAGAATGTTGGTGAATATTGTTGTGCATTTTCTTTTTCCTAGAACTAATACCTTTATCTATCCCCTATATACCTTATCCCTTAGCATATTATTCTTTTTATATGAGGACAGAAAATTTTCTTCATAAACCCCATGAAATTAAAGCCATTAAAAGCACAGTTTCCCCAGTTTTCCAATCCTATGACCAATTCCATTTATGGGAAGAAAATAGCGTGATTCCCAGTTGGCATGTGGGTGGAAGCAATGTGTTGGACAAAGTGGCTGATTTGTGTCTCCTGTGTGTGCCCCATTTCCATTACCCACATACTAATCAGCCTCAGTAAACAGGGTGACACTGCATTTTAGAATATGCATTTAATAATTCTCCCAGTCTGTATGAAGCTACACTCCAGTTTTATTGGGGATTCCAGAGAAGTTTCCAGAGAGTTTACCCAGATCTACCTCTTGAATTTTGATAGCAGGATGACATTAGACTTTCACTTCCCCTCTGCCATGACAACTTTAGGTCACTTTTGCCCATGCTAACAAATCCTAACTGTTTTCTTACAGATTTTATGGTTATGAGCAATTATCATTATCTCCCCAAGTTTCAGGATCTGATCTGTGCAGAGGGTCACAAAAGACTCCCCCTTCAGAGTAATTGGGATTCCTCTTATCAACATTGATTTGGGGCTGCATTTCTCCTATAGTTAACAGACAGTTTGCTGAGAAATATGACATAGCCTGCCCACTTAAGCCAGGCAGGGCTGCAGGTAAATTATTTCTTGGAAAAGAAAGTATGTTATGTGGGAGTTAACACAATGGGCCCATTTTATAGAATTATTCCCTTAACCTCATAATCCCACCACTCGAATCTGTCTGTCCCCTATCATAGGGACATATTGAAATTAGGTATTTTAAACTTCTTTCCAAAAACTAGATAAAGTCAGGCATGTCAGTTATCATTCCATTACAAAGTAGAGAATGATAGATCTAGGTATAATTTTAGACCTGAGGAGATCACAAAACTTTCCAATACTTTTTTGTTTTAGATTTAGAACTCAGTTTCTTAGGGATTAAGAGGTGTATTTAGAATCACACAGCAAGAAAGTAGCACAGGGAATGACTATAAATCATCTTTTTCAAAACCGTGTGAATCTCCTAATAAACAATTATGGAACATGTATTTACATGTCACCGGTTCTGAAACAGGAATTCAAAAATTAATAAGATATAATGTCTGTCCTCAAGGAATCCACTTTCTCTTTCTGTGACTGTTGACAGTTCTTTGTGGTAAAACCAGGAGAACCCACAGATATTGTCTACCTTCTGTCTAGTGAGACAATTAAGAAAAATTTTTATGGTAGTCACATGACCAAGACAGAGCTCTATGAGGTCAAGGAGGACTGCAATTGTCAAGTAACAACCATACAAGAGTGTTTTACTTAATGTCAACCTAGCCTAGAGGGAGTTTCTAATAGAGAGGCACAGAATAGATCTGTCCAATGCTTTGTCAACTATCTGGGTGAAAATACAATGTGATTAGTGAACTCGATGATGTTGCAAAGGAAAGAGAGTCCATAGTAGTTTCAGCATTACCAAACATTTCTCACAAGATGTAAAATAAATAATAAATAAAATGATGGAATAAATATAAAATACTGCCAGAAACTATCTAGCATGATAACAGCATAATTAACTAAACAATTTAGTTCTTTATTTCATTAAAATTTTTAGCAGAGTTCTGTCTTTAATTTTGTTTCATTTAGTAAAAAGAAGAAATAAAAAAAAACAGTCACAGGTAAGATTTAGGAAAATTGTATTACAAATGACAAAGTGAAAATTTTGGCTTCAGCAGTTAAAATTTTACCCATGAGTACCTGATTTCTTATAGGTCTTTTAGCATTCTATATAGAAGCAAATTTTGACCTTCTCTACTTTCCTTAAAGCACTATTTTGAATTTTATACATTACATCATGAATCTTTTTATATTGCATATTTTGTTTCAACACACTGGCAGGAGGAATGATGGATGTCTTAAGTCCATATTAACTATTCCTACTGTTTCCACACATTAGCATACATTTCTGTAAAGAAAACATGCAATTTAGCATTTACTTGCAATTTCAAATGTCCACTCATTGAAAATCATATAGTAGTAATTAGAGAGTTTGAAGAATTCACCAACTGATTTTTTTCACCTATATAGTCAATAGGAAAAAAGTCAGAAAATGTTTTATAAAGTCAGAAAAGTTAATAAAATGTCATTTTAACTAAAAGTTTAATAGATCTCCTAAATGAGGCATAATACCCTCATGAAAAAGATATCAATTTATTGGTATCATCCTGTCTCTCTCCCTTTAATAACCAGAAACTCTTCCCAGAAGGTAGTCAATAGCCTCTGCATATTTCAAACAACTCTGAACAAAGTGATGTTCCAGGAAATTTTGAGATCTAGTCATTTTGCCCTTGGGATCTCCTACTTAAAGAAAAAAATACCTGATGCACTTTTTAGCATTTTTTTTTCTAGAATCACTTTTAATATTTTTCAGTTGCCACAGAGGGAGTACTGATGTACATTGCATATCCAATCTGTCTAAATGGATTAAGATGAGTAGATTAAAACCTGTTCCTTATTTCCATGCTGACTCAATTATTATGTTATCTGTCCAAGACTCAGGAGCAATAACAAGTTCTAGGCAGTTCTCAAATTCTCAAAACAGCACCAAGCCGCCAGAAATGCCTTTCTCCTTTCCTCACCAGCACCCTTTCTCAGGTTCACATACAATACTAATTATGTTGTATTTTCACCCAGATAATTGACCTCCACCTTCTGCTTACAACAGTGAGCTGTTGAAGAAGTAGCAAGAGAGAGGAATTTTCCTCTAAGCCTTAGTGATTGCTGTCTCTAGACATAATGAATTCTAAATGTAAATTGTTTGTGAATGGGCTGAGAGTAAAGTGCCTGTGTTATTAATGACTTATTAAATTTACTTTAATTGATAGGATTAATAAATCTTATAACATTATCAGTACATAGGACTTAATAAAATCCAATGTCAGTATCTCATGATTCACAGATATCTCTGTACCTCATTTACTTCTTAATATCAAAATCTTCCAGTGGGATCTAATTGTGCCCTTTGTCATTCACCACATGATAGCTTTCATAGCATATCACTAAGTAAATAAAACAAATATTAGCACACAAAGACAGAATTTCTTGTTTCAATAATGTTTATACATATTTTTTAAAATACACACTTTTAGAATTATAGTAGACACCAAATCATTGCAACTTCCATAATGATTTTTATATTCAATATGACATTAAATCCATTTTTGTTAAATAATTTATGTGTATCGATTCTTTGTAGTCATCATTTTTCTCCTCTTTATGCTACGTATCTAAAGATATTTGGGAACAGTTTTAAACCTAAAGCTCTTTACTATCCTCCCTCCACAATATAAATCATTCATACAGATTGTAAGTACATATGAATATAGACCATATTTTTAAATGGATTATTTAATAACACCTTTTAATTATTAGGGGGAAAAAAGCTATGACCAGTAAGTAATGCACATTTTTAGTTGTTGCTTCTAGAGTGATGGTGGGAATGCATTTAACTTTATTTTAATAACACAAGAATTTACAATATTTTGTCATATAGAAATATAAAATTATAAAAGTTGGGAAGCTTTAAAAAGTAAAAACTAAAAGTCGACCTCAAGTTTTAGTTTGCAAATAAAAGGTGGCTGCTAGTTGGTTTTGGACAGATTGTTCAAGGCCTTCTTAGGCACTTATTTGTACATGTGTAGATATACAAACAGTGCTATTTTATTAGCACTGTATGTAGTTAGTTATTATACTACCTGCATTTTTTCAATTTAAAACTATGTTCTAAATATTTTGTCAATAAATATATAATATAAATATAAGTCTACCACATTTTCAAACTGCCTACATATATTCAAACCTTACCTTAGCCACTCTGCTCACTCACAAGTTACTTCATCTTCAACAAAAACTGAAGATCGCCATTATGAAGACTGAGTTATTCTGTGAAAAGTGCCTAGAACAATTTCCAACAGATAGCAATCAATATATACATATGGGGAAAATCCCATTTGGGGGGGCATTTATTTCCAAATATTTTTTAATAAACAATGCTGCATTAGAAATCTTTATGCATAGGAAACTGAAACTTTGCTTATGAAACTTGACCAGTGAGATAAACTCTTGGAAATAGAATTGCCTGATCACAGGGCTTGTATAAATAATCTCCTCCCAATTTTGATGATAAAGATGTCTTATTGCAGTTTGAAGTGAATAAGTGGCAAATGCTAGTTGGTTTCTCTCTTACTATTCAGTGCCTCATTTGAAAACTTAAATAGACTGCTATGGATTCTGTTGATTCCAACACCTTTTATATTCAAAACTCACTAAACTTACTACATAAACCTTCATGTAACTATCAAAAATGCCTTGACCACTATGCCAATCAATATAATATCTATATTCTGACTCAATAATTTTAAGAGTTTGACCTTTTCTCCTTTTTGATGACAGATACTATATAAATGGATATTCCTTAAAGAAGACGGTAAAGCCCCCTTCATCCATATGTCTCCGTATGTTAATAGCAGAAAATAAATCACTCACAAATAGTACTCAATTGAGAACTTCTTAGTTTCTTTGAAGAAAACATCAAGAACCTAGGTCACAAGCTTAATTACTTTCTCTGCCCTTTGCTTTTAGCATCAATACAGGGATTTTTCTTGCACCTCCAAAGCCTTAATAAAGCTAGTTATTAAAAAGTCCCTGGTATTACGGGGAGATAGCAATGTTAAATTTCCACCTGGACTAGGCTTCCATGGAGAAAATGTGACTTAAAATATGAATAATTGAAAATGCCATGACTTGCACACAAACTAAAACTCCACGTTCAGATGAAGGTCTATTTAATTGAACACAGCAATATCAGTACAACTTTATTTAAAATCCAGGGCTATCATGGTCAGTTTTACTGCAGATCCTCCATTCACTCATTTGCTACTTACTTATTTCTAAACTTTTTTGATATGACAAATTTTTATTTAGCTCCGACCACATTAGCATACATGTTCCCCACCTTTGTGAGGATTTCATGCCAGTAGGCGGCGACACAAAAAAGAAAAGAAACAAACCAAAACTGGAAATGCAGATTATGAGATGATGCTATAGAAATGTAAAAGAGTTCAGTAGAAGACTGAATAAAGAAGAGGGCCTGATTTACTTTACATGGTCAGGCAAATAAACAGCGGGGAACAAGCATTCCAGGCAGAAGAACAGTGTGCACAAGGATTTTATTGCAGTTTTTTTTATTTTAATATAATGTACTCAAAGAAGGGATAGAAGGCCACTGGAACAAAATAAGGCAGAAGGTAAACCTGAATCAAGATGGAAAGACTCACAGGCCCTTCTCTCACATGATTTATGTACTCTCAAAGTCAGTTGATACTAATTTTCACATGCTTATTCTCTCTGCCCCACCTGAGAAAATAGATGGTTTTATTAGAGAGGTAGGTAAGATAACAGGTAAAATAATAGAACATTCTTTTTTATCTCCTGATGGCACCATTCAGGGACATAAATCCACACTGGTCCAGCAGCCCTTTGCTCAGGATGATTTAACAAAAACAAATCTAAAAATACAGTGGTACAAGGGCTGGAGGTGTGACTTGTGGTAGAGGGCTTGCCTAGAAGGCTTGAGGCACTGTGTTCCAATCATAGCAACACACACACACACACACACACACACACACACACACACACACACTGGTGTGTTGAGAAGAGAACCATTATTTTCTGGAGTCAATTTACAGAAGGCTTCCAAGGTGTTATTGATTTAAAAGATCACAATCACTCCTCCGGGTACACTTCCCTCTATTAGGTCTTCTATCCACACCATATTGTAATTTGAAATGAGCCTTCCTGAGACAGATTTGTCCCCATGATGGATAATCATGTAAATTGTGGCAGGTGGCCAAGTGGGTCTCCAGAGAAGTGCCTCTGGAAGCAGCTTTCCACAGCAGCATCCCCCAAATGCTACTTTGACCCCGGAGACAAAGCCCGAAGTTCCATGTGAGGCTCCTTGCTTGTTTGGCAGTTTAATTGCCTAAACCTCCAAATTGCCATCAAATGATGATGCAGGGGAAATGAGAACGAGAAAAATAATGGATCAATGTCTTGTTGGCAGTTGGCGTTTGAAAGCTCCTCTCGTGCACATCACATCCCATGTAGAGAAGTTCTGAAGACATCTTTTGTCAGTGCCCACATGCAAGCAAACCCTGTACATTGATCTCATGGCTTCATTTTTCCTCTCTCTCTTCTTAATTTCTTTCCACTCTAGCACCTGTGAAACTCTACCTTTTACATGTGGCAGTGTTAGAATAGACAACTAACCATGTGGGGCTAGAAGTTAATGTGATATTAGATCTCTGGCAAATGTTGATCAGAGAAGTGTTTTAACCTCTTTGCATCTTGTAAGATTTTTTAAATGAGCTGGTAGGTGCTGAAAAAGGTAAAGGTGACTTTTCCAATAATTAGGATATTGTGACTGAGTATGACTTCAACTTCGAAGTAAAAATTAAGAGTGAATCTATTTTAACTCATTTTATGGAGATAGGATTTTCAAAAGTTTGTATTAACTGAAATATCCAGTGAACAAGATACATTAACATAAAATAATTAAGAGATTGTCGAAGAACATGGGAGTTATTTAAGTATTTGAGGATATGGTGCTTTCAGAGGCAATTGAAGTAGCACTTCTCTTGAGTGACAGGTGGGAAGACTCAGGCATGAAGCATTTTCAAAATGTGAATTCCCATTATGCCATTTATAGAAGTGTACTCCTCTGTCCACAAAACCTGGAGGCAGCTCCTTCTTATTCTCCTCCTTCTCTTTCTTCTCTTCCCACTTCTCCTTCCTCTCCTCCTCCTCCTGCTCCTTCTTCATTGAATTGAACCCAGGTGTTCTCTACCACTGAGCTACATCTAGCCTTTTCCCTTTTTATTCTGAGACAAGGCCTTACTAAGTTGCCCAGGCTGTCTTCTAACTTTCAATCCTCCTGCCTCAGCATCCTGGATAGCTGGGATTATAGGTGTGCACCTCCACCACATCCAGAAAATCCTGGCTTTTGTAAGAAAAGCTTATCATAGTGACTTATGTATGCATAGGGGTGGGTAATAGTGTGAAAGTGAAGCCCTGTATTTTATCAAGAAAGGAACCCAAGAGCCCTGGGTGACTTCTAGAATGCAAGCAGAAAGACTTATCTTCCTGTCACTGATGCACCACTTTTGCTTTTCTTTCCTTTATTTTTATTTATTTGTTTTTATTGAACACAGAATGTAATATATGAAGTCATAGAATCATATGAATGTCTTTCATCAGCTCTTAAAGGCACTGACTTAACAGTTGGACAACTTTTTTGCATTCACCAGTGGCTTTACATTTTAGGTTGGCAAGTTTATTTGAGAAAACATTTCCAAAAAGCAAGAACACAAAGTTTCTACTCTTCGTGACTGGGCAGGAGAATCTTCTTAGAAAACTGGTGAATAAGAAAGACTGAAGTTGCCTTCATCTAGTTCCCTTATAAATAAAACCGTAATGCCCACTTGACACTCACTGTAGGGGCCAATCCTGATATTTAGTAGATATGAACTTTACCTGTTGTAGATAACATTGATTTTTTTATGTCTGGAAACTGTACCAGCTGATGCCATGTTTCTGTCACAGACACAAACCATAGAGAAAATTTCTGGTCAGATTTTTTTCATCATAGTTGCCAGAGAAGTCAATTAGCTTAACCAAATTGCTTGGAGCTTTTTGTACTTTTTAACTAGAGTGTATCAAAAGACAGGAAAATACCTATCTATATGGACTTAAAGGTCCATATAGAATATCCATATAGGATTTAAAAAATCTGTGAAGATAAAGTTGTTAACACACATCATTAGATAATAATGGGATTTCATGGGTTCTTCAAATCCAGCTAACTAATGTATAAAATTATGTATGGCAACAAAAATATTTTGTTTTCTGTTTTCAAAATAAGGCACTGTTTTTCAAGAGAACTTATTTTCTTTTGCTGTAATTCATTTATTTTTGAGCACTTAACAAAGACTCAAGTGGACAGTTAAATAGGAAAATGAAAAAGCAGCAAGATCATTCAGGAAATAAGTTATTATATATCTGGCCATGATTCTGCCACAATCTTTTTTTTTTTTTGAGAGTTTATTTGTATCAATAGAAGGGGATAAAATAATTGTGCAAACTATGCAGGGAACATACACCTTAACATCCAATGTCATTTCTACCTTTTGTGAAAATAAATGCTATAGATAGGTCAAAGAGGAGCAATGGATTTGCCTAAACTAAGGTAAAAGCATAGAAAACTTTAAAAAATATATACGAGCAGCAGAAGCTGGATGCTGTGTTGCATGAATGTAGTCAGTCCCAGCTACTTGAGAAGATAAGGCAGAAGGATCTCCTGAGTCCACAAATTTTGAGACCAGCCTAGGAAACATAGCAAGACCTTTCTAGCTGTAAAAGAAGCAGCAGTTCTTTGCCTTTCACACCACATTCCTTGTTCATTGACTTACAGTGTCCTTGACTTAACAGAGCTAAACCATCCAGTTAACAGTCAAACTGGAGACCAGATCATCAGCAAAAACCTCTCCCTCTCTTTCTCCAATTCCCACCAAATGGTCTCCAGCAGAACCCTTGCTTCAGAATTCTCCTAGCACCAACTACTTACCTTTCTCTTACATTTCTCTTCTCTCCTACCTTCTTACTCAAACCCCATCTGTCAGCCAATCAGATCACTTCTTTTTATTTTAAATTTTTTTACACTATTTTTTTTTTAATTTCCATGTTGCCTTTCCAAGGAACAAGTGTATGTGTTATTAGACTGCAAAATAAGGCATACTGGTGAGAAAGTTTTGGAAGGCACTTTTGGATTCCCTCACAAGGTCCAAATGGGAAATAGTGTTTGTGACTTGAAAAGGGAAAATTATGCCTTTGCATAGTAACATAAGCTATGCTAATGAATTTTCTAAGCAAATCATTCTTGCAGAGTTTAACTGTATTTTCTATGAAAACCAGGATTTGGTTAATTACCTAATTTTTAAATTCTTTTGTGGTGTATGTCCTTGCACTTTCTTCAAAGGCAAAAAATGATATTGCTTAAAGATTTCATACTCATTTGAGTGGGGAATAAAGAATCAAATATTGTATTTCAACATTAAATTGAGCCCTGAAACAATGTTTTTACAAAACATTCAGTATTTTCCAGTCAAGAGATAGTCAAGTAATAGAGGCATCTTAGAAGCAAAATATATTTTGAGGTTCTGTAAAGAATGAAAGAGTGTTGTTCACTTTAGCCTGATGGTGTACTGGTAAAATACTGCCCCCCTCCATCCTTTTCCACATCCAAAGTGTAGCATTTGCCAATGTCCATGAAGAAAATACTACACGAACAATTTCAAGTTACCAACATGAGGTCACTGAATGGGGAGATATACGCCCAATTGAGTCTCACATCCTGGCATAAAGCACAGTTATTTTCACTGAGAGTTATCCTCAGCTCAGGCATTTCATCTGAGGTGGAAGTGGAGGAGAGGAGGCAGGAACAAAGGGAGATTTTGCCATGTCTCAGCCAACAAGAAAATCCCACACCACAGGGGCTGTGCTAAAGCCAGGTCTCCCCACCGTGGAACTCCTGTCATTTCTTTTCTTCTTTAGCTGTGCACACATTTCTTTTGAAGGCTATTGTAAAATTCTAATCTTTGTTTTTGTTTTTTATTGATCAGTGATTAGCTTTCCTAAAATGTAGTCCTGTTCTATAAAAACAAAGCAGATGAGAAGTTCACTTTAAAATTTCATATCATGGGTAGGAAGTCTTAGGAACAATTTTTTTCCTGGGGTTTTGGTTTGTTTGTTTTCTGGATGAAAATGTATGAAAACACTATCAGGAATCCAGACCTCATGCAGGTTGATGAGCAGGACACTACGGGTCGCCTGAAGCACTGCATAGGGTCTGGCAGTCTGCAGGAGGGTGGTGCAGGTGCAGAGGAGGGCAGCAGAAAGGGAAAGCAGAGGTGGTTTCTAAGCCAAAGGACAGGAACTGCTTCCACATTAAAATTCACTTTTCTTTTTCTTTTTGCTTTAGGCCACCATACATTCATTAGTTTCATGGCCTGTGTGTGCCCCTCCCCTTTCCAGAATCCCTGCAGGAGCCCCATAGCTCTATAGCTTGGCAGGGCAGAGAGGTGTCAGTGATGAGCAGTGGAGCCAGTGAGAAATTACCTTCTGTTTCCATTCTTCTTCTCTGCCCTGTAGAACTAGCCAGGAGTTAAAGAAGCACATGGAAGTCAGAGCTGAAAAGTAAATGAATTTGCCTAGAGCCACCATAGCTAGTAAACGACAGCATTCCTTTTTGAATCCATGGTTTAGCTACCTCCTGATAACTGGCTCTTCACCACTACACTGTTCTTCTCCATGTTGAATAAAAAAGTGCCTGGCTTAGGGTCTCACTGAGAGTTCATGCAGAACAGGTGGGAGGAGAGAAGATAAAATTGTATTTTCCCACTGACCAGGAGGAGTGTTGATTATCAGTGCCTGCAGAGCCCCATGGCAGATTCCCATCCTCAAATCCCCATCCCTCCTCCTCCCTGTTCCTCACTCCAACCTTCACAACCCTGTCTTGCTGTTATAGTAATTAGGAGCTAAGGCTCACCCTTGTGACTACAACACTCTCTCTCTCTCTCTCTCTCTCTCTCTCTCACACACACACACACACACACACACACACACACACACCTCACTATTTCCCTGCAGGCCTAACAGAGACTCAGTAATGGGATTGCTTTTCTGCAGGAAGCTTTTGGGCAAGTGTATCTCTGGCATCCCAGATATTGTTCTGGTTAGAACAATGAAATATCATGAATTTGTTTCGTTCGGTCTATGATTCCAAGCCATTATGGATAATGCAAGTTTTTGTAAGTGTTGAACTCCTATTACATGTCTACAAACATGTACAGACTGTTACAAACTGATATTTTGGAAACACAACCATTTTGGAAGCTCTTAGCTTTCCAATGTCTTACCTAGCCGCTGAATTTTTCACGTAAGATGTCTTGTACTGCTCTATAATTATTATACTTGTATTTGTCTTTTCTAGTTGGCTAGATATCACAGTATCACATATTATACTTTTGTCTCAAACTGGTTTTGCTCAATAAATATTATTTGCTGACCAACTATAAACATGGTAAGACATATCTTTTTTAGTATCTTCTACCATACAAACAAGATTTGGAAGCTCAGTAAAACATCATTTATCAAGCTGAAAATTGTTTACAATTCCCTTTAGAAAGTAGGGAGACTTGAAGACCTATTAACTCCTCTAGAAGAGTTCAGAGATCACTTATAAACCCTTCCAGGGACTCCTTGAAGTGTGACTCCTTGGCTCAAATTGCAGTCAAATGGCCTGAAGGCATGACTCCAGTCTGCCTGTGGTTTTATCAGCTTTCTCTTGAAAGTGCAAGAAAAAAAACCACATGTGCAGAGCTGGCTCAACCATAAGCTTGGTCAGACTAATTAAACACATATGACTTATGAGGCAACCTGATCTGTGGAGCACTGGCATCATCAGTTGCTCCATGGCCACATGGTAGTCCTTGGTTGTTTGATTTCAACTGAAAGTTACTTTCAGAATGGTTCTGATAATATGTGTGCATGTGAATACAGTTGTCCTTCTTGGCTCAGGACTATGCAGAGAATTATCAGTGGCACAGAAACAAAGTTGTCTGGCTTATTAGACTGGCCCTTAGCACAGTTGCCTTGGAACTTAATTTTCTCACTTTACAGCTCAATCATCAAAGATGCAATAGGGTCTTTCCTATTGAACATCAAAGGCTGCTCCCCAAGGAGTTCATTGTCCACAAAAACCTTTAAAACTCAATAATTGATTTTTAAAGAAAGCTCTTGCGGTAGTCTTTACATAAGCATGCGCCCAGTATAGTTACATCTAAAAATATATGCACTTGAGACAATGGCAACCTAGCAGAGCTGCCCTTATGTCTGTGATCTGTTCTGAAATTGCTGCTTAGATTATAGTGTGGAAGCTTGGGTCAGAAACAGATCAATAAAAGATTTCGTCCTGTGAGTCTGGGTTTACTCCTCTCTTTGAAGATAAAATTGGGGTGGAAAAAATGGAGTAAAAGTGTCCACTTTCAGAAACTGCAGAAGGCACCACGGTAGGCTATTCATTCACTCCTTGGACAGGTATCTTTTGCATCGTATTGCCCATGATGTCTCAGACACTGTTCTAGGAGAGCAGGGAACCAGACCGGAGATCTGACCTCTTGGAAACACTTTTCCTGGTTCTAAGATTTTTCTTCAGTGGATTTTCTTAGTATTACTCATATTTCAAGCATTATTTTGGCAGTTCTCCAAACAGAAGACCACATGAAGAACCTCAGGCAAAATAGTCTGTTGTTAAACATCATGAGAGAAAGAAAAAAGAAACAAGCAAGAAGTAAAAGATTCCATCCGTAATATGTTATTTTTTGAGGTACAAGGACCAGTGTGATTGATTTTTAATTTCTATCTCAATTGACTGGATTTACAAGTTATTTTGTTGGAAAAAGTTCATTATCAAAGTCCAGTGAAGAGAAATGAACAAAACCAGAACCCCTGCAGGTGTCCTTACCTTGTATGAACAAAATTATTTACTTTGTTTAACCAAGAGAGCAATTATTTAACTTGGCACACAAGGCTCAGAAGAAAAGCCCAGCCGAATTATCCCTGGTGTAGACACGGCCGTCTTCCCCGTCCATGATATCGGGCCATTCCGTTGGTGTCATTCCCTAGGCTTGGGTGAATTTCATCAGCATTAGTAGGATAATGTAAATAAAGGTCAATTGTTTATTATATTTAGGTCAATTGTTATTATATTTTATTTGAGAGAGATAATGTGAAAAAAACAGGATATATTTTAAAAACAAACAACAAATCCAATTAGAAACTGGTTTCCCCAACTCAGCCTCATAGTATATGATGCCATTCTCTTTTTGTTGAGTATTACAGCTTAAGAAAAGTCAGAGAAGATGCATACTGTATGGTTAAAACATGTTGGCTTTGGAATTGAACCCAAGTTGAAGTTCCATCGTATCTCAAGAAGCTGTAAACTTCCTGTTTCCATTTCTTCATTTGTAAAATGGAAACAATAATAATCAATCCACAGAGTTGTTGATAGGGCCTTAGTAAGTATCTACTGAAGGAAAAAATGCTATAATCTTTCTGTTCCTGGAATCTGGTTGAGGATTTTTCAAAGATGAGTTTGTGAGAGGTTGTCTTCTATATCTTTTTTTAAAATTTTCTTAGTTATATATGGACACAATATCTTTTGTTTATTTATTTTTATGTGGTGCTGAGGATTGAACCCAGTACTTCACATATGCAAGGCAAGTGCTCTGCCACTGAGCCATAACCCCAGCCCTGTCTTCTATATCTTATAAGGTGGCTTATAAGTATATAAGAACTGAGGAAGGCCAGAGCATGCCCAGAAAACCATCCAGATGAACAAGAAAGAAGTGCTTTCATTCCTGGGGGTACAGGGATCAGCCCCTTTCACCTCTGAAGAAGTGGAGACAGTATCCTCCACTGCTCAGTTGCATAAACCAGCTATTATCCTGGGTGAGCAGCTGTTTGCAAGACTGACACTTGCAAACCAAACTTCATGAGACAGGAGACTGAGGGAGCAAACTGCACTATACCATTTTGAATTAGGACAGAGCAACAAAACATGAGAAAGAATATGAGGGAAAAATATATATATGCTTTTTCTCCAAAGCTTTCAATGTACATTATATATAATGCACCAATTAAAAACAAATCACCAATAAAGTATATGATATTTATATTGCAAATTATATAGGGAAATATATTAGCATATTACATTTTGGAAACATGTGAGCAATAAGATTCATATACAGGAATTAATACTGATGGAAAATTACAAATTATCTTTCTAAGGATATATATGTATAACTATTTTCATAATTCCATATATTTATAGAATTATTCTGTAATATTTCCAAGACTATTGCTTCTCCTAAGCCATTAGAATTGTATAATAATTACAATTCTGTTTTTTCTGGTCTTTACCAAAGTCCGTGGTGAACAGCCATACAGCTCTACTTAAAAAAAAAATGGTGGAGGTAGTTTAGTGTGCCAAACCATTGACTATTCCAGTTATTCTGACTGATCATGTTTTTGAATTCTCAAAACTTTCATCATCAGTGAAAGTCTAATTCTGTTATATCTTCAGTGTCAAATTACTGGGCAGGTTGTTAAAGGTATAGTAGGCATTTAGATTCTTCTAGAGAATGAAGTCGTTTAGCAAGTGGCCAAAAGAACAGCTGAAGTGAAGCTCAGATTTAGAGCATAGGAGCTCTGTCTTTGACATTGTTACCATATGGGTACAAGAAAAAAAAATGAAGCAACATTTATTTTCCCTCTTTGGGTTCTGTCTTTACTTTTGTTTTCTTTTATGATTTTTGGAAAGGACTGGCACAAAGACAGTAGGACAAAAGTGTAAATCTTGCTCTATGCTATTGGCAGCTGATGGCTCTTATATAGGCGTCTTTGAGAGAGAGGCTCAGAACAAATACCTTTAAAGTGGTCCCTCATGAACCATCTTGGTCTTTACACTCTCCAAATAACTGTTTGTTATTCTCTAAGTAATTGCTTGTCAAAGATCCAGATGTGTTTGCCATGTGCCTAACTTGTTTTTCAGATTTATCGAAAAATCAGATAATAGGTGTCAGGCTTTTAAAATGACATCAGTACAAAGGAATGAGAAGTCATGAAATCTCTGGAGACACTGCCTTTACTTTACTTTCATTTTCACATCTTCTCTTTCCCTTTAGGATAAAGATAGGAAAAAGTGTAGTTTTGTTGAAACATAAGGAACAGTTGGTGTACTATCATGTTATAACCTCAATGACTCCTCAGTTATTTTGGAATCTAGTAGAATAGTTAACTTAATAAAGTAAAATTAGCAATTGATTTTTTTAAAAAAGATATTTTTGAAAAATAAGTGCTGGTGAAAGAAAGAAAACTAATGAAATCAAATCATTCCAAGGAGAATCTTAATGAGATGGTATCATTTAGGCATGCACAGACCATTGCTTACAGATTAAACAAAAGAAGAAAAAGAAGAAGAAAAGAAAGAAAAAAAATTGATGAGCTTGCTTCAGCTTCTCCAAGACTCCTTGGGAGCTAGGGACATGGGAGGGCCTATGGAAAGGGTATCTGCAATTGTTGGACTCATAATGGAGCAAGGTTTAGATACTTTTAATAGCTGTTCTGTGTTACTGGACAGAACTTACACAGAGAAGATGATAATTTTTATGAAAATTTCTACCAATTAATTCCAGCCAGAATGGGATCCCACCTGCCCCCACTCCCCACAAAGCTATAGCATACTTTTCTTTTGGTGTTAGATGGAACTGAGCAAAGATGTGTGTATCTTACTTAGCATAGACATTGATGGAAGGAAGTTCTCTTGAGAGCAAAGTCTTTTTAATTTCAATTTGTATTTTTAGTCTTGGGTAATAATAATGTTATCAGTCTGTAAGTGCCTGAGCACATGGGTGAATGTAATTATGCAGACTTCAAAACTGGACATTCTTTGCATCCGTAAGTGTTGTGCATGTTCCCACCGGGATGCTCAATGTCCTGGGTACAGAGATGTAGAAGATGTGATCTTAACCCTCTGCTGAGCATGAAAAGAGACTTCATTTGAAACACTTGTTCTTTTCATTGTGGTTTGAATCTGGGTCGAGAAAGCTGATTACTGGAGCTTATCCCAGATCAGAAATTACTCCCTGCTAGTACTCCAGTCTGAAGGATTTCAAGAGTGCTTTCTCTTCAGATTTTGTTAAATTTCCCAGCATGCCTCTGAATTAGTTAAGGAATTTAAATGTCCAAGGAGATGAAAAAAATTTAAAAAAATGGGAAAAGAAGCATTTGATATTTTACTACATTCTATTATTTTACTATTCGGAGAGTGGGCTAAAGTTGATGCGTCTACTACAGTCACAAAAGCTGTGATCCTAATTAGAATAAGATATATACCATGCTTGTATAAATGTCAAAATAGATTCTACTGTCATGTGTAACTAAAAGAACCAATTAAAAAACAAACAAACAAACAACAACAAAAACAACCAAAAACTATACTCTTCTTTTGGAAAAGCCAGATTGAAAGGACAGAGCCAGGAGTTGATGAATTGTCATCACATGTATTTAGAGAAATGAACAGACACTTATGAGTCACCAATTGTGAGTATCAGATTAGGATAAACCCTGGGGAGGGGGATACTTTCTTCCTCCCAAAATTCAAATGAAGACAAAGCCCCCAAAAGTACCAGGATCACTTCCTGAGGATCAAGGACCATTTACCTTTAATTACCATCATTAGCTGATTCCATCTACAGAAATATCCTGGAGAACTGGTATCAAAATAATCCCCACTCTCTGTTCTACTTCTTTAAAAAGAAATCACTTGGAAATGACGGGTCTTCCCTTTCCAGAAATTTCCAACTCCCATAAACATAAACCTTCCCTTTGTACATGGACTAAAGGGAGGAGAGCCCCTGTTCCTGCTCCATGGTGAAAGGTTCACTCCTTCTTCAGAGTGACTTTCACGCATGCTGGCTGGGACTCCTAGGTCGGGAGACAGAGCTCACAAACCCTGGCTGATGTGACTCCCGACTTTGTAGCTATTCTTGGAGAGGGGCCTGCATAGAGTTGGCCTTTGAGACTTTCCCCTGTTTATAGCACTTTTTCAACTCAAGCACTGATGCTTTTTTTGTTCTTACTGCCCTTTCCAGAAACTTGCAAAAGGGAACACAGTTCCCATTCCCCATTCCAGCCATGCCATCCAAAAGCACATTTCTCAGACCCTTTTTTCACATGACCACAGAAATGTCTTGGGGGATGAGATTCTTTGAAAAGACTAAATGGCTTCTCCTTCCCCATCCCTGGGAATTGGACCACATTTGCAAAACACAACAGGCTCTGCTGATGGCTGAGCGGTGTGGTGAGTGCTTCTGTGTGGTATATATTTCACAGGTGCTTCTTGTGCAGTCTCAACAATAATTCATTTGTTCATTTCCTACAACCTGTTCGGGCAAGTCATCAGTGCAAGACAAAATTTCCCTGAAATGGTTGGTCTGCACTCACTGTGTCTCCTCAATTTACTCCTATACTTTTCTCCATGACAGAGTTAATTGCATCACATTTTTAACTGTGATGTGTGACTTCCTGGCCCTGAAGGTGGGGATTAAATCATTTATTTCAGCCTTCCCAGGATCTGAAAGTCACTCTGCTTCAAAGGAAAATATGAATAAATGAATGATTTCATTAAGCATGATGGTGTTGCAACCAGCCTGCTTATCGGAGTTTCATGATTGAAGGCAAATGTGATATTTGTGTATTTTGGCCACCAGATTTTTTACCTCAAAAAAAAAAAAGTAGTTCTCTAAAAATGGAATACATATTTCCATCTACTCATGTGAAAAAATTTTCTGTGGGGCCTTTCAGAAATATTTTTTTTGTTATTTTTCCATTATAACAGATGTTTTTTTCCTGTGACTATGAATGGTGAAATGAA
Organism: Spermophilus citellus; assembly: GCF_964194105.1. Classification (NCBI taxonomy): domain Eukaryota; kingdom Metazoa; phylum Chordata; class Mammalia; order Rodentia; family Sciuridae; genus Spermophilus; species Spermophilus citellus. Next base: position 84,044,372 of record NC_138193.1, read on the forward strand.
CTTTCAGGACTTTTAAGGAAGAGAGAATAACTTTCTGTTTTCTAGAGTCTATTTTGTCAGGTTTTATTATCATTAGTTAGATTCTTTTATGATGGCAGACATTTGTGTTTTAGTCAAATTTATATTGTCAGTATTCATGTCTGCTTTTACAATCCAGAGAACAGCCTTAAAAAGTTATGACTACTATCTAAAAAATGAGTTTTAAGTTCCTTATTGTTCTCATGTAATATCTCAATATGGCATTCAGCGTTTTCCATTGCTTGCAATTCAAAAATGCCTTAGTCTCTTAAAAAAATGGGTCCTATGAAATTATCATGTGGTATATATGGTGTACCATATATAGATGCAATTGTGTGTTAATCACAATTTTAAAATCCTAAATGGAAAAAGAGGCGACGAATTTGAATAGTGCTTTCTCTGTGCCTGACATAAATCTAGTGTTTTACAAATAAGAACTTTTTAAACCCTTATAACAATCTTATGATGCAATTATTATTATCTATTTTATAGACACGGGAAACAAAATAATAAATATGTTAATGTAGAAGAACTGAAGAATAAAATTGAAAACTAATAACAAATGCACAAAACAGAAGACTAGAGACCTAGAGATTTTTAGTGAAGTCTGCACACCGAAGGAGACAGGTTAGAGCCCAAGAGTAAAACAAAACCACAATTTACCAATGTTCAGCCTAGCAACAGATTTTACTTTGTGTGCCAGTATACTTGACAAGGCTGATACTGGAATAGGATTTCCAGTGCATACTTGGTAAGAGATGTGTCAAGCCCTATCAAACATGGAATCAGATATAGCACCTCCCAAATCATGTCCATGCGCAATAGAAGTTGGTTAGTTTTCCCTAAAGCATTTTGCTTTAGTCTTCAATGACAACAGTTGGAATTAGCCCATAGAGTTTCAGGTGCCACAATGCCCCAAATTAATATCAGATGGATTGCTTCTCCTGACACTGCTGAAGTTAATATTTCCCTGAACCTAGTTATTCTCTTTCTGGCACTTGCTTTATTCTATTTCAGAGCCATTTTCTGTTTCACCAGTATTTGAATAAGTCCCTTGTTTTTAAATCCTATGTTATAATTCATTGTTAAATTATCCAAGTGCCCTGCCACTGATCGAATGCTGTGAGGCTTCAATGTAGTACAAGGGAGCCAGAAAATTGCTAGTTGAAGGAAAAGCTGTCTAAATGAGAGTGATATTAATAGCAGTCCCAGGAGGATCAGCTCCTGGCCTCTCCGTGATTTTGGGCACAAAGAGGCAACAGCTGTAAACCGCTCATAAATAGCTGTGGACCACACATTTCAAACTGTCTACATCAATGGGAAAACAGTTTTGATTCTTAAAATTACAGACTTGAACCAGGGTTTTGGCCTTGTAAAATAATCAAGCTGTCACATCTTAAAAATCTGAGATCAAATTTAAAATTCCATGGCTCTGGAGTAACCATTAAGACCCAAACCAACCAATGTTCAAGCATCTGGCCTTTGAAGACAAGTGAAACATTTTAGGATAAATCATTATAAAATAAGGGAAAACAAGCGGTAAAAAAGGATCATTGATTAAATTTAACAAGTTTTTTTATGAGTTGGTATGTCAAGTGAGGGATTCTGTTTCCTTATTCTGGTTTTAGTAAGATAATAGCAGCAAGATATAGAATAGAAAGAAATAGATATAGAAAGAAAAGAGGTGAAAAACCACCTTGTCTTAAATCATACTCCGTCCGTGTATGCTTCATAAGAAAAAAATCTGCAACTCTCTCTTTCCAACACCACAGAGTATTGCTTTATCCACATTTAGCATCAGATACTTCTTTCGCACATGTGAATGAATAAAATACACAATGTTACTCATCTTGTGATGTGTTTATTTTCACAGGTACACGTAAAAATTGAGTAATAGATAACAAGTAAAATTGTAAACATTCAATATTTTTAAAAGATAGGTATCAGTGATTGGATAAATAAGATTATTAAAAACAAAAATGTATTAAATCACTTCAAGAGACACTGCTATACCTACAGATCACCTGGCTAAATCCTAGCTCTGTTATTTAAACTGAGGTAATTTACTTTGCCTTTCCGTGCCTTGGTTTCCCTCTCTGCACAGAAAGAACAGTAATGTATCTAGCTTATGAAGTTGGTGTTAGAATTAAATACATTAGTACGATGTTTTCATGTCCTTCTATATATTTATTGTCATTGTTCTTTTTATTTATCCATACAATCAAATAATAAGTATCATGGATTTATATTGTAGCTGTCATTTATTGTTTCATGCTATTTCATAGAATGTGTTAAGTATCTTGTGGTCATTATTTCATTTAAATTTTTGACAGCCTTATAAGGTTGCCACTATTACTGTTCTTATTTTAAATATGAGAAACTGCAGGCACAGAGAGGGTAAGTAACTTGCCAGAGTGACAAAACTAGCAAATGATAGACTCAGAGTATACAAATACATGTTGTTATTATAGGGACAAACCATTTTAATATTATCACTTTCTGTCATTGTGCCTCAAACTTATATTCATGCAACAAGGTTCTATTATCAATGTTTAGTTCACACGTGACATTATTTTTAGTTTAATTGCTGCATAGAATCTTGTTGTCCTTCTATTTAGACTTTCTAACTTGGGTCTTTTGACTCAAGGTAATCTTTCTAAGTTGAAACACCACAAAAGATAAAGGTTACCCCATAAAATTTAAATTAAGCATTGTCAGTGTCTAGAAAAACTCTTGCAATATACATAATTTTAACCATGGATAATGCCCAGCATAGATCTTAAAATGCAGAAACATAAAATTTTTCTTACAGTCTGAAATAAAAATGTCCAATAAAAACAGTGCCCTGTTTAAAAATCATCTTGAAAGATTAAATAAATGATTGTTTCCTTAACAGTCAATAAAGTAAGACAAAGAAAGAAGAACATTGTCCTTCATTGCCATTTATTTACTTTTTTTCTTTTTTTTATTGGTTGTTCACAACATTACAAAGCTCTTGACATATCATATTTCATACATTAGATTGAAGTGGGTTGTGAACCCCCAATTTCACCCCAAATGCAGATTGCAGAATCACGTCGGTTACACATCCACAATTTTACATAATGCCCTATTAGTAATTGTTGTATTCTGCTACCTTTCCTATCTCCTACTATCCCCCCTCCCCTCCCCTCCCATCTTCTCTCTCTACCCCATCTACTGTAATTCATTTCTCTCCTTGTTTATCTTCATTGCCATTTAGTCCCTGAGTATTGCTTTGATGGCTGAGTCGATCCTTTAAACCACAGTTTTCATGAAAAAGTAATGAGCTGGGCATCTTCACTCTGTTGGCTAGAGAATAATGCATAAAAGAACATTCTCTGAAATGAAGAAAATGTACCAACTGTGTTTAAGGTTCTTTTATTTATACCCATTGTTCTTCTTAAACTTTGAAGGTTTGAATAGGAACAGCATGTCAGTTTGTCTCCTCCATCAGTCACCACACACTGACATAACCAATTTCCCTTATAGAGACCTCCATGTAAGAAACATATAGGTGCAAAGAGACCCCAATGAAGATCAAGTAGTGAATCTGATATTCCTGCCCTGGCTCCATAACAGCTGGCAGAACAAAAATGAAGGTGAAGTAGCTGTTAATTAGCTGTCAAATTTGCCAATCATAAAATCACCACACTTGCAAAATTTAGATGGACAGAATATTTCACATGTTCAATTTTTACCTCTAGCTGTCATAGCTCTTTTCGAAAGTTGAATCGTAAACATGTTGGTGCTCAGTCCACTGAAATGATGACCTATGGGAGCTCTAGCAAATGGGGAACCTGACAGCACCGTGGTGTGTTCAGGGACTCAGCTCCCAAACCTTGAACAGGAAAGCATCACACAGAGAATTTTCTGAGTATTCCACTCTCCTTGGATTTCCATGCAGGGTGACCTCCCTGCAGAGCCCTTAGACTCACGAGCCTGCACTGCGTTATTGCTCTCCTTTCTTTGAGTATTTTCAATTGACAGAGCACATAATTATCCCATATGATTCTCACAACAGCCCCACAAGATAGACAGGACCAGGATCATTATCTTCATTTGAAAACCAGGAAAGCTCAGGCTACAGAGGATTATGGAGTTAGTTAGTCCAGGTACCTGAATGCTAAGTAAAAGAAAAAGACCTCAAACCCAGAATTTCTGGCTTTAAATCCATGCTCCTTCCATACAATCACTGGTGTGCATGAAAGCAAGCCCTATTCTAAACACGACAGAATGTGTTGCTTTTGGGGATTTTACCTTTAAATTTTTCTCTGCAGGTAGACAATGAGTCATTTGTAAAAGCTAATGCACTTAATTAAGGTTTGAGTGACATTTGTAGCCAGCAGCTAACTCTGTGGATCCTTAATATAAAATTGTTCTCTCTTTTGATCAGAAAATAAATTTGAGTTTCATGGCCTCTCTGCCCTGTAGGTACCTCATGGTCATGATTACTTACCTTCAGTGGTATATTCAGACTCCTTGTCATTTATCCATACTACAGTTGCACATTCTAGATAAAATTAATAATTTCTTCAACTTCATTTTAAAGTGCTTTCATTACAAAACATGAGCATATAATCTCTGTTTTATTTATTTAAAATAAGGTAAAATTGAAAAAGTTAACCATTTGTCAATTAATACTAATTTGTTTAAATAAGAAGGCTTCAACTTTGGTGTACTTTTGCAGTAGAGAAAGAAATGAGTTTGTATTTTCATAGTCTGTGTACTGCATGTGGAAAACGGACACTTTGTGCCATTATACTTTCATATCTCTACATGGCTTCAGTTTAATGGTATATAAGGAAAGACTGAAAGGGTGACGCATGACACAGCTTCAACACGTGTCCATTTACAGAGAGACCTTCTAATGAGCTAGCCTCCATTTCTAACTACCAGATTTTAAGTAGGAACACTTTGAGTTTTTATGAGTCCCTTGCAATAAGCATGAATAGACTGCAGCCCTGGGAGATATAGGGCACCTCCCTTTTCCAGCAAAAAAAATAGGATGTCCTCTTCATGCTCTTTCTGGCCAAGGCTGGAAACTGACAACCATTCTCAACAAACAAAACACGCTAACCATGATTTCTTCTTTCTCCTCCTTGTTGTACAAGTGCCCTTTAGTAAATAGCTTTGGTAATTCACTCTATCCTGAGGCATTAAACCAGAGAGAAGAAAAGTTCAGACCCATTTAGAATTGCCATGGTGTCATTTAACAACCCTGTTTAGTTAATTACTGGGGACTGAGCCTCATTTTCAAAACAGAGAGAGGTATGGGTTTCAATATTAAATGCCCTTGTAATAGCTGATCAATAGCATTCAGTTTTAGACATTCTATAATGAACTTTCAGGTTTTCCATATTGTTTATTCTTCAAGTAAAGCCCATGGCATCAAGCTTCATTCCTCCTCACTCATGAAGGAATAGGATTGTGTAGCTTCCTCTTGGATGATCCATTGATAGGAAGCATCTTCTTAGATTTCCTAATTATTCAAGAGTATTTGGAATGTGTACTTCTTCCCACATACCAGTATAATATAATCCAAACCAACTCTGCATAACACAGCCCATAATTTACAAAGCACATGTGTCAATGCTCCAAATCTGGTTGCCATTATTTAGGGAGACAGAGTGAGTTTAAAGTTGAATTAAACCAGGTTAAGTTAGAACCATTTAGTTAGCATATGATCTCTAAATAAAATGTAGAATTGCAAGCATAATAGCAAATGTGACGTAAAAAAATGTTAAAAGGATATTGCCTAAAGTACTGCCATCTGGGATGCAGCTGGGAATTAGAATCCAGTGACTATTCTAAATTGGCCAATGCTGAGATAGTAGGACTTTCTGGATTATGGCCAGGTGTTCAAAGGAACATTCCTTTGCAATGAATTCTCTGTATTGTTGGTGGCAGGGTGTCTTCTGACCACATTATTGAGATCCTCTGTTAACCTAGTGACCACCTTTTAAGGAGATTTCATCTTCACAAATGAATTCATATGCACCAAAGAGGAAGCATCCATGATTGGAGGAAGGAGGGAATGGTGAGAAGAGAACCTGTTTACTCCCTTATCTACTTCTCATCACGGCCACCAGCAACAAACAGAAACTTTCCAAACTGATGGTGCTGTTGTTTCAGGCACAGGGCTCTCTTATGAATCTAGCCTGCATGTCTGAGACATACATATATGGGAGCATTGAAGAAGCATTAGAATATGACTCAGGTGAAAGGGCATGAGCCACAATGATGAAGATGATAGTGAAAGTGACAGAGGATTTTAGAAAACTGGACTGAATTCCTTAAAGGAAATTCAGGGTCCTGGAAAGATAGCTGCAGGCTAGAGCCTCACTCCCTCCCCTAGCTCTTCTCTTCTCTGGCATCTTTAAGCTTCTGGAAATCTCCCTGGTCACCTTTTCTTACCGCATGTGAAAGGCAAAATATTGCCCTTCCCCATGAGATACCAAATGACTTAGTGAAGGGGACTTTGCAGATATAATTAAGTTAAGGTCTGGGATGGGGAAATCCACCTGGATTTTCTAGTAAGTCCAATCTAATCACTTGGGTCCTCAAAAGTAGAGCACAGGGTCAAGAAAGATGTGACTAAGGAAGAAGGACCAGAAAGCTGCACTGTTACTGGCTTTGAGAACAGAAGGGCCCATGAGCCAAGGAGTGTGGGTGAATTCTAGAGGGTGAAAGAGGGAAGGAAGTGGGTTCTACTCTAGAGCACCCAGAAAGGAACACAACCCTGCAACACCTTGACTTCCGCCTAGTAAGACCTGTGTTGCGATTCTGATCTACAGAACTGTAATATTAAAACCATGCATTGTTTTAAGCAGCTAAGTTGTAGGAAATGAATACAATAGTACTCTCCAAATCCATCTCCCTCTATAGAGCTCTTGGCATCACTATGGGTCTGAAGATCAGGATAGAGAGTCACTAAGCCTGTGATGGAGAAATTGAAAGTTCCTGGTGGAAAATAATGGGCTTTGGGTTTTCTCACAAACACCCCTCCTGTGCCTCAGAATAGTATAGTTTACATGGGTGCTGGCTTGAGGACTTAGTGAGGATTTTATATAGTTGCCCATTATAGACTAGGAATTTTGATGATCTTGGTTAATTAGGGTGCTAATAAAAGGCAAATGGTGCCAAATGTGCCATTTATCCTCCTATGCTTCATGCCCCAGGAGGCTTCAGTTCTCTCTCTTTTCATCCTCTGCTTAGTTGGTACTATAAAAACAGAAGCTGTCAAATGACCCATGAGATGTAACTGGAAAGCAGCACAGAAATTTGAGTGGCAAAGAGTACAGGCTGCTGAGCACAGAAGCCGCCTCTCTGTTAGGTCTTCATGCTCTGTTGTAGTTCATAGCTCCCTCCTCCAAGACCTCAGAGACTCAGGCCCAGGCTGAGCTTGATAAGTCCTCTTATTGCCTTCAAATTCTTTACACAGTTCTTTAACTTCTCTTGTAATGAAGAAAAAACCCTGAATTGACAGGCCAAGTGAAGTGACAGAAACGGGTACGTACATTCTCAAAGCCACTTTTGCTCACTACTTTTTGTTTAACACTGGATCACCCGACTCTCTTAGGCCTCAAAGGCTTACCATCCTCATGGTTTTTATAGGAGCTTGGAAGCCTGTAAACCACTTGGAAATCATGTTTTCATATCTGGAGCTCTTAAGTCTCTGAAGTATGTTTCCTAATTTTATGCTGCTCTGTAAACTGCAAATGAAATCACTTTGCAGAAGAAATTCGTTATTTGTGGAGATTAATAGTTTTTAACAAGTTTATTCTACACTTTATCTTTTGGAGATTATTTGCTTTATGTGTTTTCTTGTTATTGAAACTCTTTTTTTTCTCAAAGTTTGGACTTTCTCTAACCTCTCTTAACTCTTGGACTACCTCTCACTGAGATAGGCAGGGGATAGGAACCCTTTCAGGACTTTGGAGTTTGCTGATACAATGGAATAATTCCCAGAAAGTAGCTTACCAACTGTGACCTATTTTCTGCCCTTATACATGTGCATAAGAATCCAGATGGTTTGATTAAATATAGACTCTCCTGGTTCTAAAGGGAACACTTTCCAGCATGGAGTATGGAGAATTAGCCACATGATTCCTATTAGCATTAATGGAGGGTACCAAGGCATTCCCATATGCTGTGCTGCAAATGCAACCCTAAGGCTTGCTAGAGGAACATTGTTTCCACTTATAGAGTCTCCTAGTATTATGCAAGCACATGAAAAATTTCTTCTCCAAAGTATGTGCATTTAGAGGTAGCTGGACATTGTCCAGTGCTTCTCAAACTTAAGTTTGCATTAAAACCAACTAGTGAATTGTTAAAAATGGAGATTACTGGGACCTGTTTTTAGGAATTCCATTTAAATGAATACTGATCCAGGTCCAGGAAACTTAATCTTTGGGACCCATTCTAAATATTCAGTATAGGTAGTCCATGGACCACACTCAAAGAACACTTGCAAGGAAGGGAAATACACACACACACACACACACACACACACACACACACACTAGGGTGTAGAGTTTGAATCCTTGTTCTCTACTTTGGAAAAAGTTACTTCATTTGTCCTAATTTTTGATTACTCATTTGATTATAGAAGCATCAGGGATTGATTTTCAGAATTAAATGTGATAAAATATATAAAACTCCCATCATAATTTGATAATTGTGTTTTCTTTCTCCCTTCCAGCCCATTGATTGAGAGATAAGTTCTCCACAGAAAAGCAAGGCAAGCTGTGATTATTGAATTTCCCTCATGTCATGTTGATAACTCAGTAGGTTTACAGGGAAATATGTGGGAAGGGCCTTGGCTGTCACGGAGGAGGGAATCACTGCAAAACAGCTTTGTTTGCTTAAGCTTAACATACACCTGAAACTCACTGAAGTTGTTTCTTCTTCTATAATATGGGGGAAATGATATGTACTTTATTAAGTCCAGGGAATTCAAAATATGATTAGTGAAATGCCTAGCAAGCCTCCTGCATCCCCACTTCCATAGTAGGTGATTAATACATGGGAAATTATGTAAGTTTTTCTCATTCCTTCTTTCCTTCCAAAAATGGTTGCTGAATACCTGCTGGACACCAGGTAGTACATACTAGGCTGCTGGACTTTATAGTCAATATATGTGTTTTATGCTTTTTAAAGCTTACAGCTGGTTTGGAGCAGTTACATACTGTTGAGAAATTAGTATCTTTCTCCAGATTGGCATTCTTACAGGCAATTACAGGACTTAGAAGAAGGAAAGGACAGTACAGAATAAATGTATGGTGATAAAATATGAATTAAAATATTGGTCATTTCTATATATTACAAGCCTACTAAGAAGTTGATATTAAGTTTCTAGGATATCAGTCCATATGTTTTCTCTGCCCAGATCCCTTAACCTTTTGCTATAAATGATAAAGGTTATGGCTATAGTTATACAGAGACACAAGACTCATGTAACCAGTGACTCAAATAAACATTGCCTTTGCTCCTTCAAGAGAAGAATCCAGGATCTTATGGATACATCAGCAAAGCCTTTGTATTTTGTTTTGGTTTTATACTCCAGTTAATGAAAGTGTTCCACTATTAATGGTGGTTCAAGAATCCTCTTTCTTCTTATCCATTTGAAACACCTTTGCCTACCTTTTTGCCCAACAAACCTAATAAACTGGGTATCACCAATTTTTTGATCAGTGATAAACTCCATGCACAAAGCAAACTACAAAAGAGAGGAAAAGCCCTCACCCTCTGCTCTTTATTATATTTCATTTACTTCTATGGGACTAAACAAATGATCTGTACTAATAGGACATATTATCCTCCTTCATGCCAAGTTGCTTACAGTCATGACTATCAAATAATCCGAGTAAATGAATGTGGAAGCAGAATACTAACACCCACTTGAGGGACTCAGCCATGCTTAATGACACAGGAAATAGTGGTCTATAGGAATCATCCTATAGTTTAACCAAAACCATTCGTCTGATAAGGAGAAAATGTGCAATGATCCAAGGAGAAAGGTGTAGTACAAAATGCACATGAGTCTGAGTAGTCTACAGTATTGGATGAGTAATTGACAGTTGGGCTCTACTCACTGGTCCATTAGGAAATTTAGTCCTAGGAAATCATAGAATACAAAATGGCAGCACCATCATGCCATTCTCCACAGCCCTCTGACTTTCTAGTGTCTGGAAGCAATGGACAGGCCTGCTACAAATGGTCTCAGAATAGTAGAACTTTATCCCTTCAATGTGGTTGGACATATTTGGCTCAAGCTGACAAACTGAAAGTAGGAGGCCTGGGAATACAATTCTTCTGATGTTTTGAAAAGAGAGAAATACCTGCACATGGTGGCCCAGGAAAGGCCTCCTTATAGCAATATTTTAAAACACACATTATTTCAACTCAAGTTGAAATAAACTATGTGAACTTAACCAGAAAATTTTGAACTCAGAATTTTGGGGGTGGGGGAACATTGGTATTCTAATTCTTAATCCTCTCTTTGCTGAAGTTGGTGATAAGTATGATTTGATAGAAGAATGGCTCCCCTTGATAAATTAATTTGGTATGTTTATGTTAAGTGGATCAAACTGAATAGATTAAAAGCATTTGGCCTTTGAAATTTCAGTATGCAATTATTTCAGTGTGTATTCAAATCCTTGAGTTTTAGTATATATTTTTTCCTTTTCACCTGGAACTTCCTTTAGCAAAGAATTCCATGCTATAGAAATGTCATGCTTCTGAATCTTGTTTCCAGTAATGTATAAGGAGAGGGATACTGTAAATAAAAATTAATAATTTCTAAGCAGCAGCCCCAAGTGCTATGTGAGGAATGAATTACTGCCTTTGGTCCCCAAAAATGTCACATAAATCACAAATTGATTTTGTAGCTTCAGAATTGTAGGCTTTTGATAAGAACCTCTATACATGTAGTCTTCAGGTCATGAAGCTGTAGGAACTAAAAGGTCCTGCAAAACTAATGGATCTTTTCAATCAGTTTTATTATATTCCCACCTCGATCCAACTTTTTCGTTACCTTCTTATTAGCCTTCACTTAGAATATGTTTAATTTTTTTACAAGTTAAGGATAAAAGCAGCAGTAAGATCAATTTTCTCCTGAGGAAAAATTTCACTAGTTATCCTATTTCTAATAAGCAAGGTGCATATCAGTAAAGTAGTACAAAAATCATTGACCTTAATATCATAAGACCTGAGTTTGAATCCTGGATCTTAATACTTTTTAATCTTGAGCAAACAGAGATAAGATATGTTATACTGTAGTAATGCCAACTGTAAAAATCTCAGTGGCTTAAACCAAGGATGAATTTCATGCTCATGCTGCAGGTCATTATCATTATCAGAGGGCTCTGCTATACCTTGTCCTTATCTCAGGATACAGGATACTGGACAATCATCCCTCTGAAACATCACTATTTGGGAAATAAAAGATGGCTTTTAAAGTCTTCCACCTAGAAGCCACACATACCTCTGTCACGTTTAATTAGCAAAGCAAGTTACATGGCTGCATCTCATTTCAAGGGGAAGGTAAAGTATAATCCTCCCCGGTACCCAGAAACACTGAAAATAATGCTCTATCCCTCTAAGCTTCCATTTTCTTACCTTCAAAATAACACATTTGCCTCTCAGCATTGCTGTGATTAATGTCATCACTGAAATGTGTGCTTTATGCTGAATAATAACCACTCCACAGTTCAATACAGGGCTGTTATATGTTACTTAGAATGCTAATGAGGCACTGCATTATTTTGTTTTGTGTTCATAATCATCCTACAAGTTAGGCATTAATTAGCTACAATATTATTGCCATTCAGATGAAGCTCAGGTTTAGAAAGACTAAGAGACTTTCTTATGAATCAAGCAGCAAATCATGGAACCATGATTTCAGTCATCCTTGTCAACTGACTCCGAAATCTATACTTTTAGCTCTGCTCTGTCAATGGTCCAGACTTTAAATCATTCACTGAAGGGATGTTTGCATGATGAAACTGCTTTAGAGTTGGTATGGCAATACGGTGCTGTCATGGCCACCCTTAAATATCTTTCCTTCTTGGGAATTGCAAGGAGGGTCATTTGCTGGGAGCAGTTTTGCTGCCCTGATCCCTCAGTGCCTCTATGGCCACTTTATCCTGTGCTCCCACATGTGCTGCTTCCTCACCCAATTTAAGGAGTGAGTGACAGAGGTGGCAAGAGAACAAAATATGGTCAAAGTTTTGGCAAGTCTTTTACATGGTATCCATTGTTTAGAGCAAGTTGGTTGAGAACTGTGATTCTGTAATCCATGCCCTCCAGTTCCAATCATATATGTGTTACCAGAGTGAAATGTCCCTCAGTCACCTATCATACCATAAATCAAGAAAAATTCCTAGTAGAGCTAGAAGTTCAAGAAAAAATATATATTTTATAAAAATACGTTAATATTTCTATATTATAGCTTAAAATGATTTACATGCCAATATACCAAAATGTACTGTTTTTAGACTTTTACTTGCTTGATATTCAGGTCAGATATTGTTGGAATTTCCAGTAAATCAAAGACCATGTGTACTAGTCAGCTGATCTTCAATCCACTACTGGCTTTGGTCACATCTTTAAAAAAAAAAAAAAAAAAAAAGGAAAACAATCCATACCACCTTCTTACCTGGAGGAGAATGGAAATCATTTGTTGAAATGCAACAAATTTCTTACTCATCCTTACTTGCAGAACACCAAGAACTGTAGTGATTGTTGGAAGGGCAATAGTGAACAGAAAAGACAAATTTCCTGTCCTCAGGTAACTTCCAATTTATGGAGCAAGCATTAAACAGGAAACCAAAATTTGTAAATTCAGATAACAGTAATAGAAAAATGATCTTCACTTACCTAACCAAAACCCTCCTTTACTTCCTCTCCACACCATTTTCTCTTTATCTTAAATTTAAGACATGAGAAGAAGAATGTTTGCCCTTAATGAAAAGCTCGGTGCAAAGACCATGAGTTCCATTGTTCTGCAGTGCCATCCATGCTTTCATTTCTAAATAACTTATTCACACCTGCCAGTATAGTGTCTTGACATCCAGAGCATCATGGGATCTTCCTCCACTGAATGACTGACATAGAGCTGCCTTCCTTTCAGGTTTTACTGTACCTTCTATATAAAATTAGCATCGTATAAATCTGAGAAGAGGAAATCAAGACCTTGTGGAGTGAAATCGCCCAAAACAACCTAAAGCATTTATTGCATTTTGTTTGAGCATTTCAACCCCACTAGAACCCCAGCATAATCCCAATCAGGTATTTTCTAATACATTCTGATAGATTGGTACTCTTGCTTCATACAAAGGAAAATCCCTTTCAGCCAAGAGGGAAAAGTAACAAATAAATAACATCTAAAAGGAGCTGAAAAATGATTGTTTCTGCAAACACAAGCTATTAGTGTGTGTGAGCAGAATACTGATGGCCTGGGCTTCCCCTGTTTCCTATGGAAGAGACTCCACAGGACATGTGGGTAATTGATGTCCACACATCCAGCAAACACACCCAGCCTGGCCGTGCAGTTCATGTGATAGAATGGCCTATCTCTCTACCACAGAAGATCCTCACAGCCAAGATTTCCCATAGCACAGGAAGGGCCATTTTGACCTGATTCCATTGCTTTCTTCATGCCTTTAACAAATATAAGTTGTAAAGAAAATACTTATAAGGATACTTCTCTCTCTTCCTATTACTTTACCAAACTGTACTTCCAGCTGTGGCTACATTGAGTAATTCCATCCTTTTTAATTTGTGGATGGAAATAAGATGAAAAGTTCATGAAAGAATCTTTGAATTGTGCAATATTTGTACATACTCTTAGGCCTGACTATGAGAAAGAGAAAGCTGTATGTCTTGCTTTTTTATCTCACAGAGTCTAGATAGGTAATGAGCCACTTTGTTTTAGAGATTGTGGCTACTTGTGGGAGATAGATATAGATAGATATAGATAGATAATATTTCTATCTGACAAAATTTTTATCTGGTTGATATTTCAGTAGCCCATGTCACAAAAGGGGTTGGATAAAAACTTTAATTATTTCATCATCTCCTTTACTGGAAGATTAAATTCACATTACCTTTTCTCCTGAGATGGTGGAAGTGACATATATTAATTTAAATGTCTTTGAATTTATTTAATCACCAACCATTTTGACAAGAGAAAAGACTTCTAAAGGGAATTTCTCTTATTTTGGTCTTTATTGTTAAAGTGCTTGTTTCTGATCAGCCCAGATCAATCAGAATACGTTGGAGGTCCATGGGATAAAAAGCTGTTCATAACTTTCAAGTTGACTCCAAAGTCCTGCCTTCTGCAAGCTCTAGAACTTTTAAATTTTATATTCCATAGCTGAGAAGGGTTTGCAGTGAGCTTTGGTCATCCCTTTCCTAGTTCCCCTTTCTGGTTTGTCCTTGAGAATTAGCTTGCCAGAGTTAGAGAAGAACTGGTTTAAAGAGATAATTCACACTTTTCTATAAGGAGAGAAAGAAAGAGGGAGGGAGGAAGAGAGAGAACGGAAACCCTGCGCACTTTCTTAGACTAAGGAAATGAGTCACCGCCAGTATGCAGATACTGTTGGTTGAGTTGCAATACATTAACGTCTCAGAAATAAGCTGTTAACACTGTAATTCATATTAGTCAATTAAATTCACTATCTATTTTCTTAGGAAAGAGAGAACATATACATTTTGGTAGGAAGAATGATTAGAAAGTATGCTAAGGGCCATCCAATTGGAACTAAACCTGGTGAGAGGTCCCTGGATAGGCAGAAGTAAACAAGGAAATATTGAATGCTTTATGCAAAGATTAGTAGAGGAAGATCCACTAGTAGATAGAAGATACTCTCTTCTATCTCAAATGATTTCCCCAATTTTGAGTAAAAAGAATATCTATTGTTTTTTTTAAAAAAAAATCAAAATCCACATAAAGAAAAAGGAAGATTTGCTATGTTGGCAATACTGTCCAAATGCTAACTAAAGAGGATCCCAAGAAGGAAAAGTTCTTTTGTGAGTGTGAAAATGGAAAACAGGGTGAAGAAAAGAGTGGGACAGAGTTCTGAGAATAGGATAGAAGGAAATGAACGCTCCAAAAAGACACTCTGTAGAGAGGTGGTGCTCCCACTGTTGAGTGGACCTCCATATTAGATAAGTGTGCTGATGTTGAAAATACTGAGGACCTAAATCTCAGGACTCTGAGCAGCCAGGCGTTTATAATAGAAGGGCTACTTCATCTCCATACTTGGAATTGTTCCATCTATGAACATGAGATAGGAATTGCACAGGCAGGATTTCTCTCATTGGTTGCAAAGGTCACTTTTATTACCTCCAGGGTCCATTTCAACCTGTATCAATCCAGAAGCTACCTACAGACTCTCCCCCAAAGTAATAACATTAACACCTCATTTCTGTCTCCTTGGCTCAGCATCTCTGAAAGGTCTCTTTGCAGTACATTTCTCAATTTATATAAAGTTATCTACACAACTGTGCCAAATGTCAAAGAAATTATACGAGAGAAGTGTTGTTTCCATTTCTTATTCTTGCTGATTCAGTTACAGTCATTGGAGAATATCATAAGTAAATCTTATTTTATCCTAAAAAAATCAAAGTCCTTAAAATACACTTTAGCCAAGTCCAAAACTCCAATCCGGTAGAGAGAAAGGAAGAGATGATGGTAGGATCCCAGGTGAAAAGGTCGAAAGGTCATATGATCAATGTGGCCCTTATAATCTGGGAAGGAAATATGCATATCATTTAATTTATTTCATTTTGATGTCTGAAGGCAGATGGTTCCCCATGCCTTGAGAGGTACTTGGTTCTTCCCCTTGGCACACCAGAGTTGCCGACAGTGACTAGAACCCATCCCAGAGACATGATGCCTTAATGAGGGAACAAATTGCTGAGCATTACATCTGACATTGGAGATGTCAGTTTACAGGCAGCCAGGGAAGCCAAGGGTTGTAATTTGAACAAAATGTCACTGTTTGGAGATTTTTTCTTTTGAATGTGTTCTTTCTATGATGATAAATCACAGGCCTGTGCAGAGGATAATAACACAAAATGTTTGACAGCTTTTCTTATAATTGTTTGGCATTCTGTTTGCCTAATTATTGTCAGCATCACCCACACTAGTAAACTGTTGGAGAGCGTTCTAGTGCCTGTCAGAGAATGCACTTGCTGTCCTCTTTGCCTCCTCTCTCTGCTCCTATTGTTGGATTATGGTTTGGGGATCATCCATCTTTAGTGTAGAAAAAGGTTTAATTAATCACAGAGGGCTGGGGATGTGGCTGAAGCAGTAGCGCGCTCACCTGGCATGTGTGCGGCCCGGGTTCGATCCTCAGCACCACATACAAACAAAGATGTTGTGTCCGCCGAGAACTAAAAAATAAATATTAAAAATTATCTCTCTCTCTCTCTCTCCTCTCTCACTCTCTCTTAAAAAAAATTAATCACAGAGTCCTGAGTCCACTTGGAGATGTGATTCTGTCATTCCATAAGATAAAAAAACAAAGCAGACAAAGCTGATGGAGAATTTTGGGTATATAATATAAAGAAAAAGGATAATTTAGTTCAATTAGGTCTTTTGACCCATGGAGGGAAGTGCAGGGAAATCACTTGCCTTATGGGTATGAGTTAGGAAATTATCTATTTATGTAATCACCCTGTTTTGAAAGGGAAGGGAATTAATTGCTTTAATTAACTCCAGCAAAGATTAGATTGTTGCAAGGGGAATGTTGACATAATGTGTTTTGCCATAATCTGATATGCTCTTGGAAATGGAGACTATCTCTGCAATCATTTTCCTTTTTCTGGGACTTCACTGATCATGTTCCTACCACAAGCTAGGCTGCCTGTGAGGAAGAACCTGAATAAGGAACAAAGATCAGAGAAGGGGTGTTAAAGAGCTCATTTCCACGTTGCCACTGATTTTTGCAGGGGTTCCATTACCATTTTGTAGGTTTCTTCTGATTTGGGCCCTTCTTATTTTCCACCAGTAGCTGATAACAAATGAATGGGGTGTAGTGAGTCAAATGCCATTGTCTTTTTAAGAGCTGTAAATTGAGGACGTGCTTACAAAATATTTCCTTCTGGCATATCTAGAAAGGGTTTCTGAAGTCTATGGAAGGGTTCTGGTTTATTAGGAATCATCACAGTAGAACAGAGTTTATTGAAAGTGAGTAGAGTACTGGTACCAAAATAGGCAGGTGGACCAATGGTACAGAATAGAGGACACAGAGACTAATCCACAAAGTTACAACTATCTTATATTTGATAAAGGGGCTAAAAACATGCAATGGAGGAAGGATAGCATCTTCAACAAATGGTGCTGGGAAAATTGGAAATCCATATGCAACAAAATGAAATTGAATCCCTTTCTCTCGCCATCCACAAAAGTTAACTCAAAATGGATCAAGGAGCTAGATATTAAATCAGAGACACTGCGTCTGATAGAAGAAAAAGTTGGCTACGATCTACATATTGTGGGGTCGGGCTCCAAATTCCTTAATAGGACGCCTATAGCCCAAGAGTTAATAACAAGAATAAACAAATGGGACTTACTTAAACTAAAAAGTTTTTTCTCAGCAAGAGAAACAATAAAAGAGGTAAATAGAGAGCCTACATCCTGGGAACAAATTTTTACCCCTCACACCTCAGATAGAGCCCTAATATCCAGAATGTACAAAGAACTCAAAAAATTAAACAATAAGATAACAAATAACCCAATCAACAAATGGGCCAAGGACCTGAACAGACACTTCTCAGAGGAGGACATACAATCAATCAACAAGTACATGAAAAAATGCTCACCATCTCTAGCAATCAGAGAAATGCAAATCAAAACCACCCTAAGATACCATCTCACTCCAGTAATATTGGCAGCCATTATGAAGTCAAACAACAATAAGTGTTGGCGAGGATGTGGGGAAAAGGGTACACTTGTACACTGCTGGTGGGACTGCAAGTTGGTGAGGCCAATTTGGAAAGCAGTATGGAGATTCCTGGGAAAGCTGGGAATGGATCCACCATTTGACCCAGCTATCGCCCTTCTCGGACTATTCCCTGAGGACCTTAAAAGAGCGCACTATAGGGATACGGCCACATCAATGATTATAGCGGCACAATTCACAATAGCTAGACTGTGGAATCAACCTAGATGCCCTTCAATAGATGAATGGATAAAAAAAATGTGGCATCTATACACAATGGAGTATTATGCAGCACTAAGAAATGACAAAATCATAGAATTTGCAGGGAAATGGGTGGCATTAGAGCAGATTATGCTAAGTGAAGCTAGCCAATCCCTAAAAAACAAATGCCAAATGTCTTCTTTGATATAAAGAGAGCAACTAAGAACAGAACAGGAAGGGAGAGCATGAGGAAAAGACTAACAGTAAACAAAGACAAATGGGGGGAGAGGAAGAGAGAAGGGAAAGCATATGGAAATGGTAGGAGACCTTCAATGATACACAAAATTATAAGAGGCTGTGAGGGGTAAGGGGGAGGAAAAAAAAGGGGAGAGAATTGAACAACAGCAGAGGAGGTAGAGAGGGAAGATGGGAGGGCAGGGGAGGGGAGGGGGGATAGTAGGAGATAGGAATGGTAGCAGAATACAACAGTGACTAATATGCCATTATGTAAAAATGTGAGTGTGTAACAGATGTAATTCTGCAATCTGTATTTGGGGTAAAAATGAGAGTTCAAAACCCAATTGAGTCAAATGTATGAAAGATGATATATCATGAGCTCTGTAATGTTTTGAACAATCAATAATAAAAAAAAAAAGTGAGTTGAGATCTGGAAGTAATTTTTAATTGTAGATTTTGAAGATTGTAGTAGAATGCATATTTAGATTCACACTGAAAGGTATGAATACATATATTAGATTTGTGTATGTATGTGTATATATATATACATATATATATACATATATATATATATATATATATTCATTTGTCTTATTTCATTACAGTTATTATTATTTTGTTTGATGGACTTAGTCCTATAATGTGGCAGGTGAGACTGCAGAGATTCTGGGGCTGGACTTGCTGCTGGGCTGCTCACCTGCTGTTATAAATGGCAGCAGAACTCTCTCCCACCTCCAACCCCTCCCCACAAGCTGTAGTGAGGGGCAGGCAGCCAGAGAGCAATGAAAGGACATCCCAGGTGGCAGATTGGATGGATAGTCCCAGAATCCCCAACCCCTGTGGATACAGGAAGTGCCTGTGGCCTGCAGGCATTCTGTAGGTCTAAGGAGTGTTCTAGAGAAAGCACAGCTCAAAATCTGTAGACTAGCCTTCAGGCTTCTCATCAGATTTTTTTTTCCTGTGGTTAAAGAGTTGAAGTGGCATAAAATACAAAAACAAAACGTACATAGAGTGTGCCCCAAAGGGAACACCTAATTTAAGACAGACAAAACAAGAATGCTAACTATATCCTTCAGGTACTTTAGATGGTAAAGAACTATACAGATGGTTCCATTATAGAGCACTTGAGAAGATGATGGTCATTTACATTCATTTTGGCATTTTTATCATATAAACACATACATATCTATATCATAACTATCAGGCATTCTAGAATTCATGAAAATATATATTGGCCAATGAGTCTAGGTATTAAAACACATTAGAGTAACTCTATTCGAAGCTAGGCAGTCACCTCAGAGTATAATTGTGTATACCTTACCAATCCTGTCCTATTCCATAATCTGATATGCTCTTGGAAATGGAGACTATGTTGGTAAGACTGTGCTGGCCTGACATTCAGCTAGGAGTGGGAAGGACCAAATATAGGATGTTCATTTTATAAGTTAACTAAAAGCCTTGTATATTATATGGTTTCAAAAATTACTTAGTACATTTTCATGTAAGTACTACCATGCCACTGTCCATTGTTGCTAGTAGGACTTCTGTTGGATTCCAGAATATCAGTGCCACACCAGGAATAGCTCCCAGGGCCTGTGGGCGCTGCTCTTTCAGTTTGCAAATTGAGATTACTGTACCATGGCCCTAATATCAATTCTGATATACAAATGACATAAAGGTGGCATAAGACAGGGCACTAAGTGGAGTCATCGCTTCCATCATTTTAGCAGAGGACCGTGGGCTCAGTGTAACCACATTTCTTCCACTAACTGAAGGAGAAACTATGGCATCCTGCTTTCTTTTCATCTTCAAATCTTGCCTCATAAAAATGTTTTAAAGGTGCAGTGACATCCTGCTCTTAACATAGCTTGTCAACCACGACAAAGGAAACATCCCTATACTCTTCCCATTCTTCTCTTAATTCTGCAGATATTTTCCAAATAGAATCATGAAATTCTGAAGTTGGAAACACTCACTTTAGAAATGAGAACACGAAACTCCAGAAAGGTGAAATGGCTTGCAAAAGGAGAATCCTAAGCACCGTGTGTCCTAACTCTGCTCCAGCCCCCACTCCCCGTTTGTAGTGTAGATCCTCTCTGTGCAAAATAGCTTGGCAAAATGTTTTACATTTTCCCTTTGAAAACATTTTCCCTTTGAATGTCCATGACAAGAGAGCCCAATAGCTGAGCAGTGTAAAGAGCTTCTAGGACCTCCCAGAAGCTGAGGCCCTGGATCCCTGCCCTGGGCTGGTTCTCCAGCTGGTTCTCTGCCCACTCACAGGCTGCGAGAGGAGTGTACAGATGGTGAGGATATCATCATTTCCACCATGGGGGTGGGGGAGAGAAGTTTATTTCAAATTCCTTGTTGTTTGTCATCTTAAAATTCTCTCACATTTGCAGATGTTAACCAACAACCGGCAGGAAAGAATTCTTATTTCAAGCTCAGCCATATAGAAATGGCATCTAAAGGTCTGTCCTTTATGGAGAGGGAAAGAAGAAAGGAGAGAAAAAGGAAAGTCTAGGAAGAAAGAGAGAAAGGAGTTGGAAAGAGGGAAGGAATGGAAGGATCAATGACAAGACTCAATCCCACACTGTTCTTCTAATTAGTGCCTTGCACATCAGCTCAAATGTTTACTCTTTGATATAACTGTCTCCTCATTAACATATGCAAAAGTATAGTCACAAGGTATGAACTCTCAAAGGAAGACGTCAACATTGCCATAGTGAGCACATAAGCCTGTCAATCTTGTGAAAATAAACAGGAACCAATGTGCTGGCAGAAATTCATCTCAAGAAAGTTTTGTGGATCTGACAATATATCCATTGTTCAGATGGACTAGACAACATTAGGGTTGTCATTACCCTTCAGTGGAATCATGTGGGCCAAACCTGACAATTTTCTGCAGGGAAATTTGAAATAAAAGCAAATACATTTTCAACCCATTTGTAAGAAAATGCTGTTATTATAAGTTCAAGTTATCATAAGTTCTGCTACATTTAGCTTCTTGTTTTCTGCTGGCCTTTCTGAGAGGGCTGCCTGTCCCTTTGATGCAGGATTAGAATAGGCTGCAAAGCAGAGAGCATGTTTAACAACTAAAGTTAGGGGTCCTTTGATAGAAAAAGTGTATTTATTAATTCCACCTGCCATGCTGGCTCTGAGCACTGAATTTTTGGCAGCCCTCTCAACCAAGTGTGCCATTCTTTCTGACCCTTACAATGTAGAGAAATGACTTAAGACCCAACCTTGTTGCCATTTTAAATCTATTGATGATTTAGCTATGAAAAATAACTCTTTTTTTCTTTTAATGTATAACTACCAACCATGAAATTTACCCTCTGATTTATGGAAACTGCAATGAAATAAGAGCTGGTTTGCAGTCTTATTTTATCTCTTTTCTAGGAAGCAACTTCTATGATGACAGGTCTGAAGGAAAACGTTTAAAAAGGCATTTTCTTAAAAAAAAACTGCAAACAAATTTGCAAATGTAGAAAAAGCTTTTTTGCCTTGCCTTTGTTGAACTGAATCATGCTCATTTCAAACTCTGTAAGAAAATCAACCATGAAGCCCAACATCTGAAACCAGACTTACATTAACAAACTATAAATTCTCTACATATATATAAGTCCTGACATCCATTTTATAGAAAATTTTGGGGATGAAGATTTAAAGAAGTAAAAATAAAAAATATAGTTTCCTCATTCATTAGCAGTAATTATGAACTATTTATTATTTGTTCCACAGTTTCACAGATTTGTAATCATATTGCATACATGGAGATGTAAAACCACAAACTCTTTCTCCCTGAATTTTATAATAAGAACACTTTTCAATATCATATATAGTAAAATCTTGGGGAGCCAGGACAACTTCTATCTCCACTACATTATCAATAATGTCCCTTATGTATTAAGTGAATGAAATTAATGAAGGGAAAGGATTGCATTTAGATATCTGGTTAGATGAGGAATGCTTCTAAAAGAGATGAAAGTCATGTGAGGCTTGCTGAGTGTGTATTTGCTTATTGACCTCATCCACGGGCTGGGACAAGGATGTTCACCCTTTCCTCCACCTTCTCAGCACTGCCCTGTCTGGGATGCACAAGGCAAACCACAGTGAAAGACTAAATGAAAAGATCCCCCATGAGCTTTCCTCACATAACTCATCTCAGTGAAGGAAGAGGAGTTAAAAGTGTTAAAAGAAAAATCCTGAAACAATGCATAGGGCTCCCAAGGTTCATTTGGAAGTGATTTACTAAGAGGTAGGCCCTGCCTGCTAGCTCATCTCTCAGGCACTCAGAGGGCCCTCCTGGGAAGAAAGCCTTCCATTCTTGTTTTCCTCCCTCTCTGCTTGCCACCTCTTCCTGCTCTTCTGAAAAGAAGCATGCCACACAACAATGAAGAGGTTTTCCACATTAGCTGGTGTTGCTAGCCGCCACTTCTCTTTGTTTAAGTCTGTTTACACAGTCTCCTTGGCAACCCAAGGTAGAAGTTGATATTTTTTTTTTATATCTTTGACTAGCAGGTTTGGTTTTCCCTTTGTCTGAAGCTTATCCACCTCACATATTGAGTTATATCTAGGGCAGCAATTTTTTTTATGTTAAAAAGGAATCTGTATTTACCGCATACTATTTTATTAATATCCTATCCAGACATCCAGTATTTTCGGGGAGTAGGGGGTGTTTCAAAAACACCTTCAGAATAACTACTCAATACAGTATTTCACCTTGATTAGAGCTTGCTAATGTTTAACCCTTCCAGTGATTTCAGTAGGTTCCATAATCTGTATATATTCATACATCTGATAACTCCATTGTAGGGGTGGAGAGCATGGAAGAGAGAGGGATGGGGCCAGCATGGAGCAGAACAAACAGATAAGCCTGGGAGGAGCTCAAATCTGACCTCCCTTAGTTCTTCACTCCTATCAGTAGAACTACCTGACAGTCATAGTTCCCTTTTTGCATACAATGTACCTACTATAGCTAGATTGTGCACTGGAAGGAAATTAATCACACTGGAAACACATCCTATTTGCCTTTTCCCAAACCCCAAACTCTGCACAGGTGAACCATATAGGCATTTAATGTAATTTGTGAGTAACTGTGGATCATAGAGAGCCTTGAATCATAAGGGTACTGATAGCCAGGAGAAATTTTTTTAGCAGCAGATCATGATGACTAAATCATATTTCATAAGCATATCTATGAGAAAGCTTAAAATTAATGACCAGTCATACTTAATAGTAAGATATGCATCAGAAGTATATGGGAACATTCTCCAAATGCACAAGTTTCATCCTAGATTTAGATTTTCCTGTCATGGTACCAGGGCAGGTACACATTAAAAATTTATTTAGATGAATTTTGTTGTAAAGTACCAGTTAATAATTAAAAATATTAATAATAATGATAAGAAGGTTTAGCACCATTTTTTGCCAAGATCTTAGATTTTTTTTCCAGTTGGTACTTTTAATTTATTTAAAACACATGTATTATTCTAATTTTGTAGAGTAAGAATCTGAACCTCAAACATGCTAAGTAATTTGTCTATTATCTAAAGCAAGAATTTTATCTCAGTCTTATTCCAAAATTTTATTTTCCTTACCCTATGTTAATTCCTTCCCTCCAAACAATAATTATTTGAGAAACAGTTATCATCATCTCCTGATAATTTTTATTCTGCTAACATGTTTTAATATTCATCACCATGCCCTTTTAACAATTTCAGGCAAGGAGTTGTTTTATAAGTTAACTCAAAGTGCAAAACAATGGCTAGAATTACTTAAACAATCTCTCTCTCTCTCTACCTATTTTCCTCCCTCTCTCCCTCACTCCCTAAAACTTTTGAGACTAGGCCTAGACCAATAAATTTACATGTTTATTTCTTACTAGAACCTCAAACTTTCTCCTTGAAGCAAGTACAGTTACCTCTCAAAATTCCCTTTAAATTCTGTTAACTGAAATCTCCACGTTGGACATCAATGAGTCATTTCCAGTGATGTCTCCACCCTTCCTTGTCTTCAATGAGGTCTGGGTAGATAATACAATGTTGTGACACATTTTGAGCCAAATAGTACATTATGGTTTGTCAATACTCAGTATTTAAATGATTCCTTGGCAAAATTTTGCTACGTAGCAGGAAAACCATGTTGTAGTTATTTAAAATAATGTCACATAAAATAATGTAGCATTTTTAAAAGCCAAGGTTTTAAAGGTTTGAATACCTAAGGAGAAATCGCCTAAACTAGTCCTTCTAAATACAGTATGAATTAGGAAAGGAGAAGCACCCCCTGTCCCCCAAGACCTTGCCGGGGACTGTGACCCGGACATCTTCATCCTTTTGAGAAACACCAAGGGTTATGAAAACATTACAGAAAGTGGTGAATTATACATAAAGAATGCAGAGACTGTATTCTTCAATTGCAGATGGAATGCTATGTACTGTTTTGGTTTTTCCTCATTTCTCCCAAGTAGAGATACTTACTTGCAACCAGCATTTTTTTATTTAAAAAACAAAATGGAAGAAGATCTACTTTCAGGAATGAATGCTCATTTCTAGATCAAAACCCTACTTTTCATTCAAGACATTTCTAATGAGTTCGAGAAAGTACAACACCAAAATTTTTCATCCACAGAAGTTTTCAGCATGGTAGTATAGATCTTAGCTTGATTTCCTTCCACAGCCATTGCTTTTTGTTTGTTTGTTTGTTTTTAAACATGATGCTTATAACATCATGAGGAAAATGAGAAGGAGGAAAAATTCCATGTCCAGAACAATGGAGTTTTGTGGAAGTTAGGTTTCAGAAGGTAACCAAAAGGTATTGCAACAAGACACAAAGGCAAACTGATTCAACTCTTCTAGTCATCCATTTCTCACTGAATATCCTAGAAATAAAATCTTACATTGCCCAGGTGATATGGAATCAAAGCAATAAAACATCATTGAATATACTTATTTTAATTTGTTTTGAATTTGTTTATGACCACAAGATTACTTCAGTATGAATCGATAAATAATAAACTCCTCCCAAACTGCAAATGACTTAAATTCTGAAGATTAAATCTTGGCTACCAGTAGCCAGTAGTCCCACCTTCAGTCTCCTTTCAGGTTACCATCATCTTAGTTTGTATACACATGCCAATTTATATATGCCCAGAGTAAATATCATTCAAAGAAGAATAGAATACAAGTTGTTAAATCTAGGAAAAAAAAATGAAATTTCTTCTTCCCCCAAAAGACTTCAGTAGGTCCACTCAGACTGCTATGACAAAGTACCATAAATTGAGTGCTTATATCAATAGAAATTTAGGTCTCACAGTTCTGGAGGCTGGAATGTCCAAGGTCAAGGCTTATTTATCTGCTGTGGTTTATGGACAGTCATCTTTTCTTTGTGTTTTCACATGGCAGAAGGACAAGACTCTCCAGCACCTCTATTATAAAGTCACTAATAGTGTTTTTTATTTTAGGACCTAATCACCTCCAAAGGCCTCCAGAGGTTTAAGATTTAACATACGTATTTGGGGAGTAGTAGGACACAAACATTCATTCTATAGCAATAGACTTTAAAATCAATTTCACGTGGGCTGGGGATGTGGCTCAAGCGGTAGCGCGCTCACCTGGCATGCGTGCGGCCCGGGTTCGATCCTCAGCACCACATACAAACAAAGATGTTGTGTCTGCTGAAAACTAAAAAAATAAATACTAAAAAAAAAAAAATTTAAAAATCAATTTCACGTGACTGGAAAACTAAGTCTAGAAGTTGGTGATTTATTTATAATCCTCAATGGAGAACGTTCAGGCCTCTTAATGTGTGTTAGTGTCATTAAAAACTTAAGAAAGTTTTATTTATTCCTTGGAATGAAATTTTTGAAGCAATTCTATAAATACTTTTGGTAGTAGAAAACTACAGAGAATTTTTTTTAAATCAAGAAAATTGTTCTAAGGGGCACAAAGCCACTACCTAATACCATGTTTGAGTTCAGGGAGCACATATTTGTAAAATATTGTTTCAGCATTTTTTTGAACATGGAACATAATTGACATATGTTTATTTTTGCTTCCAAATCTATTTCTAATAGTGAGCATAGCATTGAACATGGACTCAGAGAATATAAATTCTAATCATAGTTCTAATATTAATGATCTATAAAACCTTTAGGAACTTCTGTGTATTACAGATTTGTTCTGGGACTTGCGTTTAAAATGAAGACTAGAAGACATAATCCCAAACCCTTTTCTTATTATAATTTTTATGCATTTTTATAAGAAGACTTTGTATAAAATACAGATATGTATTTACATTTGCCTTTAATTTATTAACAAAATATTTACTATAGAACTATGAACTGAAATGATTAAAATATTTATCATTTGAATGCAAACCAATACAGCTAATGTAATGTGATGTACATGCCCTGAGCCTTTTTCCTTCTTTTTTGTAGCACCATCTGGTTCTGTAGCATAAGAGAGAGTTTATTTATATAACCATATTAGACTTCAGACCTGTACACACACACACACACACACACACACACACACACACACACACAACTTTGCTGTATCCTAAGGTTGCTTTGGTCAGGTTTCTTTCATATTCTGAGATTAAGCATTCCCAACCACATGGCAAATGAAGTGAAAAAGTCCTCTCTGGATTTGTCCTAACTTTCAATGTGACTGGTCAGAACTGTGATGGGCCTAAATGTCCTTTGCCTGCACTATGACAGCTCCAAAGAGGCTCCCTGGGGGCAGTGGCCACTTTGTTCCAGGCTGCAGAAAGCCATGGCCTTGTGCTTGGAAAATCCACCAGAACCCAAAGCCCTAACATGGTTAAGAGTTGATTCTAAGATACCAACTCTCCACTTGTGCCCAGGAAGATGGCCACATTCTCCCATAGTGCTGGTCTTTCCAGTCCAGCATGGTTTCATACTCAAATGGCTATTCCTCACACTTCAGATATTATGTTTCAGATTATGTGGGGAAAGATGGAAGAATCTAAGAAAATAATGGAACCTTCCCCCACCCCATCCCCACCCACTATACACACACTTTCTTTAGCAGAAATCTGTTAGAGTGCAAGCTTTGCCAGGCACTGGTAGCTAGACTGTTTGTACAACCCTAGTCACATCAGATCATCTTCCACTTAAATGACAGAATTAAAAACAAATAAAAAATTTCCTCTGAGGTGTTCTAATAGAAGGCCATGAACCCTTAGCTAGGATATTAAATATTGTATGTTAAGAGAATTCAAACCTTACATGAAAACTTAGTATGAAATTCGATCAAAGCAATATGTTTTTATCATCTACCTTCTGGGACAAGTGAAGTAACCATGACTTATTCTTATAAAAGGTCAGTGTGGTAAACAATGCACTCAACTGGGAGATCTTGAAGGTAAATGTGTGGAGGAATTGATTCCTGAGCAGACTGACCAGCCCAGCATGTCTGGCTAAACTGTTGTGATCTGAGGTTCTTCTGAAAGAAACTCAAGGAAAAATTGTAATGAAAAAAGTCTGTCTTGGACTAGTTGGAAACTTTTGTAATAGACCACACCAAGTAAAAACTAACAAAAATTAGTTGCCCTATTGACTCTGCCAAATGTTGGATGAGTTCAAGGTAAACCCAATAAAAGTAGGAACTTGTTCGGTGGTGCTAGAGCCACACTCTGCCTATTTCAAGTTTCCCTCATTGAGAATGCATTTCTACAGCAAAATCTGCACAGTGCTCATAGTGTGTATGTGACCACTTGTAACCAAGGAGTGCAACTCTACAGCTGGTATCTGGAGCACATATTTTCATTTGACCTTGTATGTGTACAACTTATAAATTAAGTTATTGCCTAAGAAGGAAGAAAAGCAATTAAAACCTGTTAACACATTAAAAATAAGAGAAGTTGACAGAACAGCTGTTTTATAAACTAATCCAAGTCAGGTCATGGCATAATGATTAAAATCATACAATGCTCGGGACTGGGGTTGTAACTCAGTGGTATAGCACTTGCCTAGCAAGTGTGAAGCACTGGGTTTGAGTCTCAGCACCTCATGTGAATAAATTAATTAAATATACATCCATCATCAACTAAAAAGAAGTTTTTAGAAATCATACAATGCTGAGATAGACCCATAGAGTCCCCACTCAACTGCTTACCAACTGTGTAACCTTGGACAATTCCTTGTCCTAGATTACATTGATTTTCTCATTGCTAAAATGGATTTTGAGGAATTATATAAGGTAATGTACAGAAATCATTCAACAGGTCTCTGACACATAATACTCTTACATAAAACATAGCTGTAGCTTAGAAACTGGAAATGATTCTAATGAGATACTTGGTATGATTTCAAAACATTATTTGTTTTAATCACTATGTACATCACAAGAGATCAGCAAATAGTCCAGGGAAGAAGTGACCACTTTTTTAAAGAGTTGGCTTTAGAAGTAATATGAAACCAAATGAAAAATTATTAATACAAAGACATGTCTAGCTTGGTTTGCTTTCTTCTTCAAGGTGTTTCAAGTGGGTCTTGAACATTAATGATTCTTTTCAAGACAGAAGTAAAAATAGTTCAGCACAAAGTCAGACCATATGAAAATTGTATCTTGTCAAATTCTATGTTTGTTAAATTGTCCTCCCAAGCTCTATGTCCATAGAAAATTCCACTGATCTACTTAATTTTTAAATAAATATTATTGTGTATATTTAAGGTATTTAACAGGTTTCTGTAAGATATATATATATATTAAAATGCTAACTATAGCTGAACAAATTAACATATATATCATCTTATATAGTTATCCATCTTTCCCACTGTGGCAAAACAAGTGGTAATCTATTCATTTAGCAAACAGCCCAAATGCAACACACCATTATTAACTGTATTCCTCATCTTGTACACTAGATCTTTCAACTAACTAATCCTACATATATGCTACCTGGTATTCTTTAACCTACATATTTTCCCTATTACCCATTCTCTTCCCCTGTATCACAACCCAACCTTGGTAACCATTGTTTTATTCTCTTAATCTATAAACACTTTAGGTTTGTACATTATTCTTCTTTGTACATTTGGCCTTTTACTGTGAATTTTGACATAAAGAAAAAAAAGGTCATGAGCATATTTCTTAATTTACAGACAGGTAATGTAACTACATAGTATATTCTTGGAGAGAGAATGGAATATAGCAGATGGATCCAGGTATAGAGTCTCTAAACTGAAGTATTGAGTATCATATTAGGAAAAGAGACCTACACATAGCCTGGAACAAAAGCTTCCATTCTGATTCTTTTCTGTGTGTCCTATTTGTAAGACTGAGTCAGTTGGAATGGTAATGTTTCTCAGTTTATACCGAAGTCCTCGTCTGATTTGTATCGTGACTATCACATATGGTGCATATCAGGGCCTGTTTCAGGTTGCTCAATTGTATTGGTAGCCTATTTTTAACATTGCCATTTATATAACTTTCAAGCGCCAGGAAACTACCTTTGAATGCTGTAAATTATCAAATGGCCTTTGATTTACTAGTTTCCTTATCACTTGGCAAATATGCACAGCAGACATTTTCCAGAGAAAGAGCACGCTGGGACGTATCCCCAGACATTCCTTCCCTTTGTTAAACAAACCCAGGAGCTCATGCCGGAGCTCCAGCTTTCCTTGGAAGAAGCCTCTGGACTTCACGAGTGCCCTCCTGTGGCTACTGCACAGACTAACTGATCTCTTTGCTGACCGCCCAAAAGCTGCTGAGCAAAGCACTACTTATAGAGTTCAAGCCCAGCTGACAACTGAGGTGGGAAAGGCTTTCATTATTCCATAGACAGGTCGAAATTGACTAGTGCTTTGTGTTAGAAAGTTCTTCTTTTGGTTTTTCATATCATGCGTACCACTTGCCAGCTGAACTCCAAAAACAACATGCTCTCACAGCAATGGCCAGGGAAAAACACGAGGTGGAAAAATCAAGAGAACCTCTTCCCTTGGGATGAGATTGTACAGGAAAAGGCACTAGACAACTCCCAACCTGGGTTTCGTATGTTGGCAGGAAAGGCTGTCATTACTTTAGTGTTGCTGGGAAATTAAAAGGATGATAGATATGAAATGCTGAGACCAAGACTCATACAGTAGGTGATCAATAAATGATAGTGGTTAGCCTGTGGATCTCTTAGTTTGCATTGACTATTTTATAATCCATCTCCTATCACTAAAGCCAAGAGACCAGGGAGTCTACTGATTTTCTAACCAGTTAGTGAGGCGATCTGGAAGGCTTCAAGTTTTCTACATAGGAAGGCTTAGTAGAAGCAATCTAGTGGGAATGTAAGGCTCACAGCTGTGTTTTCATAGCACTTTCCATTAAATGGCTCAAATGTTCATTTTTCATATCAGAGAAGGGGGCTGCTGATGGAGAGTGCCCTCTCCAACCCTAGGACCATCACTCAGTAATTACTTATAAACATCACTATCTTATAAACACCACAATCATCCCCATTCTACCCCCATCCCTCTTTCTTTGCTCCTATATAATGGTTCCCCTCAAAGTTTTAGAAATGATATTTGTTTATTCAACACTTAGACTTATCAGAGGAGGCACTAGAGCATTCACATGAAATTCTCCCCCTATTGAATGTTTTCTGTCAAAAGAAAAAAAAAATTAGATTCAACTGTGAACATGCTGCAGAGCTGGTACTCTTGAATGGGTTTTCAAGTGCCTGGCCCAATCCGTCACAAAGGAGAAATGCAATACCCTTCCAATATTCTATTCTTTTGTTCATTTTCCCAGAGCTGGGTTACAGTATTACAGGCTCAGTTTGAATGGATTTCTTAATCTAAAGCATAGGTAAAATCAACTCCAAAGCCACAAGGCTACCACTTTTTTAAACATTGAATTTAGACTTGAGAAATCTTTCTACTTTATTTTCATTAAAAATAACTTCACTAAGTTTTGACTTAACTTCTCAAGATTTAGGGGTTTCCTTCCTATCCAAGGCACCACAGCTCTCTCATGTAGAAACTAAGGGCCAAGAAATGAGTCTTCAATGTGTCTAGGACGGCTCTTGCCTGACATTCAATATTAACTTGTATCCATGGTGGTTGAAGCAATGACTAAATTGAATAATTATATTACATATCTCTGCAACAATCCCAGATTTAAGAAAATAACCTGAGTAACAGTGTTAGTTAGCTTTCCACCAGGTAGCAAAATACTTGAGTACTAAAAAGAAGGAAAGGTTTATTTTGGCTCCTGGTTTCAGAGGTTTTAGTCCATGGTTAGCTGGTTCTGTTGCTTTGGGTCTATCAAGACAGATCATGGTGGGAAGATGTAGCAGAGAAAATTGCTCACCTCATGATAACCAGGAGGCCAAGAGAGAGACAAGAAGGGCTGAGATCCCAATATCTCCTTCAAGGTCAATTCCTCAGTGACCTAACTTCCTTTCATTAGGCCCCACCCTTTGAAGGTTCCACAATGTTCTAATTGTGTTACAGGCTGGAGGTCAAGATTTTTGCTTTTCTAAAAAGGAGATGGCACAAAGTACACTTGCGTGTCAGTTTTCTCTTTATAGTTTAGATAACTTTGCCCAAAGACGGAAATTTAGTCTTTCTTTTCTTTTTTTTTCTTTCTTTTTAATTTTTTTTTTATTTTTTTTTGCAGTCTAGACAGTCTTATAACACAAGTTATAGCTATAGTCCTCTTTGACTTCTTGCTCTTAGTGGATAATTGTAGGCACAGTATCTTATTAACATCTCTGGTTCTTCATTTACTCCTGCCTGGATGGATAAACCAATGCCATGAGTAAATATTGAAGGATGTGCCCAATGCAAAAAAAAAAAAAAAAAAAAAAAAAAAAAAAAAAACTAGTGACAACTGTTTTCCAAACATTTGCGGGCCTTTTACATTCTAAACAGCATCTGCATCACTTGGTTTCCCATGTAGAGCTTCACAAAAGGAGAGTGGAGTCTATGGGTGCAACCATTGTTCTTGTTAGTGGATGGAGATTTATAATTATACCATTTTCTGCTCAGAGCACATGCCACAGAGGGAAGCTACATAAACA
Organism: Spermophilus citellus; assembly: GCF_964194105.1. Classification (NCBI taxonomy): domain Eukaryota; kingdom Metazoa; phylum Chordata; class Mammalia; order Rodentia; family Sciuridae; genus Spermophilus; species Spermophilus citellus. Next base: position 84,076,837 of record NC_138193.1, read on the forward strand.
TGCAGCATGGCAGGGGGATCCAGGACAATAATGAGGTTACAAATTACCCAAAGCAATTCACCATCAATGAAACAAGCTCTATTTGTAAGTATGAAATGAAATGCAGACTTTTTAATGTTTTAATTTGTTTTCCAAAATTATATTTACAAAAAATTAGAGGGGCCTACTTAAACATCTTGATGTTTTCAGTCTGACTTGCAATAAAATTCCAGTGGATTGTTTCTCCTAAATACCCTCATATGCATATTCTCTTTCTCATAGTCTAATGCGCGCACACACACACACACACACACATGCACACACTACACATCCTTATCACAATCACCACAAATAACAATAGTTGTAGTCAACAGTGAGATATCATAGTCCTATTATATCCATTTATTGGGGTTTCACCCCAAAGTTCAACAATTGAGTGGAATTATACATTATTAACATTTTCAATGTTTAATGTTTATCTCAAATATTCAACAACATAAATACATTACTTTCTTAATCACAAAAGAATCTATCTATCATCTTGGTAGGTTTTGATAAATTTTCAAATGTTTATGTTAAAAAATTGCTGGTACTTACTGGCCATGAAAGGAAAAAAGTCACTGAGTCCAGAGTTTTTCTTTTTTCTTTTTTTAATATAATATTTTATTTGTTCTAATTAGTTATACATGAGAGTATTATGCATTTTAAACTATTACACATAAATGGAGTATAACTTGTCAATCATATATATTAAGCTATGTTTTTAAATACCCACAAGGACTATGTATGTCACTTTAAAACAGAACAAACAGTGCCTGGTATGTAGTGAGTGCTTGATAAATATTTATGAAGTGAATTTTTCTTGTAATAATGATTTATTTAACTTTGCATGTCTTCTATATGTTAATGCACATGAATGTGCAAACATGTGACAATAGAGAAATGGCCTTTTTGAGACTTGCTGGATACAGCAGGAATTTTTTTCCTTCTCTAAACACTACAGTGCAGTTCAATTCAAAAACTCCTCTTAACAAATCCAAATAGCACTGCTTCCCAGCTGTAGTGTCACACAGGGTCCAGTTCAAGTGCCAAAAACTCAACCACAAAGAAGCCAAAACAATCACATCTTGAACTGTGAGAGTATTTTCCACCCATCATCACCATATGACACACCGTCTCCGGGGCCTCCCCGAGTCTGCAGAGGCCTCAGTTCTGCCAGAGACCTGACTGGGCAGAGAGCCTGCCCCTCATCAGCCCTTACACAAGTTACATAATGAGTTCTCTCTGCGACTATGAATACCGATTTCTCACTCGTATTTTATGACTGTGAGGACTTTTCTTTCCCCAAATACGATTCCATAACTGTGTACCCAGAATTACCTGCTGGAATCCTGGCCCATCATCAGATGCCTTCAAGTTAAGCTACACGGATGTGTTTCCCAGGATCTTCACTGGGGAGGCAAGTGCTGGTTTCAAAGTTGGCCTCCTTATGAGCCTGGGACATTTGATTCACATGACTTCAGAGTACAGAAGAGATGAAGCAATAGTTACCAATCGAGAAAACTTTCTTCTTTTATTACATTAAGATATTAGTTCAGTATTCATGCTCAGGAGATAGTAATTTACATGTTATCAATGTATTTAGCAAAGAGATATGTTCCTAAAGGGGGACATTAAAATTTTATTTTATTTAGCAAACTAGATTTAACTTCTATAAAGACACAACTGTGTAAAGGTCCAAATGTTCAAATTCAAGATTTGATTTCCTCCCTCTGAGAAAGAATGCATCAGCTTTGATGAGCTATAGGGAGGGCTGTATTTACAAGGCAGCACAGTGACTGTGGGCAGGGCAGAGGGTCAGGGACCTGAGCTTCATCCAGCCCAGCCGCATGTACTTTGTTGGTACCTCGGACCAGTCATTTAATATTTTGGAGCATCGGTTCCCTAATTTGTAAAGCAATGGATTAGAATAGATGTTCTTTAGGTCTTTTTTTTTTTTTTTTTTGCAGGGGGGAAGGGTACGAGGGATTAAAGTCAGACGCACTAGACCACTGAGCCACATCCTTAGCCCGATTTTGTATTTTATTAGAGACAGGGTCTCACTGATTGCTTAGCACCTCACTAAATTGCTAAGGCTGGCCTTGAACTCGAAATCCTCCTGCCTCTGACTCCAGAGCCACTGGGATTACAGGCATTCCCATAGCACCCAACCTTCCTTTAGGTCTTTAGCACAAGAAAATGTTATGTCCCTGAATTAAACTCTCTCTCTCTCTCTCTCTCTCTCTCTCTCTCAGTACTTAGTGTGCTTAGCCACTGAGCCACATCCCAGCCCATTTTTGTTGTTGTTGTTATGTGGTGTTGTATTTTGTTTTGTTTGAGACGGTCTTGTTAAGGGCTCAGGGCCTCACTATGTTACTGAGGCTTGCTTTGAACTTGCTATCTTCCTGCCTCAGCCTCCTGAGCCTCTGGGATTTCAGGCATGCACCTCCACACCTGGCCCTGAATCTCTTTATCGAATACCAAAATAAAGCCCAAAGATGACTGAAACTTGGAAAAAAATCTTCAGCTATCTCACTAATCTTGATCTTCACCAGTGGGACAGCTCATGTTCAAACATGCTTCTAACGTTAAGAGGATCGTGACTGAAAACAGGATGTTAAAGATAAATATTCAAGGCTAGCACTTGCCTTCTCTTTACCTTCAAATAAACCTACTTTTCATTCCTGTTTTGTGCTTGACATTTGCTGGCCATTGTCTCCTTTTCAGATGAAGCTTACTCCTCTGTTCTTCTAGTCAATTCTACTTGGCAGATTTCACTAAATAATTTAGAAGCCTCCATGAAATTCTTTTTTTTTTCTTTCCCCTCTCACTACAGTTTCATTAAAATTCATTTGGGAAACTATACTGCCTCAATAATAGAATTGTATCTTATGTTTTGGAACTGTTTCCATGACAACAATGACAGGTGCAAATTCTGGTGTATGCGTATGTTCATTTAAAAGGTTACTGAAATTATCATTGTAAAGGTAAATTTCACTGTGAATAACATCTAAGTAACTACCTTTTTACTTTGAGGAGAAAATGGCTAATATATATAGTATACATTAATTTCCTCCAGAAGAAAAATTTCATGAGAGCCTTACTCAAAAAGAAAATCTTTGAACAACATGAGTTATTTTATATCACAGAAATTCATACCTAACTTCATAGATTATGCAGATTGAAGGAATTTTGAAAATATTGCATAGCTATACCTTGGGGGATATTGCCAGTAAGAAACAGAAAACAAAGCTGGACAGTAACAGAAAGTTATTAAGAGTTCTTCCACAAAGGGCATTCATTCAATTTTAGGATATGGATGAAATTCCCCCTTTTATGCAACTTCCTAATCTTTTTGTGTAAATAGATGCCATCTAAAAAGTACAGGATTATGAATGTATAGACCTTGTTATCCCTTGAAAAATATTAGAGATTAAATGATAGAGTAATCTTTACCATGTTCATATGTTCATCTCTCTTAATATCAGAATTAATGTCTGTAATCAGCACATCAACATGCCAACCAAAAGATGACACATCTACTTATGTGTCCCTGATGGCTTGTGCCTTTTGTTCCATTCCTATAACCCAAGTGCTCTAAACAGAATGGGATTCAAAACAAAGCAGAGAGCTTAGAAATGCCCAAGGTCTCCACATGGTTTGTTTCTACAAACCTCTCATTAGATTCTGAGCGTTATCTACCTTGACCTTAATAACTGCCACCTCTCCCAGGCCTAAATGATTATTTGAACCAGACCTATTGCCCTCTAAAATTTTCCTGCCTGCTTTGTCTAAAGATGCAGACTCATCCTATGAGATGGTAGGTTTCTTCATCTCAGGAAATTCATCTTACTCTTGTTGGCCTCTGACCCCATTTGGAGTCCACTGTCTCCCATATTGTAGGTAACGTAGTCCAGAGTTCAAACTTGGCCATATTTCCCTGCCCTGGGCTAGATTCACATTCAAACAGGACTGCTAAGGAAAAGAATAGGTTCCAAAGCAAATTGCTTTTGTGGTGAAGCTAGGTGCTGTTGAGGTAGGTATGGCTAGTTCTTTATGAAAAATGCACAAACCAGACAGCAGCCTGACCCGAGGGGTTTGTCTGCCAAGGGAGATTGAAGTGATGGTGATGAGCCTGTAATTGCCCAAATCTCAGGGGAGGATATCAATGCAAGGAGCTCTGCAGAATAATTAATTTTAAGATAAAAGTATTAATACTATATTCACAGTAGATGTAAGAATCCATTTGAAGTGAGTCTTGGAAAAAAAAATCAGTAGTTTGACCTAGATTTAAGAAAAAGAAGAGAGGTGAAAATACCAGACTGGTATACTCATTTTGAAAGGAGTAGGAAGCCTTCCCACCAAAATGTCACCTTTGAAGATTAAATGGGAAGATTTGAATCCTAAGCAACATAAGATCTATAGATGTGTATCAGGTGTATCTTCAAACAATTAGGTATTAATGCAAGGGGAAGTTGATATTATCCACGTCTTATATACATGCATATATCAGACTCTGCAAAATGTAACTCCATATTGATTCTATTTTGGTTATGACACCCTTTTTCAGTTCAGAAAAAAAAAAAATTGTGCCAAGAACCAAAACCTCTCTTGTAGAAATCACACTTACAATCTTTACCAGTCTTTTAGAATCATTGAGAATTCCTTATCTTGTGCTTTAAGATCAAACAGGCCAGGAAGATTTCCCCAAGCCAAGGGCTGGGATCAGAGAATCCAACAAAGCTTGAGGGAGGCAGCAGATCATTGAAGGTTGAGATTGATTTTCACCCTCCCTCTTGGTTTAAGGATAAAGTCATTGACTATTTGTGCATCAAACAAAACAGGTTTGTTTTAAACTGCTTCTAAACATACCTACCATTTCTGCTTTCCACATAGATGTCAGCAGACATCTGCCTGTGGAAAACTTCCCTCCCATGTGACACAAGCTTTCAGAAAATGACAAAGGGACCCTTTTAAGAATAGAATGAATAGAGCTAACACTTTGATCTACTTATGAAAGTACATCTGCTTCTCGTGAGCCCTAAGTCGAAACGATATAGAGCAGAACTTTATTTGCATAGAAGAGTTTGCACACATTTTATATACATATCTATATATGTTCATTAATTCTAAGTAGCACTCAGTTTAGTTTAAAGAAAAATAGAAAAAAAGCATGGCAAGTGTCCATTCTTTGGATCTTTTATTACTTCTTCTGTCTCTCATGCACATCCTTTCAAGTGATCTACCAAAAGTTGATGGGGAAAGTCATCTTTGTTTTGTGTTGAAATATGATTATGAAGCAGGTGAGGAAAGGGCTTATTCTGTTTTATCTTGTGGATCTAAGAAGTGTTTCTCACTTGACCTAAGATGCAGTATACAGCCGGTAGGATGAAAGTCATCCTCTGGACTGCCTGAAAGAAGCACTGATGGGATTAGATTGAGGTAATAAGTGTCGGTGTATCTCCTAGGAAGGGAAAAGGTAGAAAATGCAAGATGGAAAATATGCTCAGAGTTTTTTATTTATATTTATTTATTTGTTTGTTTGTTTCTTTATTTTTTAAATATTTATTTTTAGTTTTCAGCGGACACAACATCTTTGTTTGTATGTGGTGCTGAGGATCGAACCCGGGCGGCACACATGCCAGGCGAGCGCGCTACCGCTTGAGCCACATCCCCAGCCCATCTTTGTTTATTTTAACCAAAGATTTTTCTATAGAAGAGTGGGGACGTTAAATCTCATAAAAGTGGAGTTTTTGGAAAAACCCATGATGTTTATAGACTGTCTGGCCACCATAAGCCGAACTCTTCTGATCATAGGATGATTTGACTTCCATCCTGGAGTCCAAGAAAAATCTCAAAAGTGGGAATGGAGGGATGGATTGGAGACCCAGCTTCGATGCCAACTCTGGGATCCATAACAAATCAATTCACCCTTTTGGACTTCATTTCAAATCTGAATAATAAAGCCTTTGGTTAAGTTGATCACTAAGATCTTTCACAGAGTCATAAAAATAACACAAAAGACATAATTCTATAAAAGAAGATGAACTTAGGTTTGGTACTGTACAATTATCAATAACTAGATTCTGAATGTTACATTATTTATAGCTTCAATCTACATACTTTTTCTCTTTTATTGGTTCTTTTTTAAACATGACAGAAGAATCTATTTTGATGTAATTATACAAGCATGGCATATATCTAATTAGGACCCCATTCATGTGGATGTACTAATTTTGTGTGTGTGTGTGTTTTTTTTTTTTTTTTTTTTTTTTACTTTTTAACACATACATAAATGTTCTTTAAAGAACCAAAAACAAAATACAAGGGGGACAGTGATAATGTGTATGGCACACACGACAAATGTTGCCAGGCTGTTTCTAGGAATGTTTTAGAAAAGTATAATTGTCAGGTTATACTCAGAGGATCATAATAAACCTGTCCTTGGAGGGATGTGGAGATGAAGCACATTAACAACACTTATGTAGTGTTTTGGAAATTTGAAGAGCTGTAAACACTCGTTTGAGCAATTTGTCATTGCAGAGTCTTGCAAACAATATCAACTCTGAAGAAATTAAATTTTGATGCTGCATAGAAAATACAAATGAGAGATTAATGTACGGGCAGGTTCTATTCAGCTTTGTAAAGAATTAAGGGGATTCTCTAATAACAGATTTTTTGAAGTGGTTTTTTTTTCTGTTTAATTAGTTCTCAAGTTGTGTGACTTGTGTTCATAATTACAAATATCTTTATTTATGGGAAAATATATTTCTATTGAACATTGTGGCATTTTAATAGTTTGATTTAAAAAAATAGTTTGATTTTTTATAATTACAAATATGAAAATAGTATTCAACTTGGTGGGGTCATATGCCATTTACTATCTCTAATTGGCACCTTTTCTACTCAAGTTTTATCTTTGTTAATTGCACAAGGAATCAAAATTCATTTTATATGTGATCAGGGACATAGTCACAATGAGAGGTGGAAACCAGTTTAGCTTTGTGATTATAATTATTAGATTATATATAAAAATAAATATAATGTATTAACATGTGAACATTTTAACTCTGCATATAACTATTATGAAATCAGTCATAATGAGTGGCACATAGTAGCCTTTGAATAAATGATGGCTTGAATATGAGCAAAGCATAATTCTTTTTCTCTTCTTTATAGTTAATAAAAGTAAATCAATTTAGCAAAGCACATTATTTGCAAGAAGAACCAAAGAGTGAGCACCTTCCACACAATAAGAAAATATCTTGCAAATAATGTCTTTAACCACAAAAGTAGCTTAACTCCATCCCACACTGTATCTACCCCTTGCTTTGGTCTGGTGATAAAATCTAGTTACTTGACTATTCGTGCATCAAAAGAGTTTGGTTTTAAACTACTTCTAGGCTCTCTCACCATTTCTGCAGTCAATATAGATGAAAATAGATATCTGTTTCTGAAAAGCAACCTGCCACCCAAACTTTAAATGAGAACTAGAATTTGGCAATAATAGAGTTAGCCTATGATGGAGACCTAGGGGTCTTTTCATTAAATGAAGTTCAGTGATGCCAACCCATTGCTTCCTGAGCCAGGTCTCACAGCAGCACTTTTGACACTGTGGGATTAGGGCTGCAGCAGTTTCCTTCTGCTACTGAATTCCCCAGCTTTGTTTCTTAGGCAGATGCAGCTGCCTCTATTTGGCTTTATCTCCAGTGTCATGCCAATGTAGACAGCAGCATTTCCATATCACCATGTGTCTCTAAAAGCTAAATCTAAATCCATCTCTGCTGCTTAAAGTATATGAATTCTCATGAATGTACCCGCCATCTTTCTTTTCCTTTTTCCTCTCTAGCTTCCACATATGAGATAAAATTTGCAATTCTTAACCTTCTGAGTTTGGCTTATTTTGCTTAGCATAATATTCTCTTGTTCCATCCATTTTCCTGCAAGTGACACAATTTAAGCCTGAGTAATCTTAATCCTAAAATGAAGATATGTGAAGAGAGACTGTGGAAACTAAGGGTTGGTTCACACTTTCACTTACAAAAGTCAGCAATCAAGACAAATATCTTTTTAATAAATAAATGACTAAATTAGGAATTAAAGCTGAAATTTTGAGCCCTCATTACAAATATTCTGATTATATTTCTTATTAGGAATATTCATTTACCAGCACCATCCAAATTCTATGTATGCAAAATGGGTAATAATCATTTCCAGATTCAGAGCTTTTTAAAGCCAAGGAGCAGCTCATTGTTCTAAGATTCCTATCGTACAGGAGAAAACTGAATCTAAACAGCATCTAACTCATTTGTCATAATGTGTGTCACTGCTCTGTTGTTGTACCTGATCTTGGGCTCGGTATAGGGAATCAGAGACAAAAGGCACAATTCCTCTATCCAATGAACTTCATTAAGGAGATATACTAAATGGTTATATGCATATGTATGATTAGGGTATTAAAAATGGAAATAGAATACTCTAGGAGATTACTGTATATGGTACTGACTGAATTCCAAGTTAAAGTTGGAAAAGAGGAGAGACATTATATTATGGATAAGGTCTCTATTTTCTAGTTGCTGATAATTTTGTAATAGATGCTACATGAACACTCAAAACAAAGAACCATTAAGAAGTAGAAACTTGAGTCAAAAGGTGTGGGTTTTCTTGTTGATAATGAATTCAAGAAAATGATGAGAGCTTTTGACACCCAGTTAGAATAATCATAAAAAGTTGTATGGAGACAGAGGGTCTCAAAGTATAACTGTCCATTTCCTTTTTAAAACTTGATAGTAATCCCCACCAAGCAATGTCCATTTTGTTTAGATTTTTCTTCATTGTAATTTACTAGCTGTGTTTTTTGAGAGAGTGATTTTGATAGAGAACAGTGTTAAATTTGTTTTGTCTACATATTTCAGTATACCTCCTGGTTGTTACTTTAGCAGTATTACTTCACTTGCCCTCTACTAATAGAAGCTCATTAATGACGCTTCCATTAACTAATTTCAGGATTATACTAAAAGCTACTGAGTAATCTTTTAGATTGTTTATTAACAGTTGGGTGCCTGCATTTGCTGCTCTCAGGGACAGTTGAGTGTGGATACATTAGTTAAGGATGCTTCCCTCCACTTCATCTTAGAAGGAAATAAAATATCTGTCAGTATATTATCTCCACTGCAGGTTCTCTGCTCCTAGAATGGAATGTAATAGAGTAAGACAATCCAGGGCTTTTCCAGAATCCTAAATAACTACAGCTGAATCCTTTGAAGGAGAAGGATCCAGAGGCATGACCAGTATAGAAACCAGATTATTCTCAGGTGCCTGGTCTTCTAGGTCTTTCCTGTGCCTGAGCAGGTGTATATAGTTCTTGCATGCACTTTGTGACTTCCCAAGCCTCCATTTCAATTTCTTATGGACAAAAAGTTGACCTTTGAAATCACAGCAGTTTACAGTATAATCAATATGCATGGTATATAATGCTTGCAAACCTCCATCCTTTCTTGAGCCTTGGATCATTGTGGAACTACAAAAGCACTGAATGGACTCAGCAAGGTTAAGTTTGAAAGAGTATTGAAGCAGCTAAATTTGCCATCTCTTGCCCTGCCTCTCCCAGCAGGCTTCCTCCTTGTTTGTGAAGTAGCTCTCCTATCAAGACCTGACTTTTAGAGGGAAAACAATCAAACCAACCATCCTCTCATGTAATTTAAAACAGGCAAGTTAGCCAAAATAATTGGAAGTGGAGCTGGCTTGTGAATTCATCATAAACCTGCATGAGAAAGAGTATTGTTTGTCATCCTGTTTACTTGTTTGCTAAGCTGGTGGAACTCACAAATTATGTAAAGGCATTAGAAATGTCTGCAGAGGGAAGTGTAAATAGAGCAACTCTAACATGGAAGTTCACCATTTGAGTGATAAACACTGTGTCTAGCAGCTCATAGAATTACACTAGAGGAAGCTGTTTATCCCAAAGAGGCCAAGGTGAAGTGTGACACCTAAGAAGTTGTGTCACCAAGAAAAGAGGTTGGGAGGAGCTTTTACCTACCCACTTGTATCCCTATCAGATACCCTAAGCCCCATCAAAACACTATCTAAGGAAAAATAAAGGAGTTAATAGGCATAGACAAGTGTAGCTGAAAGATGAATTCCTATTCTTACCTGCTTCCTCTCTGAGCCCTTTATGTTGAAATTATTAATCCTCCACTGAGTACTATACATCACTGCATAATTGTAGCCACCATATATTTACCAATACTCTGTACATCCAAATTTTGCACCAAAGACAATTTTAAAAGTAATATTAGCACACTTTTTTTTTTTTTTTGTACTGGAAATTGAACCCAAGGGTGCTTTACCACTGAGCTACATCCCCAGTCCTTTTTATTTTTTTTATTTTGAGACAGGATCTGACTAAGATGCTAAAGTAGGCCTTGAATTTGGGATCCTCCTGCCTAAACCCTCTGATATGTGCTACTGTGTTCTGTACCATTTGCTTTTTTTTTTTTTTTTAAGTTTCACATAGTGGCCATACCTCACTGGAAAGAAAGAAAGAAAGAAGAAAGAAAGAAAGAAAGAAAGAAAGAAAGAAAGAAAGAAAGAAAGAAAGAAAGAAAGAAAGAAAGAAAGAAAGAAAGAAAGGAGGGAAGGGAAGGGAAGGGAAGGGAAGGGAAGGGAAGGGAAGGGAAGGGAAGGGAAGGGAAGGGAGGGAGGAAGAGAGAAAGAAAGAGAAAAAAATTAGCATAAAATCTGTAACAATTATGTGGTGAAATATGGTAAGAGAGACTCTAAGTGAATCAATATGAACTCTGTATCCTATCTCTAGTGCCTTATACCCAATCACTACATTCTTTTCTTTAAAGAAAAACGGAAATAAGAAAAGATTGGGACCAGATGAATGCCATCATCTGGTCAAGGGAAAACGACTATAGTCATTACTAAACATAGCACTAGTACTTGTTGAGTACCTCTTCTGCTTTCACTCTCATAAAATAAAGTTGTCTCTCTTGGAAACTTTCAGTTCTAAGTAGTGTGATCATTAGGGTCATTTAGGCTCTTAGGAAAGACCTTATCTCCAGCACACTTGTAAGAGAGACAGGTGCATTGTAGGGCATGCTGCCTTTATCTCTCAAAGCCTTCTGTCAATAGGGTCTTAGTACTTTCCAGCCTCCTCAAGACTCCAATCAGCCCCTAATAAATAGCTTTGCCTCATCCCAAGCCCTTGTCTTTACTATTCTCTTAAAAGCGTAAGAGGCTAAGTAGTCTGCTAAAGTAATCCATCTAACAAGACACTTAGGTATCAAGTCCCTATCAAATAACATCATGTCTGAGTCCCTACAAAATGAAAATTGCATTGTCCTTTAATATGGCCATGGAAGATGTATCTATGGTTACACTATGCCAGACCCCACCATTATCTACATAATCTCAGAGCAAGACCCTCTCTAATGCTCAGAGGCTCCTTCCTTTCTTCTTTATCTCTGATGATAATGGGGTTGGGTAAACCTATTGTTCATCCTCCCTCACCTCTCTTGTTATAAATTAGAATATGCTCACTTCTATACACTGATAAACTAACAGATTAGAAAAAAATATTTAAAAGTGTGATAAAAAGTTACCTAATTGAAATGAATCAAACAAACATTTGATCATTTATATTTATATAATATATCGCTTGCTGCTTGCTTTGCGAAGCCAACATCTAGTACTGTAGATACTACGAAATAGTGATCAATAAAGCACAGAGACTAGTTACAATTGGATGTTTTTGTTTTTCCTCTAGTAATTTTGGAACCTAGGAAGTAAGAGAGGAGAGAGGGTATAGTAGGGTACAAGAGAGCTTAAATTCCACCCACCACCCCCAAAAAATATTCAGACAGCAATGACTAATACTTAAAAACACTCAGATATTCTCATAAGAAGAAATTATTAAGGAGAAAGTGGGCTTTTACGGAGTGCCTTCCCTCCTTCATCTAGTCTGAACCTGTTAGAATCCTGTGCCATTCTTGTACCCGTCAGGAAGCCTGTCAGGAAAAGGGTGAACAAAGAAGACAGAACTGAAGAGAGTGGCATGAATGCAGAGAGCTCTGAACCAAGCCGAGTCTTCACCACCCCCACATCCATGTCCTGAAATAGACACAAAATTGCACATGCGCCTGTTTCATTGGTCAGGTTAAGAGTTAGCAGAAATTAATAGCTGAGTACCTTTTTCTTAATGGAAGTACTGCTTTGTCAGGAAAATAAAACAAGATTAAGTGAGTGTCCAGACCTGCTGGCTAGCTGGCCACCAAGTGACAAATGAAGTACACAAAGATCTGTGCCCAGATGTGGCTGAACTGAGGACCTTCCCAACAGGCACCCAAATGGGGATGTCTAGGCATGACTTGCAAATGACCTCCTTTAAAAATAGTGCTGATCTTCCCTTCTCAGAGGTGAAGCAGCCAAGTCAGCAATGTCTCAGCTGTCACAGCTGGCACTCCCATAGAAATCCTGATGGCTAAAATTATACTTTCCTCTTCCCTTTAATCTCCCTTTTCTTTTGTCTCTTTTTTTTCTTTCTTTCTATTTTCTTGCCCTCTCCATGTTTTTATTTGCTTTTATTCAACTTCCTTGTCTTTCTCCTCTTCATTTGTCTCTTTCCATTTCTCCTTTTCCTTTAAGGAAAAACCTGGTAAGTTGCAGTTCTTCTTCCCAATCTATAGCTAGCCAGTTACAAGGACACAGTTTCCATTATGAGGCAAGAAACTTTGTCTTCATTTGCCTGGACATAAGAAATAATAATCCATCTATTTCAGACAAGAAAAAAATAAATACATTTACTTGGTGCAGTTTCAGTCAGTTTCTGCCCTAACCAAACTTTGATGTAAATATATATAAATCTTAAAATCATCATATAGGAGGGAGGGACCATTGGAGCTAAGTCACATATTTCAAGCCCTTTCATGGATTAAAAAAAAACTATTGCAATCACATACATCTTTCTTAGGGACTTGGTATTGTCAATTTAGATACAGATTTGACAATTTCTTTATGACAATTTCTAAAACTTAAAAAAATAAAGCACAGTGGATATGTGCTGAAATGATTTGAGAAGACCTTTATTTGTTAGCTAGGCTAGCAACTTCTTAGAAGGAATGGCTGAAGGGGTAAACATTGCCTTGAATTATAGTGTTTAAGACCGTTAAGATTTCTTATATACTAGATAATATCACTGAAAGAGATAATAGAATATATTTAGACTTTATTTCTTCTGCTACGGAAATCTTTGCCAACATTGATTTGCAGAGAAAATAAATGTCTAATGTCTTCAGTGAGCTCTGAAGTCTTGATGAGAAATTAAAAATCCTACTTATATTTTGAAATGTTTTGAAAGAAACTCCTTATTCTCCTGTCCACAGCCACCTTTGCCAGGTGCTAACAGCAGGGATGAGCTGATGGCCACAATTACTCCTTGTGAGCTTCTGCCAGATGCTGGATTTCCATTTCAGGCAGGAAGCCTAAGAGGTGGAAAAAGAGCTGTTCTTCTCCACCTTCCAATTCTCCTTGTTTTCTGCTGTTCTTGCTCTGCACACACACACACAAACACACACACACACACACACACACACACACACACACACACACACACTTCTGAGGATTCATCTCTATGCCTCAGTCTCTCTCCTCTATACCAGTTGAAAACGGTACATAAATTGGATTCCCCCAAACGAGAAGAATCCCACATAGACTTTTCCCTCCTTAAGGTCCCTAAAAAGATTTTCCATGCATATGTAGATTACATCCTAAAAAGATTTTCCATGCATATGTAGATTACATCGGAGCAGTGAGGCCAATTAAGGGTTGCAGGTGGAAATAAGATTTGATTTTGGTGGTTACAGAGGGAATTTCCTGTGATACACTAGCAGATCTTGCTTTCTAAGTCAAAAATTTAGTGTAAGTTAAAAAAAGCACTCAGGGGTAACTCCCTGCCACAAGAGCTGGGCACACAGCCAGGGCACTGTGTTCATTAGCCTCAGGGTGAGCCAAGATTCCCAGAACACATCAGTCAGCATTTTTCAGCCAAAGATGGGGGTGTTCTACTGAAATCTAAAATAGAAGAAACAGGGCTACCAATCTCTGCAAGCAACTACACTAATTAAATTTTCCTCACAGAAGAATGTTTTCATCTTTTATAAAGCATTATAGTCCCTGGATAAATGTAATCATACATAATCAGAAAAGTACATAGACTGAGATCTACAGCATGCACACTTCCTGTTTCCCCTTCTTTGCTCTAAGTACATAAAATTCAATAGATAATAATGTATAATGGTATTTTTAACCTGCCTGGTCATGCCAAATTTGTCATTCAGCAGCAACCTTTTTAGCTGCTTATATTTTACTCAAAAAACACTGTGCCTAATTTATTGTCATTCCCTTGTTCACAATGCGTTAATTACACACAATTTGTAATGAGTTTATCAAAGCAGAACACAGTTACCAACAGGAAATAGGACATTTTTATGTAAGCTAAGTAGCTCAGGTATCCCAATGGATAGCACAGGGAAAAAATATTGATAATGTGAAACTTAGATCCAAAGTGGTTCTTAATTGAAACTTTCATTAATAACAATTTCAGAGTTAAATAGAGTTTCAGGTTAACTGTAAGTAGTTGCAGCATAACCTCCCATGGCATTCAGAAAGCTCTGTCTCTTCATTGCCTCACTGAGATGAATTAATTGCTCCCTTTCTCTTAATATTGGTCTTGTAGACCAGGATGCAAAGGTATGCCATCACAATTCGTTCACCACGTGTTCTTTTATTTTGAATATAGAAATGTTTGCCATTAGATAAAATCTGAGTTGAGTGCATGGTCGCTTCACAGTGTTTTTCACTTTTTAACCCCAGTTCTGTTGCCATGCAGGTAGAATTTAGATGGGCTTATCAGTTAGGTTATATAACTGGTCAAAATTAGCATTCTGTGTGTCAGTGTTGTGATTAAAATCTTCAAACTCATGGCTTCACAGACTGACAGGTAGGATAATTTTAGCAAAGCTTCACCTTGTTGTTCTATTTAATTTGGCTCCTGTTCATAGTCTAGGACAGAAGTTGGGATTAGAGTTCATTCTAAATTAGGAATTCTCTGAGCTCACAACACCAAGAACAGCATCAGGAAGCCTCCCTAAGGCTTCTGGTTACCTAAACATGAAGAATTTTAGTAAGAAGAGAAGCATCTGAGAAACTGGAGATATGAGAACTCCCATTGAAGCTGAAGCCCAGGAAGAGGTCCAGATCAGGAAATAACATACACTGGGAAGGCTTACCTGGCAACTCATGGTGATCCATTGAATCTTATGTTCAGTGAACTCTGTCAAGATTTAGAGCAGAGAAATTTGAAAAGATCACAGAAAACAAAAGGAAATCTCCTTGATCTGGGAGCTGGAAAATATGGGATATGATTAGAATACACAGAAGTCTGTTCTACATGAAAGGGAGAGGACAGAGAGACAACTTTTAGCCAAACTTTGAGTCTCTCTGTTCATCAATCCTCACAACACTAGGATTTCTTTCTGAAGTAAGAGGTGCACTATATGGTCCTCGTCTATGATTCTGTAAGGAACAGGCACTTCAGAAATCCATAGATGCAGATGATGTGATTCTAGATCAAAAAAGTGGTAGGGCCATATTATTTGACCATTAAAGATGCCAACTTCCGGTACAACTTTTAGTCTCCAAATATTCCTCTCTGATAAAATATATTGATCCAATTTTTTGTGTTAGTTAAGGTACTGGACAAAGAGATTATAGGCTAAATAGCTACTTAACTACCAGGCCTGGAAAAGTATAAAGACAGCAGATATACTTAAAGAGAGTTGTAGGGTTAAGGACAACTCCCCACCATGGCTCACTGATCTGTTTTGTCCCTGCTCCAAGGATGATCAAGAAGGCATTCTGAAAGCACTTGGAGAGTGAGGAAGGCAAGGGAAAATCAGACTCCAGATATTATAAGCAAAACACTGGATTCATAATTAAAGAGGCTGTAATTCCTTCTGTCAGCATCCAACAGTAATGTGTTTTGGTCTTATACATGCAAGTCTTCACACGTGCGTATGTGTGCATATTTATTGAGAATGGACAGAGAGACAGCTGCAGATGCAGATGCCAGATTCCAAACACCCATCACACCAGGCTCCTCAAGCCACACACTAATCATTCCTAGCATGACACATTCAGGTTTTCTGAGGATTTCTCAATATCCATGATCTGCTGTTCCTATTCATTTTCTGTGGCCTGTTTAACTGAAAGCTGGTATGGTTGCTGTTTGTCTTTTAGGACAGTGAAGTTTATTGCCCTCCTGTCTCTGGAAATTAGCCATAGCTTACAAATTTGGAACACCCAAAGCAAGCGGGATAAATTATCCCCAGTATAATATCCCCAACACTTTCACCAAAATAAAGCCTTGGCAGTCTAAGAGAACCAATGAAACTCTCTTTGTAGTATCAGCTTCAACATGGACCTTCTGCCATTGCACTACCACCAATAAGCCATGGAGGGAAATGATCACTTTTGAAAAAACATTTAAGATGGAGGGAGAAGAATTGGTCCTATAATTGTTTCCCAAATGCTGAGCCCTTGTTAAGCAATAAAGGGACTTTGAGTACTCTGAGTTTCCTGTGTCCTACTGCTTACCCACTGCTAACATTCCTGCTCAGTAATTTATAAATTTATGAATTACTGGCTCTTCTTTTACAAAACACTTAAGCAAAAGCCACCCATGTCATCCATTATACTTACCAATTGCAGTTGTACATTACACTCAATATTTAGTTATTGGTGATTGCTTTGTCCCTTTAAAAAACAAACAAACTCAAAGACAACAGCATTCATTAGCCAGTGTAAGTTTCTTGGAATCACTTACTCCACCTACTTGTTAAAAACATCTTGTCTACAAAAGGCTGTTCTCCTGGGCTGTGGCCCCATGGTGTTGGGGGTACAAATTTAAATAGACATTTTTAATGGTTGGTTTCATTCCTCAGTCATTTTGTGATCTTCCCAGAAAATTATCTATGGATACTGATATTATTTGGAACTAGAACTTGAGGCTTGAACATGTGACATGAAAATGTGACATCATTTCAGAAATTATCTAACTCAAGGGGAACCTGTAGAGAAGAGAAAAATGAGTCACCCCTCTTAGATTATGAAGACTTGAAGCTCTGGTAAGCGCACATTCTGGTTAGCATTGATCTACAGCTGATGATAAGGTCACTTGCACTCATCAGAGGCAGTTGTTCTACTGAGTTACTTGTAGGCAGATTCTATCCCTGACTTGGCTTTAGCCCTCTTTCCCAGCCCCTGACCCCTACAGATACACTTCATTGTCCTAAATGTATGAATCCATAAAAAGGACTCTCCAAACATGTCTATATATGGCTGATGGCAGAAGACATTACTGTTGCATAGAGAGGAGCTCTGATTGAAATCCTCTGAGAATTTTAAAAAATACTGATGTTTCCTGGAAGAAAGAAAGGAAAAAGCCTACAATCTTTAGTGGTCCGACCTTGAGGTGGTCTTTTTGACTTGAAGATTCTGCATCTCTTCAGCTAGCACTTGGTATTAAGTATCAGAGAGATGCCAGAATGAGGAACTATCACGTCTTCCCTCAGATTGCCTAGGATTTATTTTCCCTTTTCTATCTCTCCTTGGTCCACATTGAAATTCTTGTTTTCCCTCTTCTTCCCCTTTTCATTGCTTAAAATATATAAAATCTCTGTATATTTCAGAAACAAAAACAAATAGAGCTTATTGGAAAATACATGGATGAATCATTGAAAATTCTTTTTATTTCTGCTTTCTATTTTGTTCATCAAATTTTGATTAAGTTTAGACTCATGATAATATGTGAGCATTAGCTGGAAATACTGTTTCATGTTTTATTGATGCATCACTTTGCTTGTTTTTAAAGTTTTACTCACATCTCACTTCACCCTTCACTTGCAGAAAAAAATAATTTTCCTTTTTTTTTCATAGTATCTTGAGTCCAAGATTCTATATTACTCTCATGAAGTAACAACCATTAGTCCCTTGGAACCTGGCTTCCCCACTACCACCACCACCACTACTTTGCTGAATTCATCTTTCTAAGTAGGATTTTAGATCTGCAGGATTTCTTCTTTGACCCCAATAACAATGGCCATTTAAAGTACTCAATCCTCTGACTTCCATTAACTCTTTCAGCAGTCTGCTGCTTAGTTTTTTCCCCATTTCCTCCAGTGAATCCTTTCTGTATATTTCTCTTTTCCCAACCTAAGTATGAAAATCTCCCAAGATGTTCCTATGAGTTCCTCTTTGTGCCTCTAAAGATATCTTACCTTTGCCCAATCTATACCTAAACTCCCATCTCAGCATCAATGGTTTTCCCATCAATACTTTAGCCCCATCTTTGTTGTAAACTTGAGATGCACATTCTTCATTGTCTATTAGAAAAGCACAACCACCATCTTATTGTCTTTCCAAAATGACAAAATATCAAAAACTGAATTTTAAAATCCCAACATCTTCCATTTTTTTTCAAATGGAATCATTATATTTTAAAGGTATTAGCCCATATGATTTCTAGATCTAATGAGTATGCATGGTAAAAAAAATATTAAAAGGGAAGAGACTGGCATGATTTTTGTGAGATGGTTGAAGAGAAGTCCACTAGGTCCACAGCCCCATAGTAGGTCCTCAACCATTGGCAGCTACGTATTTTATTAGTGAACTTGACATTGTTTCTAGACTGGAAAGACAAGATAAGATCAACATAAGAAAGACCTGATCTTTTCAAAGGTGATATGCAATCAGAAAACCGAGGGTCTTGATAAAATCTAGCAAAGCCTCTATCCTGAATAAGCTATCTCTTGCCATTTATTTATAATTGCATTTTATTTATGCTGTTAATGATGCTTATAAACTTAACCATTTTAAGAAACTATATGACAAACAGACTTATGATCAGAGTAAGATTAAGAAAGAAGGATTATAAAGGTCAACAGGCCCTTCCAAAAAGTCAACTGAATGGGAATGAGAGTTTAGAGTTGGTGAGAAGCAATAGAGAAGAGTGGGGAGTTCCAAAGGTCAGAAACCAATTCTCCTGGTGGGCGCAGAAATGACAATCAATGCTTTGATTACTCAGCATTCATTAGATAATACTAAATTGCCTATGAAGCAAGAAAGTCATTTGCATTTCAGATTTACCCCTTCTCCAATTTTCATTTCACAGTAAGAGGCCTTTTAAGATGACTTAATGTGACTTTTTCCCCTTTAAATTCAAAAGCAAGTATACACACCACATTCAGTAGTGACTAACACTGTCTTCATTGCCCCCTCAATTTCTTAAAATCACATGTAATTCGTTTGGGTCATGTTTAAAAGTCATGCCAATCTGCTCAAAAGACAAACTTTGGCTAAGCACAGTGTCATACACCTTTAATGCCAGGAACCTGGGTGGCTGAAAGAGGAGGATGCCAAGTTTGAGGACAGTCTCAGCAACTTAGTAGGATAATTGACAAAACATAATGAGACCCTGTCATGAGGAGAAAGAGAGAGAGAGAGAGAGAGAGGGGGGGGGGGGAGAGGGAGAGGGAGAGGGAGGAGGAAAGAAAGGAAGAAAGGAAGGAAGGAAGGAAGGAAGGAAGGAAGGAAGGAAGGAAGGAAGGAAGGAAGGAAGGAAGGAAGATCAGGGTTAGGGGATAGGAATGCACCTCAGTGATAGAGCACCCATAGATTCAATCCCCAGAATCAAAAAATAAACAAACAAACCCTGGGTGATCTTAGAACCATTTGAAAAATGAAGCTAGTACATGCAGAATGTAAAACCTTGAGTAGGAATGCAAAAAGTTAAAGTGAAAACCCCATGAGCAGTATCTTTCTCCTGCTGTATTAACAGACCTTTCATTTTAGGCTCTCAGTTGCAACCCCCAGTACCCTTATCTGGTAGGACAAATTCCCAAGAGCCTTAGTTATCAGGTCCTCAGAGAGTGTGATATTTAAATAGGCATTTTAATTATTCTCCTTACTAGAGCCACAGCTGTTTGATAATTGATAATTAAACTATTCCCCAACCTGGGAGTTTACTAGGCACTCTCTGAGCCTTAGTTTACCAAAGCAGTAAGTTAGATTAGATCAGGGCTGGCAAATGTATGTTCTCTCCTCTGCTAACTCAGGCTGCCTGAAGCTCTAGGTGGAAGATGAGAGACCTGTGGGAATGAAAGCTGTATTAGGATGCCATCAGTCAATCTGTGTTTTCCACTGTCTGTTCTCTCTCCCACTGCCCTAGCTAGTTCATCAAGCCTTCTCCTCCAGTACCTTCCCTCATCTGTCTCATTCTCAGCTTATGATATTGTTTTGTTTCTATTTCCCTGAGAAAATAGAATGAATCAGAAGAGACTTTCCAAAGACTCCCACCACGGCATCCACCCTTCTGTGAGCCCCTGGAGGACACCCTTTGTCTTTAACTTGTCACTAATTCCATCCTAAGGTACCACCATGTCTTGCCTAGAACTATAGTAACCTCCCCAGTACCACTTTTACCTCTATGCTCTATTCTTGACAAATTAGCCTGAGTTCTAATTTATTCAAATTAAAACCCTTCTCTGTTCAAAACCCTCCCTAATTCACTCAGAACCAAAGTCCTTTTCTAGAAGCTATGGGGTCTGTGTGATGCCTCCTCAACTATCCAGTCCCCACTCGACCCTGATTTTACCCCTCATCTTTCCTCTGGGATCATTTGGTTCCATTCACTGTAATCGTTTTAAACCTTAAAGATGTATGCTCCTTGCTTAGGACATGTGCACTGGCTGGACCAAGTTTTCACTCCTGCCTCTCCTCAAAAAACCTAGATGACTAACTCCTTCGTTTCCTTGAATCCTTTTTTCAACTGTCTCATTCCTGAAGAGGCTTCCCTTGACTATCCTATTTAAAATTGTAGCCATTCCTTATCCCATCACTCCTCATCTCCATAATTCTCCT
The DNA here is from genome assembly GCF_964194105.1 of Spermophilus citellus. Classification (NCBI taxonomy): domain Eukaryota; kingdom Metazoa; phylum Chordata; class Mammalia; order Rodentia; family Sciuridae; genus Spermophilus; species Spermophilus citellus. Next base: position 84,097,837 of record NC_138193.1, read on the forward strand.
TTATTTTTTCCTTTTTAGTTTTAGGATACTACATACTTTATTTATTCCATATTCCTCCCCCTTACCCCTCGCTTTTATTTCACTGAGCTATAGCCAGTTCCCAGAACAATGTCTGGCACATAATTGGTGCTTGTATATAATTGTGGAATGGATGAATAAATGAACGGTGTCTGACCTGAGGGTGGGAAGAGAAAGTAGATGCACTCATTTCGGGACCAAACCACATCAAAGGTCTCCAAATTTACACTCCCTTGTTCTCCATCCCCCCTAAAAGTAAGCATTTATTTATTACCCAAAGTTCTGAATTCCTTCAAGAACAATAAAGCCTAAATGGATGTATGGGAGGAGAAAGGGTAGCCCTCTGGTTTCTCATTTCAAATCTTGTTTGCTTTGTACTGAGGTAAGAGGGGAAAACTGCTGAGGGCCCCAAGAATTTTTCTGGGGCTCAATTTTGTGAACATTACAAGCCTATTATCCCTTACTTCAAAATGAGTCAGTAGGCTAGAGGGCTGGTTCTTGTTTTACCCAGAGCACTGCTTTAGATCTTAAAGTGACATGTTCTTTTATTTTTTAATTGACAAAATTGTACCTATTTATGGCATACATGATGTTTTGAATTTGTATAAATTGTAGAGTGGCTAAGTTGGGTTCATTAACATCTGTATTACCTCATGTATTTTTCAGTTGTGTGATATATATATTTTAATTTTTTTAGGTTATATATAAACATAATAACTTTATTTATTTTTATGTGGTGCTGAGGATTGAATCCAGTGCCTCACAAGTACTAGGCAAGCATCCCACCACTGAACCACAATCCCTACCCTCAGGTATAATATATTTTTAAATAAAGAGAGTTTTCCACAATAGGAAGCAGACTGGCTGTTACCCTTCTATCTTCAAGTTGACTTGTCATTATGAATGTCTATATGCCCAGCTAATATCCAGTTATGGGCAGTGAATACTGAACGCTAGAAATAGACTGTAAGTGTGAACAATCGAAAGATTATGAGTGCCTAATCCCATCAGTTAGTCTTGCTCTGTCCATTATGGTTACCACTAGTCATCCACAGCTGCTGAATAATTGAAATGTGGTTAACCCACATTAAGAGGTCGTGTAACTATAAAATACATACCAGATTTCAAATATTTAGTATGAAAGAAGAACATAAGATATGTCATTAACAAATGTCATATCAATTTTGTACCAAGATGATGTCTTGGACATACTGCATATTAAAATTGGTTTTCTCTCTTTTTTTTTTTTTACTTTTTAAAAAAGTTATATATGTGATTTGCAAGATATTTCTACTGGACTAACCCATCTGACTTGTTCAGAATGAGGGAAGCTTTTCTAATCTACATAGAAGCAAGACAACATTAGCTCTGCCAAAGGAATGGAATCATTAAAATGGGGCTAATCCATGGTTTCTCACTGGTTGGGCTTTGTAAATTTAATTAGCTAATGGAGCACTGGCTAAGAACAGGGTCCATATGGTTGTTTTCCCTTAGGCTAAGGCAGAAATGTGCAGTCCCTTCTGCTGAAAGCTGAGGTACATAGTTGTTATTGTGATTACTCTCAACTAGGATTTACAAAGGAAAGATATTCTAAAAATCTGTAGTCAATTTTCTTAAAGGATCAAGGGGAAAATATCCAGTTAAAATATACTTACAGGTTGATAAGAATTTTTTGATCTTTGAATTTTCTGTAAACATTTCACCTGGAATAGTTTCACAATTCTTCTAAAGTAAGCAGCAGTCTAAACCAACCTTAAAAAATGTACCCCCAATTTAAAATGTTTTCTGAACAGACATTCAAGGATTCTGCCTGAATAGTAACCATAACAAATGGCTTTTAAAAAGCAAGTATGGGTGTTTTAAATGTCATTTAAAGAACACACAGATCTTTCTACACTTTTCCCCTTATTCCCTTAAATTTGGTTTGTAAAAATTGTTTTCAACCTTTATGGTGTGAGAATGTGTATGGGTACTTAGATTAAAAGAAGCCCGCTTCATAAGCACTTATCAGCCAATCATTTTCAATTTATTATTCTACTGGTTTTCTCCTTGTGTTGTAATTATGTGATTTTGACTGATTCTTCTTATCTATTCTCACTGCTCCCTTGGACAACAAATGGAAGTTTTAGCAGCGGGCATACTACAGAAAGGCATTTTTTTTCTGACTAATTATTTGAGAATAGTTTGTGGATGTGGAACATTTTCTCTTTAGGTTTTGCTGGCCACACCCAGTTAACTGGGAAATACAAATAGTAGTGCAATGTTATGGGGGAACAGATGCCTGATTTCTAAATACACTACAAGGAAGCTCTCTAGCTATAAATGACCACAGTCTTCCATGCCCTTTAATTTATTGATCTCTGGATACACATTGGGCCTCTTCCCATTTGGTGATGAAAGTTGTGTCTCCAAGTTTACTACCTCCAGGATCAGAAATGCAGAGTTTATAATAAATGACATGTGGAAGGAATCTCAAGTAAACATGCTGAAGGGCATCTGAGCAAAGCAGCACTAGCATCCTCCAGTTGGAGAGAATAGGGAAGGCTGCCTAAAATTTAGCCCTTTTTCTAATTGACTGTGAGCAGTTGGCTAAAAAGAACCAATTCCCTGATGCTTTGTAAGTGGACTGTAAGCATAGTACAGCTACAAAGTCACTGAGTTCTTTAACATTGCCTATCATGCCTGTGGTTCATCCCAGAGACACTTTTTAAAGCATGCTTAAAGTTGCTTATGTAGTAGATGCCGTTCTGGTTGGCATTAGCTTCTGCTGGGAAAGCCAGCAATATACTCTTTCTGGGCCTAGAGACAATTTCTTAGTCATGAACACACGCTTTCAGACCAAAGGGTAATTGCAATTCTTGAACAGTGACTTTTTAATTAAGTGACATATTGGATCTTCAGAGCTGTGACTCCATTCACTCCATAAAGTCCGTTTCTGCCTGCTTATGTGGGTGAACACAGGTTAGCTGCAGTATACTTCTTACGTTCCTAATGTTATGTTGTGCCTCTAAGATGACTTCTGCAAATGCTTTTTAGAATAAAGAATATGGCATTAGCTTAGGAGGAAAAAAATAAAGTATATGGCCACCATGATGTATTCTGTGTTCAGTAAATGTAACTTGACTTTTTTTCCTTCTCATGCAAAGTTGAATCAGACTGGGGTTTTGAATGATGAATCACAGATGGATTTGTGGATGAGGTGGTCTTATAGCTGTACCTTAAAGAATTGAGTAGGCTTTGGACAAGTAAAAACTTGGAAAAAGGATATTTGAAGTGAAAGGAATAGCATCTCAAAATGATCACAGTCAGATCTCATAAAAATTTTAAACCCTTTTACCTATTCTCTGAGCTGACAACATTGGATTCATTTTCATTCATTCTTGTTTGCACCATGGTGATGAGCTAATCTATGCAAACCCATTCTTTAAAGATAGCAGGGTAGAAGAAGGTGGAGGTCATACACATGTTGACACCTATACATGCTCATGTACAGAATGTTCAGCATTTTCTAGGACAAGATGGACTTATATGTTCCTGATTATATGACCCCTTGTCTATGTTAGCATAATTGATGCCAGAATCCCCAAGAACCTATAAGTCTGGAGTTCCACAGCCAAAGCTCAGGAAAATACCATGCATTCATTCAGGGAAAGTGGTAATGTCATGCCACCTTTAATCTAGACCAGTGGTTCTCAAGATAGTTCTCCTGAGGTTGATCATGCAGTTCAAACTAATTCCCATTGCTGCCCAAAATAAAATATCCATTTCTCTCTAAAACAAAATCCCTTGTTTGGAAAAAATATATAATTTCAAATTTACCACAAAATAATACATCTGTAAATTTTAGCTATACAGCCAAAGCATTGAATAGTAGGAGATACTGATTAGACTTCAATTTCTCATAATTTGGCTGTCATAAGAAACTGAAAACCAGAATTTTTTTTCTAAACTAAAAAAATAAGAAACAAAGACAATGTTAATCTTACTTGTCCTAGCAATGTTGAAGGAGGGATATGTTATATTGGTAAAATTTTTACTTTTATTTTGAGGAAGTAGGGTCTGTATTTTTTTTAAAAAAAGCATTTTGAGTATTTATAATTTATACCTTACCTTTACCGTGAGTCCTTTAAAAACTTTTTCTTAAGAAGAAAAAAAAAGAGTAAATAAAATGAGAGGAAAGCATTCTGTGGAAATAGATACTAACAAGAAGATTATTTTATTAATCTTGCTCATAAGTCACTGGTTTTATTATATGTAAATATCGAAGTAGGCTGTTTTTTTTCCCAAAATATGCACCTATCATATTAAAACATATGTCATAGATGATTAGAAGCATGAAGTCAAGTAAAGAAAAATCTCTAAAACTACAGGAAAAATTCTTTCTTCAGGTTCACTGCAATAGTTTGAAAAGTATGAGTGACTGGTCAGCAAGGGATGTCTTCATATAGCATTTTACCATGAGATTTCTCTAAGGAAGAGTTTTCATTACTTCTTATGGGAATTCTTGGGCTCCAAATCCACCATCAAGGACACAAAGGTGATATAGCAAGTGGGATTGCAGCAGAGGTAAGGGGAAAGAGGACTAACCTTTCAAATTATGGTTTACATGTGTTGAGACCATACAGATTCTGACCCTTAATTGGGAATTTTTACCTTCTATGTTCTAGATGTTAAATGTGAAAAATAGTACACATGAAACCCTTAAGTATTAAAACCATATATTAATTTCAAGTGACCATGACCCAAGAAGGAGGGTCAAAGAAAACAATGATAAGACTCCAACCAATGAAATCACCAGCTGTACCTACAAGGAAATTCTGTACCTACCATGGGAACAAGAATCTGCAATTTCTTCCAGGAATCAAAGAAATAGAAGGGTATTTTTTGTCACATGGGCTTAAAATCTTCTACATGCTGCAGAGAGATACATGGATATGTAGGTAGTGAGCTAGTGAGTACCCTGAGATAAATCTTAACTCCTTGAGTAGCTTGTGCTTGGCAAGGCCTCTGGAAAGATCTAATTCACCCTCTCCATGACAGTATACAGAGGAACATTAGTGTGATGTAGTTAAGAGTGATGTAAGCTGACTTTGTTATGAAAACAATGTAATTTTAACTTTGGAATGACATCTGGTCTGTGTCACAGCTCTATCAAGATAAATGATAATGGTGAGTGAGGGGGGGAGACTTGCTTTGCCAAATATGGCCTATATTTGCTTATAGGAGTTACTCATCACTACTGATGAGTAATGCTCTTTTCTTTACCTAGTTTCTCTGTTAAAACCAAAATAAGGACCAGATGCAAGTCCTGTCCATTTCCCAGTCATCAGTTATCATGTAGAACCAGTAATGTGTCAAAACACACAAACTCTCGGTCTGAGTTTTTGTCCTTGTGTTTTTCTAAATGAATAGAGGAATTTTGAGGACATAGTTTGGGACATAGTTTGAGGACATAGTATGGGAGATTTTGTTCTGCTTACTTTTAAATTCCTAATTCACACAGTCCTAGAATACAAAGAGAGATTTTCATCATGAACAATTTTGCATAATCCTTGGAGCCTTCTTTTGTTGTCTATTCTTGTTCTGGAGCAATATCTATCCTGTAGAAAATAAATCCTACTGGCTGCCAGGGTTTTGATCACCAGCAGTATAGTACAAACAAAATCTACCTGGTCATCAGAGATTAAGAGGACCATGCCTTGGTCTAGAGGAAGGCTGCTTCAGAATGCAGTGAGACCACAAGCTCCAAATTTTATCCAAAGCAAGCCAGTGATCCAACATTAACACTAGCATCCCTGACTTGGAGTTTTATTTTCCTTGTTTCTATATCATGGTGGAATTCCTTTCTCGCTGTGGGTCACATTCTGTATTTAAACTCTGGGTTAATTTTACCAAATGGAGTCTTTAAAAAAAACAAACATCAATAAATAATTTTCTTATAGAAAAACAAATTAAAAATTCTTGAAATTTTCCAGAAATTATATGCATTAGTTCGATAATGTCACAAAGTATTTTAGGTATCTCAGAGAGAATACTATATAGATACATAATATTAATATTTATGTCATGTCTTTCTAGGCTAGGTAAATGCAAACAGAATTCTGGTTTGTAGCAACCTGTGAAGGAATGTCCAATTAAGTCATTGAGTGTGTGGATTAATATTTAAACATGATTGTTTCCCAAATGAAGTTTTTGCTACAATTATCTCCCCTGTTACTAGCTCCTCCTTGACATCTCATTCTTGTGTTCCATCCATGTTTACATGGTTGCATTGTATCTATATCTTTCATTTAAACCAACACATATTCATTTCAGAAGCCTCCAATGACTTCGTGGAAGGTAGAAATTCTAATTATGTCATTTCGTCTTATATTTTCACAGGGAAATTGTCTCAAAGATTCTAAACATTTCTCTCTACCCAAAGGCCTGAACAGAGTCAGAAAGTCCTTCTAGAAGTGTAGAGCTGACCTACATGGGTGGTCTTCTCTGCTCCCCATCCAGTCAGTTCCCACAAGCACCCACAGGTCTCCTTCTAACCTGTGCTCAGTTTGGTGCTATAAGCAACTAACAGGACTAAAGATGCAGGAGGAAGGCTCTGCTTTCCCTCCACAAAAGCCATCCCCAAGGAAACTTCCTGAGCACTCATTCTTCCTGGGGCTTTGATAATAGAACCAATCTGGTACCCCACAGATAACCTCACTCTCTTGGTTCCTCAAAGGGAGGAGAAAAGATGTAACAAGATGAGAAAAATTTCAAACAGGAAAGAACATAGGAGACCATCAGTTTCACTCTGAATACCCAGTTCTATCCCATTATAAGAATGCTGAATTTTGCTTGAGTCCTTATTTATAAGACTTGAAGAAATGGAAGAAGACCCAAGAATATACACATTGAAGAGTAAGGATGTGAGCCAGAGGAAGATATAAAAGAGATATCTCTCGGTAAAAGAGGGAAATTATCTCATTTTATCATAAGTGCCTGCCTAATTAAATGAATTTTTTCCTAAACTGTTTGATTCATACAAGTCAGTATGTAGGTTAGGGAGTAATTGATTGCTCAGAAACTGGAAAGTGCTTCCTAAGGAACATTTTTCTTTATGATGTTTTTGGCATTGGTGGTTCCATTTCCAGCCTGAGATGCTGCACAATGAAATTACAGCTCCATCCCAAGGCACCAGCTGTCACCTCTGCCAGTGATCTCTGGGCTCAAAGAAAACAGTGAAGTTCCATGCATGCATAGAAAGTGGATCCTTCAGTAAATGCTAAATTTATAAGGAGGGATATCTCTATTGAAATGCACTCAAAATTTTATCTGGCCCTTAAGTGGGAACTGGAACAAATGGCTTTGTGTGGAACAGTGTCAAACAGTGTCAAACAGAAACAAACCTGGTCCAATTCCACAGTATCACATGCTAGGCTTCATTTTACTTGCAGCCGCTGATGTGTGTGATACATATAGGGATATTTCCATGACAGGCTCTAATGGAAAAGTATACGGGTTGCAGAACAAATCCATATATCATAAAGAACACTCTGTGAGATAACAAATGCACTTTTACTACTAATCAATATATTGAAGTGGACCTGATAGAAAATTTACCTATTAAAACAGGAAGAATCTGCAAGAGCCACAAACAACCACCTTTTGCTTTCATTCCCTGAATATGATAACTGATCAATTGGAGAAAACATTGTGGAGAAGGATTAATTTCATGAGCTCTTTAAATGCTGGAAGTAAGACACATGAAAGTCTGTTTTTATTTTTGTTTTGTTTTGTTTTGTTTTGTTTTTATGGCTTTTATTGCCATTTGCTGCTGAGTCTCTTGGGATTAGGAGAAGGTTTAGTAAAATATTTTCTCAATGTCAAATTATGGAGATTAATGCATTAGATTTATTAGGAAGGTTTCTTTTCTAAACATTAAGATTTGCCTTGCTCACCCTTCCCCTATACATCCAGAGGTTCTGATTCTTTGGAAACACAAGGAATCTATGTTGTTTTAAAAACGCTTCAGGAAATTCTGGTACACTGGTGGATCCAAAGATCTACTGATCTATTATTGTGTTCTTTCCAAAACCTTCACAATCTCCTGAGATCAGAAGCTGGATTTTCAAGAAAAATTGAGCTTTTTTTCCCCCCACTGGGAATCCATTTCTTGAGTTTTAACCCATTCTGAAGTTTCTTCACATCATCTCCTTTGAAAGTCACCATTCATTCCAACTGCTCCTACATTATGCCCTCTCATTCACCTTCTCTTTTGTATTAAAACTCTTTGAGTGTACCATCACCAACATTCTATCTCAAAACCTTTCCTTACCTCTCCAAATCACTACACGGATCAGGTCTTTTGTTTTATTTGCCATAGTCTCTTCTTTGCCCAAACTATGGGTCTTCTGAGTTTGAAATATTAGGGCCTCCTCCTTCATGCTGAGGCATATCCCACCCTAAACCCAACAGTTCCCAAGGACCTTACAGTTTCTCAGCCTTTCTGTAACTCCCACCATCCACGGTCTCTTCGAGTTTACTCTTTTATAACATTTCTGGTGATATTATTGGAGAATTGTATTTCACATTCTATGGATTTTTTTTGTTCTAAGATCATCCCTTTGGAAAAAGTCTATCAGCTCACATGAATATCTTCAATTGCATTCTCAATATGCTGAGAAATATGTTAGAAACCTCCCATATAGACACTTTTATTTTCTGTGGACATATATTTTGTAAATTCTATAAGACATTTCTCATCATGAACTGGATTAAATTCATCAAGACAAGAATTCATTATCTTCTCCCCACAAAATTCTTTCCCCTCTCATATTATTTTTGTACCTACTCAGATACTTGGAAACACAATTTACTTAAATAACTAACTGAAGTCACAGATAATTATAATGAGAGATATAACCATATAGAAGAGATTTGGGAGGAAACAGGTAGAGAGTCCAGGGAAAAGGCACAGTGATGGATACAGTTTTTCTCCATGTTTTCACTCAGCTTTATCCCTTTCCTTTGGTGCTTTACAATCCTGGGTTGATCCCATCTAGCTTTCTCAACCCAACCCACCCACCCCAACTTTATACAGGAAAGACTTCAGAAACACTAACCCAGCCTGCTGGGCCCCAGCATCACAAGAAACTTGTTGATCAACAAATTCTGACCTGATCTCCAGTTGCAATAGTTCAGTTTTTCATATACTACAGAACTTCTGTGTATCCCAACTGTTCTTCTAGGCACTCCACCCAGGGCAGGGTGAGGGCGGGGGCAGTAAATTAATAGATTTCTGAAATCTATCTAAAGTTCAGGTTTGATTTTTTTAATCTGGTTTCTGCCCTTCTGGCTTCATCTTAAGACTTCAGTTCATTCTAAATGAAGCTATGTCCTCACGATGACCAGTCCACTGGGAGGATCTGTGCCTCTCCAAGGTGATGGTGGGGTTCTGCTCTAGGATGCCCTCTGCAGCCCTTTTGTTCTGCTTTATCCTGTATTCCATGGCACTCTATTCCATGCTTTCTTGCCAATCCCACCTAGAGGGTTGCCTGGTTCCCATCTATTACACACATCTGTAATTTCTTGGGTGTTTCTTTGGAACTTTTCCACTTCCGGTGGCTTTGTATAGCCTCCCTGTCAATCAACTCCTGCTCTACCCCAGTGGAAAGATCAGGCTCCAGGCCTGGCCTCTTTCAATCCATCCCATTCCATTGTGATGAATCACACCTGGCTGTTACTACCCAACCCTTGCTGTCTCCTTCGACTATAACCTCTTACTGTTCCTGTCTGCTCAACATAAGGAAAAACAAGGAGCCAAGGCCATTTCATTCATGCCTCAATCTTTTAGGCTTCATTTGCCTCCAGTATTAAATGACTCTTTATCATCACAGACCTCAAGACATCCCCTCCTCTCTCTCTCTCTCTACACACACACACACTCTCACACACACACACACACACACACACACACACCACTGCCTCCTGAGTATTTCTTAGTGAGTGTTCACTGCATCAGGAGAATGATATTCTTTTTACCTTTTCTTGTAACTTTCCATTTCATTACATCATATTTTGGCTATAATTCTCTCACTAGCCCTCCTGCCAACACAGTTAAAGATAATGTAATGTGATAGCAATTTTCCATGTAATTTATTAGCCTAAGACTTCAATTTTTGATATGTTCATTTAAAAGCTTAACATATATACCCAGATATTGTTTTGTCATAGAGCTTGCCAAAACCACTCATGGTTCATAAAAATAAAGTGAAATATGTGCTTGGAACTTAGACTAGGGTAGATAATTAGATTTTTTCTATTCATGCAAATCAGTTTTACAATCTGATGGTGTTTTCTCCAGCAGGATTTGTGTTTTTTCTGTTTCCATCTTGCTATCTGAAATTGATCTTTGCAGGCTAAAGGAAGAGCTCAAAGAAAGTAATTCATGGAATTTCAATTTGTTTCTTCCAACCCACAAACAAGTTTTCAGGAAGGAGAAATTGAAAAAAAAAAAAAAGAAAAAAAGCAACTTCTCTCCATTTCTGAAGCTCTGACAGATGTAGGCTAGAAATAGGAGCCAAAGACGTCTTTAAAATGTGTTGCTAGAGGGGTACCTGGCTGAGTTTTCAGGCAGAGACATCACCCTTTGCCATTCTAGGAGAAATCACCATGGCTGCTTCCCTGGCCCCTCTTAGGCGTGTTTTTGTTTGTTTGTTTTCTAATACAATGAAAACTTTAGAGTGAGAGTGATTATCTAAAAGGTAAAAATTGATCATGACAGGCAATAACCCAAAGGGCCTGTTGATCTTTCTTACAAAATTATGCCCATATGACATAACATTTTTCCTGGCCCAAGCTCCACCCCATCAACCCCCACCACTTTGATGAACACAAGTCAGGTTAAGAACTCAACCCTTCTTAAGTCAGGCTTTTTCATTTCCCTGTCCACAGGCACCAAGTTTGTCTTCTGGTTTTTGTGTTATTATTCTCTCTCTCTCATTCTTTTTTTTTTTTGTCTTTGAGCCTTCAACACATTTCAACCCAGTAGAACTCTACTCTCTCTTCAACGTCGAGTCCAATTATCCCTGTTTTTTGCAAGGTTCCCCATCCTTTAGCACAGAACCCCTACTTAAAAATTAGCACACACAGAAATATGTAATCTTTGCATTGTAAGCCTCTTCCTCCTCTAACCTGATGTGGGTCTGACACATAACTGGATACTCAGTAAAGGCCTGTGGAATGGCTGGATGGAATTATATACACTGTAAGAATCTGATGTGCTACTGGTGAGATCATCAGGCCTTCCTGATGATGCCAATGCTGTGAACTGATAATTTTTCTCATTCTTTTAGTGAAATCTGTATCCAGAACCATACTTTTTATTTGAGAAAATATGTGGACTACCTTTTACTAAGAAATCTAAGATATCTTGATGGATTAGCACAAGCTCAATTACAAACCTGTGACAGTGAACTCAGCTGTCAGTCACAAACATCTATTAAGCAAACACCAGGTGCCAGTCCTGTGCTCATTGTCCTGGGCAGAGCACAAGTACACAATGGTGTTCTATCTCTTGGAGACATGGTCACTATTGAATATGGGTGACATTGTCTAAACAGTTTACATTACTGGAGAGTCTGAAGGCCTAGAACTGAATTTTTAGGGATTCTCTTCAATTCCGTTACTAGGCTCTGAATATCTATCTCAGGAAGTCTGACTTCCTGAAAGAAATTTAGTAAAAACTATAAAGAGAATTCTGATTATTCTACAAATTCAAAGGTAACTCACTAGCAAAGGTATTCAAAACCTATGAACATTGCACCTAGACAGGAAGTTAATATAGAGGGGAAAATCCATAAATTACCTTCCAAGGATTTTCTGTTCCAAAAAATTTTAAAAACTGAACAAGCCACATTTCCATTGAATTATTAGGATTTATTAGGATACATAGACTTGTCCTGGAGATGCACTACAAAGCTTTCCATTCATACCCCATTTATTTAAGGTGCTATACGTTATAATAAATATAAGTTAAACCCAATTCTACATGATTAAAGTTAATAGAGATGTCAAAATACAGTAAGTCATTATCACAAGAAATACTTTAAAAGGTGTTTGTTCATGTTTTAATTATATCTGCTGGTACAATTTCTAAAGCCTTAAGTTATATAAACATATGATATAACTCTGAAAGGAGATCCATAGATAAGTGTCAAATATTACCTTTTCGTTCACATAGAAAACTCTTATTTTCCGAAATGAATATTTTAGTATTCATGTTAATACCTCATAATATTTTAGAATGGAGCTGAGGAAGCTTTAGTTTGCTGGAAAGTTTGTTGAAATCAAGAGAAAAAAGTTTGCTCAGTTGCAAAATGAGAAGCTTAATTTAGACGCTAATAATGAAAGCACCTTACATTTTTAATGTTTCAGTGTGACAGTTATTTGGTATACATCATTTCATTTGTATTTCATATTAGCCTTATGGGTTACATAATTTTTTCTCCTCTTATATTTGATTGAATTGGAATTCAGAGAGAGAAAGTGACTTCACAAAGTCATATTGCTAAAAGCTATAAATCTGTATTACAAATGCCAATCTAGATCATGATTCTCTGAACAAAAGTACAGACTTCCTACAAAAATTTGCAAAATAACCAAATCCTTAAAACAATAATCCTTTCCTGTAAGATTACATCTCTGGGTGGGGTTGTTGCTCAGTGGTAGAATGCTCATCTTGCATGTGTGAGGCACTGGGTTCCATCCTCAGCACCACATAAAAGATAAATAAATAAAAAAATTAAAGGTATTAAAAAAGATTACATCTGGGTCAAAAACTAAAATTCTGATGAAGATTTGCTTTTTGAGCACTAACTAAACTACATACAATCCATAGTAAAATAAAATTTAAAAAAAAATTAAAAGTCTGCTTACACATTTCCCTCTCTAGTCAATGTGCACTTTAAATGCAGCTCATCAAAAAAAAAAAAAAAAAAAGGCTGTAATTATCCAAGAATGGTTCTTTTTTTACTGTGTTTGGTCCAGTGGTTCAATTTTGTTAAACAATGTCATTATTTTCATTCTGTAAACTTGCTCTGGTTCTATAAAGCCTAACTGGAGAAAATTTCCATTCCAAGTAAGAAATATAAAAGAGAGATAAAGAAAAACACATTTTCACTTCAAATCCAATAAAGTCCATTTTGGTTTTGGTTAATTTTGATTCTAAACTTTAAATTACTGGAATCATTAAATAGCTCAATTGTTCTCTTGTTGATTTTATCTTGTGATGCTTACCTCTCAAGTACCTTGGGTCTCTTCTATTAAGAATATGAGCTACAAAATGATAACTGTTTGATGTGATTGTAACCTAAGTGGAATACTCAGTAAAGATTTAAACATTCAAATAAGTGGTGTAGTGAAAAGTTCAGTAAGAGTCTACGTCAGTGAATCATTATGTTTTGCAGAGTTTGGAAAGCAGTAACAGAGAGCAGGGCACTTGATGTTTTGTTAGTAATAATTTTGCATGTGTGTGTGTGGGGGGGTGGTTCTGGGGATTGAACCCAGGGCTTTGTTCATGTGAGTTAAACACCCTACCAACTGAGCTATATCCCCTGCCCAGTAATAATTTTGGATTCATAGTTTATATCAGTTTTAATTTTTATCTGTTGGTATTGGGTATCCAGGAAATATTTCATCATCTAAAGACACTACTCAGCATGCTTACAGGTGTGTCACATAGCTACAAAGCCCCTGTCCAAAATTACTTCTTTTGAATTATGAAAATGGAAAGTTAGAAGTATATTTTTAAGGGGAAAACCTCCATATGTACACACATAATTATCGACCATTTCCACTTAGTGAAAATAGATCATTAACTTTTTTCATCTAGAGGTTGATGAGGATGGATGCAGCATGACTCTGGTCAAGGAAGGAAGAGAAGTGCAGAAAAGGGCCATTGCTACGGATTCCCAGAAAATCTGGGGATACTAGTAAGGGTGTGGGTTGGTTTTGATTAGCTATTATTTTGTTCCTGTGTTTGCTTTTGTGGTTCTAAGGATTGAAGCCAGGGGGGGCTCTGCCCCTGAGTTATTCAGCCATTTTTTTACTTTTTTGTTTTGAAATAGGGCCTTGCCAAATTGCAGAGGCTGATCTCCAATTGGCAATCTTCCTGCCTCAGCACCCTAGTAACTGGAATTATAGGTGGCTCCTCTGTGCCCCACTGATTGGCTATTATTTTGCCATGGCTCTACATTTAGTGTTTCTGTATTTATAGTAGATTTGTTTTAGGCCAGAGACTCTTCAGGCCATGATTCTCCACAGCCATCCTTACTAAAGGAAGCCCATATTTCCATTAAATTTATAAAGCACTCTCAGCATGATGGATGATGGTGAAATAGCAGAGTTACCAAAGAAAATCATGTATTTCCTTCTGATGTCAGCATCAGAGTGTACTTAATTAAAAAGAGGGTGGGGAGGAAATGTTTTCTATGGAGAATGGTAAATTGGATTTCAGCAGCACCAGAGAAGAAAAATACTAGGATAATGGCAGAGTAAACGAACACCGGGTATGGACTTAGAGTCTAGAGATGAGTTTTAATCCTGATTCTGGCATCCACCTTGAGACATTGGCTAATTTCATTGAGTGTCATTTTGTTCATCTGTGTGATGAGACATGAATAGGAAGATTTCTATGACAAAGATTGAAATATTTTTATCCTAGACTGAAAAGTAGAGTGTTTGGGAAGGCAAGGACTTAAAGTTTCAGAAATAATTAATGCTATTTTCATGACAAACTTGGGAATGGATAATTAATAGAAGGGCATGAAACATTGGTATTTGCAAATGATTTAGCAAGAGCAATTATTTGTTAGGGAACAAATACAGAGCTTAGCAAGGTAGCCAGAATGACCTTCCAGGGGAACAACATTAGCAGATGAATCATGAAAATTCATCCAGCAAAATGAGCTGACATGTTATTAATGACTGAAGAGATAATTTCTTCTTTTCAAAATGGACATACAAATGTTTCATATCACATAATTCAGACAAGAACCTCCAACAGAAAAGAGAGATGGAGAAGGTTACATCTCTGTTAAGAGTGGGAGACTGGGGGCGGGGGTGGTGGTGGTGTTAGACTTTAGGGAAAATAAACACTTCTAAAAGGGCCAACCCCAAATAGCTCATTCATAGGAAAATATAAAAAGTTCATAATATTTTTTGGCAACTTAATTGAAAGCTAAAACAAACATTTTTAAATGTCACATTGACAGAAGTGTCATCTCTGAGTCCTTGATCACAGACATCTCCCTGTTCACCTCTCATTACTCAGATGAACAAACTGAGACACAAGGAAATTAGTCACCCCTAATCTCCATGAGACAATTATGGGTGATTATTTCCTTCATTTCAGTACTTGTGAATTTTCAACAATGAAAAAGTGTTTATTTTAATAAACAGGAAAATGCTTTAAGGAAAAGAACGCAGATTCCTTGGAAGCAACGCACATTGTTTTCATCATATTCACTGAAAAAGAACTCAGGAAGTACAGATTTACTAATATGAACTTGTTCATGCTTGCTCATTCTGGCAGTTGATGAGGTTTCATGTGAACAAGGCCAGAAGGCTTCCAAAAGCAAGTTTAGTTTTGTTTAAATTATCAGGGAAAACAAGAACTACAGAGATACATTGAAAATTTGTTTTAAAAATAGGTATGTTGTTAATTTCTACTGATGTGCACCTTGATATCAGTAAATTAGGTTTACTGAAATATTTTTAGCTTCTGTTTTCTTCCTCCTTGCTCTAATAATAATATAATTATTAACTCAGTGAGTGCTTGTGTTACCAGCCTGATGGAATCTTGTGCTCTCTACCAGAAGAGGCAGTTAGATGTACCAATGTAGCAGGAATAAGGCTCTTTATTGGAGGCTTCTGCTACACACAGAGCACTGAGAATGTCAGACTGGCTCAAGCAAAGGACACAGGTATACAGCTTCTACAGCATCTATCTGATAGGCAGAGACCCAGTCTGTTAATGTCATCACACGTGGAGGTGGGGGCTTACTTGCACCTGTGCTCTTCTTCAACATGCTTCTTCATGTCCCAAGTCAGACTCCACCTAGGGGTGTGATTGTATTATGCTAATAAAGGTAACTGCAGATTACTTTAGTGACTACTTTATGCATGTGTTTGCCCTTTGCTGCTTATCCTCTGGGAAGACCCCTGATGTTATTTTCAGAACAGAGGCAGACTATTGGCCTGTCTCAGTGGGTCTGATTTTAGTGACTTTGTCTGGTCTGACTCTAGCTTCTTGGTATTTCTTTTTTTTTTTTTTTACAACTAAAAAACATAAATAAATAAATTTTATTTATTTTTTATTTATTTTTTGATTTTTTTTTTTTATTGGTTGTATGACCACATAGTTTCAGAAGGCTAAGCTGATTTTTCAGCCCCTGTCTCTTGGTATCTTATCTTAATTCTATGGTCCTGAAATCTGGTCACCTCTTTTAACTCCTAATAATCCGGTGTATCTGTTAACCCCACAGGACTGAGAGTTAGCTTGCTTGTCTCACTTGCAATGCATTAGATCCTGTCTATTTCCTCATTTAACTTCTTATCCCCTCAACAACCTTATGATACAGACACCATTATTTCATTTTTATAGATGAGAAACCTAAGGTACAGATTAAGTCATTTCCATGAGATCACAGGCATCTCATTCCAAAAGTCTCAGTTTCTAACTGATACAGTATTATTCCTTTTTATCATAGAAACAGGTAGCATACATTTAGCACCTAAAATGTGCCAGGCTCTGTGTTAAGCATTTTATATGCATTATTAAATTATGTTTGCAGAAATCAGGTTAAATAAATACTATTTTAACCATCTTTCTGAGCAGAAAATTGAGCCACTGTGGGAGTTGATCACTACTATAGGTGCAGGTGGATTTTAAATGGGAAGCAAGAACTCTGCGACCTGACTCCCTCTTCTAAGAAAGTAATTTGGGTCCTTTTGTCCCATTAATACCATGAAACTACTCTGATCCATGGTCACATTGACATGATTACCATTAATAATTATTTTATTAACAGAAATAAATTAACACTGAAATAATTTAATAGACTTCCTGGAGAGCTTCTGGGATGCCTCTTCAAGATAAACAAAACTGGGCCCAACTTGCTTTCTTAAACCTATTTTCCACTTGATAGTTAATATACATTTTTATTTGTTATTTATTTTTTTAAAGACTAAGTTTCCATTGTGAAATGCAAATCAAAAATTCAGTTTAAAAATAGATAACATAAGGTAGCAGAATACAACAATTACTAAAAGGGCAGTATGTAAAATTATGGATGTGTAACCGACGTGATTCTGCAATCTGCATTTGGGGTAAAATTGGGGGTTCATAACCCACTTCAATCTAATGTATGAAGTATGATATGTCAAGAGCTTTGTAAAGTTGTGAACAACCAATAAAAAAAAAGAAAAAAAAAATAGATAACATAAAGATACAAACATTGGTTGCTTAATTTGAGATAAATATTAGGTGTAGAATAGAAAAGTAGCACTTAAAAATCATCATCAATTCACTACTTAATGACTTATTTTAGCAATGTTCTAGAAAAATATCTGGCATCCATCTTCATGAATATGCTATACCAAGGCACACAGAGAAAGATTGGTTTGCTTCTTTATGCTGTGGCTATTACAATGGAAAGGAAACTAAACAAAAGAAAGAATGAACATTAATCTAAAGACCTAATGTTCATTTCTTGGTGTTCTATTTTTAAAGCTGTTGCCTTTCTGATAGAGATGCTTCCCACTTATTCTAGCTACAGTCCTGTAACATTCCAAGAGTGAGATCCTTGTATTGTTTTCCTCAGAAACTTTTTATTTTGAACAAAGAAAACTGTCAAAGGAAGAAGCACCAAAGATAGAAATAATCTCTGGAAAGTGTCTGATATCAGCTCAGGAATATTCAGAATATTCAGGTGGAAGAGTAATTTTGGAAGGGAAGCCAAAGCAACAATCCCTTTGAAATCCAGCAGATCTATTTTATTTTAATTATACATTCTTATGTGAGGCAGTGGCTAAGTCAGACTGAATAGGCTGTAAAACTGAACTGAAGGTGTTTATGTGTTCAGTTTATACAAACTTTGCCAAGTTTGAGGAATTTTTTAAAACAATTAAGATCTCAAATTATACACAAATAATCTTAAAAATAAGTTCAAGAATACTTATTTGTGTGTGTGGTGCTGGGGATAAAATCTAAGGCTTTCTGCATGCTAAACAGGTGCACTACCACTGAGCTACACCCCCAACTCAGGAATAGCAAATACTTCATCATTTTGCTAAAAGTGCCCCTCTTTTAGGATTTACACAACTACCAAGCCATAAAAAAATATACACCAAGAACGATTTTGACATATTTTAACACAGAGTCCAATGCTTGATTTACCTTATTTTTCACTGAATGGAAAATTGTTTCAGCATACACACTTAGATAATAAAACCCAGGATCCTTAGCAATTGACCCTCCTTAAGCTGAAGTTTATTGACTGAAGAGGAGGAAAGAAATAGTAAGGTGTAAATTTTATCTGTCACAAAATTATAGTCAAGTTTTAAAGCACCCATATCATTTTCTCTTAGTAAACTTTACTCATGTAATTTTCTTGGTGGCCTTGACAGGGGAGTGGGCATAAGAATGTTTAGCTTATTATTTATTGAAATAGTAACTCTGGATCTCTGAAGTAGCTCCTCAATTGATCAACCATGTCTTGTAGAGAGACAGAAGTTGCTTACAGGTTTTTCCCTTGAAGACGAAGCTGAAAATTGAATGCTAAAAGAAGAGAGAGAACCAACGAGAAATTATTTGCTCCTATTTTGTGTTTGAAAAAATGAATTTGTTGCCATTCAGTTGCAAAAGTGATAAATAAAAACAAAGGAAAATAAAATGGGTCATGGTTATACTAGAAAACCCCCACTGCAGTGCTCTTTAAAATCCCTCTGCTCTCCTGGGAACAGCAGGATTTCAGCTATCTTTACCCCTTGCTCTGCTTGAAGCAATGATTTCAATTACCACTCCATGATACAAACAGATCAGTGCATGGATGACAAGGCCTCCTGGAGAATTGCTTTGGTTTAGCTACTTTAACAACTCTCACCTTTGTAGTCTATTTAAATAACAGATAGCGCCATCACTATTTGTCAGGTTCTGTTTCATAACAGGAGCTTCAGGAAAAGCAGGACTTTGGACCACTCTTTGTATCCAGCTGAATGGGGACCTGGCAGAAGTGGGCCTGGGAAGTTAAACATACTAGCCCGTGGGCTCCCTGCTAGTTCAGGGTTCTGCACTTGGATAATTCATTATATAGGACATGACTCAACAATAGATGTCTGTCCCTTTCTTTCCCTAATGCCAAATCGCCAAGCGACTCACCAATCACTTCTTGAATAGGGAATGAAAGGGTTAAAACGCACCAAAAATTTAAACCAAGTGATACTAAGGCAACTCACAGCAAACTTACCATTCCTTGGAGGTAGAGAGTATTAAATGCCGGCGAGGGTGTTTTAGAGAATGCCTGGGGTGATGGGAAGAAGGATACCAGCTTTGCAAGGGCAGCAGGCATAACCTGTGATTATACTCCTTCTCTTTCCTTTTTAAACAAATGCCATGAAAGAAATGCTGCTTCTGAGATTTTCACTTTTTTATACTTTTTTTATACCAGGCCTAAGGTAACAGAAATGCCTACGTGTCAAAGTACAACATCAAAGGTACTTGATCCTGGAGGGGACAGAGCATCCCATGAGAATCGTGAAGAAAGGAATGGATTGAGGGCTAGTGGTGCTGACAGACACAGCAATGGCACTTAGCTCTGATGTCAGTAGTTTGCTGTCTCATGACATGCAGCACCCCAGTTTTCTGTTTGGCAGTACTAGCAAAATTTGAAACTCCTTGTTGAAAACTTCAAACGTTTTCTCACCCAAGGAAATGGCCTTTTCTAAAAACTCTGATTTATTTTAAAATTTAAAAAATAAACAGCACTATTCAGATAAAATTCACATGGTATAGAATTCAATCCATTTAAAATATACAATTCAGTGGATTTTAGTATATTCTCAAAATTGTGCAACCATCACAAATCAATTTTAGACATTTTATCACCCCAAAATGATATCCCATATCCATTACCTCTGCCCCCTCCATTTGTCCCCAAACCCCTACTGGGCAACCACTGATCAGTTTCTGTCTCTGGATTTGCCTATTCTGGATATTTCATATAAAGGGTATTATACAATATATAACCTCCATGTCTGGCTTCTCTCACTTAGCAGAACTTTTCAAGTTTTGTCCATGTTGTAGCATGTATAGCTCATTCCTTTTTATTCTATTGTGTAGATATAACATATTTTGTTTGTCCATTCATCAGCTGATGGACATTTAGGTTCTTTCCACTTTTGAGCCATTGTGAATAATGCTCCTATGAATATTCGTGTGCAAGATTTTATTGTGGACATGTGTTTTAAATTTTCTTTGGCATATGCCTAGAGGTAGAATCACTGGGTCACATGACAACTCTTACTTTTAAACTTTTGAGGATTTTTTCGAAGTAGCTGCTGCACCTACCATTTTATATTCTTATCAACACTATGTGAAGTTTCTAATTTCTCTTCATTTTCACCAATACTTGTTACTATTTGTCTTTTTGATTATAGCCATCCTAGTGGGTGTGACTTGATATCTCATTGTCACTTTAACTTGCATTTCTCTGATGGCTAATAATGCAGAGCATCTTTTCATTCATGTTATTGGCCATTAGCTTATCTCCTTTGGATAAGTATCTATTCAAATCTCTGCCCATTTGGGGGTCAGGACGTCATTTTAAATTTCAGAGTTTCTCTTGAAGCTTTTCACGTCAGGGATACCATGGATCATATTTATAATCTGATTACTCATTCTGTTGCTGGGTTCAAATGTAGTTGATGTGGTTGATCTAGGTCATGGCTCTCTTGAGTGGGAATTGGTGGCTTTCCTGTGGAAAAGTGCAGTCCCACAACATAGTCTTTCATTGAAAGGCTCAGAGGCTCTCTGTGGGGATGGAAGGGGAGATAAGGCATAATTACCTTCTATGGCAATTGACTTTCATAGTTTTGTTTACTTTGCAGATGTAACCACTGTTGTGAAAAAAAAAGAAAGAAAAATCACCAGAGTTCCTATCACTTTCTTAAGGAAATTACTCTGCATGAGTGTAAACTCTGCTGCCTGAATGCTAAAGGTGTTTTCTCACCTATGCTATTAAGGTTGCCTGCTGAGACCAGCACTTCCTGAAAGGAGAAAACAACTTCAAGTACAGGATACACTCCAAGAAAGAACACAGTGAAGGACAAAGCAAAATGTTTCCCCTGCATTTCCACCTAGATCGCTAATGCAATCTAAAATTTAGTTTGACTATGGCTTTCTCAAAATTCTTTCTATTCTTTATTTAATGCATTCTTTTAAAGATCTGGACATACATGCTGGTAGTGCATTAGCCAGTTCCCAGTCCTGGCTGCACGTTGAAATCACCTGAAAAACTTTTTAAAAAACTATATTCATGCTGGGTACCCAAACAAAAGCATTCATTTAGCTCATCTGGAGTGGGCCCAGGCATTTGTAGTTTGCAATGCTCCCATGGGTGATGCTAACATGCAGACAGTTCTGAAATACGAACTCTACTCTATCATTAGTCTTAATTATATTAAACCTAATAAAAGAACCCATTAGCCCTTCTATCAGTGCTTCTTGGGCTTCAACATGCATAGGAATCATCTGGGAATCTTGTTAAAATGTAGATTCTGATTCCATGGGTCAGGGATGGGCCTAAGATTTGGCAATTCTAACAAGCAACCCCGGTAAGGCTGAGGCTGCTGGTTAGCTACTGAAAGTCCTCAAGGTTAGTGAGCCTCTACGGGTTTATGACGCTTTTCAATTAAACCTGCATCTTCTTAAGGATTTAACTTTCTAAGGTGACCATTGTAGAATATAATATGTACTGCAATCCTTTCAAAAAAAGAATTGAAAGTCTATTTTTGTTCATATATATATATATAGGCGGGCTTTGTTAATATAAAACTAAATAAATCTCTATATTAATTTGAAATAATGATCTAGATTTTTTAAGTGGTCATTAAAAAAAACTGTGCAGTTGAATGAATAAGGGAGCTGATGGTTGATTGACGGTCACATGATTGAGGTAGTGGTCCTTGAAGCTAGTCACCTTGTGACCTTGGAAGTTAATGAGAGTCATTGTTTTCTCTGTAAATTGTAGATAGTAATTATTATTTGTGTGGCTGTTAGAATAATCTACCTATGTGTTGGAACCTTTGAAGAATTGCAAACTGCCCATCATTCCACTGACCTCAGAGTATGCCTAAAGGAAGTTCTTAAAAACAAAACAAACAAAAAAGCCATCGCAGCGCCTAAATATGTGCAATCCTGGCTCAAATCTTTTGTGTACGGATTTGGAAAGGAGTCTTCTCGCTAATCCTCCAGCTCCTCGTCTTTTTCTTCCAACATCAAGGAGAGTCTTAGGGATAAGAAACTCTTGTAGGACAAATTGAGGCTTAAATTGAAAAGGAGACTCTGTTACCACTTCACCTTAATAATGAGAGACTAAAATAAAGTTTGAAGAGATTTTCTTTTTCCATCTCCACTCATGAAACTGGGTCTTTCTTTCCTTCCTCACTGAGTAGTGCCTGAATCACCACTACATTTAAGGAGTCTTTCTTAGTCTGTTTGAAGCTCTTGGGTCCTTGGAGACCCACCAGATGAGAGAAAGATTAAAAAGTAAAGTGTAGATGTTGGTTTGGCATCCTCACATGAAAGGTACTGCAAAGATCAAAAGAAATGATCAGTATTTTTCCACTAAATAATTTTATCTTTCTTAACTAATTTTTTTCTAGAAATGGAATCAAAATGTACTTCCATAAAATTTTTGGCCATATTGAGAAATATTTTAATTCTGTCATAAGATTTGAAACTGCTTTGCTAGTTTCCAGAAAAAAAAAAAATATGGTACAATGTTCAACTTTAAGTAGTTACATTAAAAATTGAGTTTTCATTATCTTCTTTGTAATAATTGTGATGGTTGAAAGAGCATGATACCAGTTTTCCTTATCAGTGCAATAATAATACAGGGGTCATACTTGGATGAAAAGCCCATCTACCAAACAGTTTCAGTCTTTTTTATTGTTGTTGTTAACCTGTCAGTTTAAGGAAATAACAACAGCTATCTGACTGCTTCACTGTTGGTGAACAGAACAGCCATCATGGATGTATGTTATGAGGGAGATGGAGTTCCTTTGACATGGGATTGGTGTGATGATGAGGCCCGCTGAAGGATCTTCAAGTTCCCTCAGTCCCGGAGATTTTCTTTCTACTGTAGAAGTGTGAGGAACAGAGGCATACCTCTGCCTTTTATCAACCCAGTATACCTGGAGTCCTCATCAAACCAACCCCATCTCGTGTAACATCTGCTGTGATGGAAGAATTGGCAGTAGAATTTTCTTTAGCCATTAGGCTCTGGAAGGTGAGAAGAAGGCATCCCAAGGATGTGTTCCTTTAAAAATGACATTGGTTCATTCATCCTTAATTGGGGAAAAAATAATTCTATGCAGATGCAAATGATAACACTACCCTGACTTCTGGTTTTACCTTTCTTGGTTAAGAGGGCTAGTTCATAAGGACTGATTGCTTCATCCTGCCACTTTAGATCGACTGAAATGTCCTTTAACAATCATGTTTCCTATTAATAGATTTACTGTGCAAGAGAAGCTAAATCAATATATAATTTAATGGCTCCTCTTGTCAGGGGCATTATTGATTCCATTACTGATGACTTTGAAATGATATGCCATTATGCAAATGCTATCTATTTTAGACATCTTTACAAGGCACGTACAGATGTACTTTTTTCTTCATCTTTCATTTGCCTGTCTCAGGATTATCAAATACTGGAATATTTTCTGAAGATTATGAGCCCAGTGAATACTGATACTCCAGATAAAATATAAATGCTTACTTTCGTTATGCAAACAAATCATATGGGGCTGTATAACTCTCACACTTATCACTTCTCAAAGTATAGAAAATAAAATTACTACAACAATTGAGAATTAAATTCTATTTTATTTTCCAGAGATTAGAAACAATATTTTGTTTAGTTGTTTCTGTTCATTTGTGAATAAGTGGTTATATTGCCCAGGGGGCATAGAACTTCCCTATACACTCATCCCACTGGTAACACCATTCAATCATCCCAACTTTGCTTTCTTTATTTCTATAATCAATGAAATAGGAGACACAGGGTGGGCTAGGAATACACACTGGTATCACTCTTTTCAACTACCACAATGATACAAAATAGGTGAGGAAAACTTACTTATTTTTATGTAAATACTTAAACAATGTATTTTAAAGTTAAATGTTTTGAAAACTAGCAAAGCAGCTCTAAGTCTTATAATAACATTAAAGTATTTCTCAATATGGCCACATTTTTAATGATTCACTTTCTAGGGGGAAAAACACATCTGGTTAAAAAAGATGAAACGTTTTTAAGTAATACAATAAGAATGTTGCAACATGACTCTCACAATGAGGTGTCTCAGTTCAATGTATCCCATGATAAAATGCCTTGACAATGAATGTTGAGCTATCAGTCCCAAGGTGAGTAGTATGGCCTTTCATACCCCTCACTCCCTTGGTATTACATGCTGGTAGCTTCAATAAAGATGTGCAATTACACTTTTTTGAGGGGTGGGGAGGTATACCAGGGATTGAATCCAGGGTCACTCAACCACTGAACCACATCCCCAGCCCTATATTGTATTTTATTTAGAGACAGGGTCCCACTGAGTTGCTTAGTGCCTTGCTTCTGCTAAGGATGGCTTTGAACTTGTGATCCTCCTGCCTCACCCTCCCAAGCCACTGGGATTACAGTCATGCACCACTGTGCCCAGCTACAATTATACTTTTAAGATCTCAAGACAGTAAGGTAGAAAGTAGTACCTAAAATGCATAAATTTTAATAACAAAGAGACATTTGTTAGGTTTTATAGGGTAAATTTGATCTAATTTATAAAATCAAATTCAGTTCTGAAATAGAAAGTATAATAACATGTGTCCTCTTAGCTTTTTTCAATATTTTATATTTTTCAGATATGAACAAATAATGAACTATCTCAGGTTAATCAGGTCAAACTGATTTTTAAAATATATACAAAATAAATAGGTGAATTCCAGAAACTTAGTTCTAAATTTTAGACAGGAACTGTTCACAGTATGCATGTACTTGGACTTTGTTGTACTTCATTTATAGTTTTCTAGAATAAATGATTGTTGCTTTTGTCATTTATAACTGTTAATCTAGTATTAGTCTTTGAGGAAAGAGTTGAGAGAGAAAGGGCACTCTCAGGAGTTCCCACTTCTTAGGAGCAAGAAATCAGGACTTTAGCATCATGCAGCAAGATCTGGAGCTGAGGAAAACAGAGTTATATTATGAGGCTCCAAAAACCAGAATCAATCACTTGATTTCACTTCTACAATGCTAAGCCAAGAAAGCAAGACTTCAACATTTGCCCATTGGGGGTTGGAAAAAAACAAAAGAATTAAAAGCAACTTCTAACTTCACACTAGAAAAGATGTTCTTAGCATGCCTAAGTCTAAATGAAACTTGAAGTCTTTGATCAATAAAATAAAAACAAGACAATAAACCACTTTCCTTCCCGAAGACCTAGAAAACTCAACCAAGAGTAAAGAATATTCAGACCATTAAAACTTTGTGTCTATACAGACATATTGTTGCAAAAACTATAATCAGAAGTGGTTTTGGCCAGTATTCTTAATTTTTTTTCAAAGAATAATCAGCATCTGGGAACGTTTTTTAGATATTTTTTAGCATATTTGAATATGCTCTAATACAGGTCCTTAATTACTTAAAAGATAACAATAGACTTATTCATTTTCAGAGTCATGGAGGCTTACTGGAAGTTGGAATTTGCATAATAGTTGCATTTGTCCTACCTGCCTGTCTGTCAATCACAGCTGTAGGACCACAAAGCAGAACTGCTAGAGGCTGGGTTATCTGAGAAACTCTTCCCAATGCCTTGGTGTTTCTCTCCCATAGGTAGAGTTTGGAAGTAGTATAAATGGTATATTCAGTGAAAGTCAAAACTCAATTTGGGGAGAAATGAAAATAACTACAATAGCACAAGTCTTCCCCACCCACATCACTGCCACCCCACTTTCAAAACAGCTGTTTTGAGGCCACAGCTTCCATCTTTAGAAAGACAAACAAAACATGAATAACTTCCTGTTGTGCTTGAGGTGGAAAATCTGCTTAACCTGAATAAGAGTTAGATTCTAGGACACTGGGTGGAGTAAAAGACTTAATACTTTCTTTTGTGATGCTTCTGTACATTTGTTATTTTAATAAAATTTTATGATACAAAATATTTTGCTTGGAAATATCAGAAAAGCACGATGAAAGAAACAGTGACCGACCAGCCTATTGCTCAGAGATTAACTCTGTTAAAATTTTGTTGTAATTTATTGACTTATTCTAAAGGAATGAATAGCAGGACATAGCTCAGATAACCTGATGGTGAAGGCATTTCTTAAATAAATATATTTTCCTTTATTACTGTGATATGTATTTTTGTGCTTTTCCTTTTCATGATGATGATAACTTATTAGTACTGAGTACTATATTGTCCAAATTAATTCCGTGGCCCTGGGCAGGGAGATATGCATTGGGTGGCTTTTTTAGTCTTTCCGACCTGCTGATATCCATTCTTGAAGAAAAAACTCAAAAGTACAGACGTTTCTCAATTGCTGTTTGGAAGAAGTGCAACGTGTTAACCTTGCTTTCCTCTTCTCTATGTTCCTTCTCTTTCCTCTTCCCCTTGTTCGTCAATTTCTATTCTTCTCTATTTCAGCAAAACAATATCAGTCAAGGTAATTGATGATGAGGAGTATGAGAAAAACAAGACCTTCTTCCTTGAGATTGGAGAGCCCCGCCTGGTGGAGATGAGTGAGAAGAAAGGTGGGGGAGCTGCTCCAGGGCTGAGCCCTACAGCTTCTGCTGGCCTGTGCCACCCTGGATGCCTGCACTCTTCAGAACATGACTTACAATGCACACATCCCTCCACCTCTGTAACAGGGCATAGATCTCATGCTGGGCTGCAGTGGGCCAGGTCTAAAAAATTACTGGCCAGTGCAGTCAATCAAACCTCCATTTCTGAGAAAATTGATACAGATGCTAGGCAATGTTAAAAATGAAGCCAGATTTCCAATTTACCTTCCTAATTTGGGGTACCTAGGGACTGCTAACCCAAGCAGGAAGAATTCATGCAAGGGATGCATAAGCACAGAAAATTTAATGGGGGCCAGCTGAGAGCACCAAGATGCCCTTTTACATACGTCTGGAGGTCCATGTGCTGCGAGTTCTCCCTCCATAACATCACAGTAACATCCAGCTTGGTGGACATCTAGAGCATGAGCGTGTGACTCCAACCATTTGTTTTGCCTTTGTCTTGTGTTCCCACAGGAAGATCATTACCATTAGAATATATGACCGTGAGGAATATGAGAAAGAGTGCAGTTTCTCCCTTGTGCTTGAGGAACCAAAATGGATAAGAAGAGGAATGAAAGGTGTGAGAGTATACAAAGACATACCAGCGAGAAATTGTACTCTTCTCTCTCCGTGTCTCCCTACTCTCACACTTAACTCTCTCCTCTTCCTCGGCTTCCAAGTACTAAACTCCATTGCCTCTGAAGCTTTAGCAGGTTCATTTCCCATCCCTAACCCACAAGTGCACTAAGCAGTGCCTGTTTTCCACAGGAAATGTGGACTAACCTTGATTACAATCAGGCTTCATAAATACTAGATATTTCTGGATTTCAGAAACGATGATGTTAAAGAACAACGTGCTTAGTTTTTCACTATGTAAAGTTCATTCTAAAACGTGGCTACAATTATACATCTCCCCTAGAACGATAGTGATAAAGACTATTTCATAGCTCCTCAATCGTGCTTCAGTGAAGCTGGAAGAAGAAAAAAACTACTTCATGCCTATTAGTGGCAACAAATAAGTCTAAGGGTAACTAATAAGAAGTTTCAGAAGAATTCAATAATTAGGCTTCTGTAAAAAGAACACAGTTTTTTAAAACAAACTAATAAGAACAAAAATCCTTAAAGAGTAGTGTTACCCATATTCAAGTGCTCATTTTGGCATTTTTTGTATTAAATATAACATTTAAAAGGTGCCATACATATAAAACTGTAGTCATATACATTTTACTTTAGATGGAAAGACATGGTCCTTTGGTAAAACTTTAACCCTGGGTTAAGGTCTATATACCCTTATGTTCTAAAATCTTTTGATCATTATAGAATTAATAAATTTTGATTTGTCTAGTAAAAAGAAAAATTAAGCAGCAGTATCCGTATAACTCTATTTTGATTATTCATAAGTATTGTTGTAGAAAATATTTGAAAAGGGAGCCAATTTTCTTTCCTAACTTTGTTTCATATCTATTTTATATGGCCTAGATTTGATAAGGGTAAACAGCAATTTTATTTCAGCCTTACATATAATCTTTTATTGTGAAATAAAAGATAAATACTAGGACTCCCTATGATTATCCTTTTAACAGTGGCCATATTAAAAAAAAAGTCCTGTTGATTCAACTGCATGTGTAAAATGAGCATACCACATGCTAATAATTCTTATTATTTATATATACACAATTGGCAAGAGCAGTGTAAAAGATGATTAGATGAACAACACTGCAAGAAGTTTTTACTTTTACATGTAAAGGAAAAAATAAAATTCACAGGACTTATTCATATATAGAACCAACATTTGGGGAAATTTAATGTCACATTTATGAGAACTCACTGACCTCAGGGTCCCTTAGGTTATTATTTTTTTTTTTCTTGAGGGCATGTCCCTGACCTAATCAAGCTCAAAATGGCAATGGAAGCCTTTGGAACGGTGGATAAAGGAGCACTTGGGACCCATTTGAATGCAGCTTATTTAATGAGTTCCATAGGCAGTAAGCAGAAGGAGAAGAGACTTCATAAAATTGTGCTGATGTCTTACAAAGATGGGAAAAAAGCACTTAGTTCTAAATGTATTCCTCCAAAGAGCTGTCTTTTATCTCAAGGAAGAGCATCTTGGATACAGCTCTTTCAATTGTCATTTTAGTAAAATATGCCTTCGTGTGAAAGCAAATTAAAATTCCTTGATGGCGTTATCCAGTTTCTTGCCGCCAAGTGGATTCTTATCACTATAAATAAAATTACTGACTTGTTATAGAAAGTGCCCTCTAAGGCCACTACCATTACTGAGAAAACTGGGCCTAAAAGAGCAATTGTAACATTTCTATCTACAGCTCAGAAAGCCATTTATATTTAGCCAGGTAGCTTTTACTAAAATAAAGTACTGCCATCCAGACCGGGTTTAAAGGATATAACCTCAAAGAAAAATTATTTGCTTCCTCTACCCTCCCTGCCCTGTCAGTTTTTATGGAGTTCTATATCCACTAGAAATATCCGGTTATCTAATCTTGTGCAGAAGTCACTAATGAGGACACACAAATAAGTATCAATTCCTGTGATTCTTAGGATTTAAGAGTTTTTGAAACTTTAGCAATCCATAGGGACCAAAATATCATCCAAGTAGCATGTCCAGAAAGAGGGCTGTACCAGAAAAAGGGGTCAGAGTGTCCTGGCAGGCAGGGAAGTCTAATGGAACATCTTAGAATCTTTTATCTGTTCTTGCTGATTAAAATGTATGATACCTGAGATCCTGGATCACTAGACTCCCAAATGCTGTATTAATTCCCAGGCAACATTTAATGAGGAAAACAACTTTGAGTCAAGCAAAGGATTAACTTCATTTAACTTTCTACTATATTTTGTAGATATATACACTGTGTATAAGCATATATAGTAGAAATGTCTTGTTAAATGTAAAAAAAAAAAGATTCATAAGGTGATTTTTTTTTCCCCATCAATCACGCACATTTACAGAACTATTTGTTTGGATCTTTAATTTGGAAGTACCCTCACATTGTACCACATTGGTACCCTTGGGTGCACCAAATTTTTAGCAGTGGTTTTTTTTAACCACTCTAATCAGATCTGCCTGGATTTCTTTCTGCTGATATTCCTCTTACTTTCATTATTCATCTGGTCTCTTATTCTGTGTTTGTCTTTGTCTGCTTCCTTCACAGCCCTGTTATTGAATGAGCTTGGTAAGCACTTCATTTCTTGCATTTCCTTTCCATTTTTCTGGGTTATTTTCCATTTCTGTTAGGTAATATAGTAGCTCTCTGATTTTTATCTCTATTGAATTGCTAACAAGATTGTTGTTTAGGGCCATTGGCCTCACTTTAGTTAGAGTCAAATAATTTATATTACATTTTTAATTTAGTATTAACTTTTGAAAACCATAGATTTCTTAGATATGCCTCAGAATTAACTTTATGCACTAAAATTCCACAATCTTAAAGGAATTAGTGATTCCATCATGAATGGATGTTTTTATATTTGTAATTGCGAATATAATTTGGCAAATTTCCATTACCTTGGGTGGGTTGTCAGATAGTCAAATATCACTGGTATATGTTATCCAGAGTGTAATTTAAATTGTAACATTTATTTTTTTTCCTTTTTTAGGTGGCTTCACAATAACAGGTATGAATTTTAAAGTCTAATATTACCTACTTTTTTTACTGTCTGTTCCTAATATGTTACTATTTTTAAAAATTAATTTCTTATTTTTATTTGCTTTTAATAAAGGAAAATACCTGTATGGTAAGAGTATTTTTTTTTCAAGTTCCCATTTTTCCCCAAGTACTCTAAAAATCAAACCCAACCCACATCTTATGCAACCTGCATTAACATTGAACTATGGCACTTGGTGTGCTCTTGCTGATTTTTCACATTTAACATTTTATGAATTAACATGTGTGTATGCTGTGTTTATTTGTATGATAATTCATTTATATTTTGACACCTGGCCAAATTACAGATGCTCACATAGCACTGATAATGTGCAGTACACTCAGATAGATGAGTATAT
The DNA here is from genome assembly GCF_964194105.1 of Spermophilus citellus. Lineage (NCBI taxonomy): Eukaryota > Metazoa > Chordata > Mammalia > Rodentia > Sciuridae > Spermophilus > Spermophilus citellus. The sequence continues at coordinate 84,128,962 of NC_138193.1, forward strand.
AGAACTAAAATATGTAGAACTAAAATAAGCACAATTGCTGTCGTTGAAAAAAACATTGGAGGTGACAAGGTGGTCCAATCTTAGGATACTATTAATAGATAGAGCCAGGCTAGGAGAGAACTGAGGAGTTCCTTCACTTTAACCCACTACATCAATCTGAACCCCTCTTTGGGGACTTAGTTCTAATATTAATAACAGGGTAAATGATATTTCTGCTGCTTGAAATGTATCTCACTTGAAGTGCTCTATAAAAATTTGAATGCAATCAGAAAGCTTAAGATTTTTAAATTGGAACTGGTATCAACCTGTGTTGATCATATTATTTAGCACAACTCTAAAGCTATTTTCTTGTGTACAAATTAAAGATATTCCCCCACAGTATCTTATTTTGACCCTAAATATCTTCTTACTTTTACAGAATTATCTATGCAGATATAAAAGGAGAGGAATAGCAAATGGTAGTTTTAATTTATCTGAAGCTGCAGGTTGAAGATATATCTCCCAATGGCCTTTTTGGATATAATGTGCAAATACAAAACTTTTCCAATTTCTTATACAGCTATCAGAATGTTTAAATCAGAGCTAACCAAAAGCATTTAGATGGAAATATTATTAAGATTTCTTTTAATGAAAACACAATTGCGGGTGTTATGGTTATTATAAACCACTGTTAGTGTTGATTCATGAACACATAGTTTCAAATTGATTGTATCCAAAGTGGGACCTCATAAATATAGGCAATTTCACATGGACTTTTGCTCTCCACAACTTCTCTAGACACAACATTTGACCATAAAATGAGTCATAGATTCTCAGAGACATAGAAATTGAAAAGGATAAAAACGTTAAGCAGGAAAAGTCCTTATATATAGGAGTCCTTAAATCTGATTCATTTTGAAATTTTCCCAGGTCATATCTCCCCATTTCTGCACCACTGAAGTTATTTATGAATCCAAGTGGAGGAATTTACATTTACTTTTTAAAACTTTTATTTTCTTTTGCTCATCTCATCATTTTAACTCTTTGAGGTCTTCTTGAAAGTATTCTGATTCTGTCACCCTGGATGAAATAGTTTCCCTTGAGAGCTATGAGGATAGTAGGAATTTGGCAAGCCAGCCTTTTGACTTTATGGAAATAATGATTTCCATAAATTAGTTCCATAAAGTTACTCATTGTAGGAAAATATATATGTACATATATATATTTACACTATCTATCTATCTATCTATATCTATCTATCTATCTATATATATATATATATATATATATATATATATATTTTTTTTTTTTTTTTTTTTTTGGTACTGGAGATTGAACCGATGGGGCACTTAATCACTGAGCCACATCCCCAGCCATATTTTATTTAGAGACAGCGTCTTGCTGAGTTGCTTAGGGCCTTGCTAAGTTGCTGAGGCTGGCTTTGAACTAGAGATCCTCCTGCCTCAGCCTCCTGAGCTGCTAGGATTACAGGCATGCACCACCCAGCTCAAAATTATATATATTTAGCACACCTTCAATCCTATGCAGCCTGATAGTGAGATCTTAACTAATACTCTTAGAGTCAAGCAAGTGGGTTGGGGAGGGAACAGAAAAGAGGAAAAGGAAAGATACTAGGGAATGAAATTGATCAAATTATGTTATATTTGTGTCTGAATATGGCATAGTGAATACCACACTTTGATGTATAATTATAGTGCACCAATGAAATTTTTTAAAATCTGGGAGAATAGAATGCCTAGTTAAAATGCATTGATGTTTTCAGATAGTCTCCTTTTTTCATAATCATTGAATATGTTAGAAGTTCACTTTTAGGGCCTGCCTTTCATATCCCGTGAACAATTCTCCCTTTTAGTATCTCAGGTAATGAAATCCTGATGTTCTTTTGCCAGAAATGTTTCCTATCAAATTCTATCAAATCTGCCCGGTAATGTTCAATGTTTCTTCCCTTAGCTGCCTAACATCCTAGATGACAGAATCATTTTTTCAAAATTTTCTATCATTTCAAGTCATTCATTAAGTCCTTCCATATGACTGAAACAAGAATCTGAAATAGCATTTTTTTCTATTGCTACTATTTTCTCCCAAGACTCAAAATGAATACAGTTGTGACAAGAGAATGTTCTAGAACTCTCTGAGAATTTCTATGTTGGCCTGTCCATTTCTACTTAGATAGACACTATCTCACTTTACATTACCCTACTTCCTCTGAAAGAGACCAGAATGTCCAGGATTTCACTCTTTACCGATGCCCCTGAGGAAAGTTCTAAAACTTGGGCCTATACAATGAAAAAAGCAGAGTTAAGCCTTGAAGAGCTTTTCTTTGAAGTTGGTTTGAAGCTTTGAAGTCAAGATTTTGAGACGAAGGGAAAGTAGAGAAGAATTAATGTAGCCCTTAGACTTGCCTGCAGCTTTTATGAGGACTTGTACAGCTAAGCGCGAATGTCTAAATTTGAAGCAGGCTATATGGAAATTGAAAAAGCAATTTGGTCCACAGCCTAATGCTAATATTTTAGAGATCTCATTAGTGTTGGACATAAAGTGGTAGAACTATTTTTGGAATTTGCAAATCTTTACCTGTTGTTTTGGACCTCGCCTCATTGAAAGGCCCTTGTTTGGATCTATGATCTCATTCCCCCTTGACCTTCCAGTTGTTTTGATAACAGTCTGTACATTATAGCTCATTAGAGTTTGTAATGAATATCATTTTATCACCATTCTTATGGTTTTCATCGTTCTTACTTCGAGGGGAGGTGAAAGGTTCAAAGATATTAATTATTCTACCCCAAATCACCCTTTCAAGATTCAGAGCCAGGCCCTCTGATTTTTGTAAGTAAAAAGCCATGAAATGATTGTCCTAACCACAGCATTCTATTTCTTCCCTCCAACCCCTTTATTTCTACCTGCATCTTGAAATTACATATTGAGCCCCTTTTTAATCCAAAGCCCAGCTATGTCTTGTAAATAGCATCATTATGAATTCCAGTCAAATGAAACAAGTGAGGGAGACCCCAAAAGGGGGAAAATAAGCACATAAGTGTGTGTGTGTGTGTGTGTGTGTGTGTGTGTATTTAAGAAAATTCAGCACTCTGGCTCAATATGAAGATAAAGAGGTATTTTTTTGTTTCCCTTAACACTTCTAAGACTTGTAGCTATAGGATTTCCTAATTAAAATTATATAGCACCCAATATACCACTTTAATATTACTCCACCAATCCTATTATGCTCATGTAACAGACTTAATAAGATATATGTCTTTCTAAGGAAGTCAAACTATGAAAATTCTAGCAGTTGGAAATACTTCCATCACTCCAATTTATAGATTAGATGAACAAAGGCTTCATTTTACATTTGAGAAGATTGAGTCTCCAGGAGGAAAAATGCCTTGTCCAAGTTTACATGGCAAGCACATGGCAGACCTGGCACTCAGTTCTAGGTCTCATGACTCCAAGGTCAGTTTTCTTCAACCATCCCATCATGGTAATCAAATGAACTAGGAATTCAATGAAAATCCATGACCTGGTCAATCCAATGGATGCCATGACGAAACTGGCAAATGTGAGTAGCATTCTCCTAATCAGACTGCTCTGGAAACAAATGCAGTAAGCATGTACCCAGATGTTGTTCCACCCTCAAACAAACCTGTGACGTAGAGCAGATAATATTATCAACAGTTTATATGTGGGGGAAATTAGAGAAATAGCCTAGTCAACTCATAGTGCTGGCACTCATAGGCTTTAGAAACAAAACAACTGTCAATGTATCAATGCTTTCTGTTGTTTCATGATGCCTCTGGAAGCAGTCATTTGAAGAACCTGGATTCTTCATTTCACAGAGCTGCAGGAATATGGCCGTACCCCTTACCATGGGGCATGCACTTGCCCCATCTGTGGGCAGTAACCTCCATCAGTTACTACCAGAGCTCCCTTCTGTTACCTGTAAAGGGGTGGCCTACAACCACTCAAGCCCTAAACTAACATTGCTTATAGTGTGTGCTTCTGGGTATGTGGTTTACTTTACTAATTCCACAAATCTCTGATAGCAAACCTATTGTAATCCATTCTGCTGATCTTTTTGCCTATCCTTTTGCTAGGCCAACCTGTCTTCAGGAAAGTTCATGCTAGAGAACATCCGATTCCCTCTACTGTAATCACCTTCGCAGGTACTCATTTCATTATAGTCCTTGGAAACCACAGTCTTCAAGGGTTCTTTGGGTCTTTAGATTCATGTGGTTTTGCCCTGTCCCCTCTAAAGCATTACTAGGTAATGCAGTGGCATCTCTGGAAGCCAGGGATGCCATGGTTTACCAACAAAACCCAACCACATCAGGGCAGAACAGAAGACAAGTAGCATAGAGGTGGCAGCCTAGACCTATAGAGAATGTGATCCAGTGGCCTCTCCAGTTTCAATATTCCATATTTCTCACCAATATCTCTTCTTACCCAGGAGTCCAGTCTTTCATCCCAACTACAATAAAATTTCTTTAAAATCCAAGCCATATTTCTTCCCAGATCCTGAATTTCCTCATGAACAGATGATAGTACATATGTGGGGTTTCTCCTTAGAAGAAATGAAGGAACATTGACAGAGTGATGAGGGGATTATGCAACTTTACCAGATTTACTCTGGGTTTAAGCTGGGTATCATCTCCTGGAGCTAAGTCTCTGGATGAGAACAGGGAGTTTGCTTATCCATCATCACTGTTGCCTATCACTAGCCTTGACGGTGGAAGCACTTCTAGGGACTTTTCCTCAACCTCACAGCCCACATCCCATCCAATAATCATGAAATCCAGTCCTGGCTACAAAATTGTTCCAGAAATTTCTTCAAAGAAATAGAACGATCAAGGTTTGGAAGCTTCCATTAAAGAGACCAGCCAGACTGTCAAGTGACCACTGCTTTCAGACTTGTCACTACATTTCTGAATGAAGAACCCAAATAGTATTGAACAAAGTGTTCTGCTGCTGGCTTTGTCCCCTTTTCCCAATTCCACGTCGTTTGTTAATTTTTTTTAGTCAGTATTTCCATTGCTGTGATCAAAAGGAAAAGTTTATTTGGCACTCAAGGTTTCAGAGGTCTCAGTCCACATGGCTGACTTCATTGCTCTGGGGCAGAGGCGAGGAAGGACATGTTAGAGCATGTCAGAACATCACACCAGGAAGCAGAGAAAGAGCTCTCCTCTCATCAAGGACAAATATAGACCCCAAAGATATGCCCCAATGACCAACTTCCTCTAGCCACAGCCTGCCTGCCTATGGTTACCACCCACTTAAGCCTTATCAGGGATTAATGTATTAATTAGGTTAAGACTTTCATAACCCAATCGTTTCACCTCTAAACTTTCTTTCATTGTCTCACACATGAGCTTTTGGGGGACACCCAATATCTAAACCATAACAGTTAAGATAAAAAATTATGACTATACCAAAGAATGTCAATAATAGTTCCTCAGGTATAGATCTCTATTATGAGATAGACCATGTGGGCTGTGTTGTTTTCTAAAAAGGATGCCTACTTGCACCCCTTCACCTCACAGTGGTTCTGCTTCAAAATACACCTCGAACCAGGAAGCATTAGAAGCAGCTTTTTATAATTTTATTTTTCCTAGATCTTGGACCTATTAGCTTTTATTATTTATTGCTTGTAAAATCAACCACTCAAGATAAGAGGGATTCTCCCGCTGGTAATTTTATCACAGAATTGTTTTACTGACTTTTAACAGTGGTAGCTAATTATGCATTTTATCTTTATATTGTTTGGGTTGGTTAGGAACTATGATGTTAATGTAATTTATTCCCAACTTCTCGATAAAATATGGTGAGGTTTAAAAGTCTACATGTATATATAGGGAAGACAGGAGAGAGAGAGAGAGAGAGAGAGAGAGAGAGAGAGAGAGAGAGAGAGAGAGAGAGAGAGAGAAGAGAGAAGAGAGGATTAATTTTCTCTAAGAAACAAAACTAAGGCAAAAGCACGTTATCACTTGGTGTTAGTGAGGAAATAAGCTGGCCCTGACTACACTAAAATGAGCTGGTTTGGGTCCAGTGCTCCAAGTGGAAAGGAAACAGACATTATAGTTGATCCAAGGGGCAGAGGGAACTTTTTCCTACTCAATAAAAAGTATCTAAACTGAGGACACTTAAAAAAAAAATCAGCTCTCTTCTTTGCCAATGTCAAAAATCTAGACCATAAGTAGTAATCAGTATCATTGCAGATCAATGATGGAATTTATCCAGCTGACATCTCAATTATGCATAAATATAACTATACCTTCAATGTTCATGATACTTAGCAAGTGAAAACAGCCCTGACCCTTCCATGATGCTGTGCACTTGTACCTTGACTTCTGCTTGCCCAGAATGCACCTGCTCACCCCATTGCCTCTTGGCCATGCTTACCATTACTTCCACCTGGCAAGCTTCAAGGCCAATTTCAATCATACTTTTCTGAAGCCTGAAGCCTTCCCTGACTCCCTCAGGCAGCTAATCACACCTCCCACCCTGATCCCTCAGCCCTAAGATACCATCTCACTCCAGTAAGATTGGCAGCCACTATGAAGTCAAACAACAACAAGTGCTGGTGAGGATGTGGGGAAAAGGGTACTCTTGTACATTGCTGGTGGGACTGCAAACTGGTGCGGCCAATTTGGAAAGCAGTATGGAGATTCCTGGGAAAGCTGGGAATGGAACCACCATTTGACCCAGCTATTGCCCTTCTCGGACTATTCCCTGAAGACTTTAAAAGAGCGTACTACAGGGATACTGCCACATCGATGTTCATAGAAAAGGAATGCTTTTGAAAGAAGAGTAGGATTTAAGTAGATAGATATAGGAAAGCCTTTCTAGGTATATTGATAACGGAATAAAAGTACAGTTTGTTGTAAGAATGTAGGAAATGAGAGAGACTCAGTGCCTTAACTTGGCTTTTGGTTAGTGTGAAATATGCTAAGACAGTATTTTCTAAATTTTGTCATTCTAATAAATTTTTCCCTTTGGTTGCATACCAACTATGCTGTTATTGACTTAATGAAATTGTTTGAAATTGCCTCATGTTTTACTTACTAAATTTGCTTTAAAAGAAAACTTTAAGTCAATAGCATAAGGAGAACTAACAGTCATTTCCATAAATACAAAGTAAAATTTTACAAAGGAAAAAATGCTGTTAAATTCTAGCTAGATACTATATTCTCTATCTTAAAACGCTAGAAACCCAAATGCTGGGAATAGTTACAGACCTAAGAGCATCAAACTAAGCATATATTTATAATCAGAAGGGCTGAGGATTACTGATAAAGTATCTTTTTACTCACTCAATTTCATTTACTCCCATGTCTATTTATTTAATACCTCATGTTCCTAATCAGTGTCATTTTGTGGAGTGCTACACTAAACCTTTCTACCACATCGCCTTGCTTTCATAATTTCTCCGTTTTTTTCTGCATAAGTTATCATTAGTCCTATCAAAAGCAACTTGTCATTTATAAGTAAACTATAGAAAATAAGGCCACAATAAATATTCTTCCCCAATAACTTTGTATTCAAATAGATATCCAAGTCATAAATTTTCTTGTAAGGAAATAGGTCCTTGTCAACATAAGTCTTTCATACATCTGTGTTGAGCCAAGGTTTTGAACAAAGACACTAATATAACCTGCTGCTATAAACAATACCAATGGTCCAAGAATCAGAAAGTCATGGGAATCAAAATATGTTTGATTTGAGCACGGGATACATTGAACTTCACTTAGCTCAGTCGACCCTCTTGACTAGACACACTTAGTTTCACAAAGACAAGTCTTGGATATCCCCACCCCCAGAACCCTTTGCTTTTCCTTGGATCACAATGTCCCTGTGCTGATACAAAAAAAAAAAAAAATACCACTTACAGTTAAAATTAATTCTTTTTTGTTCCTTTTCTTTGCCTCTGCTAATGGTCAACAGCTTCTGCCCAGTCAGAAATCCCTCATTTTAAGTCTTCATCTGATTTCTTTGACATCCTGTAATCACTGGGGATAGGAATGTGGATTTGAAAAATATCATTTATATACACTAAAGAATTCATTGATACACTGCATTCTGTTCCTGCCTTCTGTTTGTTTTGACACTTGAAATATAAAATGCTGGCAGTTCATTTGGCACATTTATCTCCTACCTTTGCAAGAGAATGGTCTAGGGACCATTCTCTGCAACAATTGGAGCTACTGCACCAGGATTCTTGAGCAGAGAGGAAGCCATGAGTCTTCAGAGGGAGTAGGAGGTACAGACCCCTTCAGAAGCTGATGTCTAAATGCAAATACAAGAGTTCTGGGCAAGAAGTCCCTCCTTTATATATAACTCCTGAGACCACAGACTCCTATTGCAGGCAATTTTTCTGGGTGTCCTAGAGGTGAGAGCATTAGAGCTGAGGTCTTTCCATATCACCACTGCTACTTCCCTGGAGATGACATTCATTCCTCTTGACATGAGAGGAAGTAGCCTAGCCTGTTCCAGCATCCTGAGCCTAAACGATAAGGATGATTAAAGGGCTAATGTGTGTCCTCCACATGTACGTGGCCTTTTCAGTCCAGGATTGGTCCTCATGACCTTGATGCAGAGAGAGTCAACTACAAGCTTCCCCTCATTAATGGTCTCTTGGTTCCATTAACATTTCCTCAGCACCCACTAGCCTATCCTGGAGTGTTTAATTTAAGATTAACATGGTCAAGATTTTCCTAACACATTTGCACCAGAGAGGAAGCACTGGAGCCCAGGCATCTCACGGAAGCATGGGATGGATGTTGTGCTGCTTAATTTGTGACAGAGGCTCTTGGCTAGTGAGAGGCTAAGCTCAAAATTTCCTTTCCATCCTCTCTTTGGCCCTGGGGTATTTTCTGTTGCCTCTAGAAAGTGAAGAAGAGAAAGCCAAATTTCTCCATCCCAGGGTTACTCTAGGTAGGACTTTTAATTGTGTGTGTTTCCCTTTGGTCACATGCTGAAGGAATGTGTACAAAGAGCCAGCTGAGCCAGCATCACAGAGAACAGCTGGGACATTCCCGGAGCACAGACAATGTGCAGGCAGGGTCTTTCTCAGTGACATGCCCCTCTGTGTTACTTTTCTTCATCTGCACTTTTGCCTGAGCTTAGACACTGGGACATAATCACCTGCCGTCGGAGTGATGTGTTGCCCAGTTGCCTAGTCGCCAAGCATCTGTCCAGTCCTCCCCTCCAGCTTCACAATCTTACCCAAGGGACTTTTAGTAGGTTGATAGGGCTTCCTTCCTCCCTCCTTGGTTTTCTTGTAGCAGGATCCAGGGATTTCCAAACAAAAAGGAGCGCATTGTTCACTGTCCTGCCTTCCTTTCCCCAGAGGAATGTGATGACAAACAGCCGCTGACCAGCAAAGAGGAAGAGGAAAGGCGCATTGCCGAGCTGGGACGGCCCATCTTAGGAGAGCACACCAAGCTGGAAGTGATCATTGAAGAGTCCTATGAGTTCAAGGTATGCCCACCCTGGAGGCCTGCCCACCTGGGAACACGGTGGTTCATAGTGTTGGCCCTGCTGTAAGATGCATCTAGAGGGAGAGGGAGATGTGATTTCAGGGACTGGATCATTCATTGAAAGACCTTTAGAGCCAATTGGAATTATGGAGTTAGTAGGGAACCAGGAGTCCCTGTAGACTCCAAGCAGCCTCAGAGCCAGGGCCCCACAGGTGGTATCCATCCCTGCACAGGGTCAGAGATGCCCCAGAGAAAAGGCTTTGTCTGAGGGGATAGCAAGGAGGACACAAAGGTGGATACCAAGAGACTGTTAAGATGGGAGAAAGCTAATAAATCTGTCAGAAGCAAAGTGTTGACATTGTTGAAAATTAAGAGGCTTTTGCTTTAGAGGTGAATTGTGATATTTCTATGTAACTTCCCACTGACAAGCTCTCATTCATATTTAGTCACCCTCTTCAGATCCAGGAATATGTCAACATAGTCAACATACTGAAGTTATAGTGCCTGCAGCCCCAGATTTTATAGTTGAGCTGATAAAATTGGGTCCCCAATTTTCTGGATGATGGAAGTCATTCAGAAGTTAATGTATGGATTTTGGAGTGAGCTTAAAACTGGGAAATGAAACTCCCTGTCAATCACCAAGCTACTTCCTCAACCCCCACATCACCTCCCATTCCTTCTCACTCACAGTCCTAACATCTCAGAAGACCACAAGTGGAACCACATGTCACATCTGCAGTGGGATATGAAGAGCTGCATCCCTTCTCTTCAATTCCAGAATTACAAACCCTGAGCAGAGCAGTTTTATCCCTAATTTTTTTTCAAAAGCAGACTGTTTCTGTTCAAAAAAATAAGAAAAAAAAAGATTACCAAAGGAGATAATCTAGCCACCAGCTTAGAAACCTCAGTATTTTATCTAGATTTTTTTAATATAGAGGCCTCTTTTCCTTTAGCTGATTTCCTTAATTACTTTTAATTTTGGTTCACAAATTGAGGTGCCTGAGAGGAAACAGGTAAAAAGAAAGATGTCTTTGCAATTAAAATGGAATTCTTAAAATGTAAAAAAAAAAAATGCAGTTAAGCCAGGTATGGTGTTACATGCCTGTAATTCCATTGACTTGGGCGGCTGAGGCAGGTAGATCACAAGTTCAAGGCCAGCCTCAGCAATTTAGGAAGACCTTTTCTCAAAATAAAAAAATCATCATAATAAAAAGTGCTGGGGATGCAACTCAGTACCACAATAAAGGGGAAAATAAAGCAATTAAACTTTCTTCTTCAGGCCAGTGATAATCAGTTAAGACTTCCTTTCACTCATTTTCATAGAAAGGGGACAGGAATAAACTCTAGAGCCAATGCTTTCTAGACTTGACTCCGATCATCAGAGCCCATCACATATGATCTGGAACTTGGCTCATTGCAAATCCATGAGTGGAACATGCACAAGTTTCCTGTAGGGGATGGAAGTGTAGTTCAGTGGTACAGCACAGGCCTACCATGCACAAGGTTTTGGGTTCAATCCCCAGCACCTTGTGTCTAGGTGTGTTCAACTTTGTTCTTCCTCATGCACCTTCTTTTCATCTGGTTCTATTTGCTGCAGCAGAGATTCTGTGGGTTGGCATTTCTGGAGCAAATTTGTCCCCATCCATGCCAAATTTTTCATGGGGAATTGTATTTTCTCTCCCTTATGGGACAGTATCCAACCGTTCCCTTCCATGTACCCATGACAGAAAGAGCAATCATAGTGACTTCCCTTAGGGAGTGTTGGTTTGGGTGAGTCTTCCAGGAAGCAAAGTTTTCTTGGGTCCAAATACCTCTCTGGTCACCACTCCAACAATCTGAGCTTTGGAAAGTACCCTCAACCTCTTTACATAAGTTGGGTTCTTTGGTGTACTTATCCTCTTAGAATATCTTTAATACACTATTTCCTCTCATTTTCTCCAAATTCATCAATACAATTATCATTGACATCTAAAAGGCACGTTGGGGGCATGTTTCTGAAGCACCCTCAGGTATCAATTTTGATACTGTATTATTTATTCAAGAATTTAGTTTCTCCAGATCATAGCCAAAAAACATGTTTGAGATTCCCAGAACTGTATTAAAACTCCAAGTCTGAGTGACATTTCACAATATCCCCTGTGCTTTGCCCACTGAGTTCTTACTAATATTTTGTAACTAAGAGCATGACTTTACTGACACCCATTGGTGAGGGCGAGGTTTTCACCATCTCTCAAAAGTCTAGTGTAGTAAAGAGCTTATCCCTGGCATTTAGGAACTCCCCAGGTAAAAATGGACAGCAATGTTAAGATTGGTTTATCTTAAACATTTATTCTTTGGCAGGTATTTTTGTGAGGAAGTCTGTGTCCAACATCAGAGCAGTTAATCTGTTCAATTGTTTATCTCCCAGGTGATGGGTTTCTCCCCTTTAGTTTTAGCACAAAGGGCTGCTTTGGAGAGAGCTTCCCCATGTTTCCATTACATGTAGGAAAAATCAAGGTCATTTCTTGTTTCATTCTATCCAGAACTGGGAATTGGCATCTACCAAGATGCTCTGAGTGCTTGATGAGATGTGGTTGAGTTGAGAGAGAAAAGACAGACACTTGTCATGTGCTCCAAGTTATCGTACCCAAGAGCACTGACTATTACAGCTGTTATCGGGGCACCAGCAGTTCTAGACATAAGGCTAGAAGCTGAAAGGTCACCACCCTAAGGACAACCAATCTAGCCAAGAATAACATTACAAATACAGAGTGAGCCAGCTGGAGATGGGCCCTCTCATGTTTATTATATTCTCAATGCTTCAAGTCAGTTCCAATAACTCTCCTTGGATTAACATGCTTGATATATAAATTGGCTTTGGCCTCCCATACAGGTCCCTCAGATCACATTTTCTTCACTCCCAGTTAGCTGATAATATGTTCTCTCTCCAACCATAATCAATTCAGGTACACTGTATTGACCATGTACAGATTTTGACCTAAGACAAATAATAAATGTTTTCTGCCTCCTTGCAATTAGTGGAAATTCGAGGATGCTCTGACAGTAAGTGTGGATGCTTGGTAGACTAGTCAATGTAGTAGATTCTCTGAGAAGAGCAGCCTCAATGTCTTGGGAATGCCCCTTTTCCTGTAGTTGCCATGATTTGTGGTAGCGCTTTGAGTGCATCTGCTTAGTTTTCTTGTGAACGCTTGGCTGAACCTGTTGTTACAATAACTAAATTTAGAAAACTAGACAGTACTAATTGTACAAAACTAAGTACTTTGAAAGTTCTAAAGAAAAATAAAGGGCATGTAGCACAGCACTAGTAAAACAGGGAAATTCTTTGCAAGGTTATTAGCAATGTGCCCTAACTCTTAAGAAGGGATCTTTGCTTGTCTTATTTTTCTTATGTAACAGGAATGGAGTGAGAGTGGAATTCTCTACTAGCCACAAGGCTGACCAAACTAATAGCCAAAAAAAGAAAAAAAGAAATCTGTTTATTAATGACAATGCAGCAAGCAACCTGAGACTCTGTTACCTGGCTGCATTTCTTGTTCTTTTGGTAAACAAAAGAATAAGATTAAGTCTTTGGTTTCAGAATCTGTCAATCAATTCCATATATATATATATAAATAAATAAAATGCTGAGCAAAGCCTATATTAATTTAGTTGCAGACAACCCCCTACAGATAAAGCCAGCAGAGAAGCCAGTTCACTAAGCATTCAAGGGGAATGGATAGGCCTTTGCAACAGCTACTATTCTAAACACTGAGGCTGTTTTTCATTGGCCATTAGTCAGTGACGGAGGCTTGTGTGTGCTGCAAAGAAGTTTCCATTTCAGAATGTTTCCAAGAAAAGACCATGCTTGTTTGCATAATCATAAAAGTGTTTGAAAAGAAAAGTATTTGATATCAATACTGTTGTTCTGACCTAACATCTGCTACCCTTTACATAACTCTGAGGTTTCCAACAAGGTCTTAGATTTCCTCAGGTCCTAACAAGCCCAGCAGTTATTATATTATTTCTTTCCACCTTTCTAGAGTACTGTGGACAAACTTATTAAGAAGACAAACCTGGCCCTGGTGGTGGGGACAAACAGCTGGAGAGAACAGTTCATCGAAGCCATCACTGTCAGTGCTGGTGAGTGCCTTTCTCTGCAAACTGTAAGTTAAAATGGCCAACCTGAGCGGAGTTTTTCTACTATGCCATTTAGTCTATGGCAAAGCACCAAAGGTGGTAGGATCAAGAGAAACAAATGTATTTTTTGCATGTATGCATCTTTTGCACATGAAATTAGCCTATCTAGGTGAAGCAAATGGGTTTGGATATGCCACTCTTCTCCATCTACCCTGAATCATTCTCTCTGGAAATAGACAATCTATATGTAAAGCCTTTTGTGTCTCTGATTCACTGATAGCCAATCATAGAGCTATCTCTGGAAAATTCCAAGCAGCACAAAGTGAGCAAGTGAAGGTCAGGAAAAAAAGTAAAATCATAGAAGGAAAAGATATTAAGACACTCTTACCACCACCATCTGCATCATTTTACAGTCTCTTCCACAACGCTTAACAAATAAGCTTTTTACACTGGCTCCAAAAGTGCAAATAAAAACACATTCTGTTTCTTTCTGTACAAGCAAAGCGCAGAGTTTTATTAGGAAAATCCTGCAAAAAAAAAAAAAAAAAAAGAAATTTTTTTCAAACTCTAGGAGTCAGAGGCCGGGGGAAATGACATACAAAAAGAAGTGTCTTCTTCCTGTATTGTCAAATCGTGTTCACTCTCTGGGTGACTATATAAATAGAGAGGCAACTCCCTCTTGAAAAAAATCATGAAAGCAGCACTACCCTGGGATTGTTTTTTCCTTGCTTTTCAGTTCCTTCACTGGTTCTTTCTTTCAAGATCCCCAGACTCATCTTCCACTGTTGCCGTGGATGAACATAGCTAGAGTTTCCTAAATAGTGATTCCCAAGCAGTAAAAATGGAAACAGCGACACGAGCAGTTGGGCCTTGACTTGTAGCACAACCTCCTCTCTCCAATCTGCCATAGGATAATTTGACAGATCTTCCAAATACTGTGGCAACAGAGGGTGGTATAAAAAGATAAAAAATGAACTATATGTACATTTGTTAGTAGTGCTGTTTGTAATCACACTGAGGTCTCTTGCAATTGAGCATACAACGGGAATGCATGAACATTAAATGATAAATAACTGCTTAGGAGAGTGGATTTGGAATTTCCACTGAAGCTGTACTAGAAGGAATGGGAAACTCCCTCTATACAGCTTATATCATTCTATAAATCTAAGATTAGCATCTGAAGCATGAGCTATCCTCCCTCTTCACAGAGAGAACAGGCAAAACTGCTGATGAGATCAATAGAAGAAAACATTAAAAATAGCCAAATTGTTTTATGGGCTTTGACATATTAGAATTGAAACATTAAAGGCAGTGTAAGCCTTATAGTGAACTATTCCTAACAGCTTCTGGGTTTCCTTTGGCTGCAGATACATGAGCATTTTGTACAATAGCCAGGTACTGGTCTTCATTCATTCTTTTTTTCTATGTGTCCTTCATTGCTCTTGGTGAACAGTGAATGAAACAGGAATATTCCTGGCCAAGTGGAGCTTACATTCAAATGAATCAGAAGGCAAATAAGACAAATAAGTTAAAGTGGTTGGTGAGCTTGTCATGGAGAATGTAGAGCCTAAGGCCAAAGACAGAAAGTGTGTACATGGGCTCCGGTTTTAGATACGTGGCCAAGCTGATACCATCAATTTCAGGACCAATATGCTTTTATAGCAGTGGAATGGTTTTGTTTTGTTGGTTCAATCACACATTTTTGTAACTCACAGGAACCACAGCAAATCACAGCAGTGGGAAAGGGCGATTTTGAACAGTGAATGAGATTATGCCACCAACAAGGCCAAAACTGGGGCATTTGCGTCTGGTCAGAACAGAGACACAATTATGGAGATGTTAATGCTTCATTCCTTGAAAGAGATGGATTTTGGTTTGTGAACACTTTCATATAGTATGTGGAATTCAATCTTCTCAAAACGCCCCAAGGCGGGTGTTGTGATTAACCTGACTGCCAAGAGGGAAGCATCTGAGTCTTGCAGATGTAGCATGGCTTTGGAAGGGAGCTCGAACCCCAGAGAGAAATTTCAAAGTGAGGAAAATTGCTCACCACCTCTGTCTCAGTGACACAGATTGGCTTTTGTCCCCTCTTCTGGTGCCATGGTGTCATCATTCCATGGTGGGTCTAGCTCCTAACCAAATCTTTTTAAAGGACTGTTAATAAATGAAATGCAGAACCTCTCAGGCTTTCGTATTTGTTATACAACATATTGTGTTTTATGTTTCTAAATGACTTCTTGGAGATAAAACATCCTGTTTGGAAATTTGTAGGTTGCTGGGTAAATTGACCTTATTTACAATTTTGAGGCAGAAACTAACAGAAAAACAGACACATAGTTTATAGGCACTAAATTAGATTAAATTACATGAAAGGCAGTTAAAAAAAAAAAAGCTCATTGTTTGTCATTAGGATTAAATTTAAGTGTCTAAAGAATGCTAATACTCTTAGGCTGTTAAACAGACCCCCAAAAATTGTAAAACACCATTTATTGATGACAGAATTTCATTGGATTTTTAAGATTTCATGGCTAAATAGTTGAGAAACAGAAAGATTTGCCTTATTAAAAATATTAAATTGCCTTTGAAGGGCTCTACTGAGAGGTTTTTTCCTAAGTAATTTTCTGTGCAAAATTGAGTCTGTATATCTTGCTAAACAAAAGTAATAATTTCGTAAGTAGGGTTTTGCTTCACTTCCGCACTAACTATATTCAAACTATTTTCAAGATAACCCCTGGAAATTTTATTCCCCTGCTTTTCTTGAATTTCATAGCTCAGTACCTGGGCCTCCTATGACCATAATGTTTCTGTGATCCAAGTACTTATAGTTCAATATTTGAAGACTTAAAGGACTTATGAGACTTCAGAGATTAGGAAGGGATTAAACAGTCATGTCCCAGCAATTCTCCTTCTGTTGCTTCCCAGTTGAATACCAGGAGCAGTGGTGTGTGGCAGTTAAATGGCTGTCAAAAACTTGCAAGGCAAGCCCTAAAACCAGGTGCTTTTAGGATATGTCAGCACATGCACTTTTTAATGAAGCTAGCACTCACTGCCCATTTAGTTTGAGTTTTTCCCAATTTCTTCTTCTTCCTTGTATCTCCCCTAGGGCAGAATGGGTGGGTTGACCTTAAGAAATCATGTGTCAGCTGCAACACAAATCAAAACAGGTTTGTCAGAGCAGAGGGCAAACATTAGCTGGGTAAAGACAGCCAGGATGCCAATGCCAGTTCCACACCACCATGTTGTTACTCTTCACAACAGCCTTGGGTCAAGGTAAGGTGAAGGAAAGAGTAGTTGCCAGGCTGTCTTGGAAAAAAGATGGGGATCTCTGTTCCATCCCTCCTGGGGTGACTCTGAGCAGATTATTTCCCCACAAGGTCTCAGTTCCCTCTTATGTAAAGTGGAGATAAATATGCGTCACTCAGTCACTCACGGAGTTGCCATAATACTCATTGAGACAATGCCAGCTTTCACAAGGGCCATCTTGACTTTTGGCCACGTATTTAGTTTTTCTGAATTTTAGATTTATCATCAACATATATATGGTTGGGAGACAATCATATATATCAAAGATTATGCAATAAAATAACACCCAAATTTGTTTAAATGCAATTAATTCAACTTACTAAGAGCCAAGTGGCTACAAACATAATGGTTGACCTATTTTTGTTTCCTGGTGAGTACTCTGGGTACCATTTTGTAAATAAGAATACTGAAATTCAGAAAAACAATGTAACTTGATCAAGAAGCAAAACATGTAAGGGGCAGTGCTGGGGTACAAATCAACCCAGAACTCTGTCCAGTGTGAAGAGTGCACTAGCTTGTTTTGCCTGGGGCCTGAACACACATACCAAAACACACAAAGGTGTAGAACATATGTATACACACAGACATGCATGCATTTGTGCAAACACATGTGAAAACACAGAGGGCCACGTACAAATGCACACAAACACAATATAGAGATACACACATACACAGGCTCATGAAGACACAGATATACACAAAACACATGCACACAGACACAGAGACATGTGCATACATCTCAAATGTTTTAGATATTTAAACTGTAGCTTGAAATATAAAGATTTTTTTCCTTAATATTTATTATTTCCTTATAGTCTTCTTTGCAGTTCCTGGGGGAGGACACTAGAGAATAAAGGGAAGTGTTTGTTTTCCCGGTTACATCCACAGCTTCTCTTGCCTCATAATTTCTGACATTTTTTTAAAGAAAGTCAATATAGTACTCTTTCCTTTACTTAATAATTTTAAACACCTAGCACTAAAGATTTTTCTGAAAATCTTTTCCTTTTGACATAGATTTTGTAAAACTGACATAAAGATAAAAACACTTAAAAGTAGAAAAAATAAAAACCTCTTTGCAGTCACAGTTCTGTCTCTTGGCATAACTTTTGGCTACGTATTTAATTTTTCTGAATTTTAGATTATCATTGACATAATGGGCTAGGCTGGACTAGGTTCACTCTAAGATACCATCCAGTATGGCAATTCAGGGCTCTTTCCCTGAAGCATCCCTGATGGCATTGGGTCCTATGGTCCACTGCACACCCTGCCCACATACCTGGCCTTGCCCAAATTAAATGTTCAGAGTGGTAACACATACACTCCATATCCGTTCTCCTAGAATGAAAGGGATAAGGGAACAAAGTTTAGCCTCCAAGAAAAATGATGATGATTCAAAAGAGTAAAATTTTCTTCCTGTTCAATAATCAGAACTCACAAATTCTGTGGAATCTTCCACAGTACAATGGAGGGCATTCAACATGAGGGCAGGCCCGTGCAGGTAACTGGTCTACCATGCTCACTATGCTAGAGCTTCAGCCTTCCATGTAGGCCATGGTCTCACAGGAAGCCTTGCTAAGTTTGGGGGATGCTATGTACCAAAGTCCTTCATCCCTGCAGGCTAGGAAGTGCTCTCAATTAAGGTGAATTATTTAATATCAAAAAATGCCAACTCACTGGTGTCCCTGGAAAGTAATTCACTTAAAGAATTGTCAGCCTGAAGACCAATCTATTTCAAGTCCTAAATAATAATCGTCCCTCAAATGAGTTTCATGGGATTGTCAGTTTGGTCTGAGCAAGGATCTAATATCTCCTGCTTTAGAACATTACTACGAAGAAATTCTCATTACTTGATATATCAACCCTGAGTCACCTGATTAAAAAAAATTCCATTTACACAGTTAAAAACAAAATCCTGCTAGGTCAGATTTGACATAACATCAGTATGTCTGTAAGACAGCCAGATAAAAAGAGGGTTATAAGGGACTGGAAACTACTTTTTTGTCCTCTTTTTTATTGGCTATGAAAATTCTTAATTGTCCTTGGTCTAAATCATAAACTGATTGAGGTTCTTTTAAAAGGAGTTGGTTTCGTGAGAAAAAGCAGGCACAACTGCCTTTAGAAGTCTGTCAAAGACTATGTTTGAAATGATGGCTTACATGTGGCTTAAATAATGTTACCCATTGTTGGCTGTCCACTACAAGGTCAAGGTTTTGTGTACATGCTTCTGTTTCTCATAGCTATACCCTGAGTTTTACAATTATAATCCCTAGGCTCGATTGGCTATACAACTTGTTTAGGTTCACAAAACTAGGAAGAGGAACTGGAAAATGAAACCTCATCTTTGTGAACCTCATCTTCAGGTCTCCAATGAACATATGTCAGATGAGTTAATGCAGGTTAAAGGGGATATAATTAATGAGTTTTTAAGGCTCATATACATATGGGTGAAGTCAAGTTTAGAAATGTGTGTTAAAGCTAAGTCAGAGTTACAGACAGACAAGAAAGAACAATCACCTGTCAAAAGTAGGCAGAATCAGTTGCTGAATTTCCTAGGAAGTCCATGTTTCACCCCATCATGAGGAGACCAAAGGGACTTCCAAAATGTCTTTGTGAATTTGGAAATATATCTGCTGCTAGAAGTTATGTCAAGTCTTCCGAACCAGGGATGAATCGATGCCCAGATTCTTCTACAAGCTCTTGTTCTTTCCCTATGATATGATTACTTGTCTAGGGAAGTTTCTTCAGGTTTAGAATCACTGGTGAGCTTAAACAAATAGGTATAAAGGTTGAATAGCAATCCTTAGAAACAGAAGATGTTCAACACTGCTGCCATCCAACTTAGCTCCCAATCCTTCATTCAACACTCAGCTAAAAATTCACATTCTTTGTGTGAGAAAGAGTCTGTATAAATCACTTAATTTTCAAAACTTATATATTAGAATCTTTGGCTTCTCTGGATACTTGAATTTAAATTGTCAAAGAGACACACCAACTAGTTGTGTGGCTCTGGACATGTCCTCTGAGCTTACCTGCTAATTGGGAGGACTGAAATATACAGCCTTGTAAGTTGTCTTTGGGACACAGACATATAAAAAGAAGGACATAGAAATATAAAAGGGTCCTCTAAAAGACCCTTGATTTTCAGCATTAAAATGCCAAACTTGCATGGCACTGCTATATCAAATTAAGATGGGATATCTGACTTAGAGTGTGTTAAATAAATTGTATAATTACAAACACTTAGCAAAAGCTCATTTAAGCCATCTGAAATTACTGTTTTCAATATATTATGCTGTTGTGTCTGATCTAGAAAGGAAAATCTATATAAATACTGTAAGGTCAGGCAGTGGCAACCAAAAGGAGGCAGAGTTAAAAAGGCTGCTGAACAAGGCTTTATTGAGATTGAGCTTCCGGTAGAGACCTACAGGGTGGGTCTAAGGAGAAGAGCACCTGGACTCCACTGGACTGGAATGTCTATTGGGCTTAGGGCAGAAAGGGAGGGCTGGGGACAGGAAAACAGGTTCTTAGAGTCTATTGTCCTACTGGGGTTGGTTGGAGGGAGCTGGCTAAGATCCAGGATTGGCCAGGACACCCCGCTCATTGACAGGTGGTTCTGTCAGCGTCTGATTGGTGTTTCTTTCCTGTGGTGGGTTGTTTGGTGCTTTGTTCCTCATCCACCTCCATCGACCTGACAAGTACATACCTACTCTCTCATATACATATGCCATGCTTCAAAAAGATTTTGAGACATGCAATCTTATATTCAAAATGCATCTACACCTGACATGCTGATATGCATAGGTGTGTATACCTAAATAAAATATATTCATTTATGTGTTCAAATTGAATATGCAAATACATATTTAAAATGGCATTTTCTAGTAGTGTTGTTGTGAAATTTTACTGTTATATAGCTGATAATTGTGATCCTAACTGAGAAAGAGGAAAAGCAGAGAGTATGAGTAAGAAAGAAGAATGTAAGTTCCAGAGAGATAACTATACTTGTAGGTAGGCAGAACAAATCTAGGATGTCTATCAATTTTAAAATGTCAGTGTTGGTAGGATAAAATGTTGAATCAGAGAACTTCTCCTAGATTTAGAGGCAGGCCCCAACACAGGAGTGGGAGGACAGGAGGGTGAGAGAAAAAGCAATTATTTTCTTGCCCCTAGATATGTTTTAGCTGATATTTCTGAAAAGAATATTGGTTTGTTGGGCTGTTTTCTTCCTGAATTGCTTATTACCAAAATCTTGAGGAGAACACTGTATGGAAGGGCTGGTCTGTAAGCCCGAAGTCATGTCTCCAATGCGGCTTTTGTCTGGAGAGGCAGCAGCTCCTCTCTGCAAACAATGCACCATCAGTGGATCCAGTCGCTCTTTTGTTGGCATTAGCTGCTCCATGTGATTACAGTTTCAGTTGTTGCTCTCCGATCAATGCTTTAGACACTGGGCAACATTTTATCCCCAGGCAGGAGCCTTTGTACACCGTTTTTCAGTGGGGGGAAACATTTCAGAATAATCCAAAGAAGTGGAAACACGAATAAACATAGCCTCCCCTCCAACCACACACACACACACACACACACACACACACACACACACACACACACCCCTTAGGCAGAGAGGAGTCCCATAAGAGTACCTTGCAGCATTAATTCTTGCTGTTCACAGCCTGTTCTCTTGATAAAGACCTTGTCATTCCAGCTCCTGCAAAGAAAGTCCACTGGCCTGTATCAGTGTTCACACACACACTGCCCGCCCCATGCATGTCCGCTGTTTGCCTTTGTTTGGTCTTCTGCCTGGGTGTTGTGTTTTCTGTCCTTTTAGAGCATCTTAGTTCAAAATCCCAGCACAGAGCTTATTGATGAACTATTTTAATCTCCCATTTACTCCTGCCCCCATTTTTTAAATAAATAAGAACCTGAGACCAGAGAGGGAAAGAATCCCCTCCAGTACCGCAAAGAGCCTGTTTCAGAACCCAAGGATCTTGATACACACAGGGTAGAGCTCATATTGTCTTGTGGAGTTGTGGAATGGGTGCCTCAGCTCTCCCACATTCTGTGTCTGCCCCCTTATGTTACCTAATGACTTGGATGCTTCTTGTGAGGCCTCAGGAGTTGGCAAAGCAAAATCTGAAACCTACCTGGGCGGCACCCTAACCACATGGACTGAACAAAAAGTCTCACCTCTGGTGAATTGTTCTGTGTTCACACAAAACTGTGCTGTAGGTATTCAAGATCTATTTACAAGATGGGGAAACAGAAGTCAGGCTTCACACCCTGACTCTAGGGTTCTAATACCACAGTCAGTCCTCTTTCCATCCAGGGTTTGATACCTGTAAGCCACAGGCTGATTTCTGTTCTACACAGTTGCTTCCTCTGTGTGGAATACTCTCCATGTCTGGCTTTTACTCCCACCAAGGACACAGCTCACTGGGTACCACCTAAAGGGGTTTTTCCACTTCCCAGTTCTTCTTTATTACATTACCTGACTCCTTTGTTCTTCAGAGCCTGTATCATTATCTGAAATTACCATGTTTATTCATTTGTTTGACTTGATTACTGTTTCCTCTTGCCAGAGTGGAAGTTCTATTAGACCCAGGATCTTATTGGTCTACATGTCCAAAGCCTACCATGTGCCTGACACCTAAATTGTTAATAAATAATTACCAAAGAAGTGAATAGTGCTCAGAAAGCCATGCTTTTATCATGCAGTTCCCCTAGACAATTCACAAGACATCCAGGTTAGGGGTTTGGCTTGGGATTGTGGTTCAAAACAGTGGCCTGAAATATTTGTGGGCTGCAGACTTAATAGAATTTGCACCAGGCCTTAACCAAATAAAGAAAACAGGCCACAAACTTATTGATAGGAGGATAAACAGAGATATTTTTAAGATGGTTTATTTTGAAGAAATGCATCATAACAGCCTGATGCAGGCTTATTATTCATGAGAGAATTAAAAAGCCACAACAGATGGACAGACACCACTGTGAACATTCCCCTTAGTCAGCCTGCCCTCTAAAATGGGAGAAAGAGAAGCTCCAGCTGAACTCCATGAATGAGCCTTCCCTCATTCCCCACCCAAACTGTTTGCAATGTATAAACATACAACTTATAATGAAAATCTCATTTATCTTTTCAACAACAAGAAAGAGAAAATTAGTTCTGACTATGCCCGTTTTCCAGAAGGAGAAACTGAGGCACAAAGAAAATCTTTGAGTTTCCCCAGAATTAGTCAGTTACACAAGCCTCCTTGTTGTCAGTGGAGAGCCCTGTTTACTGAGATCTCATTGAAAACCACAAGAGAGAGGAGGAAGCTAGAGCAAGCATAAGAGGGTTGCCCTGAACAATTGCAATCACTTTGCATTGTGCAAACCACGGACATGATTGGAATCTTAGACACTTAACTTGTGTTGTCACTTTACCAGCAAATCAACTCACAAACCCCACACTCAGAACAAAGTCACTTCAGGAGAACTGTCACCAGGGAAGGTAGTCATCACCAGTGAAGGGCTGGTGTCATTCCTGTTTGCTGCCCAGAGAAGAGGATGTTTGCCACCAAATTGAGGGCAACCCCACTTCCCAACAGGGCTGATGTAAAGCACTAATGGAGGATTAGCCCAAAGATGGAAGGAAACTGAGACTCCACAGGAAGGATAAAGTAGAGCCAGCCATTCATTCTCTGAAAGAGCAATTCAATATTTTACATATTACATTATATATAGAAGTCTAATTAAGAAGGATAGTTATTTCCCAGCGATGCTTTTCATAAAACAGTGAGGAAGGAGCTTAAATTTTATTGGATGAATTTTTATTGTACAATCTTTGGAAATAATGGGTGGCTCCATTGTAGTGAGGTGGTAGAGGGTTAGATCTCATAAGTAAGACACTCTGAGCCTTGGATTCTCCATCTCTAAAATGCAGAAAATAGTACCTACTTCACAAGATTCTTGGGAAGATGAAGATTAAGTGGTATGTGCATATTTACTCAAATGCAAGAAAGGAAGTGCTCAATAAGGGAATCTGAAGTCACAGCTTAATTACAGCAGCACCTTAAAGGAATCTGAGCTGTTGTTATGCTCCTCTGCATGTGGAGCATACTTTTGTACACATCTACCTTTGATATAAATTTTAACATTTTCTAGGCTATAACATTAATATATTTGTTGCAAATTACAAGGTTATGTCTGCCCAAACATTTCCTCCAAGGCTTAGCCTCCTGTGCTGCAGGAGGATGATTAGACACAGCTGCTGATATTTACCAAGTGTTATCTCAGCCCTCAGATCAGTCTTAGAACCTGATGTGCCCACAACTACCCAAAGTAACTAAGTCATCTAAACTAGCAGGAGGCATCTACATTGGCTGGGTGTATTGATACTATGGGTCACAGTACCTTTCTTAGGTGCTCAAGTCTTCAGGGAATATCTCTCTGTTGTAGAATGCTGGGTTTCTCTCAGTCCTACCATTCCTAAAGGGTTAGAGAACATTGAATGTCAAGATTATTACCATGACACAGAGTTCTTTTCAAAAATTCAAGCTTCATGAGAAAACACACATAACTAATTATGTTCAACTCCAATAATATAGGAGCACTCCTTTCACATAGACAAATTCTTAAGAGAGACTAAATCAGTTAATTTATAGCTTTAAACAGATTCATTTTAGTAATAATCAAATTTGAGTGGAGCTAGAACTCCTTAGAGGATCAGTTTTTCACTCTGACAGAGGCTACATTTGCTGAGAAATATTCCTGTCACATTAAATATTTCTTGTACTATGTCAACCACTCTAACAAGGACCATAATGGCCCAAACTGGTAAGCATGCAGTTCTTCATGGAAAATTTCAGTCAGAGGTTTATTTTTCTCAGACAGTATTTAGTTATACACTGTGAGTTGCCTTCTTGGGTTGATTTCTAATATTGTCACCTATCACCTGATCCATATCTCCAAAGAACTAGCACTTCTCTCATGGAACAGGATGGCCTATGGCTCTCTGTGACATAAAAGGGTGATGAGTATGATTAACAGGGTCTATATAGTATCTTCTGGATTCAAAAACAGGCCAATAGTCCAGGTTACAAATCTGCAGCAATCTTGAACTCATACCTCGTGCACAATGATATTGATAGTGCATTCATCAAAAATCATAGGATGAAAACTGGAGACCAATGGGGTCTGTAGGAGTAAACTGCATATTACTGTACATGCAAGTTTCCAGAAACAGTAGATTCTGGCTGTGAGATCCCCACACTAATTCTGATTTCCACTAGGTAGTGAAGAAAGACCTCTCGGTGTAACACTGTCAACACTATCCTTCCTCTCAGGCATTTATCTCAAGAAGCCAGTGCATTGAAACCATAGACAAGCAACAAGGCTTACATTACCCCAAGAACAACTGACAAACAACTGACCATACCAAGGGAATTTTCATAATTTGAATACATTTTGAAGGCAGTTTCTTAGAAAAAGCTGGTATAATGTCATGATATACAGGATTTTATTTTTAATAATGAAGTTTTACATGGACTGAAAGTAAGTAATCTCTTCCCCTAAAGAACCTGATCAAGAGAGATGAAAAATATGTATATTCATGTACCAAAATAATCTGTCAAAGTATTGTGTGATATGGGATCCATGGCCTACCCTGGCTTGGAAGCAGTGAGCTCTTGTTGATTAAAGGTATTAGTTGGAAAAGTAGCTGACCAATATTTTCTCCCATTATGTCCATTCTCTCTTCACACTCTCATTGCCTTTGTTGTACAGAAGCTTTTAATTTACTACCATTCCATTTTTTTTTTATCTCTTGGTATTATTTCCTTAGCATTCAGGGTCCTATTGAGGAAGTCCTTGCCTAAGCCTACACATTAGAGTGTTGACCCTACATTTTCTTCTAGCAGTTACAAAGCTTCTAGTCTAATCCATAGGTCTTTGATCCATTTTTAGGTGACTTTTGTGCAATGTGAGAGATGGAAATCTAACATTCTTCTACATGTGGATATGCAGTTTTCCTAGCACTATTTTGTTACAAAGTTGACTTTCTCCAACATATTTTTGGCACCCTTGTAAAGGATCAAATGATTGCATCTGTGTGGGTTTGTCTCTGTGTCTTCCATTCTATAACAATGAGCTATGTGTCTGTATTCTTTACCTGTACTGTGTTGCCCTTGTTACTATAGCCCTAGGAATTTGAAATTGGGATCATGAAGCCTCTAGCATTGCTTTTTTTGCTTAGACTTGATTTGGTTGCTCTGGGACTTTCATTATTTCTATGAAATTTAGGGCTTTTTTTTCTAGTTCTGTGAAGAATGTCATTGATATCTTGATAGAGATTGCATCGAATCTGTAGATCACTTTCAATAATATGGTCATTTAAACGACATTGATTCTGCCTATCCATGAACATGGGAATTCTTTCCATCTTCTAGTGTCTTCTTTAGCAGCTGTTTAAAAGAAATCTGGATTTAATATGAATTTTATGATTAAATGGAAAATTAAAATTAGCTTAATAAATTAAAAATAAAGTATAAGTAAGATCAGTGACATGTACTGTAGCTATGGGAAGCTCATTATGTACATTGTGAGTTCAAGATGAGAAAGGTAAAAGACCTTCCCAATTGTGGGTGAATTAAGTGCCTTGTGGAGCTATGTTCAGCTTCAAGCATGGTGTTTTAAAAAAGTAAGGATGTGGATCACTTATAGGGGACTCAGAGGAGCAGGGCAAATCTGATAAACAAACTTAGGGTACAACTGAAGTTGTTATGAAAGTTCAGTTTCAAATGCCTGAAAGAATGTTATGTGAGATAGGACAGCATTTATTCTGCATGACCTAGCAGATGGGACTAGGACAAATGAGTGAGACCAAGCAGCCTGAACTGATGGACAGACCCACTAGAACCTGGATGATGAGATCATGAATTCCATAATAGCTGAGACTCACAGATATGGCATTGGAAACCAAATAGTTGGCAGAGATAGTTTTTAAAATTTCACACTAAACAAGGGTATGAAATTGTCAAGCTCTGAAACCTGCCTAAAGCTCTACGTTCAGCTATTTTCTCTTACCTACCTTTAATGCCTCAGTTGAAGGAAGCAGATGCTTATAAAAAAATTGCGTGTTCAAGATACCTCTGATAAGGAAGTATCTTTCTATGTGCACATAAGAGGAAGATTATTGACATCATTTGCCTCAAAGAACCTATAAGTACTTCCATTGGTCAGGTTATAGAGAAAAGCTTATTGCACTTCTTCAAAACCCAGAACAAGAGGCGAATTCTTATTTGGGAATGAATAACTGAATTTGGTGGCATATACAAACCACTATGGTTAGGGAGAGATGATAATTGTTTTATCATGAGAAATAACCTGCAAACGTCTCAAGGGGTAAAGGGAAAGAAAAGAAAAAAATTAAAGTGGCTCAGGGAAATTGTAGTGATAATAACTTACTCAAATAGTTCACTGTGTGAGCAAGACAATCATTGTTCTTAATTCAAACCCTATGTGTTCAAAACATACACCCAGATATACACAGATACAAGAAAGTGTGGGAATAAAAATTCATCAATTGAATCAGAATTATCATTTTTTCTCCTAAAATGACAAGGGGGAAATTAACTAATTGCTAATACTTCTTTGTTCATCTTTTATATTTTATGATTTTGTGAGAACCTTTTAAAGTGAAGAGATATGAAATATGGAACAGGAGAGTAAAATTTGATTCGTAATTACTGGATATCAAGTTGCAAAAACAAAAAGTGATAGGGAGGAAGGGGAAAGCATATTGAATACCTAGAAGGGATTTAAAGTCCAATACTTCCCCAGATTAACAGTGGCATATGTGTCTCAAACTGCTTTACATTACAGACTCATGATGATTTAGGCCAGCTTCCCAAATTCTATAGTGATCAGCCAGGTGCAATTCAGGATATTTGATTCTGAACCAGGTGATTGACCTTCAGCAACTAGAAATGGAAATAAGAAGAGATTCTAAATGGTCTCAACCATGATGCCATCCTTTCTACTTGTCTTGGTTCCCTGTTTCCTTGGTCCTCAAAGGCTCATAGAAGAGCTTATATTTGACTCTGCAAAAGTAGTAATCATGATTATGTCTAGAAAATATTAGAATAAAAATATTACTGATGAGTGCATCAATATTTTCACATTCCAAAAAGGCAGTATAGTATCTATATAGTAACAGATATTAGAAGAATTAAATCAGTATGTGATAGATGCTATTTTCTTCAACTTGATTCAAGAAGGCATCACATGTAGAGGAACTGACTGAGTGGTCATGTTAAAAAGTCACTGAAGCCCCTCACGGTGGTGCACACCTGTAATCCCAAAGGCTCAGGAGACTGACAGGCAGGAAGATCACAAGTTAAAGGGCCCCAGCAATTTAGGCCCTAAGCTAATTAGGGAGAATCTGTCTCAAAATAAAAAATTTAAAAATTGCCTGGGGATGTGGCTCAGTGGTTAAGCACAGCTGAATTCAATCCCTGGTACCAAACAAACAAAACAATACAAAAGTCACTTAAATTCTATAAATTCAAGTTCTTCTATGTACAACAGGATTTATGTCTACCTTACAAGATTACTGTACAAATGAAATAGAATCGGGTATGTGAAAGAATCTCACTCAGTGCCAGTCACATAGTGGATGCTCCATTATGTTCCCTCTTTCTGTTGCTTCCTTCTTTTCTTTTCCTAAAATTAAGCAGCTCAGGGAACTGTAATGATAATGACTTACTCAAACAGAAATATAGACCCAATGAAATCAGGATACACGAGTCATATTGATTTACTGCCTTTCCTCCAACAAGTAACAATAATGGAATATGACACATCTATCTGTAAAGAGACTTTCAGTTTTACAAAGGACTTGGACATTTCCTCCTCTGGTCCTCGAAATAGCTCTATGTTGTGTGAGTTTGGACATTTATTTGACAGACAAGAAACGGAAGCTCAGGAAGTTTGTGTCTTGCCCCCAATAAGCTACAAGAACCAGAAGTGGAATTTTAAAGTTTCTGACCCAAGTGTCCACCACACCTTGGCAGTTTCTTTTTCTGCTTTTCAAATATCTCCCCAGGGCCAAACCGTGAGCATCTAGGGAAGGATATCAAGAAGCACCTGTTTATTTTAGAAGGTTACCTGTGGGTACCAAGCCCAGGGGGTGCCTTTCATGAGATGTTACATGATGATGCTCTCATCCCCCTGCTCCAGAGCTGGACAGTGCCTGTAGTACTATCACATCAGTAATTGAAGTGACACAATCTCCACTATCTGCACTTTTAATGATTTGGCTACTTTTTTTGTAATGATATCCAGGAAGCCCAACATATATCAAGGAAGCTCTTTAAAAGGCCATGGGAGAGATTACTTGAATACAGCTTGTTTGTCTTTCCATTAATGGAACCCATAGAGCTGGAAAAAAAAGATTCTGAGATAAGAGGGGGTTTACTTGGGATCCTGTAAAAACACACTCACCAACCTGTTTCTTTGCCTCACAGAGAGGAAGTCCTTGAAAGAATTATGTAGCTTCCAGTAACCCTGTGCTAGTAAGCACGCAGAGCTGGCAGACTGCTATCATTTTTGCTGTCAATAAAAGTTGCTCCCAGGGCTTGGGTTTTTGTTGTTGTTGTTTTGCTGTTGTTGTTTATTTTGTTTTTATTTTTTATCTTCCACTGCTCTTTGCAGGAAACAGACTTTTAAATACAGTCCAGGTGGTGATGGATGCTCATAATATTTATGTGTCTTTCCCCAAGACAGGGCAATCATGCATTATGCATGGCAGTCAGTGGTCATTTTTAATATTTTAATGACTTCTCAGTTGAAGATAAAATTTATAAAGTCAGTGAAATTCCAGCAAAAAGCCTGGAAAGTTACTTCTACTTTCAAATGCTGGAAAATAAATGAACCACCCAGGCCAGACTTAAGCATTAAAACATTTAAGATTCCTTCTAATGCTGGAGTCCTACAGAAGGATCTCCCCAGTCCCCCACACACCCTTCTCTCTCTCTTGCTTTCATATCCACCACTTTGACATTAATAGATCATGAAGTTAATTTTCAAGGGTAATATTTAATTTTGTTTTAAAAAAAAGCTAAAATGTAACCTTAGGACCCAGCATGTTGACTAAGCAATTAAATAATGATGGGAAAAATAGTGGCAATCCTAAGTGGAGGAAAATAATGATAACTACCAGGATAATCATCACCTTGAAACATCCTCAGACACTTTGCAGAGATGATCTAATTATTCCCCTGCACCTCCCTCACAGGAAAGGTGTTATTATTTCCATCTTGAAAACAAATATAATATCTACTCTCGATTTCTAAGTGTCATTTCTTCTGAAAAGCTTGTTTATTCTCTTGTTCATCTTCAAAATATAAGACTTAGTCACCTAAAATTAAGTAATTTTGCAGAGTCAGAGGCAGAATAGCATGTTTCTATGAATGTTGGATAACAATTCAGTATTTTCCAAGCACTTTAATCATTTGCCCTAGAAATTATAAAATGGCCACAAATAGAGAAATTTAAAAAGATTGGATACAAAGTAAATATAACTAGAAATTCTAGTGATCTTTCTGAATCCCCCAGCATACATGTGTTCCCTTTTAGAATGGATGGTAGGGGAAGGAGAAGAGGTAGAGAAAGGAGAGGCAGCCCTGATGCTGTGTTTTACTTAGAGCCAAAGTGTAGGATAAAAGGGAGTGGGAAGGAAAGAGAAAGGAAAAAAAAAACATTAAAAAGAAGAAATGTATAAAGACACGGGAAAAGACTGAAAGACTGGGTAATAGGAACACTGATTGTTTTACTTTTCGTTTTTTTAATTGATGTATCATAATGGTACGTGTCTAGGGTGTGAGTGTGATGGTGTGATATGTATGTACTACATTTAAATGCCATAATATAAGAGGCTCCCGAAGGCCTGCTGCATTGGTTTGCCAGGGCTGCCATAGGCTAGGCAGTGTAAACAGCAGGAATTTGTTTTCTCAGAGTTCAGGAGGCTGGAAGTCCAAGATCAAGGTGTCAGCAGGCTGGGTTCCTCCAGACACCACTTCTTTGTGGCTTGCAAATTCTATATTTTGCTGCATCGTCACATGGTCTTTCCTCTGTGCACACGCATCCTGGTGCATCTGTGTGTTTCAATTTCCTCTTCTTATTAGGGACACCAAACAGAATGGATTAGGACCCACCTGGAGGGCCTCTTTGTAACTTAATTACCTCTTTAAAGGCCCTGTTTTTTAAATAAGGCCATATTCTAAGCATTGGGGTGGACATTGGTGTCAACATATGAATTTGGGGGAGACAATGCAGCCCATATCAGGTGCGTTTATTAAGAAGCACCTTGTGCTTTTAGGCAAGCTTCTGAGAAACGTGTAATAACCATAGAGCTTCAGCCCTTGGAGGAGGAGGACATTGGTGCTTTTTACACCCCCATACATATCAGTCAGCAAAGTTCACTCAAGTTCTGTACCTAATCGGATCCCAAAGGCTGTCCTGCTCATCTGCTGGAGGAGACAGATCCCCAAGTTTTACATAATAGGTCAGACCACATGCTCCTGGAAGAGCAGGCCATTGCTACTTCTCTCTTCCTGTAAGGTGACAAGTGACAGACCCAGACTTTCCTCTTTTCATGTTTTGTGAGAAGCACTCTTTACTTGAAGCTTCCTCGTTTTCCGAGGGTTTACCCACTCGTGATTTGCACCAGATGGCCTCACCATGGGGTGTCTCACGAAGTGCACATTTGCTCCATGCTGGCAATCTCTGGTCATATAGACAACTGGAAAGTTGACAGCCCCACCTACTGCCAGCTGCTTAGTTGGGGGAAGTAAAAAGTAGATCCCTCGTGATAAAATTGGAGCAGGTGAACAAAGTCTTCAAGAAGTTGTTTTCAAAATGGCCACAAAATATGTGAATCTATATATCTCCTACCACTTCCAGAAAAGTTGAAATTCAATATCCTAATTATAAATTACATGAATGGGGATTATTTTCACATTATCAATGAAATCTCCATTTGAAAATATTATTATTAATTTTCTATTTTCTTGTGCATTTCAAATATGACTCAATTAGGAATTATGATCTGTGTGTGTATATTTTGGAATTATATACTGACATAAAATTGGTAGAAATTCATGAATGCATTCTTTCATTTAAGAGGCATTTAGCTACTTGAGGGAGATAGTACCAAACACTAGAAGCACAAAGATAAATGAAGAGTTCACAGTCAACTGGAGAAGAGGGGAAAGTAAATAGGTACAATTTAGAGAAAACAGCAGTTGTCAAACTGCAGAACATATCAGAATCATGTGAAGGGCTTATTCAAGGCCAGATTTCTTATTACACACTCCCCCAAGTTTCTGATTCAGTGGGGCTGAGGACTGTCATTTCTAATAAGCACCCAAGGGCTTCTGATGCAGCTAGCTTAGGGAGCACATTTTGAGAATCACTGACCAAGAGTCCAAAGTGTTTGGAGCTATGGACACTCTGAGAAAGTATGTCCAGCCCTGGTTAGGGTCGGGGAGATCTGAGAGAGCATCATGGAAATGAATATTAAGGAACAAGGGGGAAGGAGAAGGAAGGAGGGACTGAACACATTTAGTTCTAAAGGGTGAAAGAGGGAGAAAGTGCATACGGTTTGAAACCAATGCAAATAATTCCATTTATTCATGATAAAGATTGATTTTGAGGTAGTCATAGGAAATGAAACTGGAGTGATACACAAGGGCCACCGTTGTGGGTTGAGGCCTTGTATGAATATTATCCTGATGGTAATTATATAATCATTGATTTGGAGTAGGAGAAAAGACCCTAGTAGACTCTGACCACAATAACTGTCTTCAGAAGAGGCAACTCTGGGGGAAGAAATTCTTTTTTATTTCTCTGACATGACAAACCCCACAGGAAGTGATATGAGTGTGGAAAGCGTATACTAATTGCACATAAGCAGACCCAGATGGGGGTAAGTTTTTGCCATTGACCAACCAGTACAATAAGGAGGCATTTGAGTGCCTTGATAATTAATGGTTCATCGTCCCTTAGAAAACCCTAAGTCTCACCCAACTCTGATGGTCAATTATCTCTTGGAGGGGAGGGACGACAGGTTAGGAAGAAGGAAGACCTGGGTCATAATGAAATGTGCTTCATTCCTTTCTCTCCAGGGGAAGATGATGACGACGATGAATGTGGGGAGGAGAAGCTGCCCTCCTGTTTTGATTACGTGATGCACTTTCTGACTGTGTTCTGGAAGGTCCTGTTTGCCTTCGTCCCTCCTACGGAATACTGGAATGGCTGGGCGTGCTTCATTGTCTCCATTCTCATGATTGGCCTACTGACAGCTTTCATTGGAGATCTGGCTTCCCACTTTGGTTGCACCATTGGCCTGAAAGATTCCGTGACCGCCGTCGTGTTTGTTGCACTTGGAACTTCAGTGCCAGGTACAGAATGCCTTCTATCCAATTCCCCCCCCCAAAACGGAAGCTCATTTGCCTTCTTGATCCCTTCTTTCCTACAATTTCAAGGACTGTGATAATGAATCAGGCCTGTGAAGGATGAGAGACCAGAGATAAATAAATCTGTTGCCAAATAATGTGCTGTCAAATAATGGCCCTTCTCAAGGTTATAAAGCTGGTCAGTGTCATTGTGCTGACAGGCATGCATTCCCAAAGGGCCTCCACGGCCTGCATAGGGAGAGCCAATCAGTTTGATGGATAGATGTTCAGATCAGCTTCCCTTTAGAGTGAATGCTTTCAAAAGCACAAAACAAAATACCAAATCATCTTCAAGAACAAAATATCTGTCGTTTATATTGAAAAATGTTTGGATTATTTCCATGAAACTGTAGGTTTAGGTAACTAAGATACTTAATAGATACCTGATAAACTATTCTTTTGATCTAAGTATTAGTGGGAGTAAATAGGAAATAGACATTGATCAGGATAGAGAGAAGTATTTTTGACAAAAGTAAGCAGACCAAGTGCACATTTTGAAGACAGCCTTCATGCATCCCTTATAAATTGAATTTCTCTTCCAAGCTACAACTATAGCTCATTATTTGACTCAGAATTCTGAGTAAAGCATCATCATACCAAATATTAATAGCACTATTTTTTAAAATTTTGATGAGCCTCAGAATTACCTGGGAACTTGTTGAAAAATGCATAAGTTGGAGACCCATAATTGACCAATGGAAGGTTTAGGGGTAAAGTCCAGAAATGTGTATTTTAAACTCACCAATGACTCTGTGGTATATCACAGCTTATTGTAATTGAAATTCTAGGCCTGTTCCCTAGCATTAGTTGCATCTTGACAGACATAAAGACTTAACTCTGAGCATATAAGGCACACATTCTCTGCCCAGTAGCACACCAAGGGCACAATTAGAATAGGCTTGGAAAAAGACAGGACACGAAGAAAATCTAGCTCAGCTAACGAAGCCAATCACTCTATTTTCCACAAATATCACAGTCTTGATCAAGCTGCTGTGATTGCTAGTAGTTAGTCATAGTTGGCAATCTTGGTTTGGGGGGTTAGAATGAAAACAAGTACAATTTATGTCATGTACAGTCAGGTATCATGGTATACATGCTCCATCGTTGACCCAAATGTCATTTTATGGTGTATGACTGTATTTCATTGGAATTCACCAGTTGCAGTTCTCCATGGATATTTATCATCTCAGTTACTATGGAAAAGTGACTTAACTTCTCTGAGCTTCAGTTTCTGCATCTGTAAAATAGGGACAACCATACTTACCATTCAGAATTGTGGTAAGATTGGAGAAAATATTAGGATATAAATTTTCCATCTAGTCAAGCATCAATAGAATTCTCATAAATAATTCAATATAATTGTGGCTCTTAAGATCGTTGTTTATGTTGAATAATTTAAGATGATCTGACCAGTATAAATCCATAGTTACCTTGAATAACTCTGAGTAACCATGGAAGTCTTCAGACTTAACACTGGTCAGACACAATATATGGTAGTATTTTCCAACAGCCTGACCACTTAGGGGGTCCTGATTAAAAGGACCCACATAGTTTTGGTGTCCAGCCCAATTAATGGATGAGGCAAAGGATTTAGAAAGAATTCTCAACCTTCCAGACAACTCGTTTTTTTTTTTTTTGTTTGTTTGTTTGTTTTTTGTTTGGTACCGGGGATCTAACTTAGGGGCACTCAAACACTGAGCCACATCCCAGCCCTATTGTGTATTTTATTTAGAGACAGGGTCTCACTGAGTTGCTTAGCACCTACCTCACTTTTTCTGAGGCTGGCTTTGAACTCTCCATCCTCCCACCTCAGCCACTGCACCCAACTCCTAGACAACTCTTGATCCTTGCAGGAGGGCAGACTTTTTCAATCTCATTTATGCTCAAACAGTTGTGCATCTGATGTGTACTTTGAATATTTCTTCAAAACTTACCATAAGTTAACCAAGCAGGAGGAAATCTTAAAATATTAACAATCTTATATTGTTATATTTAGAGAATATATTCAACTAAAGAAGCTAAACATCACGGTTGCCATTGCTTCTGGGGTTAGTATAAGGAAATATGTTTGGGGGTCTACTTTTCCTAGGACTTAAGTCACTGCATCAAATGGTGCCCAAGGTAGCACACACTGATGGCCTGGGTTTATAATGCTGGAGGAGTATATGTGGAAATTGGGATAACAAAGACAGAATTAGGTCTCTTGTGACAATTGTCCAAAATCAGTCTTTTTTTTTTTTTTCTGAAAAGGCAGCAGCAGTTCATTCTACCAAATGCATTTCTTTTAAAAAGGATAAAAATGCTTTTCCTACATCAAAATCTTTGTTCCTAATGTGTCTTATTATTCACCAATTCCTCATATCCAACACCTCAAAACTGATTCCTTTTTCTATATGCCAATTTTACAAAAAGTCTCCAGAAAAATATGGCAGCTGCATGTTAAATTCACATTTTTGCTGTATCATGAAATGTGAGATTAGAGCAGAGCTTAATGTGTAGAGGAGTCACCTGTTCTGCCACTAAAAGCCAATGCAGAACCCAGGTAGAGACATCAGAAGGGAAGAAACTCTATTTGGGGAGAATACCACAGAATCATTAATTGTTGAAATGACTTCTCTACACTGCCATAAATGTTTCCCATTGGGACATAGATTTCTTTGCTCTGTTATGGGGATAACTTCTATAATTTGCTGCAGTATTAACTATGCAGCATGCTCCCTAAGCAATATATTAATGGGTAATCTCAGATAATCAAATCTATATAAATAGTCATTTTCTCCCCCCAAAAGCTATGCAAATTAAAGAAGATGCTAAATGAACATAATATTTCTGACTTTATTCTTCAACCCTGCTGATTCAGAGTCATGTTTATTATGTCTCCTGACTCCTAAAAATTAAAATAAAATAAAATGATAATGATGTTTCTAGATCACAAAGTCCAGGTAGAAAAATTTTTTAAAAAACTAATTCTCTCCACTTACATTCTTCCATTAATCAACATTGCTCTAGATGCCCAGTTTTTTTTTTTTTCTAGGATGGTATCTTGGCACTTCTCCCAAAGTAGAAAGGCTTCTGCTTTGTGTCTATTGAACTGCTGTTCCTCTGGAGGTGAGAATCTTGAATTCTTAGATATGGTGGTCAGATGGGCATTGAAAACTTTACCATGCCAGTCCTCCCTCCGCAGGGCAGCATTAACTATCCGTATCTTGTTAAAAATATATTTTACCATGTTGTTCAAAGGAAAAAGCTTGTGGCTTTTCAGGTGAGAGAGCTTTAGCTTGTGGCTTTTCAGGTGAAAGAGCTTCTTCCTCATATCACCTGGGAGCCAATGCTCATTAAAATTTACTAGCAAGGGGGTGCTCACAAAGGTCTTCACTCATCCTAACCCTTAGTATGTCTACAAAGCTCAAAGACCTGCACCTGTCAGTAGAGGAAGGCTCTCCTTTTTCTGAATCACAGTTCTGCAGGCCTCCTATCTGGAGGAGGAGACTTCTGGAACACACTCTCCACCTTGAACTGTTAAAGTGAGCCAGAGCCTGGTCTGTAGGCCTCTTTTCTTCTTAATCCATGCTAGCTACCTGGACATGGTCTTCATAATTTAAATGCCATCCATATGGCATTAATGATTGCTAAATACTATCCCCACCCTCCACTTTTCCCTGAGCTAGATTTATATGTCAAATTCTTTCAATGTATCCATGCTGAAAGTGTAATTTGTAGCTCAGAAACACTACATCAAAAACACAACTGTTGCTTTCTACTGCTCAACAGCCTTATCCTTCAACCAAATCTGTTCTTTCCAGATCTTTCCTTCCTCAGAAAAACAGTATCACCATCTGCCCAGAAGTCCTTGATTCCTTTTATCATCCTCCCCAGTCAATTCATCTTTAAGTCCTTCAGGCCTTTCCTATAAAGTGTGAGTTGATAAGGCCCCTTAGCTCTCTCTCCACCTCCATCCGGGTCTACACAGCTGTTCTCTCTCACCCAGAGCTCTGCAGGAGCGTCCTTTCTCCCTGCTTCTGCTGGAGGTCATCCTGAGATATTAATCAGATCACAATATTGCTTACAATCTTCCAGTGGCTTCTTGTTTCACTTAGGATGAACCAGAATCAACATTGACCTACAAAGACTGATGTGATCTGGTCCCTCCCTGACATTCTCCTCCTTGCCTAGCGTTCTTTGGTCTAACCAGCATTTTTTTTTTTAATTTTCCACATATCCACTTCATTCCTTTCAGGGTTGCATGTCTAACTAAAGGGGTCTTTCATTGGCACAAGACTGTATCCCTGTCTTCAGTTGTATCTCATCTTAAATACCTTCCAAGAAGCCTTTCCTAACCTCCTAATGGAAAGCAGCCAACCAGTTCTTCTTATATTTCATCCTATTTTCTATACAGTATTTGTTACTTTCTTTATTTTTTTAGTTTATTTTTTCATACTATTGTCTAGCTCTCTGCACTAAACGGTTAGCTTCATATTATTGCCTTCTCTCCCTCATATTCATTCTCTCTCTCTCTCTATACACACACACACACACACACACACACACACACACACACACACACACATCTTCCTGGTTCCTAGGATGATGTCCACCTAACACACAAAAAAATGTAACTGTGTGCATGTATAGTGTTTGAGCATGTGTGTGGTATGTATAAGAAAATGGACAAATCAGTCATTGACACATTAGTATGAGTTGATTGAATCAGATTACTTTCTTCCTAACACCTTGTATAAATAGCTAAGACTCAGATATAATTATTGAGGGAGGTAAACAGTGGATATTTGTACAGTGTGTCTTATTCTTGAGGAATAGGACATATCTGAGGGTCATTGCCATAGGAAGAGGTAAAATTCAACTTTAGAGCATGGAGAACCTCAGGGCAGAAGCACTTTTTCTCTTTCATAATCTTGGCTCTGGAGGGAACTGTGATGAGCAGCAAGGTAGTTTTGTGTATTCTTGATTCTTTATTCTCCTGTGATCCCTGCTTCTAGAGCCACCACTCAGGCCATTACTTCTAAAACTCCAGGAATCTTCTGTGGAGTGCTAAACAGACATGTTGCTGTCACCTGACATGGGTCCACAACTGTGTCAGAGCAGATTGTTTCTATGGAAAAGCTGGCTCAAAATTCAAGGGAAAAAAATAAAAGAAGGAATATTTGGAACACAGCCTTTTAAAAATGAGAGACGAACTAAAATTGTACATTATTTTAGCTTCCAGTTATTTTCTTGGGCAAAAACTTGGTTATATCAGGCCAAGATATTCCAGTTTATATACCAATTCCAGATATCTTAGTTTCCTATTGCATTCATGTAGAATTAAGCATTTGTCTTTATTACAGGGAAAACATGAATGTTGATGCATTGGGTATATTTTGCTTCCCTATGTCTTGCCTTGGTCTTTGTACCTCATCGCTGGGTCTGTCTGATGCTTCCCTACTGCCCCCTGGAGCTTACCAGATGCTCACTACAGGGCCAGAAAAGTTAAAAAATTGAGAGTTGAGTATTCCAGGCTGTCCCCTTAGCCCCTGGCATTGTCGATTTTCTATTTCCTTCCAATGTTTTGAATGTCCCTTTATCTTTTGAAATCTGTCCCGTAGGAATTTTTTCCCTCTGGAGATTTTAAGGCATGAAAGGAAAGGAAACAAACGAATCTAGAGTTGTTGTGCTTTTTTTCCCCATTTTTTAAATTGATCCTTGGGTGGCAAAAACACAATTGGGGAAAATTTTACATTATTTTTAAATTATATCATGTGCCCTGATTTCTAAACACCACAGGAAGAATTTGATGTAAAGCTGGTTCTGCTGGCCATTCACTGTGTTCTCTTAGTGTCATGCTGTGCTGCCTGCTCCAAGGGAGTTCAGTGAAAAGAGCTTTGGAACTGAATTCAGGGACCTGGACTCCTAACCTTTATTCACTGTGTGACTATAATTGATTTCTTGGCTCTGAGCCTCAGTTTCATCGCCTGTAAAATAGGCATGGTACAGACAATTCAAACAGAATTGACGAATTAAGTAACTTTGTGGATCTCAGAGCACTTTGTGGACTGAAAACTTGTATACAACGCAGGACATAATTATCTCATTATTTACACTGAGGTCAACTCTAAACAATGTCAAAAGAAATGGGAAACCATCAGAAAAGGAGGATAAATAGGAAAAGTTTTATGAGCAAGGAAGGAAATTTTCTTTTAATCATAAAGCTCCCGTGGGCACTAGACATAAATGCTGTGTTTACATTATATATTATCTTATTTAGATTATGTCATTAAGTGATATGCAGCTATTTAGCCACCTCCCAAACATTCCTCATTTATTTACTAGTATATTTTTTGTCTCTGAGACCAAAAATGAAATTTATCTACTTGTTTGATGCTGTGCTAGAAAACGTTATATTTTGTACAAAAAATATGAACTATTAATGGTTTAGATTTTTCAGTTTTTAATCTCCTGACTTCTAAAAATTCCCCAAACTAAGATACTCTAAAATACATTCATATAGCAAGCACTTTACTCTGTATTCTGTTGCTTTCTTTCTCAGAAGACCCTAAAATAACTTGTGTGGTTGTGAAGGTTATAAAATGAAGTCTCAAGGAGGCACCATACTCTGAATGACACTCCTGGAGATGTATCAGGTACCACATCTATGGATGTAGACAGTGACAGCCCTGTCTAAAGGCTACCCTGTAGCTTCTAGAGAGTGTGCACCAGGATCTTCTTGCTATGTGAGGAAGTTCAGGTTCATATAGAATAAATGATCTGTTCACATTTAGTCCAAGTTTATATGGATGGTAATTTCTTGGACCAGTATTATCTCTCATATTTTATAATCTGGTACTTAGCCACTGTATCTTAAGAGATTCCTTATCAAGGAGTTGTCTGGAGGTAAAAATGCTCTTTCCAAATACCTTACATTTTTTTGAAATTATTCATTTCTCTTTTACCTCAATTTTAGTATTTTCCACATTTAAAGCATATGACACTGGAGTGACAGTGAGCTCAGGCACTGTTATTATTCCTGTTGGCATCAAAAACAACTAGTAAACATCATGCTTCAAAACTGTCATAAATTAATAAAGGTCTGCTTCTGTAACTACAAATTTATCATTTAAAATGTAAAAAATGTACACACTGAAATTCTTTTAAAGATGTTCAGCTCTGATATAGCTGGCAACAAAACAGAATAAAAGACAATCCTCATCCACACAACCATGTGCAAAAGGCTGTGAACACAGAGGGAAATTGGCCACTCCAAGGATAGACCAAGCTGCAGGTGGTACTTGTCCAGGTCCTGCGTGGGTGGGGCCCAGGAAGGGCTTATTGGGGAGCCTCTCTCAGCAGTCACATTCTGCAAAGGCTCACTGGCCAATTTTGGAAATCAAGTTCCAGTGCTCTGGTCTCTGAGAAGTAGGAGATTGGAAGTGGAATCATGGAGATCACTGCCCAAGAGCTCATTACTAAACACAGTCTACCTGTTACCTAACCACAGAGATGGAGTCAGAAGGGAACACCACAGCAGCCCAGTGGAAACAAACACTTTTCCCAGTGGGAAGTGACACCCAGCTACTCTGGATTTGCAGTCATCTAAACTCCCTTGAAGAACAGCAGGGAATCACATTGACTCAATTATTTCCTCCCATCCCATCCCACTTCACATAGATATGGTGTTGCCAGTGCAAGGCTCACAGGTAGATTGATTTGTTAGTAACAGCCTCAGCCTCAGAAAAAAATGTACAAAGTTGTCTTTTAGTGCAGTTTTCATAAATACTCACCAACGGGATATAAAAGAACATGAACTTTAGAGGCAGATAGACAGGCCTTCAAACCAACCCTTTCCCCCTCTACTTTCTAGATGTATGACACACTCCAGAGGCAAATTGCTTAACTCCTTTAAGCCTTAGTTTCTTAACCTGAATCATGGAACATGAAAATCTGTCCCACAGTTACAGTGAGGATTACATGACAGCCCATTTATAATGCACCCAGCAAAGGGTCAAGCCTATGGTAGACACCCAAGGAATGTTAGATCTCTTTCCCCTTCTATTTCAATGTATTCCTGAATGGGTTTAGGTCTCCTAGGGCATTTAGTTTAAGTATATCACAGCCATTGAAAATGAACAGTCATTTAAATTCTCAGCCTGTCTTTATTGTTTTTCTACTCTAGGGATTCTGGTGAGGTAGACATTCCCAATACATTTTCAGTTCTTGTGAAGGCACTGACTCTTCATGCGGTTTATCCTCTGAACACTTGCATTTCAAGTCAGATAGCCAGTGTTCCAGAAGCAGCATCACCATAGTGTGTACACATATTTAATTAGATAATTAACATTTCACATCAACGGAAATGGAAGCGCAAATAGAATTACTTTCCCCTGAGCCAAAATTTCCTGATGGCTATGGTGTGATTCCCCCGAGAAGATCCTAAAGAGCAGTTATATTTTGTTTTCAGAAAATAAGCAGGTAATTTCATTACTATAAAGAAAGGTCAGGACTGCTGAAAATGGACCCTGATATCTGTAGCTGGGCCAGAGGCAAAGCCATCCAGGGACACTGCAAGAGGCAGCAGGGTCAGCCTAGTCACTCAGATGGCTTTCCACCAGACCTTATCTTAAGAGGTTCCTTATAAAGGAGTTGTCTGGAGGTAAAAATGCTCTTTCCTCTCCAGTACACTCACCCAAGAGTAGGTGATGTCACCAGAGATCAAGGAAACCAACAAGAGCAACAATTAACAAGGAGAGAGCGAAGCAAAGGAAAGCCAGACACCAGGTTGCATAAGATTTGCTCAGTAAATAGATGATTACATTCCTTGATTTATTTTCTCAAAGGGCAGTACTGCACAGGCACCTAACACTGAGTAAAAGGCTGGAGTGTGAGGAGGATAATAACAGTGATGTCATCTGCCAAGAGGTGGTCCAGGGAGCCAGGATATTCAGCATGTGTCATGCCCAGTCTGAAGCCTTGCAGAGTCTTTAGATTAATGCCCCAATCCCACACCGGCCAATTCCACTCAATCCCATAATAGTCACAGGATAAGAAAAAGGGGCTAAAAATATCTTATTCTATCTGGGACTTCTCAGTTACTCTAGGACAGCCAAACAAGGACACTTGGCAGAACCATAATGTTGTACACATGTATGTATGTGTGCATACGTGTGTGTGTGTGTGTGTGTGCGCTTTGTGTTTTCAGGGTTGATGTTATGCATGCATGATGTAAATGAATGTAAACTTCTCCTTCTTTATAGTCTTAGATGGAATTTCAAAGGAAGAGAGCATCAAGAATAGCAAAAGTATTAGGCCTT
This sequence comes from Spermophilus citellus, assembly GCF_964194105.1. NCBI lineage: Eukaryota > Metazoa > Chordata > Mammalia > Rodentia > Sciuridae > Spermophilus > Spermophilus citellus. Next base: position 84,171,646 of record NC_138193.1, read on the forward strand.
TTTGCTCTATAGAGATTAACAAGAATAGGCCTCTAATGAATGACTTGTAAATAATATTGAGTTGGTGATTTTCATTTCTCTCTATTCACATTTGAGAATAAGGTCATGAAAAGTTTCAAGGACCACTTTTCTGCTTTAAATGCAAGCTCAATATACATTTCTAAACAGCTTTATTGAATCATAACTTATATCCCAAAAAACTTACCAATTTGAAGTATACCATGTAGTGATTTTGAGTAAACTCACTAAGTCATGCTGCCATTACCCTAATCCAGTTTTAGAACATTACATCACCCCCAATAAGATCCCCATGTTCATTTCAGGTAATCCCCATTTTCACCTCCAACCCCAGGCAATCACTAGTATATTTCCTGGCTCTATAGGTCTGTCTTTCCTCAATATTTCACAAGAATGAGTTTTAACATAAAAATATCATGGATTCTCTATCTGATAGTAATTGTAATTCCTCTTCATAAAACAGCAAGACTTGCTGTAGTTTCAAACTAAATTTGAAGTTTACCATGATTCTTTAAAATTTTTAAATTATTTTATTTTCTTCATTATGAAATCTCTATATACAATTTGTGAACTAAAGCTGTGCAATATTTTTTATATTTTGCTTTAGGTATTTATGGATTTGTACATTTTAAAAAATAAACCCACTATGCTTTCTCCAACAATAATAATCTTAGCTCATATTTACAAATTTCTGGGGGAAAGAATTATACAATGGCACTGAGAATTACCAACAGGAGATATTATTAGGGTAACAACCCATTTTGATGATATATAAATGCTAAATGTCCTTGACTAATCCAGTCAGTTGATCACAATACAGTGCTAAGCAAGTGACTCATAATTTCAGCTTCTCATCCATGGTCACAGAGTGTCACCCGATAGATGCTGGCTGCTGGCCCCTGATCAATGCAAATCCATCACAACCATTGCAAGAGCATGAAAAGACCTAGTCTTATCAATGGCTATTAATGAGAAGCCATGGGCATGATCTCCCTGTACAAAGAATGACACGTGGCTGCTAATTTCAAAGAAGAAAATTTGGGCTTTAAGAAATGTACTTACTTACCACATCATGGGCTCTGTATGAGCAACAAAATAAATGTAAGCCCATTGGTATTTTTAGAAGAGAGGACAAATAAAATGCTAACTCAATTTAAAAGGCAAATCTTACATGTGGCTATAAAAGAATTTTAATATCTGTTTGGGATAGTGCATATTATAGATATGAAATCATGGTGCTTGGCATTTATACACAGTGCCAGCTGGAATGCCATCGTTGCTCCTCAGCACAGGGACCCCACATCCTGCCCTCTCTCTGGAATGAAACACAAGCTATATATTACTTGTTTATACTCTGCTTCACTACAAAATAGTGTTTAAATCCACAAAATGCCTTGCATTATTCTGCCTTTTTCAGCACATGATCCAAAAAAAAAAAAAGCTAAATCTACTAGTGACCATATTTGATAACCTTCATTTAGCTCAGCAAATGTAAATTCTGCATTTTATTTACAAAGAGAAAACAGCTTATTTTGGTTCTATTATTTACAACCACAAAATTATGTGTTGTGTTTGTTTTCTTTTCCCCCTCCTCTGGAGCCCAGGGGGCTTCTTATCCTGGTCCTTCATAAATCACATGCTATTATTAGGTTATCATAGTAAAAAAAAATCATGGGTTGAGACAACAAAAAGCAAGACTTGTTGTAGTTTCAAACTAAAATGATATCCAATGGGGTCTGCAAATATGCTCAGCAGAGGACTAATTATAGCTTGTCATTCCTGAGTTATAGTTGCAAAGCGACAAATAACAACAAATGTGTTAGATGGTCACAAAAATGTCCTTCTGTGAAGATTCTATACGTGTAGAGGCTTCCAATAGCTGAAACACGGCAAACCAGAATCCCCGAAATAACCCACTTGTCAAACCCACTTGTGGCTCAGATTGCTGGAGGGCAGGCAGACATCTGCCCCAGACATCTTGGAGGTGCTGCCTGCCCTGCGGTCTGTCCCTCTGGAGCTCCACAGTTAGGTAGAGAAGCGCCACCTCCATAGAAGAATCTGACATCAATAACTTCTATATTGAGTAGTCTTCTCCTGAGAGTACAGATTCTCAGCCTCTACACCAGAGCTGAGTCGGCAGTGGAAAAGTAGTGACAAGAAATATTCAGCATAAAAAACTTCATTCTCATAGACAATTTCCACAGCTAATTAGGAAGCCCCAGCAGGTTGTAGAAACAATATGGCATTATTTTGGGGGTGGAGGGGGCTGGAAATTGAACTCAGGGGCACTCAACCACTGAACCACATCCCCAGCCCTATTTTGTATTTTATTTAGAGACATAGTCTCACTGAGTTGCTTAGCACCTCGCTTTTGCTGAGGCTGGCTTTGAACTTGTGATCCTCCCACCTCAGCTTCCAGAGCTGCTAGGATTACAGGTGTGTGCCACTGCTCCCGGCCAATATGGCATTCTTGATCATCAAATATTCAAGTATTCTTCCCTTCTGCATCAGTCATAAACACATTAGAAAAGAGATGGAAACCATATTTATAAAATAATTTTTAAAAGGAAGCAGTAGGATCTGGTGGAAGGCATTGACTTCAAATCCATTCTGCACTCCTGTTCGTTCATTCTGCAAATCTTTCACTAGTACCCACTCTGTACTAGCTCTCTTCCACATGGTAGGTAGAGGGATGCAAGCCAGATGGTTTTCTAATCCCACAGAGTACATACTCCAGTGGGAGGAGACTGGTACTCAATACTATGGTAAATGCTCAGGGAACAAAGATGGACATTGTCGAGAAGCAAATAAAACAGGCTTATAAAGTCAAGGAATAGTCTTTATGCATAGGGTTGGGGCAGTATTTTAATAGGATGGTTTGACCCCTTGTGCCATTAATTTTTAGCAAATTACACTTAAACCTTTGTTTCTTCTCCTGCAGATTTATCAGGCGGTTCTAGTCTTCAAAACTGGGAAAATGTGTTAATTTTTTCTTGCTTCCCACTTCAAACAAAATGCATTTGAATTACTTAGTGTTTTCCTTTTCTCTCTGGCAGTTGCTACTCTCAATGTCACCCCCTACCATATGTGCTCTCTCCAGTACCCTGGCTTTTTCTCACTGACCTCTCTCGCTTCCTCCCAAATCTAGATATTCTGGGTTAGTTATGGCTTTGTTATATCCAATACATGATCCCACAAAGGCATCAGTGATTATTGATGGTGTCATGAGGGTGGAGAATTTGCACTAAACACAAAAATTCCAAGAGTAACTACATTTGTATGGCTTCATTGGCTAAGAAATACGTTTGTATGATGTATCTCTTCGATGCCTACAGCAGCCTTGGAGTTAGGTAATGTATATTAGTTATCAGGTTCAGAAAAGGAGGTAGTATCTGGCAGGTTGATGAAGGATCCTGGAATTGAGCCAACAGCATGAGGCTCTGGACACCAGGAAATCACAGGGTGGAAATTCGGATTCACCTCTGGTACTGACCCCTAAGTTTCTGTTTCCTCTCCTGAAAAAGTGAGACTGAGAGCAGCTGTCCCCACCCCCCTACCACCTTAGAATTGTTGGGAATGGAAAATAGGATGATATCCACTAGAAGGGTCTGGAAATTGCATGAGATATAAGAGATACTTGTCAGAAGACATTTTTGAAACCTCTGTAAGACGTGCCTGGGAGAGAGGGGAGGAAATTATACCCAAGAGCTCAACTTCATTGCATACCCTTAGCAGCTTAGGTGGAGCCCTGTGCTTTATTATCTGGTATTTGCATTATGAATTATATATCTAGGAAGAGCCTAAGTACAGAAGACGAAAGACTTGGGTATTACATCCCCTTTCCAGATGTCTCAAGAACAGGAATCTCTTAACAAGCTTGTGAAAAAAAGTATTTGTCAGGCTAAGTGAATAGGCAAAAGAATTTTGTGGGTCAGAAACAATAAAACATACTGTTGGCAAATAAAATATAATGTCATTGTAACAAAAATATAAAGGTAAGAAGTAAAAAGGAATCGTTGGGAAGAAAGACATAAGCATGTCTTCTCACAGCTGGTTATTGGCAAACTTTCATAGTGGATAGAGTTGTTTTTAGGATTCTCATCCCACTTTGTGCCCTGTCCTGGGCACTTTCTTATCTCTGAATCCCAGGCCAGCCCCTGATGACAAGGATATCTCCTCTTGATCTGTTCCACTACCCACTCCTCAGCCTCCATACCATTTGACATGCCCCTGCTCTATAGGTAGTATGTCTGATGTTTTCCACGTAAGGAGCCCTCTAGCATAATCCTGACTGCTGTCACTTGAAAGGCCAAGAAAAAGGTTGAAACTCAATCCCCATTTCATCTCAGATAAACCATGTTATTTATAGGAGTCTATTTTAATGTATATTAATGTATATTTTTAGCCTTTAATAATACTATAGACAACATATTCTTTTTGTAAATAATAGGAAGTATTCATAAACAATGAGAAAATGAATCATGCAATCTTGCCACCCATTTGCATTCCAGAACTTTCAAATAATTTGCAAAAATGTGTACACAGATAAATACTACATATTTATCCATGCTTTTTAATGGATGCTATGTATAGTTAGATCACCCATTTTCTTAGTTAGTGGTGCGTCAATGAACACTTTTTTCTTTGTTGGTTAGTGTACATTTACATCATGATTTTAATAGTTGCATAATTTAGTTATGTAAAGTTATAATTTATTGAAAACAAGAGACAATTCAGTTGTTTCTAATTTTCCTCTAGCATAAAATCTCTGCCCTGACTCATCCCTTACATAAACTTACAGACTTGTAAAATTATTTCTAAATATTCAATAATAGAATTGCTATAACTATGAACTTGTAAATTTTTATAGACATATACTTTTTTTTTGCGTAACATGATTAAACTATAGGGATGAGCTAATAGGGGAAATTTCACACCAAATCACAGCAAGGTGGGAGCCAAAATGGGTAAATTACCAGAACTTTTTAAAGCCCTATCAAGTTTCACCTGTCTGTGATTGTCACCTGCTCCCTTGGATACTAGATTGAGTTTGTAGGCAATGATAGCTTTTCTATGGAATTGCCTCCATTTGCTTACTTTGAAGAATGTTCATGTTTTCTGAACTTAAAATTCACAAAACCATCCCTTCAAAAAGAGTGTCTATGTGGAATAAATAACTGGGTAGGTATCCTAGGGCAAAGGAACATGTTGGGTATCCACAGAGCCAGAATCACACCAGTGTAATCCTGCCAATGGAGAAGCTCCCTTCATAACCCATTAAGGCTGACTGAAGGGTGAGAATGAGGTCACTGTTTAGTTTTCTGTCTCATTCTTCTCATCTTTCTAGCTTGAGCAAGCATAGGGCAGCTATGGCTTTACCATCTCTAACGTAGGACATGAAGGTAAGAGAATTTGAGAAGATTCAGGCAGGAGACAGATGTTCCAGAAAGAACAAAGCATAAAGGAAAGAACCAGGCTTCCAATGTCATGAGGGTTAAGAAAGAAAAAGAGGGAGATTATTGAGAAGGAGGAAGCAAGTCAGAGGAAGGCATCCAGTGCAGGGCAGATCTGGATTTTTTTTTCCAGGCAAGAAGTGAGTTTCAGTTTTATCTATGTAACAACAAACCAGTTAGCTTAGGAAAATGACAATTAATGCAGCTATTTTATTTTAACCCCAGATTGGCCCTTGCTTTTTTACTTTTCAAAATTAGCCAAATGTGGCTGAACTTTAATCTTTTTAATGTTTTGCTCTCATAGACTTTGTTTCATTAAAATAAAGTTTTATTATAAAAGTAATAGCATCATGGTTCAAAATTGGAAATAGCAAAAACTTCATGCTATTTTAAAAATAGGTTCACTTAAGCCGATTTTTATTATACTATGAAGATAGTGTAAATGTAATGCTGAGAGAATCCAGGAACATAGAACATAAAGATCACTTTATCAGTCACTGTTCTTTGTTATTATTCTAAAAGGATGAAAGGTCTTCCATGAAAACAGTTCCTTCTCGTCTATTTCTGATCCATTCTAATATAATATTTTGCTAAAGGAGTCAGACTTATATTTCTAAATAGAACAATCTTATTCATTTTCTTTCAAATCATCAATTGCTTTAACACCAAGTAGTTAGAGTGGGAATTGGAAGTGATGTATTCTAGGAACCCTTTATTCACTTTCAAATTTAAGATGTAGCATGTATCCCAGTACTTACAGTTATCCCCATGGATTTGTGATTAAGAGCTTTGGACTCCAGCTAGGATCACACTCCTTTGGACCAAATATCTTACTGGCTGTATATCTTTGAACAACTTTCTTATGTCCTGGGCTTTACTTTTATTATTTATAAAGTGGGGATAATAATTATACCTTGGAAAGTTGTTTTGGGTTTAAATAAGAATCCGTAGATAGTGCCTAGTCTAGTAAGTTAGTAAGCAGCAGTAAATGTTCACTATTGTTGTGCTTCTCACCACCACCATTGCTGAATACCATGGACAGAGCCTCATTCTCCCATAACCCTATATAAAGTGTATTAACCCTAAACCACCTAATTGGAGGAAACCATGATAAAATATTTTAATATTTTCACCTCATTCTTTATTACTACAGGAAGAATTATGAAAACATAATAACAGGAAACATTTGTTTTGCGCCTGTTAATTTCCAGGTACCTTCCTAAGCCTTTTTACACTGTTTATTTTAATAATTTTAATAGCCATGTAAATGACTACTTACATCCCTATTTTACAGGTGAAAGAGTAGAAGCTCATGAGGTTAATGAGTTAGTAAATGGCAAATGAGAACAGGACCAGATCTTACTCCATAGCTTGGGTTCTTTGCTACCACAACTAGACTATGCAGACTAGGACCAGCATTCCTCAATAACAACAGTGATCACCCACAGGGTAACAGAGGCTAACAAATTAGTCATTTACTTTAGCCTCAGCTTACTAGATATCACCATGCCAAGAATAACCAATGGGAATGACACAGTCCCCATGCCAAGAATAACCAATGGGAATGACACAGTCCTCATTCAGCTACCTGCTCGCCTGGTATGACCAAAACCAGAAGACTTCTCTCAAATCAGGCAGCTACCTTCATCCTCCTTACTTGATCAAGCACACCTTCAACCACTATAATCTGCTATCAGCCTTTTTTATGTCTGCCAGTGAACAAGCAGGCCCCTAAAGTGAAGGCACCAAGTCTTCCCAGCATACACAATCTGGTTCCCCCAGAGCCATATTAATTTTGTGTCAAGAGCCAATTATGTTGGAACACTGCTACTTTTCTGCAGAATCAGCTAGTTTATTGGGGGTTTTGTCCCTGGCCAGGTTGAGAGGGTGGAATGACTGACAAAGCAATTCAGTGACATAATTCCCATAAACCTTATTAGAGTTCTTCAAAAGTTCCTGAATGTCTATTTGACATCAAAGAATTAGAATTTTTAGCAAATTTTATCAAACTCCATGAATCTAGGGATTTGAACAAGGAAGGAGAATCTTAGATCCTCTTTTGAGAATTTGTGAACAATTACACTGAAGAATAATCTTATTCTAGGTATATTAAAAGACTGGAGGATTATCTTCTGCTAAGAACATATTTCAAATCACTGTTTGGAAAGTAAATCAAATAACACAGTCATGTTCTTGTGTTCCCTGAAAAATAAACTCCATAGGTTGAGCTGAGTTTGCTCCTTTAATTAAAATTTATTCCTTTCTTTGACTTAAAATATACAAGATTTAGGATATGCAATAGGAAGACTAAGCCTCAGGGATACCTTTGGGAAATGCACATCTTCAAGTTAACATAGGAAAATAATTGTCATTTAATAATAAAATGGTTGATTTTTGCAGATCAATATGTCAAAACCATTCCATATATTGTTGCCTTAATTAATCTAGTGGAGGTGCAATTGTTCCCCTTTCAGGGATGAGAAAACCACAGCTATGGTTTCTCAGGCTGGTTGAGAGAGCCTGGTCCCATCCCAGACCAGTTAAGCAAAAAGTCAGGGTGGGCTAGCAAGCTGCAATATTCCAGAGCTGTCCTGCTGATTCTGATTTGCTGCTGTGGACTAAAAATAGCTAGAAGCAGGGGCTCTGATCCTGCCAACACAGGTCCTCTTGAGTTTTTTACCTAACTCTTCTAGAAATAGGTCATGTCACTGTCTGTATTCTTTTTCATTCTCTTCAGGGAAAACTTTCATAGGAAGAAATTTGAAGTGTTTTTCCCCTTTTCAGTTTCTACAACTCCTTTCCCAGCTGGCCATTAATCAATAAAATATCAGTAATTTCCTGCTTCCTGAAATTTCACTTAGAAGCCAAGTGAAATTGGAAATCACTGAATTTTTTTTTTCACATGAACCAGTAAAGCAAGTGTGTGTGTATGTGAGGGAGGGAGTCGGGGTAAATGAATGTCACACCTCAAGACAAAAACCTGTTTAAGGCCCTCAGCAACAGCAGAAGAATTAGCATGCAAGGAAACTATTTGTTTCAATTCAAACAGAACAAGACAGAAGGAGGCAAGATAGAAGGGAGGATAGAATAGAGAGAACTAAATGCACTAAGCAAGAGCCTGCTTTATAGTCACTAATAAGATTAAGGCCTTACACCAGAAGATCTCTAATGTCTTTCTATGACGTAAGTGTTATGAAATGTTCAAAAAAAAATTGGTAAGAATCTCTTTGATCTTTCAGAATGTTTATGCACTATCACATTTTATTATTAATTTTTTTGGTGGGGAGACACTGGCAATTAAACTCAGGAGCACTCAACCACTGAGCCACATCCCCAGTCCTATTTTGTATTTTATTTTCAGACGATCTCACTGAGTTGCTTAGTGCCTGGCCATTGCTGAGACTGGCTTTGAACTTGAGAGTCTCCTGTCTCAGCTTCCAAGCCGCTAGGATTCTAGGTGTGTGCCACCTCGCCCAGCAACTGTCAATTTTTAAATGCATAGGATTGTAAAGTTAAAAGATCTTTTGAAAGGGTGTTATAACTCCCCCAAAGTTAAGAATTATCAATGTAACTCAGAATTCCCTATACTTACAGATTCTCTGACTGTGCTGTTTATAAAAATAGCTAATAACACTGAGTACTCATAAAGGGATAGAGTCTGTTCTACTGTCAGGCATGTTAACTCATTTCCTTCAAACTCCACAAAGTGGATAAGCATGGTGCCTTATCTCCTTTACATAGAGGATCGAAAATCCAACTGATTTTGGTGGATTCCTCCCCTTCCCTGGCCTTTCAGCATAGCTGTGCTGAAATAGACTTAAAAATAGCACAAGAAGAGAGGGAAGCAGTAGAGTTAGACAGCCCCCAGCACCTCTATCCAGCCCACCCAAGTTGCTTATGCACAAAAGGATCCTATCTGAGGGCACCAACATTTCTAAGAGAGACCAGCTGACCTGTTCCCAGTTATCTGCTTTCCTGAAATGCAAACATCCTCCCAGCAAGGCCCCCAAACTGGACACTTGAAGCAATTCCTCCCATTTCCATGTCTTAGAATTTGGTTCTCTAATCTTCCCCTGACCAAGCCATTTTTTAAAAGCTATGTCCCTGACTCCTTTCCCCAGAGAATCTACAGTAGGTCTAGGCTAGAACCCCATATCTACATTTAAAATAATAATAATAATAATAATAATAATAATAATAATAATAATAATAAAATAAAGCTCTTTAACTAATTTTGGTTTTTGTTTTGGTACCATGGATTGAACCCAGGGGCACTTAACCACTGAGCCACATCCCGTGCCCTTTTTACTTTTTATTTTGAGATGGGGTCTAAGTTCCTTAGGGTCTCACTCAATTGCCGAGTCTGGCTTTGAACTTTGATGCTCCTGCCTCAGCCTCCCTAGCTGCTGGGATTACAAGAAGGTACCACCATGCCCAGCTCTCCAAGTAATTCTGATGCAACAGTGTGACATTAAACAGCCTTTGAAATATAGGCCTTTCTGCTCCCATTTATGCCACAGCCTCCCTCATGGAAAGAGATGACTGATAAAGTGAGTTGAAGTAAATAATTCTGCCAACATTTTATACCTAATTTTAGAAGGAAAAATACTGCTATGTGATTTAATTTCATAAATGTTATCACAGTTTGATGAATGGAAAAATCTTTAGGTCTTGAAATCTCTTTTCCCATTATCTTCATATACTTCACTTAGGTAATATATTTGTTCAATGAGAATATCATTAGTCAATTCTGTTGAAGAAGAGCAATCATGTACAACTTGTACATAAAGAAAACAGCACCAAAAGCGTATATATGGATTTAGTATTCTGGTGTATTTTGCTGACTACCCAAACAGTGAGAGTAGAGAGAGTCTTAGAGATCTTCTAATCTAATTTCTTCATTTTAGGTGAGGAAACTGTAATGTAAAAAAGTGAAGTGACTTGACCAAGTTATATACAGTGAACTTGAACCAGGTCTACAGAGAACAATTTTGTCCCAACTTTGTGATATGTGGCTCCATTTGAGCCATGTTGTCGTCTAAACAAATTTTCTCTTATTTACAGTTATATGTATCAAGAAGATAGAATCAAAAGTCAGAGACTATAAAACTAATTGAAGATGTATTAGATATCAAGGCTGGAATTAAAAATTACCATCAGAAGCCTGACCTTGGGTGTATATGTAGGGGAAAAAAAAATATATATATATATAGAGAGAGAGACAGACATACACTCATACATATATGACATTCATAATAGTGTGTGCATATAAATATACACAAACACACACACACACACTGAATTGTCAAGATGTCTTAATTTATGCTAATCACGTAAGAAATATGACTCCCTTATTTTTGTGTTTAATGAACCAAGCTCTGAATATGTTTATATCCCTCTGAGACCAGGCAGCAGTTACTTCTTGAATTTTACTTTGGGAAAAGGCATTTGCCTTGTTCGACCACAGGCAGGTTCCAGGCTTAGTGTTGAGGGTAGGAGCTGGTGGTGCCCAACATATGGCGTGGGATGTGTTGCTCTGGGCACTAAGCAGCAAAGCAGCAATAGAAGGTAATTTGGGGAGATTCCTTCCCACTTCATTTGGAGAAGAGAGTTATCTCTGTTGGAGCTAAGGTTAATGGTTTGGATCTGCATGTGTTCCTACAAGTTTTTTTAAAACATACTTTTTGAGTTGAAACTAAAAATAGACAAAAGGCTGATGCCTAATCCAGGTAAATAAAATCTACCAGACTCAAAGAGGCCCAGAACATGTTTTATTTATGTGATGAGCTAGTCAGTTTGGCTCCTAAATTTTAGGGACTCTAGAGAAAAGCATTTGAAAATAGGAACCTATTTTTATAAGTAAGAATTTTCATGTAATATTCACATAAATAGGCTATTGAAAAATAGCTGGAGGGGGAGGAAATTGCCGCACACCTGGTATGCCCTTCGTTTCAGGGTGTAGGCCTGGTCTGGGTATTCAGGCCTCTGGACCCAGGATTCTTTGACCTTTACACCTCTTTCCCTTCTGGTGCAGAGGTAAAGGCTGCCATCTGGAAAGTCTAGGGTTTCTGAGTGGAGACAGGACAGTGTGCTCTGTACCACGTGCCAGGGATGTATGCAGGTTTGTGCGATGCAACAGCCAGGTCACCTGTCCCTACAGCATATGAGCAGACTACCTACATCCCAAAAGGGCCCTGCCTAATGTGGCCATCTGTTCACCATCAGCCAGGGCTAGCTCAGAATAATGTTTCAGGTGTTTCTGGGCAGCAGCTGAGCTGTAAACTGCTCTCTCCTGCCTTAGACTCTTGTTCTTTTACTTTCTTTGCTCCACTGCCTGTCCTTGAAGAAGAAAAGCAAAAGATTTTTTTCTTCTTCCTTTTGACACTGCTGCAGCAGCACCTTTGAAGAACTCTTAATAATGAAATGCAAGAGACCATTAAGATTTGTCTGGCTTTGCTTTTACTCATCAGTCTCTGTAATAATTCTACTGGGCTGCAAGCTATGACCATGAAGGCACAAAGCAGCACAAATCCAAGCAGGTGAATTAGCCAAGTGCCTGTACATTCTTTAGTCTGTTCCCCTGAAATAGGAATGGGCATTTGTTGAGAAGCTGCTTCAAAGTTTCAGAATGGAAGGAACAGGGAAACCTAAATGGAGTAAGTGGAAAGGAAACTTTTATTATTCCTGGGAGGGGCAATATGGTATGGACTGAGAATGGACTCTAAAATCAAACAGACTTGATTTAAAAATTCTCATTTGGCTGATCAAGACTTGGTCTCTGAGGCATGCTATCACAATGATATAGTTTCTAAAATTACAAATAGGGAATAACAACACCCAGTCCCTAAGGCTGTGAAAGGTTTGAATGAGGATGTACATAAAACCTATATAGCATAGTGCCTGGCATAGAATAAACAGTTATTGCCTTAATTATAAAAGAGTAGCAATATCTACTTTCCATCACAGACAGAGGTCATAATCAATGAGACAGGCCCTTGGGGCTGATCAATTCCCTTTCAGAAAGAATGTGATACTCAGATGCAATAGCCTCCAATCGACCTAAATAAATTTCTTCCCCATCATAAAGTAGAGAATCTATAGGCTTGTATAAACTTTCATACTTTGTGGATTGTCCCCCCATGGCTATTTACCAAGGAGCAATTGTGGCAACAGAATAACAACAGAGGAGAGAAACTAGACCAGGTAGCATACGACTATCTGCCTGCACAGAGCATGCTAGGGGCCTCAGGAAAATCAGAGCAGTGGATACAGCACTTTGAAGAATATAGTACTTGGCCATTAGTGACTGCAAGTGTGAGTTAAATTTGATTGTTATTAACATCTACTATAAACACACTATGCAAGGAATTTTGCACAGGTCATTGAAAGGACTTTGATGCCAGTATTTTGGCATCATATAGACAACACATTTAGTTTCTTTAAATGTATGTTTTTAGTTGTAGATGAACACCTTTATTTTACTTGTTTATTTATTGTTATGTGGTGCTGAGGATTGAACCCAGTGCCTCCCAAATGCTAGACAAGTACTCTACCACTGAGCTACACCTCTAGCCCTAAATTTAGTTTCTTACAAGTTCGGTTTACATGCTTAATAAAAGAGGATATTTCAGATCCTATCCCAGCTTTTAAACTATTCTAGATTGCCTTGTTGACATTATCTTCCAAAACAACAATAAGAGCTACTCTTACCAAGAAGCATAGAAGGCATTTTACACATAATATTTCAACTTGACAGCAGCAATCTGAAGTGGGTATCAATATTCTATTGTCACAGATTAGGAATTGAGGCCCAGGACCACACACTCAGTTGTAAAGGCAAGATAAAAACCTCTGTGCTCTACTCATCAAAAGGTGTAAGTTATTATGGTCTACTCCCCACCCCTGACGTCCCTATATTCATAAAAAGATACACTCAGGACTGTTGGTGAACAAAGAGCTTTGAGGATGCTCACTGGTACTTATGGCACGGAGAAAGGTGAGATGGTTCAATTGGCAGGCATACGCCTTGAAGACAGAAAACCAGAGCTCAAGCCCTCCATAAATTCTTGGCAGTTGTATGATTCACACCCATTACTTATTATGTCTAAGCCTCATTTCTTCACCTCATAAAATCGTTGTCACAATCCATGTGGTCATATAGGTGAATCCACTTTCCTATCCAAAGGCTCGAGGCAAATGTCAGCTATCATTATAATTTGATTCTTTTCAATTCTACTATTGACTTGATCTTGAATCTTTGGAAATCTCTCCTGACACTTTCACTTTCTCATCTATAAACAAGAGCTGCTGACACAGCATCTTTTAGTAATCCCTACCAGAACCCATTTTCACCTGTAGTGACCTGGAATCTTTTGGGATACTGTTAAAATAGATTCCTCAGCCCCAGTGATTATGACCCAATGCAGCTTATAACATTCACCTCATAGAAGGACCCACTGGTTTCTGGTGTAGGTGGCCTGAGATTACTCTCTGAAAAATACTGCCCTGCAAGCTCAGTATACAAAAAATGTTGGTATCTGTGGATAAAGAACTGGAGGAATATCACTTCTTCAGTAACATAGACAGCACCAAGCCCTTGGTTCCTAATATCTAGATCCTGTTGTTCTCACCACGTGAATCAAAGGAACATCAAAGCTCACTCCGGGTTCCTGGGTTTATACCACTGTTTCGTTCTAGACCCCACACTAGAAGCTCCCAGCACTCTGTGGACATCTTTAAAAGGCTGAGTGTCATTGCCTTTTTTTTTTTGTTCTTCTTCTACAGACACCTTTGCCAGCAAAGTGGCAGCCACCCAGGACCAGTATGCTGATGCATCCATAGGTAACGTCACAGGCAGCAATGCAGTGAACGTCTTCCTGGGAATCGGCGTGGCCTGGTCCATCGCTGCCATCTACCACGCAGCCAATGGGGAACAGTTCAAAGTGTCTCCTGGCACACTAGCTTTCTCTGTCACTCTCTTCACCATTTTTGCTTTCATCAATGTGGGGGTGCTGCTGTATCGGCGGAGACCAGAAATCGGAGGTGAGCTCGGTGGGCCCCGGACTGCCAAGCTCCTTACATCCAGCCTCTTTGTGCTCCTGTGGCTCTTGTACATTTTCTTCTCCTCCCTGGAGGCCTACTGCCACATAAAAGGCTTCTAAAGGAACATCAAATATAGTAAATTTATATATATATATATATATGCATATATATATATACATAAAAAATTATGTATAATGAACAGAGGAAATTGACATTTGTCATGTTCACTTACCTGCTGATGGAATCCAGCTTCAAGAGCATACTTTGTACTAGGGCCAAAGTCAGAAACCATCACCTCCCATTCCCAGGGGCATCATCATGCTGAACAAGGCGCAGAGGCAGGGCCATATTTGCAGCTCAGCCTACAAGAGCTGTACTCTCTCCAGGTTCATAAATTGTTAAGGCTTTGATTTGTTTTCTTGTTTTTCTGTTTTGTTTTCAGTGGGGTTGAGGAGGTGGCTGATGTTTGGCTTTGCTTTTTGTTTTGTTGGGAGGGTCAGGGTTTTCGCTTCCCTTTGTGAGAGGTGATAACCCATCCAAATATAAATGGGTTTGGGGTAAAAATTGAAATCATTAAGATACCCCCTCCCTCGCCTCCTCCAAACACTTTAAAAATGACTTTGGATTAAGAAAGGATCTGGGCGTGGAAGAAGAAAGAAGCACAGCACATCTTCACTCGATTACCAAATTTCATGCTTCTCTCTACAATGTGAGCAGATGGACGCTGCCTCCAAGAAGAAGCATGGGAGCTGGGACGGAGCCAGGAAAAGCGATGGTTCTTGATATAGTCTGTTAATGAAGGATGTGGTGCCTGGCACTCTTGTTCAACAGGTACAAGGATAATGTGCCTAGATTCCCAGGAACATGCAAAACCCTTTATTTCTTATCTCTTGAACTCTGGACTATGATTCACAAGGCCCTATTCATTCCAACCCAGGTAACTCCCCAGGTGTCCCATCCCAGCCCTCCTCCTGCCTACCCACTCTCCATGCGAACAGGAAGAACAATCCCATTCAAAAAGCACATCATCCTTTTCCATTTGCATCAGTATATGTGTCCCAGTCCCATGTTGCTGCTGCTGCCTGGGATTGTCCATCAGTTTTATTTTCAAAAGTATCCGTGGCTCGCACAATCCAGTCCCAGTCGCTACCGAACATTTGCTCCTTCTTCATGTGCCTGTTTGGGAATGTTGTTGTGATACCTGTTACACAGTGCATGGATGAAAAACAAAACAAAACAAAGCGTATCTGTATATAGTAGAGTATAGCATATACTGTTCTCCCATTCAGCAACGTTGATTGGACGTTGAAGACATAAGTGAGCTTTCTTTTCACCTGAGTTGTTGCTTTCATGTTGTTATTGAGTTTGATTATTACTAGGGATAAAAGGAGAAAATGGCTCATTTTTTCATGCACATTCATTCTAAGAAGCAATAACAGTCTTGTGGGGAAAAGCTAAAGTTTTTGAGAGGCTAGCAGGCAACCTACAAAGATCTTTATGGAAAATTAGCCACGTGGAACATATCAGAGGCCTCTGTGAATCACCCATTAATTCAGGAAGGCCAAAGAGAAAGGTGTTGGAGAGAAGTGAATACGTGGGATATGCCTGGCTTTCAGAACCACCATGTCCACAACACCCTTTCCCCCAAAGTATTTATTGCACATCTGCTCTGTCTGGCACAGATGTTAGATGGCACTGGTCTGTTCATTTTTTTTTTTATGTAAAAGGCATTATTGAGTCCTGTTTCTTTTACCATCCAGTCCAGACTCCTCTGATTATATCAGTAGTCCCCAAGTAGGAAAGAAGCCAAGATAACCAATGGGCCTTTAAGTGTTTCTCCTCTACTTATGATGAAAAGAAGGTAGTTAAATGAGATTAGTGCCTCCCAGAGGATTGCACTGGGAGGTTTTAACCCTTGAAAAGGAATGGCTCTTTCTATTTCAAAATACCAAAGAGTGTAGATCAACCCAACACCCCAAAAAGTGATTCCACTAATGAGCAAAATTGGAATGACTGTTCACCTCTCAGAGACTTCTCAGTCTCTAAGGAAATCCAGGCCGGAGACATCCCTGGCCCTCTGTATTCATTCAAAGACACGAAAAAAGAAACATTGTTGAGGTCTATTTTCTCTTCGTCTACTCAGTAATCATGACCATTCACCATTTATTAAATGCTTGGTGATGGAGTAAATAATGAAACGCTGGTCTTCCACTCAACAGGCCAGGTAGAATACTGTTTCCTGGGGCCCAAGGCATGACCAAGGCAGCCCAGCTTCCTGCCCTCAGCAGGGTACACAGAGAATCCAATTATTATTTCCACGAGTAAAAGTTAACACAACCATATGGGAACAGTTTTATCTTGCAAGGATGAACACAATTATGAAAATGTTTAATATAAACACATAATTGTACAGATAAAATTATCCAAATATCAAAGATTGTCTTTAAGAGGATGTAAAGTTTAGATTTGAAGAATACCCTCCTTATGCTTGGCCAACTTGCAGATATATGTGTCTCCCCATTTTAAACCAAGAAGGGCAATCGTGGTGATGCACATCACTGAGCAGACCCAGTTAACCTCAGTTTTTACCATTGTGGCAACAGTACTTTTCCAGGACCCATCTCTGACCTGTCATTGACAACCAACACTGGTGACTGCTATAGGGACACATTCTAACCCACTCCTCCCCACCCCACCAAGATTTAAAAAATGGGAAGCTAGCCTAGAAACACCAAGTAAATAAGGGAAGGGATACAAGGTATTTAAACTTTAGAAAGATTTTGCACTCATTTCTAGCCATATTTGGAATGTCAGTAACCCCATAGTGAATCTTCACTTTAAAAGAACCCTTAAGAAATTCTTGCTGTTGGTGGATTTCAATTTTGAAACATTTTGGTTTGTTTGCCTTTTCAGTTTTCATGCTATAGAGAAAATATGATTCTCATTATTCAGGGTTGTTATTATTATAGTTGTGTAAAATTATTTCATTTGATTTGATTATTTTATTTTGTGTGTATTGTGCACAGCTTTAGGGGAGAAATGCACTAATTGTGCTGTTCCTTATAAATGGTACACATATTGACACAGACCAATAAAGTTTCTAATTGTTTCTGATTTAATCACTAGTGATACAGCATAGTCTGTACGCAGTGTTTCCTCTCTTGTCATTGACTTCATCTTTTTGTTTTCATGTTTTGAAGAAATAAAAACCAAAAAGGTATAATTGTGCAGTTGGTATCCTCATCCAGATGAAAGAGACACCCAGTATTCAAACTCTTGCAAATATCAACCCTATGATAATGCAACATTCTCTTTTTAATGTCCCAAGAGGACACAGAGCCAGAATATTTGTCTGTCCTATAATGCTGAGATAAATGTTGGATGTTCCTCCATTTCACTATTTTTTTTTTTACATCTTTTTAGTACAATTCTATCTTCATCCTTCCTGCCTCCAAGAAAATGAACCCATAAACAGTTGCAAGTCAGGCAGCTTTTTAGCATGCAGTGCATTAAATCAAATCCTTCAACCCAAATAAAACTGATCATGGGAAGTGTAATTATTTCCCAAGGGACACCGAAGTAAATTTTTCTTTCAGTATACTACACTGTATTCCTTTTCGTTCCCAGGAGAACTTTTTTTTCCTTTCACTAATAATGTGACTATTTTTATAAGTCATAGACTTCATATTTCATATAATCAAAACAGCAAAGGAAGAGATGACACCACAAATGGAATAATAATTTGGGGAGCAAATGTGATCTCTTACTATAATAGAATATGTGCACTAGGTACACATAAATGATACATTATCCATATGAACATCCATCCCTAAAATTTTCCACAGAATTCATTATAACATTATATGGTCATAGGTGGCACATTTTCATGTGTTAAGGAAATAATGTACAATTTAAATGTTTTCTTGAAACAAAAAAATTGATGTGTCTTAAATCGATCTCTCTTCTGGGTACAAATCTTCAGTTTAACACAAAAGGAGCAGTCAGAATAGACCTTTTTGAACAGCCAAATGAGTAATTTGATGAACAGAGAACCCTTGACCATTTAACAATCTTTGGCAAAATGCTGTGGCCCAATAATTCTATACTTCTTATGAGCAAATTTTAACTTGTTCAAAGATTCTGATTAAATATATCTACCAGTGAAGATTTCATAAAACTTGCTTTTTATAGTTTGCAGCATAAATGCTCTAATTTTTATTATTATTTTCAAATATATTAAATTACATAATACGCTTTTTAAAAGAAATCCTACAAAGATTCTGATAAGTTGCTGTCATCTGATGCAATGCCCCCTCTGAACAGTGTCTACCTAGGAAAACTCACTATCCGCTCGGCCTTTTCCATCTGGCTTGACTCATTGTTGATTCTGCAGTTCCAGCTTTCTGAACTTAACCTGTTAAAGTGAAATTGACTGTTTGCTCTGCATACCCTGGAGAACTTTGGAAAAAAATTGGAAATATTTCTCTGGTAGATGATGAAGCCCTTTGCTTTCTAATGGTGATAAAACTTCCCTTTTCAAGAATGTAAATCAAGAAACACTGATTTATCTTAAGACTTCTTTTGCTGTTGCAGGTCTAAAGATGTGAAATTCTCTTTTGATTTTGATCTCCTGTCTCTGATCATAGGCAGTTGCATCAGAGCAAGTCCCGAGTATAGTTTCATGACCTCAGGAACTTGGCCATTTTGTGGTTGACCATGTACAATGTTGGATCTCATCCTCACCTGCTGCTGGGATTCAGCTTTGCTTGTAAAAAATCACTCCATTTGGCCAAGCCATTCTAGTTGCTGGCAAAACTGAGCAGAGATAAATTTGAATTTCATTTGACAAATAAGTGAGTTCATTATGCAGAAGAGACATACAAAATTGTATTTATCTTATGAGAAAGAAACATGTTATGAATGGATTCATTAGCTTTTGTTCAGATCTACCTGCAGTCTTGTGTTAATGGGTTGTATTTCTGCTATTCTTTTCTAATATTATGCACTTATCACTTCTTGCCACATTCATTGTCTTTGTATCACCCAGCCACGTTGTAAACATTGGGTGGCCCTGATGGTATTCCACCTACCAAGATAGCATGGGAAGGGTAAACAACTGAAATAGGTATTTCATTTATTGAAGCTTAATCAGCCTATGGCTATTCATCTCCCAAAGTAGAGAATGTCTTGTCTATGGAAGGAGCAACCACCAAGAGGTGGGGAGAGAATGCTTCAGCTTTCCAGCTCCTAAGAAATGGTAAGTATGCAGCTTTCTGTGACTTTTCTCTGCCTTCCAAGATGTCCACATGATGCACTCAGGAGCTCTCCAAATTTTCAGTTTTGTCAAAGGTCCTCTAATTTAATCTCAGGAGCATTTAAATCAGTGGTTTTGTAAATGACTATTTTTAGGAAAAAGCATTATTTCATCATCTAATCTTTCCTTTCCCTACTGTCAATCTTTGCAATTACTCCACTAAGCTACTCCACTGCATTTGGTTGCCCTTAGTGATGCTCACGGCTAATTCTCCACAATGGGGAAAAGGTTTGTGCTAAAAGTGACAGGTTAGAGAATGTGAAAATGAACTTAACATAGGAAAAATTAAACATGATGACATTTCACTAGAAAAGATTCATTAGAACATAGTATGGTACCTCTGCAAATGTTTAGGATAAGTTATGCCCTACAGTTGCATACTATGGCGGTATTATTTATTTTATTCCTGTTTGAATCACACTTGTCATGTCACATTGCCCATCTACCTGGTCTTCTATCAATATGTGCAGAGATAAATTGGAAACAAACAACAACACACCCAGCCCCAGGCTCCATGAGAATTTCTATAAAGGTGAAGTATATAAATATAGAAAAATATAATGTATGGCTTCTGTGCCTTTAAGAAATATCAGTGAGTCAAATGCTTCTCATATTATATGAAATGGTAGGAAGATTCACAATAACCAAAAACACCAAGAGAATAATTAGCTAACTTCAATGTTACTGAGCCAAATTTGACAGTTAATACACAACCCAACCCTCCTAATTTTCTGACTGCAAAGATGGCTATATTTAGCCAAATCTAAGAATTTACTGGGGGAAGGGGAAATTAATGTACTAGGATGATTATATAGCCCTGTTTATTATAATTATCTATTCATCTGCAAGGATCGGGCTTAGAGATTTTTTTTTTCAGACAACTGTCCCTACATTCCAAAATAACTTTTAATTTACAGAACATTTTATTAGACCCCTCTGAAGCCATGTATGAGAAAAGAGAAATTTGCTATGGAGAATTTTCTAAATATGGAATTGTAGGTTGGAACTGACCCACTCTCTAATGTGAAGAACAATACAAAAAACAATTCTACTAAACAAATACATAAGCACTTTTCAAAATATTTCACCTAAAAAAATAAGGAACAAACCAAACTGTTGAAGATAAAACTGATATGATCCAAATGCCTAGTTTTGAAAAAATATTGAATACCTTTCTCATGTTTGCATTTCATTTTGAAAAATACTCCAAAGAAGAAATTGTGAAAGATTTTGAATTCCAACAATCTTCAAATAATGAATATGGCTAAAAAATTTTCAAATAATGAATATGGCTAAAATAGTGATATGGGTGATACTTATCTACATTGTTGGCAAGAATATATTTTAAAATGAGAGAATTTGGCATGAAGCCAACATGTTAAGTGGTATCTCATCACATATTAGTGTTGTCTGGGATATTTGAAAGTTATTACATTAAATTAAGATCTATTCCCAGTTTCAAGAGACAACTGTAAGATTTAATCTTATATTCTAGGATTTTTATGAAAATTGAATCTGGACATATATAATATTTAGCTTTGACAACCAATGAAAAGTATCCTTTTGGCACACTTCAATTTTATTGAGTAATTTAGTGGAATACACTGAACTTATACAATGTGTCATTACAAAATGCCTTCAATAATTTCTTCCCTTCCATTATTTTTAAGCCATAAAATTTCTAAATTGCCCACCTTGATAATTTGATAACTTAATACTTTCATTTATTTAAAAAAAGACTCCATTCTGATATTGTTATTTTCATTTCAGAATTTTGATATTTAAATAATCAATACTAGATGGGATATTGAACTTGAGACTAGTCCAAATAAAGTACAAATCCCAGACAGCTCTATCAATAGTTAAATGCTTCTGAAACACTGGCCTTTTAAGGCACAGCAAATGTAAATGTTGTTCTTAATCTTTTCTCTTTCAAAAATTTCCATTTCAACTTGTGCAAAAATACACAGAAAATCTTTGAAATGCTAGTTGTTATTTCTCTTGAGAATCAGACATTGTTTCAGGATTAGATCCCCTCTATCCCATCTCTCCTAGACTATAGAAATACATATATAAAAACAGAAATCCATTACGTGTGTCAAATGACTTGAACTACATTTTGGATGTCTAGAATTGTCCAGAAGTTCATGTCAGGTTAATGTTCCTTTTTATCAGCTCTCTTGTATAAATGAAAAAAGGTAGAGAGGCATGGATGGAAGCACATTCTTGATTATATATATTTTTTTAAATGCAAAATGTGGTTGTTTGAAAAACTGCTTCAAATAATGTTAATGACATATATCCTTCCAAAACAGAAATTCATTTTTAAAAGAAAAAAATATATTTTCTTCCTTTTACTTAGCAAGCATTTCTGTTAGAAAGTCTTTAAGATTGATTAGGATTTCCTCAGCCTTTGAAGTGGAGATATTGAAAACACTTCTTGAAACAAGGATATTCTGGTCAAGGTCAAACTCTGGGAGTAAAAGGATAAAATTTTATATTTTCCTTTGAAACACAGCCCTGAGCAGGCAGCAACCATATATCAGTTGACATTTTCTAAGGTGTTTTAACATGCTGGGAGAAAAAAAAAATTGTAGTCCCATCCAGTCCTGCCACAGACACTAGACATATACCATGTTGCTCTAGTTTAGCTGAGATATTCTCAACGGAATCAGCTCCTAACTTTCATATACACTGATTGGCTTATCTCTAGTATTTTCCCTCCAAGATCCTATTAATAGGCAAACTGCCCTTTCAACCAGTTGACACATAAGATTTCTCTAAGGAATCTTGTCAGGGTAAGGAGTTGGGTGTAGAGGGGGCATAATATTGGAGCCAAATCATTGGAACCCATTTGACCATCTTCCACATTACATATTGGACCCTATTGGGGACACTTACCCTCTGAAATAGTGGAAAGACTGTTATTGCTATTTCATCAACAGAACTTTTTTGATATTGGATCTAAGCAAGGATAACATCATATAAAAACTGAAAGTTATCCTTTTTTTAGCTACAATTATTATTGTTAAATTTGCAAGAAAATTTTGTCTTTGAAGTTTCCATCCAAAACTCCAAGGAGAATGGGGTTTCTGCTGCCATCAGCAATCTTATAAGAATTCTAACACTCCAAATCCTTTGTGACTCAGATGATATTATGGTAAATATATTTTTGAAACTTAGTCTTGATATTCTCAAGTTGCTCTTACAAATCTGCATAGATTTACTTTCTTTTTTTTTTTTAAACAGGCACACTTCTAATCAAAATGGAATGGGAATTTTTCCAATAACTGGTTGTATCTTGTTGAGAAATGAACCCAAAGAAGCTGTGAGCACTTGGTTGACTCAACAACTCTTCTTTTATGCCCCCTTTTACTTCTGATTTAATCCCTATGCACATCCTTCAGAAACAACTGCAAATAGTAAGAGAATAGTCAAAAGCAGAAGAGTCATTTTTCTTTTCAAAATGGGCTAAATTTGCTTGTCATTAAAAATTTGTTTTCATTTTAAAACTTCAAAACAAATGGGGATGGTTTATAATGCCAAATCTGAGGCAAAGATTGCATTTTTTCAAAGCTACCCAGAAAATGTATGACAGTTCCTAAGACACAGAATTTAGCAACCTGTCAGTGCCCAACCATAGCTTCCCTTATTCCATTCACATAGTATCTAGACGCAAATAAGCAGTTGGGCAGGAGAGACAGGTTACTATTAATGTCATAACCACATCACCATTCACTTACTACCTGGGTTCAGGAACTAGGCAAAGCATCTGTCAATCCCCAGGCTATATGGGCAACCCAGCTTACTATCTTCTTGGAGTTGGTCTGTGGGCATTAGAACAATGCAAGAAGTATTTTGTTCCTTTGATGTATTATCTGCAGTGATTCCTTTCTTCTCTGAGCCAGTGTCTTGGGTGTGACTTTAACTTTTCCATATAGTTCAGTCACATGCTTGTTGTCTGGATGAGGGCAAACCTTTCTTTCCAAACTTGTTGTCATGGAACCAATCTTTAAAAACACTGAGAATAGCACAGCCAAGTGAATTGGACCTAGCAATGAAAATTCTAAACTTTTTCTTTTTCTGAACTTGCTTTTTCTTTTCCTCCCACGAAAATATTCTTACACTCCAACTCTGGAAGTCATATCATTAGTAAAATGAAAATAATTTCTTTGTCACTGCTTAGAATTAAACCATACTTCTTCAAACCTTCCATAAACTAACATCAGATTCATGCATAGTAGTATTGAGCCTTTACCCAAAACTTGGTTTTGTGAAAACATAAGAACTCTTTTGGGTTCCTTTAAAGCAACTGATGGGATATTTAATGATATTTGAAAACAACAGAGAAGAAAGGAGGGTTCTGCAAGGCTGCTGGGTTAGAGGAGGAAGGGCTTTGTCAGACTTTCTTCATATTTTGCTTTTCCTGATAAGTTTTATCTATCTTGGTTCCTAGTGGAATATTTTCCATATTTCTTCTGTGGGGGGATTCTGACATAGCTCTAGTCTCTGCCTTTTATTTTCCACTCTCCCAGGAGAAACAGAACAGCCATTCCAGAGCCTGTAATCTAGAAAAGCAGAGAAAATAGCAGGTACCAGATGGATCCAGAAGTTTTGATGGATCCAGAGTTTTGTACAAAATTACACATCATTCTGTCTCTATATTAACCTTGTGCTCACTAAACTGCCTTCTTAAAGTGACTAGAGCTAGATAAATATCAATTAGAAAATTACCCAAGGAAAAAGAATCAGAAAGAGGGCAGAAAATTAGTGAGTTTAGCAATTCTGTCTTCCAAGATCATTAACACACCTTATATTCAGTTACAACTTGAACAACCACCACCACCACAAAACAACAACTCACTCAAGGTGGTAGAGCAATTTTAAAATCAGATGTCAATCTATTTTTTCTGATACACAATTCCATAAAGCTCAAGTTGCCTCGAGTACAGTATGAGGCATCCTAAGGTGGTATGAAGAATTCAAGACATAGTAATTGAAAACACTTAACACCAGACCTGGATTTCATCAGGAAGGGTCTAATTATGATATTCTAACTACGTTAACCTTTCATTTTGATCTAGAGATATTTTATCAATTTGCAACTGCTTAATAAAGCTGTTCTAAAACCTTTCAAGGAACTTCCCTTTAATAAAATTAGAAATACTAATTTTCTTAATACTAAGTTCCTTAATTTCATCCTTCACATCAAGATGAATGGATCCAGACTCTATTAACACATCCCAGAATCATCCATGAGCCAACCAATCCCATGTGAGTTTGACATATAGTCCTTTAAGTGACATTTCAAGCTGTGAAAAGCCCCTTACAAAGATAATTTGCCTCATCATTGCTGAATTTCTTCTTTCTAGTGGGTGTTGATACTAAGTCACTGCTAAATGTTCTTAACTCTGCTTATTGCTCCTCTGATTTGAGGCATTTGGCTCTATTTCAGTTAGTTAAAACTCCAATTCTTTCTTTAGCAGCTAGAGAAGACCTCAGCCTTCATTTCTAAATAGATAAGGTTCTCCTCATTTTAACACCAAAAGTCACCAGGGAATGGGACCTGAAACTTTTCTTTTGAAAATGATCATGTAATAGTTTCAGAGGTTCATGAATTTGCAGATTTCTCTGGACTTGAATTTTCTCACCATTACATGGAGAGCCTTGGACTTTGGCTCGATTTTCCAGAACATATCAAACTCCATATGATCCCTGTTATCATGCATTTGTGGGTCTGGGTTGAAGGTGCTGTAGGCTATGAACGAGTTGCTCCCCCTCATACTTCATTACCAGATCAAGTGTCAAGACAATAAAACATAAAGTCTGGTAATAAAGTAAAGATTTATTTTTAAATATTTCTACACTGCTGGAAAAAAAAACTCCTTTTCCTGAGGGGAGTGAAGGATTTCTTCCATCTGAAGAAACATCCAATAAGAAATGTGATAAGATTGAAATGGATTTCAAATCAGTGACCTTAAGACTGAATCTGTTATTCTTCTAAAGGGTAAACTGTGAGTTCACAGTCTCCCACAATAATTCCACTTCTATTTTTTATTCTTTGTATTTGATGAAAACCTTTTAGGAGAAAGAGACTGACAGCAATTATTTTACAAAAGCATGTGAATTATAAACAGGATGTGCAATGACCAGGAAGAAAGATATTTAAAGGTACAATACAAAGGAAAATGAAAAAGGATATCATTTGCTACAGATTCAACTGTTTTTTAAATGCCTCCTTTGTTGTGGAGAAAATGACTACTCAAGAAGATTTCATAAAAAGACTTAAATCACACCCTTAGCAATCATCTGGTCTGCCATACCCCAAATGCCTCATTAGCAAAATGAAATTGAACACAGAGAAAATACAGCAAGAGAATATAGAAATTTTCATGGGCAAGAGAAAGAAAAAGCAACCATAGTGAACTCTGCTTGTATAAACAATGACTGTGTTAGGGGAATGAATGTAAGCATTCCCTTGAAGGAATCCCAGTTGGAATGTCATCAGAAATGGCAAAAAAACATTTCAACGTCACAGCAGTAATCTATTCCAACTTGATTAGCACCGAGGCACAAGGCCAAATTAGGAAGGGGGGAAAGTTAACAATATTGACATCACAACAGATAAAGTGATTTTGTGTGCTTCACTGTTAAGAGAGAAAATTAAAATAGATAATATTTTGTTATAACTGTAATAATTTCTGGGACTGCCACCTAGGGATAAAAATACTCTTCTTTCTCTCATTATACATTTCTATATAGAGCTGCTGTTCAGTTACAGTAGACATTGTTTGTCTTTCAATAAGTCCCTCACATTGAATTTGACCCCCATTTCAGATTTGATTAGAAATAGTAAATTGAAAATGTAGGTTTTTCTGTTTTGTTTTCAACGAATATGCACCCTTAGTATTTTCTGCTGAGGACTGCCTTGAGCCATCTTGGTTGTGCTGTCAATCAATGGCAGGTGCTTGTTTAAGGAAGAGAACCTGTGAACAGATTCAGCCTGCCTTCCACACAGGCAGCTGCCTTTTCATTCTCCAACTCCTTGCCCCAGTCCCATCTTTTAAATGAGTCCAGGTCTATCTACCAGTCAAATCAACTACTGACGACATGATTAACTTAATTCTTAGTCAACTGAATTTTCACGGACAGTCCTTTGATGATCTTGCCTCTGTTGATTCTTTTATGTAGGTCTTGCATTTGATAAACTTTTAACAAGGCTTTCACTAGAAAAATTCAACAAACCCATTTGAGTTCAATCCAGAAGCTGAACAAATTTAGTTGCTAAGTGAATCATAGGAATGTCATAGGTTGATGGTAAATTTGAATCAGGTTTTATTTACAGGTTTATTCTATAGTTGACATGGTTCTTAGACTTCTGAACCTGAAGACTTTCTATAATTAAACTAGCTTTATAGGAATTTCTGGGGAGGGGGACATTTCATTTTACCTTCATATTTCACTTGCAATTAAGGTGATATATGGTGTGTTTTAGAATAAGCTACAACTATGATTCTTAAAGTTTGGTCTCCCAAAAAGCAACTTAGAAATTTGTTAGATATGCACATTATCTAGTCCCACCTGAGACCCCAGGAAAAATCTATGAATCAGAAATTCTCGGAGTAGGTTCAGCAATATGCATTTTAACAAGTCCTTCAAATGATTCTGATGCATGCTCAAATTGAAAACCATTGATCCACTCAGTGTTCTGTGTGGCCAGAGATAATCAATGTCACCCACTGTTTAACTCTGCTTGCTCCAAGGAAGAAGCTTGAAAGCTTAATTGTAAACTCATTCTAGGTACAATTTGATCAGATATATGGGGAGAAACATCCACCATTTAGACTCAGAATATAATTTGAATAAAAATTAATTCTTACAACTGTTTAATTTTCCTGTAGTATAACTGGGCTTAAGATAGTCTCTTCAATCAGAGATTTTTGATCAGTCTTTTCAGTGCTTTTAAAAAGCAGCAGCTGATCTGCTTTACTTGACTGCCCCAGAGTCTAGAAAATGACCTTGCACATCTTCCTGTTAATCAATAGTTCTGCCCATATGCCTTAAGGCTAAATAATTATTGTACCTAGTTCTACTTAATGACAGACTACTGGTTTGAATGTGTGTGTACTAACATTAACATGAGTTTTGTTTTAGAAGTTGTTTTCAAAGACTTGCATGGCTCACAAAGCTTGAAAACCATAGATCTATAGACATCATCCAAGTCACCTGGGACCTCCTTTCTAGGCTCTCTCATTTATATTGGGAGAACTGGAGTGCAAAGTCAACAAATGAATGAATTTGCTTATAAAAATGACTTAACAATGGGATCTTAAGATTGTGGGTTGTGTATATTCCTTAAATTCAACCTGAAATATCGCATTTATGGGTACTTTAAATGCTCATATGTATATGGTCCTTCCTTTGGATCCAGAAATGTGATTCAAGGTGTGTGTAAGGAATCCTAAAATGTAAATTCCACCATGATATATATTTTGGGGAAAAAAACTCAAATGGCTAGCACTCCAGTCCTCCTTTAGCAAGAGCCGAGCTTGTTTGATATTTTGAAATGATTGTGTTTTTTCTGGGAATTAGATAACTGACTCATGTACTTGTGTTTTACCTGCTCTAAAATTCACATTCCTCTCCTGTTGCTATTCAGAGCTTAAGCCTCTGTGTCCCCATTTGCTATGACTGGGTGCATCTTCTTGATGGCTCTTTGACCCTCATTTTACCACTCTTTCTCACACCTGATCACCAGAGAGCTCCAACTAAAGCACAGTCCCCCTTTCTCTGTCTCCACCATCACACACATCTCCATTGGTACATCCTTTCTTTTGCTCAAAGTCAAAACCTCACTAAAAAATGACTTAGAATAATTACCAATGTCAGGCTTCCTTGGTTTTAGGAAGTACATCTCTGAAGCAGAAGGGGCTGGATTCAATGGACTGGAATTCTCTCAGATCCATCACAAAAGACCCAGGCCTTGCTCTCCCTCCCAACTTGTAGTAGCTTCCAAAGTGAAGACAGTAGCAGTTTTTCTTTGTCTATAATCCATGGTTAGTATTACTGACATCTTCAAACAAACCTGGATTTCAAATTCCTCTCAGAAAGATTGGGGGATGGGAGGAGTTACATACTCTAAATACCTCTATATGGTGGTTCAAGAAAAAGGCCTGGATCTTAGAAGGTAACAAGGTGATTGATTTTAATCCTTCAACTGCTTTGCCTCTCAGTGCCATTCACCGTGATGTTTGTAGGTCAGTGGTGCAACTCAACACTCTTCCTATAAAGCCATAATAACAATCGCTGGCACAACTGTTACTACAACAGAACTTCCCTGGATTTCATCTATTAATTCTTGTAGACCGGAGGAAGCTCACACCCAGCAGACATCTGTGGCTTTCTGGACAAGGGCAAGGGAAGGAACCAGCATGCAGTCTATACTGCGTAGATGCACAAAGCACGGCTCTGTGCCACTGGCAGTATTCCCAGAGGGGTAGGTGAGAAGAGAGACTTTGGGTAGGAAACAGGTCTAGAACTTCTCTCTAGAGTAGCCTTTGATGGTTACTGATGGCAATTCTTTCGCACCAGATAAACTCGGTGGATAATTTTGGTAGTAAACTGAACTAATCCTCAGCCAGCACAAGTGGCAATCCATAAAGAAAAGAGCGGCATGTCATCATGCCAGAAACCTCTTCAGAAGAGGTGATCATGAATTCCCCATCCAGGGCCCAAAAGGAAAGAACAGCCTGTTCATATACTGTATTCACAGTTTAAATAAATCACAAATAACCTTCAAAGACAGAAAGGAGGAGAGTAGAAGAAAGAAGGGAAGTAATTGTAAGAGGAGATTTTATCTTGGAAAATGTAGTAAGCATTCCTAGTGCTCCTCCAGCTGATCTCGAAGATTGCTCACATACCTAAAGCTATTTTTTAAAATAATCTCACTGCACTTTGAAATTCCTGAAGGGTGGTGTAGCAGTGATACATTTGGATTATTCACTGATTTTTTTTCAAATTTTAGTTTTTCATGCTCATAATCTGTAAGAATTGCCATTTTGAGTACACAACACACACACATACATACACACACACACACAAAGGTACATACACCATGTATATACCTTTACTAATTTTGTGGAAAACACTATGTATAATAATAGTTTCCATTGCATTCTTTCAGTGTGTTCAGTGATAAAATTTTGTGGGGAATAAAAATACACATACCCTGGTTGTTGACCATTTTCTAGAAATTATGATCTTAAGCAACACTGTTAGAAATGCCTGTGTAAAATATCTTCTCTAGTATCAATGAGTCAATGCATTTTTAATTTAACTTTCAAAAAAGAATAATGCTAAACTTAAATATTTTTATATCTGTGGTGTTTTCCTATTATCCTAAAGTATTGAACAAGTGACAATAATACCTGATATAAAGGGAAAATGGCTTCGTTGAAAAGTTACAAGTGGAAGAAGTTGTTTATAAAGTTTCCTGCCAAAGAAAATTGTTTAAAGATCTATAAAATGTAGATTCACTTCTTTTATTAAGATTGTGATTGTAAGAAATTCTCACCCTATCATCCTCTATCTTTTGAAAATGAATATTTTGTATTTCTAAGGACCAAGGAAAATATTTTTAAAGCCAATGTAATACACAGAAGCCTCAGAAAGGAGATACACAATAACCTACATCAACTGCATAAAGCTAGATAAGAATCTCAACATTTGATGACAAATTTATCCATCTTTCCTATAATTCTTATACTATACTAAATTACATTTGGGCAATTTTAGCCGATTCTTTCATGTAAAAGGCACCAACATTAATGATAGATCTGGTTGAACATGGAAAGTTATCATCTTCCCTTTCAAGCACTTTGAGTGGATGAAAATTATCATTCAATTTTCTCACTTAACCATTTCACGTGAGCTAACACAGAGGTCCAACACTGTTGCAAAGAAAGCTAACAGACTGTTTGCATCAAGGATACTTAACCTGTGCAGTTAGCAAGAACTAGCCATTTAAAAATATATTCAACTGTTTTGTAAATAAAAATTTTGATTACTATAGTTTTGTTCAAACTACTGTCTTTTAAAATAAATTAGACTTTATTTGAATTTTTAATGTTATAAGTTAGATGTTGCTTTGTTGATTCTGTGATTCAGTGTACACTCAGCCATATTCCTGTGGGAAAATATAAATCCTATTGACTTTCTTGGCATAAGCCAGAGATTCATAGTTTCTCTAAGGACTTTAAGTATGAAGAAAAAAATATTAAAAACCACCAAAATGAAATGCTAGTGAAGAAATTAGAAGCCTACTGTATAAAATGTATTTTTAAAATCTTAAGATATATGTGAATTACACTGCCTGTTAATCTAGTCTCTTTGTGAAATAACCACAGCATACTATTTGTTAAGACTCTGAAACACCAAATATTTGTGATGTTTGTATAGTACCATTGTTATAATATGTGATTTCAAATGGTAAACATCTTTGTCGTAATCACGTGAACCCACCGAAGAATAAATTCCTGCTGTTATGTAAAACCAACTCTCAGAATTCAGATTCCCTGCAGCTGCTGTGTCACCAATAAATGAGAATTAATTGTGAAAAACAATTTCTAAAGAATTGAGTTTATGATCACTGTGCATTTTCTTAATAAATGAATTCAGAGAGTTTTATTTTTACCAGTAAATACAACTGCTGATTTCGACCATACTATCATTTCCATGGTTTCTATACTCTTGATCTAACTACCAAAAACTGGAAGGTTGGTGCGAAGTGTGTCCTAACAAATGTACAATAAATGACTTTTCCTGCATGCTGCCTGAGATATGTTGTAATTTGAAATGTCTTATCAAAAATTATATATTTAATAACCCAAAACTGAACTGTCAATATTTCTCATGTGTTTAACTGATGGTATGTTAAAATCAAAATCAGAAGCAATGTCTATCATACATGTATGTTACATGTAACATTTAATCTTGTTGAACTGTAATCTGTGAAGTTTTCATTGCCTGAACTAGTCAATTCTGTACAAGTCACTGTCTTAACTGTTTTCCTAATCTTACCATGTTTCCTAACACTGAAATATAAATGTTTGTAAATTAGCCATTCATATTTGATCAACTTTCATGTATCTCTAGTCTGACTATTAACTAACCTGAACAAAGAAAAATCAAAGCTTTCTCCATCACACAAGTCCAGGGACACTTTAACTTATGGCCAAAATTCATTATTCACTTATTTATTTCACAAACTTTTATTAAGATCAACTGGGTTATCAGGCTCTTTGCCAAGTATCTAAGAATCCTTCACAGTCAGAGAAATCATGGATCCAGTGAGGGCTTTTGAACTCTCAAACCATTTTGTGATTTCCATGGAGATAAGAAATGATTGTTTCTCCTATGTTATAACCAATTACCTACAAAAGACTCTTGCATTTATTACAGGGAAATGCAACTATGACTTGCAGAAGTATTGAGTCTCGAATTTTAAAATCATTTATTTATTTTTATTGACTCAAAGAGATTTGACCCCCAACTCTGGAAGGAACAAAAGTTTCTCACTTGAAAACTATATATTGTGTCTGTTTTCAAACATTATAGTAAGGTTCTCCTGCTGCACATAATCTGAAGCATCAGATCATATTTTGTAAAATGTTGTCCTTGTGGATCATCAAGGGAGTCTATAAAGGAAGAGAAAAATGACTAAACATAAATAAATAAGTGTCCATAGAAGACCAATGAGGGAGGAGGGATACATGCCCAAGATGTGTTCCAAATGACAGATTTACTTACACAGACCAGAACTGCTTACCTCTTTCTCAAAGTGCTTGTGTGTGCACACACACAGAGTCAAAGTCACACGTCCCACAGCACATCCACTGCTGTTATTCAAGGATCAGCTCCCATTGGCTTTCAAGGTGGGTGTTTTAGAAGCTTTTTGCCACTGGGACAAAATACCTGAGAAAAACAAAGGAGGAAAGGTTTATTTTGTCTCATGGTTTCCAGAGGTGTTCCATCCATGGGTCAGCTGGCTTCTTGTCATGGGCCTGCAGTGAGGCACAGCATTGATGCTGGCCTTGGAAATCAGGATCGGGTCCTCATTCCCAGGTGGTGAAGATTAAACACCTGAGAAATGCTGACACAAGCATAGAAAACAAGTTTTAAATAAGAAAGACAGAACAGAGGTAGTAGACTTCTCTGGAGAGAAGTCAAGGGCCCAGAGCTGGGTGCCAGCAGGGGTGGGGTGGTGTGTGTCTTGCCTTTTTATAGATCTCAGATTTCCTCTGTCTGCCCACTTCCTGCCTCAGGGTAGGAAGGAGCAGCCCAGGGGGGTAATAATCATTAGCAACTCCTTCTGCTGGGAAGATCCCCTGGAGGTGTTAGCAGCCCACTTCCTTTTCTTTGATAATTAGGCTCATCTCTCCTACTGTACCATGTACTATTATTTACTGTTTGCCTTGGCTACCTGTCCTTTGCCCCTGTCTCAGCATCATGGCGGAAAAGGTGAGCAGAGCTGCTCACCCTGTGGTAGCCAGAAAGGAGGTGGGGCAGAGAAAGAAATAGAGACAGAGATAGATCGATAGATTGAGGGAGGGAGGAGGGCAGGGAGGGAGGGAGGGGACTGGGGATAATATAGTTCCCAAGGGCCTATCCCCAAAGACTCACTCTTACAATGTGGTTCCACCTCTCTCAGTTTCCACTATCTCCAAATAATGCCATCAAATTATTAATTCACTGGTGAGGTCAGAGCCCTTATGATTCAATCTTTCAAAGCCTCAATTCTGAACACTTTTGCACTGGGGACCAAGCCTTCTACACATAAGCCTTCAGAGGACATCCCAGATGGAAACCAAAACACTGGAGGTGATTAGATTAAGTCTATTCATATGGCCTACATTTGCACAAGACAGAATTGTGCTCATCAATTCTGGTTTATACTCAGAATCTGAGTTCAAATTCCAGTTTTATTTGTCCCTCGGGTGATCTTGTGAAAATGCCAGTAACAAAGACTTTCATTGACCAAACTTGAGTCAGGTTCCTCTGAACCCTCTTCTACACTAAACCTCAACCTCAGGTTCTGTCTTTAGTCAGCTTAATCCACTTTTAACAAGAATCCTGCTGCATCAAAGTAGAAAAAAAAATCTCCCTCCCTTATTATCTGATCAAATTCCCGCATCCCTCATCCTCAGTACCTTATCACTCTAGCCTGTCTTCAGCAAGAATGATGTCGAATTGATCTGTAAGAATCCTCCCACATTCAATGTTTCCTCTTAGTGATTTTTCAACCACTGACCTCCATCCTACTCCTTGGCTATAAATTCCACTTGTCCTTCCTTTATTTAAAACTAATCTCAATCCATCACCCCTGTAGCAAAATCCCATTGGAGTTGTCCCCATCTTGAAGATGTCTTCCTTATCATCTTTAATGAGTCTGAATAAATTTTTATTTAACACTAATGACATCTTTGATTCTGAAAGATGAAAAGACCAAACAAGCTAAATTCTAACTCTCTTTATATGCTAACTTTAACAAAAATTTATTATTTGCTAAAAATCAAGCAATATACTTGGAACATTATTTGGACTATGTCCCTGATCCTTCTGAAAGGAATATGATGTCCACTCCTTTGTACACACGAGATCTTGACGCTTAGAGAGGCTAAGTACTTGCGAAAAACCACACAGCTACCAAGTGGCAGAACCAGGATTTGAATTAAACTCTGACTCCAAAGGACAAATTTACAAAGATTATAATCTTTGTGCTATTTGCCTTTTAAAGTCAAATTTGAAAGTATTGATTTGCTTTGAGCAAGTTCCCAAGCTGATATAAAATGTCACAAAATGATAAAATGGTAGCAAGTTTCTTTTAATATATACAACCTACAAAATCATCACGTGCATCAGGTCTGCCAAAACTTCCATCCAGATTTAATGTACAACTCCATAGTAATGATATTTCTACACATCATTATCATAGATCTTACAATTTGTGATAAGAAATTTTATAGAATATTATATAAGTAAAAAGACTTTATTTAATGATGCCAGATGTGAGGCAAGCATACTAAATAAGTTTTTCATGCCTCATCAAAGTCACCTTGGAAACGGCTCATCCAACGTCACCTTCAATATTTTCAGATAACCATGGAGAAAGAATGTATTTATTTCTTGCTGCTTTGGCCTGGCTTATCTGTAGACATCTGATTTGGGAACAAAAATGAATCATATTTCACTCACAAATTTACAAGAAAACTTTTTTTTTTGACAAAGCAAGTTACAAGATCATGTAGAACAGCAGCAATAATAAAAAGGACACTAACTGTGGTAGCTAACTCATGAATGGAAACAATTACATGTCTAAAAATGGGCATAGGTACAATAGGAATTTTCTTAATACAAGTGAACATTTTGATCTAATATTTTCCAAGACAGTAGCTATATTGTGGCACTATGGCACTATTTTCATCATCTACGAATAGCTATGCTTCTCTGATTGTGCCTCATCTCTGTGCTTATTGGTTACAGGGAAAGACAATACAAAGAAACCCAGAAATTTGCCAACAAATTTCTAATTTTCTTTTCATTTAATCCCCAGTAATTGAACATTTTTAAATGTAGGCTCCCAAGATACGGCAGCTTGACCTGCTTATACATATAGACGCATAAGTAGTTCTTTCTAAGATCCACCCATTGGGTGAGAGCAGTTCAGTGGCAGATGAAACTTTACCCCATTTCAAGGAATAATGCCAATATTCAGTTAGTGAAAGTTCATATTCCATAATTGGGTGGCATTATGATCCTTTTTAATCTTCCTAGCTCATCACTGGCTGAGAATAGAATGAAATATTTTAAGAAATTTTCCAAGATGATAAATCTATAACATGTGAAGGTAATCTACAACGGTCCCAAACATGCCCCTCTACCTCCGCCATAACATTGGCCTTCATTACCAAGGATCTGATGCTGCTAGGAAATTTTTATTTTGCCATAGTATTGCGGGGCAGCGAGCACCCAGCCAGGGTGGTTTCCTGCTCAGAAGTCTGTGAGCCACTGAGAAAAAGAAAGCCCCAAATAATTAATAAAGAAATAAGAGAGCCAGAAATTAGATCAAAGAGGAGCTCTTGATAGGTTCTCCAGTCCTGGTAGGAGCTGGATCTGAACAACTAGAAAATGGTTCCATCTCTTTATTGAGAGAGAGTCCATCAAAGACAGAGATAAGGTTTCAGCAGGAGGAGTCCTGCTGCAAACAGGTTAATTGGCATCTTGGCAAGCCACACCCATCTCTGAGGGGCTGTGTGGCTCCATTGGGTTACCCCATCTCCAGTGAAGTGCTGAACCTGACAGCACTGAGTAGGAAGTCACATGGAGTGGGCAGTCTCAAACCAACTGGGTTGCTGCTGGGAGTTCCCAATACCAGACTGTTCTACCAATGGTTTCCGTGTTGATTTGGTTCACTCATATTTCATGGATGGCTCCCTGGCACCACAGAAGTGAAAAATTATTAAATAGGCCATATACAAAAACAAGATTATTTTGGGGTCTTTTTTCTTACTTATCTCACTAAAAACAAGGTATGATGCCATGAGTCCATCAACACAAATAGAAAATACAACAAAAGATCAAATCTTTGTCAAACAGCTGCAACTGACAGCTCTGATGATTTTACTTTGTGAGAAGAAAATGTTAACAACCCTTCTTTGGTTACCATGAGAACCAGATGACAAACAACCAACTAAGTTTCCTAGAGGGGAAAAAAGCATGCGGCCATCTGTTTTAAAACTCTTGCCAATAAATTCCAAGCGTATGCAAGTCCCAGTCTCAAAGAATCCAAGACCTGAAGATGCAAATGAAAAAAAATCATGTTATTAATTAATCTGAGAGCAATCATCTTTGGGGACAGTATGATAAGAAATGAGGCAAAAATCTTGGTTCCTGCTATTGATTACAGAAAATTTGTATTTTTGTGATGGAAGCCACCATGATGCCTCATCTAGTACACATTAGTGGGAACTCCTGCTAAGCCAGATTCCATAAATTCTGAAGGAAAGTTTGACTCAAAATTCCTAACTAATCTCCTGTTGACAAATTAGAACCTAGAGATTGCTCTTGAGCATCCTTTCCCAGAGG
Source organism: Spermophilus citellus (assembly GCF_964194105.1). Classification (NCBI taxonomy): domain Eukaryota; kingdom Metazoa; phylum Chordata; class Mammalia; order Rodentia; family Sciuridae; genus Spermophilus; species Spermophilus citellus. The sequence continues at coordinate 84,208,615 of NC_138193.1, forward strand.
CTTTTCAATTCAATAAGAACAAATTACTAGAGTACCCTCATCCGAAGATGAACAGAAGCAAGTTAAATAAGGATTCTGTTTATTAAGAAACTTGTAAATGTCAAAAACAATTGAAAATAAAATGCACACATACATAACAGCTCCAAAAAAAAAAAAAAGAAAAGAAAGACAATGTCAGAAACTTAGAATTAATAAAGGATGAAACACAGAAACAAACAAAAGCCAGACCCTTTAAGGCCACTGAACCAAGGTAATTCCTTTTACTTGAGACAGGAAGTCTGAGATGGAGCACCATATTCTATAGTCAGAAGAGACATATTTAAAAATAGGATGTAATGAATTATTTTTTGACCTGCTATGTGACCTTTGAAAATTTACCATGCCTCATTTTTTATTCTGTGTAGTAAATCCTGATAGACTCAGTGTCTCTGTGTTACAGTTTCCTCATTGCTAATATTGCTACAGAAGGTAGTCTAAACACAGCCAAGTACGAAAATTATGGTACCAGATGACTTGAGTTCAAGTATTGGCTGTGTTCTGTGTTAAGCTGTGTGCTCACAGGCAAGTTATTTACTTTCTCTGTGCCTCAGTTTCCTCATCAGTCAAAGAGAATAATAACATCTATCTCATGATGTTGTTGTAAAACAAAGTGAGTTCATAAACCCAAACCCTTAGAAGAGAACCTAATGCAGAGTAACTGCTGGGTAAATCCACATATTATCATCACTCCCTAGAAGAGACAGAGCTGGGAGGGGGCCTGTCTGCTAGTAATCCCTAGTTAATTGTGACTTGATTCTTACTGTCTACATAAGAAAATGGAGAGAAACAGAACAATGAAAACCACTGGGACACAACTGGAAGATACACAAGTAAAATAAAGTAACATAGGAGTAGACACTGTTGGGTTCAGTTCCATGGAATAAGAAGAGGCATGAGGACTTTTCTGGAAGTTGAAGGCAGAGATGAAGGAAATCTGGTATGTTCAAATACTGGTATAAACACTTGGTGATGCCTGCCAAAATACTTTAATAACTCTTGCTTCTTTCTACTGTGTTACAAACAATAACAACAACAGTTCACCTTTATTTTTTAAAAAATGGCTACTTCCAGGCATTTCACATGCATGATCTCATTCTACCTTCAAAGAAACCCCAAAAGTTGAGCAGCATGATCTGCATGTTTCAAAAGAAAAAAAGCTTGAGAATTAAAGTGGTCTCTACACATGAGGCTTGGCTAATCAGTGCAGAACCGCAGGAGGACCACTCTGACACCAGAGCTTCCACATCCACATGCTAGGTTCACCTGCTCCCAGACAGATCTTAGGACAAAGGTTCACTTCTGGAAAAATGTAAGTGCTGAAATGGGTTGAAATAGTAATGTCTATAAAGAGACCTGCTCCTGAAATTTTCTCTTCTGTTATCCTTCTTGCAGATATTTTCATGTTATATTGTTATTTTGAGTTACATTATTACTTTGTATTGTATCATTCAACCACTAGCAACAATCTCTTACACTAACTAATCTGGAAGAATCTCTGGATTTATTGTTGTTGTTACTGTATTTTCATAGAAAACATCATAGAGTCACTAAAAATTGTATAAGCAGGATGAGGCCTCTGGCATGGTCAGAATAAAAGTAATCCTTATATTTTGGGTCAATGTTTTAAAAGTCCCACATGCTGCTGGGTGCAGTGGCACATGCCTGTACCAAAGCAGCTTGGGAGGCTGAGACAGGAAGATACCAAGTTCAAAGCCAGCCTCAGTAAAAGTGAGGCACTAAGCAACCCAGTGAGACCCTATCTAAATAAAATACAAAATAGGACTGGGTGTGTCTCTCAGTGTTAGAGTGCCCCTGAATTCAATCCCTGGTACCCCCCCCCACATATGCATACACAATGTCCCACATGTCAAGATCTTATAAATCTAGCCTAACTTTCCCATATAGGAAAATTGTGATAGTCCATGAAACTCTAGCCAGAGCAATTAGACAAACCAAAGAAATTAAAGGGATACAAATAGGAAAAGAAAAACTCAAACTATCATTATTTGCTGACAATATAATTCTATACTTAGAGGATCCAAAAAATTTCTCCAGAAAACTTCTAGAATAAATGAATTCAGCAAAGTAGCAGACATAAAATCAATACCCATAAATCAAATGCATTTCTATACATCAGTGATGAATACTCTGAAAAGAGAAATTAGGAAAACTACCCCATTCACAATAGCCTCAAAAAAAATGAAATACTTGGGAATCAACAAAAGAGGTGAAAGACCTCTACAATGAAAACTACAGAACACTAAAGAAAGAAATTAAAGAAGACTTTAGAAGACGGAAAGATCTCCCATGCTCTTGGATAGGCAGAACTGATATTGTCAAATGACCATACTACCCAAAGTGCTGTACAGATGCAATGCAATTCCAATTAAAATCCCAACATCATTCTTTATACAAAAAAAAAATCATGAAATTAATTTGGAAAAATGGGAAGATTAGGTTCATAACCACAAACATTTACACTTAATAAATTATTACATCCCAGACCAAAGTGTATCAATTTTTAAAAGCTAAAATGCATAATTTTCTATAATACATATAAATATTTTTACAAGGAAACTATGTCATTGAAGAAAATTATGTTGAAGTTGAAATCCCATCATACTGCTATATTGACAATGTTTCTATCTAATGAATTTTCAGGTTCTTCAATATTTTTTATTGAAATAGGTGAAAAGATGAAAGAACATGTTTACTGTAAACATAAAGTTTATGAAGCATCATTTGGTAGAAATTTATAAGGATGTATTTGAAGCGCTCTTAGGAAAGATGCAGGATTAGTCATTTAAGAAAATCTGTATGTGGTCATCTCCATTCCATTTAAAATCACACCAGAGAACAAGTCCCTAGTCAAAATTAGGATTAATTTCCTGGCAAGATGAGAAGTGATCACTTACACGGTGCATAGGAGAAACTCTTAGCATAACATGTGTTTAATTGACAAAGTGCTTTAAGCATAATTACTTTGCATCAAGGACTGTCTATCAGAATTTGGGACTAAATCTTCTAAGACCAAAAGAGAGCGTTTCCTTTATATCTATTTATAATTAGAAACACTTAATAGTTTCTTACATAATTAATTTAATAGAATTAAAAATGAAAATGGAAAATTTTAGAACCCATAGAAGACATGATTTAGTCCCCGTCCCCCTCCCCCCCACACTGCAAGAGTATAGAAGTCCTTCTTGACTTCTTCATGAGGGCAGTTAGTTTTACTAAGTTGCTACATTTGTTTATATAAAATACGTTCAGGAAATTAACCTAAAGCCTCAACAGGTATATGTTTGACTTAGGATTGGTACCCATGTATTGGATGAAGGATAGATGGAAGAAGGGATGGATGGATGGATGGATGGAAGGAAGGAAGGAAGGAAGGAAGGAAGGAAGGAAGGAAGGAAGGAAGGAAGGAAAGAAGGGAGGAAAAATAGAAAGCTCAGGGATAGAATCTAAAAACTGAATGGGACAACTGTGGCAGATGAGGTTACTGGGGAAGATTTCAGTTCCAAGCAATTAAGGCAGTGGTTTCAACCTTTTTGTACATGAGCAGCCCCTGTGGAGTGTTTAATATAAGCATTCTGCTTAAGACCCCCCCACACTGAGCAATTGAATCAAGATGGTGGTACATGGGGATAGGGGGCAGAACTCAAGGATGGGTACCTTTCAATAGTTTCCCATGTGGACTTGCCAGATCGCAAAGCAAAACACAGAATGCCCACTCAAAGTACTTTTTGATGTGTCCCAAATACTGCATGGACACACTTACACTAAAAAATTATTTGTTATTTGTTTAAATAATAACTAGGACAAATGAGTAGAACATGACATTTGTAAAATATATGACAACAACATGGGCTGGGGCTATAGCTCAGTGGCAGAGCACTTGCCTAGCATGTGTGAGGCACTAGGTTCAATTCTCAGCACCACATAAAAATAAATAAAGGCATCCTTTCCATCTACAGCTACAAAAATAAAAATATATATATATATATATATATATATATGTATATATATATATATATGTACATATATATATATATATATATATACACACACATACATATATATATATATATATATATACACACATACATATATATATATATATATATATACACACATACATATATATATATATATATATATATATATATATATATATATATATGAGACAACAACAAACCAGGATGTTCAGGACACCCAGCATTTGGCAACTAACAATGGGGACACTGGTTCAGAAGCAGTAATAGATCCCTGAAAGACCAATGGGGTCAAAGTAAATGCCAAGTTTCAGAGAAAATGTGTCCTCAGATAAGAAGCCTAGATAGAAATTCAAGCTTAAGAGAGACTAACCTGTTTCCTATGACATATTATGGGCTTTAATGGTTGGACACAGTGCAAACTGAATTTGAAGGTGAGAACAGAAGGCAAGGTACTTCTCTCTGGAACCAAACTCCAGATCCAGGAGCCCTTGTGTCTTCTTTATTAAGGAATAAATTTATCCCAGAGCCTGGGGTATATAATTTCAAGAGAGTTCAGAAGTGACCTTAACTGTGATTACGAGTTTTTTATGGTAGAGGACTGGACCTTTCATTGCAGAAGAATCAGCCAGCAAGTCAGCACTATTATCAATGACTCTTAAAAGTATCTCTGTTGACCAGTATTTATGTCAAAACAACAGCCCAGATGAGAATGATGTCAAGATGTTAAGCCTTGGGCAAGATAAATGTCAGTCATTACCTATAAGAGTTTCATTCTGTGAACTGAAAAATAACAAAATGAAAATATATTTTGACATTACTAGAATAATTGAAGAAAAGAAAAATTTAAGAAGCCTTTCTCCCCCTGTGAAAATTCAAACATACCAGTGCAAAAATCATTACAAATATATTGGTAATATGTATCTCATTTGAAATGCTAATAAAAATATATAGGAATAATTTTAACAAAAATATATAAAATCTTTCTAAAATGCCTATAAATTCTCTACATAAGGAGGAATAAAAAATGTTAACGAAAATGAGAAAGAGAGTTAAGAATTTTCAAAAAAATTCAAGAAGCACTTAATCACTTTACGATTCAGAAAAATGCATATTAGAACCACACAGTAGTAACATAACCAGAAAATGGCTAAAATTTAAAAGTAGACAAGATCAAGGATTGGCGAGAACGTGAGTAACTATAACCCACGTTTTGTTGGTGATTAGTTGTCATTCTTAGGCACCTACTAAATGTATGCACAACCTACAGCCTGGCAATATCATTACTAGATGTGCACCAGAAACATGTGCAAGATGCACCAAACTCACCTACAAGGTCATGAACCCCAAATGGAAAAAAATTCAAAATGGTTCAATAATGATGGTATATTTGCACAATAGATACAATCTAGAAACTGAAATGAGTAATTACAGCTATTCACAATCACTTGATGAATCTTACAACCATGAGCTTAAACATAAAAAAAGAGAGGCATGGCCACTGAGAGGAGATAAGACAGAAACACTGTATCTCCTTGGAAATTCTATGGGTACGTTCACTTTGTGAGCAATTTTTATCATTTTACTCTTCTCTATGTTTGCTGTATTTGAATAAAATGTTTTTTGAATTTCAAGAATTACTAGAGGGACTAATAGAAGATTTGCATAAATTTAAATGTCCTATTCTTGTATAGAAAAACCTCAATAAGTACATCAGATCTTCTTAACTGCCTTATTCTATTCCTGCTGCTATAACAAAATAACTAGACCCTGTAACTTATAAATTATAAAAATTTGCTCTCCACAGCTTTTGGAGTCTAGGAAGTCCTAAGATCTCCAAGATGAAGGTGCCAGCAGATCTGGTGTGTGGTGAGGGCTTGCACTCTCCTGGCACTTTGCTGTGTTTGTACAAGGGAAGGAGGCATAAGGGATGATCTCCCTAAGCCCTTTTATGATAGTACTAGTCCTGCTCATGAGGGTGAAGCCCACGTGTCCTAATTATCTGTGAAAGGTTCCTCTTAATACCATCACTTTGAGGTTTAAGTTCCAACATAGGAATTTGGGGCAGAGACACATAGCACTAACTACTCTGTGACTGTAATATAGTTCCAATCAAAATACCAACAGTGTTTTAAAATAAAAGGAAGGTGAGTGAATAATACCTAAATTCAAAATAAATATGTACATATATAAATATATATTATATATGTGTGTGTATACACACACACACACACACACATATATATATATATATATATATATATATATATATATAAAATAGGTAAGTAGTTAAGAATGTTTTAAAAGTTAAGAACAATGATGAGTGTCAGTTCTTTTCCAACATAGGGAACATTTAACAACTTAATAGTAAAACACAAAAGCAAATTTCTAAGCAAAATTCTAAGTATATAGGATATACTATAAAATCACAGTAATAAAAACAGTTTATGATTTGAGAAGCAATAAAGATGCTGATACGATCAATTGGATAAAAGTGAGAGCTTCAACTACATATGGAACTTGGTGGCATTCTAACTCACTAAAGAAAAAAATAATTATGTAATGGAGCCCATTGGAACAACTATATATTCATCTAGGAAACTGTTGGATCTTTGTCTCATTCCCTACAACAAGATATATTTCAGATGGATCAAGGATTTAAATGGCAATAAAATTAAGGCACTAAAAATAAATGATAAATAATCATTAGGAAATATTTTCTAAGAGAAACATCCAAAGTCCTGAAAATATAAATTGGTATGTTGAATTGTACAAGCACAAAATTAAATCAACATAGAGAAATAGTATAAACCATGATAAAAATTAAAAACTGAGAAGATATTTGCAGAAGATGGCAAAGGACTCTTTCTTACATAAAAAGAGCTCTTACAAACCAATAAAAAAGAGCATCAATCCAAGAGAAAACAGAAGACAAAATAAATAATGTAAGTAGGGCTTAAATATTAAAAATATGAATTTATACTGACTTTAAAAAACAATCTTAACTATTTTTAATGATGCAGTTCAGTAAAATGATAAACACATTTGCATTGTTGTGAAACAGATCTCCAGATATACTGACTTCTAACTATAAATTTTCACCCAGTGAATTTTTCTTGATCAAAAATTGGGTTGTACATCATACTGATGAGGGAAACAGGTTCTGTCATTCATATCTGGTGGGAATACACCATGGTCTACTATCTTTGAATGCCAATTTGGTAACATCTTCCAAATTTTAAATGAATAGACTTTTTGATACAGCATTTACACTTCTAGATATTTTTCTCTGCAGGGATATGTTTGTGTATGTGCACAGACTTCTAAAACATATTTAGTTCAGCATTGTTATGGAACCTAAATGTCATAAATAAACCATGTCATGTCTATTCAACAAAATACTAAGCAACTCCTAAAAAGAATGTCAACTTTTGCATAAAGATCTGGAGTAACTTCCAAGATAGAAGGTGCTGAAATCAATATGCCACCATTTGTGTGAAAGAAAAATATATTGACAGGAAGGATCAACAATGATGTGCTTGTATATACACAGTTTCTCTGAAAGCATACACAGGAAAGTGTTTGGGGAATTTACCTCTTGGGACTGGACTGAAAGACAAAGGGTCAGTGGTACAGAAAGACATTTTTCACTGCAATCTTTTTAATGGTTTGAAATCTGCCACATCCATATTTTACTAAGCCAGCAGCAATAGCAAAGACCGACCAAATCGAAGTAATTCCTTTGACTGTGAATCTGGATGATTCTAACCATGTGGGCATTTTTCTGGAAGGCAAAGTAGGAATTCAACTCTAGTAGGAATTTCAATTCCACAGAGCAAAGCAGGTAGGGGCAATGCTGCTGTCCTTGCTTTGGATTCCATGCTGTATAATGATCCTAGTAGTTTGGGCAGGAATACCCCTGAGGAAGTCACGTGTTCTTTGGGTTTTCCTGAGGTAGACTGAAACCCTTAGCCACTTCACATCTCTGCTTTGTGTTCACCTATAAAATAGGAATTATGATAATGTCTGTCTACTTCACTGGTTTGCATAGTTGAATGTCATCATGTTCATGAAAATGCTTCATTAACAAATATTATCATTTATATTATTCATTCAGGTTCCAAGACACACTTTTCACCCCTAGTTAATTTTTTGGGGGGTGGTACTACAGATTGAATTCAGGGGTATTCAATCACTGATGCACATCCCCAGCCCTCTTTTGTATTTTATTTAGAGACCAGGTCTCACTGAATTGCTTAGCACCTTGCTGTTGCTGAGGTTTGCTTTGAACCTGAAATCTTCCTGTCTCAGCCTCCCATGCCACTAGGATTACAGGAGTGCACCACCACACCCAGCCACCCCTAGTTTAGACATATATATCAGTTACATGTCTTCTGACAAAGTTGCCACAGAAGTTCTCTCTCTGCTGATGTAAATAAGCAAAGCTAAGTGCAGCTCATGGTTCTCTCATCCTATGATAATTATGGCATGCGTTTCAGCAGTTTTAGCTTTCACAGCGAGCCGGAAGGGAAGCTATATCTCAACCTCTCCCAGAAGCACTTTTATACCCTCTCAGAAGATAGCCGCTTCTGTATCACATCCCTTGTATTCACTACTCATCTTTCCCAGAGATAGTTATCAACAGCTCTCAGATTGCTATTCATGAAATATCACATTTCCAAATGGAAACAAAGTGCCCTAGAGGAAGAACCTATTAAATTTTAATATCGAAGAACATTGAGGTGCAACCATCAGCTTCTCTTCCTGTACCCACTTCATGCAGAATTATCCTTCCAAAATACACCATCTTCCTTTTCCTTTAATTCACATGTAGAACTATCCTTCTAGATGCCAGTCTCTCTCCTAGGCTTCTGCTGGCTCAGTACAATCCATTTTCTTTGTGCCAAGGCACTGGTTGGCTATCCACATGTCATCCTCTACCATGATTAAGTGTCCTCCAGTCATATCCCTGCTTCTCCTCCACCATGCACTCATCTAAAATGTTGGTTTCAATCAGCTATTGGTCTTGCCTCTCCTGTCATTGCAAACATTTTGGGCTTTGAGGGGATTTTCCCAAAATTATACCCCAGGAAACCGGGAGTCAAATATATCTACGTCTTTACAAAATCTAAAATATGGGCATAATCTATATATCTTTGGAACAAAGTACCTTTTATTTATTTACTTGTTTCTACTGATATATTACAATTATACATAATAGTAGAAATCATGTTATATTTATACATAAACATAATTTGACCAACCTCATTTCCTTGTACTTTCTCTTTCCCTCACCATACTCTTTTAGAGGAGACATATTAGTTAGCATGAAATGCCCTTTGTCAATATTAGTTTGGATGTTTCTAGAAGTGGCATGATAGGTTAGGTAGGAGACAATTAAACAATAATTCTATGAAGATGTAGCAATTTTTCCTAGAGTACAAGCTTATTATCATGCGTACCAAATGTCACTAACAACAAGGCTTTTAAAGATGTGAAGAATCAACATAATGGTAAGTTATGTTACTCTCACAAACACCAAAGAAATGAGAGTCAAGTATACTGATGCTTTTTGAATGTGGATTTGTGACTAGGGATAATAAATGCCAGTAAAATCAGGCATATATTCAAAAGGGACCATGTCTTAAAAAGCTTAGGTGGAAATGAAAATGATATATTCTTGAAAACTGTTAGATGAGTCAACAGTACCTGCATTGATAAGGATGCTAATGCTGAATGTTTTGTGTGTTTCAATATTATTTATGACACTTGAGGATAGAAATACTGTATTACAAATTCTTGCTAAAATATGCCATTTTAATATATCTATGTAACTAAAAATATATTTTTGACATTCATTTGCATACCAGTAAGTTGACATGTTATCACTGAAAAAAAACCTTCTGCTCACCTCTTGTACTTCCCAATGGGAAAATGGGAAATACCTTATCTGGCATCTCCTCATATAAAGCTTGTTTATCAGTCACCCAAGTCCCTCTCCATTCCCTGTATTCATACAATTAAGAGAAATGAAACTTAAAACAATGATGTTTCACCTCTTTTGTTAGGTTGATTCCCAAGTATTTTATTTTTTTTGAGGATATTGTGAATGGAGTGTTTTTCCTCATTTCCGTTTCAGAAGTTTTGTCGCTGATATACAGAAATGCCTTTGATTTATGTGTGTTGATTTTATATCCTGCCACTTTGCTGAATTCATTTATTAGTTCTAGTAGTTTTTTTGTAGACCCTTTTAGGTCTTATAGGTATAGAATCATGTCATCCGCAAATAGTGATAATTTAAGTTCTTCTTTTCCTATTTTTATGCCTTTAATTTCTTTCGTCTAATTGCTCTGGCCAGTGTTTAGAGAACTATATTGAATAGAAGTGGTGATAGGGGGCATCCCTGTCTTGTTCCAGATTTTAGAGGGAATGCCTTCAATTTTTCTCCATTCAGAATGATGCTAGCCTGAGGCTTAGCATAGATAGCTTTTACAATGTCGAGGTAAGTTTTTCTAATGTTTTGAACATAAAGGGATGCTGTACTTTGTCGAATGCTTTCTCTGCGTCTATCGAGATGATCATATGGTTCTTATCTTTAAGTCTATTGATGTGGTGAATAACATTTATTGATTTTCGTATATTGAACCATCCTTGCATCCCAGGGATGAATCCTACTTGATCATGGTGCACAATTTTTTTGATGTGCCTTTGTGTCCGATTTGCCAGAATTTTATTGAGGATTTTTGCATCTAGGTTCATCAGAGATATTGGTCTGTAGTTTTCTTTCTTTGAGGTGTCTTTGTCTGGTTTCGGAATCAAGGTGATGTTGGCTTCATAGAATGAATTTGGCAGAGCTCCCTCTTTTTCTATTTCCTGAAATAACTTGAAAAGTATTGGTATTAATTCTTCTTTAAAGGTTTTGTAAAACTCCACTGTGTACCCATCTGGTCCTGGGCTTTTCTTGGTTGGTAGTCTTTTGATTGCTTCTTCTATTTTATCAATTGATATTGGTCTGTTTAAATTGTGTGTATCCTCCTGACTCAGTCTGGGCAAATCATATGACCTAAGAAATTTATCAATGTCTTCACTATCTTCTATTTTATTGGAGTATAGGTTTTCAAAATAATTTCTAATTGTCTTCTGTATTTCTGTAGCATCTGTTGTGATATTGCCTTTTTCATCCCGTATGTTAGTAATTTGAGGTCTCTCTCTTCTTCTCTTCGTTAGCATGGCTAAGGGTCTGTCGATCTTATTTATTTGTTCGAAGAACCAACTTTTAGTTTTGTTAATTTTTTCAATAGTTTCTTTTGTTTCAATTTCATTGATTTCCGCTCTGATTTTAATTATTTCTTGCCTTCTGCTACATTTGTTGTTGTTTTGCTCTTCCTTTTCTAGGGCTTTGAGATGAAGTGTGAGCTCATTTATTTGTTGGTTTTTCCTTTTTTTGAGGAATGATCTCCAGGCGATGAATTTCCCTCTTAAAACTGCTTTCATTGTGTCCCATAGATTCCGATATGTTGTGTCTGTATTTTCATTTATCTCTAAAGACTTATACAATGAAAACTACAGAACCCTAAAGAGAGAAATAGAAGATCTTAGAAGATGGAAAAATATACCCTGTTCATGGATAGGCAGAACTAACATTATCAAAATGGCGATATTACCAAAAGTTCTCTATAGGTTTAATGCAATGCCAATCAAAATCCCAATGGCATTTCTTGTAGAAATAGATGAAGCAATCATGAAATTCATATGGAAAAATAAAAGACCCAGAATAGCAAAAACAATTCTAAGCATGAAGTGTGAATCAGGCGGTATAGCGATACCAGATTTCAAACTATATTACAGAGCAATAGTAACAAAAACAGCATGGTACTGGTACCAAAACAGGCGGGTGGACCAATGGTACAGAATAGAGGACACAGAGATTAATCCACAAAGCTACAACTATCTTATATTTGATAAAGGAGCTAAAAGCATGCAATGGAGGAAGGATAGCATCTTCAACCAATGGTGTTGGGAAAACTGGAAATCCATATGCAACAAAATGAAACTGAATCCCCTCCTCTCGCCATGCACAAAAGTTAACTCAAAGTGGATCAAGGAGCTAGATATCAAATCAGAGACTCTGCGTCTGATAGAAGAAAAAGTTGGCTCTGATCTACATATTGTGGGTCGGGCTCCAAATTCCTTAATAAGACACCCATAGCACAAGAGTTAATAACAAGAATCAACAAATGGGACTTTCTTAAACTGAAAAGTTTTTTCTCAGCAAGAGAAACAATAAGAGAGGTAAATAGGGAGCCTACATCCTGGGAACAAATCTTTACTCCTCACACTTCAGATAGAGCCCTAATATCCAGAGTATACAAAGAACTCAAAAAATTAGACAATAAGAAAACAAATAACCCAATCAACAAATGGGCCAAGGACCTGAACAGACACTTCTCAGAGGAGGATATACAATCAATCAACAAGTACATGAAAAAATGCTCACCATCTCTAGCAGTCAGAGAAATGCAAATCAAAACCACCCTAAGATACCATCTCACCCCAGTAAGATTGGCAGCCATTATGAAGTCAAACGAGTGCTGGCGAGGATGTGGGGAAAAGGGTACTCTTGTACATAGCTGATGGGACTGCAAATGGGTGCGGCCAATTTGGAAAGCAGTATGGAGATTCCTGGGAAAGCTGGGAATGGAACCACAATTTGACCCAGCTATCGCCCTATTCCCTGAAGACCTTAAAAGAGCACACTACAGGGATACTGCCACATCGATGTTCATAGCCGCACAATTCACAATTGCTAGACTGTGGAACCAACCCAGATGCCCTTCAATAGATGAATGGATTTAAAAAATGTGGCATTTATACACCATGGAGTATTACATTACGCAGCACTAAAAAATGACAAAATCATGGAATTTGCAGGGAAATGGATGGCACTAGAGCAGATTATGCTTAGTGAAGCTAGCCAATCCCTAAAAAACAAATACCAAATGTCTTCTTTGATATAATGAGAGCAACTAAGAACAGAGCAGGGAGGAAGAGCAGGAAGATTAACATTAAACAGAGACATGAGGTGGGAGGGAAAAGGAGAAAAAAGGGAAATTGCATGGAAATGGAGGGAGACCCTCATTGTCATACAAAATTACATATAAGAGGTTGTGAGGGGAATGGGATAATAAACAAGGAGGGAAATGAATTACAGTATATGGGGTAGAGAGAGAAGATTGGAGGGGAGGGGAGGGGGGATAGTAGAGGATAGGAAAGGTAGCAGAATACAACAGTCACTAATATGGCAGTATGTAAAAATGTGGATGTGTAACCGATGCGATTCTGCAATCTGTATTTGGGGTAAAAATAGGAGTTCATAACCCACTTGATTCTAATGTATGAAATATGATATGTCAAGAGCTTTGTAATGTTGTGAACAACCAATACAAAAAAAAGAAAAGTTAAAAAAAAAAAACAATGATGTTACAGACCAGACTCACAGGAAATGGAGGTGTTGGCAGTCAAACTAAAACCAAGTCTCTACTTAGGTCCATGTTCAAAAGGAAGAAAGTCATTTCAATTTTAGAGAGAAATTCCAGCAATGTCCCAAGACAGGAGTAAGTACTGCAGAAGTAGAAAGAAGTGAAGACAGTAAATTGAGAGGCTCTGTAAAATACTGGGAAGAGACAAAAAAAAAAAAAAAAAGAAAAAGAAAAGAAAAACAGGAGACTATTTTATTTCCAAAAACAACTATATTCTATTTCTTTGCTACAAAAAAAGTACGTATTATGGTGAAAATGTGCCTTGGTTTTCTTTATTTTATGGACCAATTCTTTCATGACTTCATAAAGTATTGTCAGGATGCCTACCATGCAATTGTACCCTTAGCAGTGAGAGAGACATATGTCAGTATCCTCATCTCCTGAATAGTCATGAATCCATGTGGGTCATGTGATCCATGAGGGGCTAATTAGATCTTTCTGGAGAAAGTCTTTCTCCTGGGGTTAAGGGAGGAATAGCAAAGTCTAGAATTGCCATCAATCATATTCCTGATCACTTGGAGAAAGCTCATCTTTAGTGGGAGAGAATGAGGCCAAAGCTCAGAGAAACGCTATCAAGAAATCTATTGCAGGAGAACATCCTTCTTTGAGTCCCCTGTTCCAAATCTTCCTGAAAGAGTTCCTGGACATTCAGTCATAAGGGCTGCTAAATCCCCCCTTTTATTCAAACCAACCAACCAACCAACCAATTTACCAGTATATTGAAGATAACATCGGCAATCAAAACAAAGAAAACAGAAATTGATAGTCATTGGGGGGAGGGAGTCACATAAACACATACGTACAAACTTGCATGTAGAAACACACTGTTTAAAGGCTTTTTTTAACAATATATTTAAAATATAATGTCATAGGAGATTTTCTCGCTAATGTCAACTCTAATATTAACCACTTGTATGAAAGTAAGCCATCTCTTTAAATCACTGGTTATTAGTGTTTATATCTGAGTGGTTTGGGATTAGATCATTAACACCCAATAAAGTTGGATAGATAAAGTGAGACCAGTGGATGAAAGATTTTTAAATGCCCATGTGAAGACACTTGGGTGGTAGTGAACTGCGGTGCCTAAGCCAAAGAATCTTCACAACTCCATTTTTATTTCTACATTCTTTGATTTTTGTTTTCCTCTATGGCACTAGTTGAAATTTTAAGACAGTTCCTCAAATACAATTTATTTTCTTCCTAGTTTCCTGTCCTTTCCTGGAAATAAGATTGCATTTTTCTTATTATATAAAATCAGCCCTACTATAGTTAAGCTATACTTGTAGTTTTGACCTCTAAAGAGTGATTTTGAGAGCTCATTCCTCCTGCTTTCCTACATCCATGTCTTATTGAAGACCCTCTCCTTAATCCTGGTATAATTGATAGTATCTCACCAGCCAGGGCAGCCTCCCTCACCTCTCATCTAATAATAGCCTATATCTGGATTTCCTTCCAAACATTTCTAAATTTGATTCCCCTTTGAGCCATGGAGCAATCCCAGAGTGGAGAAAGAGCAGGATACAGACCCTCATCCCTGCTGGGAGTTCTAGAAACTTGAGAAGGGATTCTCTCAAGAAGGGGCTTTTCAGAATAAAAGACCTTCCCATGGGGAAGAAAAGGGAAACCATTTATCTGGTATGTGGCATTTGCTCCTTCTTATAGTAAATTCCTTTAGGGACATGATTGCTCCCAGCTCTTCCTGGAATTGGTGTAACATTGTAATATACAATACACAACCCAGAAGAGCAGCCGCAGGAGCCTGAGTCCACAAAGAGACAAGGCCTCACATCCCTTTGTGTGGCATGGTTTCACTTTGTCACAGGGCCACATTTTCCAACAAAAGTGGTTTCATCTGAGTTAACCTTTAAATCCCACACTCTTCAACAATATCTGGCCATTACTCTTTGTTCAGTGGCTTTGAAACATGGTATCTTAGCACTTGAATCCTGTTTACCCATGAAATCCACAAGTATAGGGGATTATGATGGCAGTTGGGGTGGGGGTGGGGGGATTCCCTGGGTTTTATTCTGGTCTCCAGGGCATCACCATCTCCAAGATATGAGGTGCTCCTGAACATTGTCATTCCCACTTAGGGAGAGTGAGGGGGAAAAACAGTATTTGAGACCCTCTAAGTCTCAATAGGCAATGCTTATCCTTTGTCTTCATTATCTTATTTAATCATCATAACTGCCCATCTCTGGATATTATTATAACCTGTTTTACAAATAAACTATATCTCTGACAGGTAACTTTCTTTTTGAATGTTACCTTGTCACATGAAAGGGTTGGAATTGAAGCCTTTCCCAGATTACACCAGATTCAACCAGAGCCTTTAATTCAGAGACATTTCTAGAGGAGAAAAGAGAACAGAGACTAGGATTATTATTTTCTTCTGAGTGGGTCTGTCACAGTTGATGCTCCCCAGTCAGTTCTTAACTAATTGTGGACACTATTTTTCTACATGTCTTTTATGAAGGACAGGACAAATTTGAGGTGGGGTGGAATTTGGTGCCATATTTGAACTTCTGGGTGGTCATCAATTTTTCTGACCTGAGAACTTTTACCTCTAAGTTTCTTAATGCTACTTGTCTGTGATAAACAGCTCTTGTGGAGGAAAAAATATTGCAATTTTATTAAAATGTGATATGAATAGCAAGGAGAGAAAGGAAGGTGGATAGCAGCCATGTCTTTTTCTGGAGATTGTCAATTACTTCAGTCCAAAGATAGGCTTGGCTGTTAGCTCTGTAGGGTGAGTGGCCACTTCAGGATGCCAGGTGGAGGTATGTCTAGTAAAGAGTCATTCTTCAGTAGAAAAGTAAGCAAAGGTTTTTTGCTAATTCCTGCTACCATCTCCACTGCGGCCGCCTACCATACACAATGTATGTGTGCATGTGCACACACACAGAATAAAAATAAAAGTGTGATTTTTACCTTTGAAATTCACAGGATACCATGACTAACCTACCCCATGTTCCAGTCAATATAGCACCATAACAAGGAAAGAGTCCTAGTTTTTAGCCTTTAAGAGATAATGGGTAGGTTATCAGAAGATAGTAGAATGTTCCCTGCTTTTCAGTTCCTAGGATGATACAGGGACTCTTAATTCCCTACTACTTTCCTATCCCCTCTTATAGCCCAGAAAATCTATAATGGGAATAGCCAACTGTGTTTGCTATCTTTGTTACTGTAAAAAACATCTGAGATAAATCAACTTAGAGAAAAAAGCTTTATTTTGACTCATGTTTTTGAAGGTTTCAGTCCATGGTCAACTGACCCAATTGCTTCTGGGCCTGTGGCAAAGCAACACATCCAGGAAAAAGTGGGTGGCAGACCAAAAATAACTTTTTAATAATGGGATGACAAAGAGAAGAAAAGGGAAGGAAAGAGGTCCTAATACTCCCTGGACACCCTGGACCAGTAGACTTCCCATTAGGCTCTCTCAATAGTACCACAGCCTGGGGATCAAGCATTTAGTGCATGTGCCTTTGGGGGGCACTTATCCAAACCATAGCACCAACCCTACCTGGTTCTACTACTTGAAGTGAAACTCCTGCCTCATGGCCAGAACTTTGCACTGGGGTAATACAGATGCCCACCCTATGATGCCTTCTTGTCTTTCAAATTTCTCTCCCTGTCCTTGTCTTTGCCCTTGGAGATCTGGGCTTTTGAAGAGCAGGGTTACAGACAAACACAAGTATCAACAGCTAGAGCTGACCAATGAGCACATGGTCGGGGAAGCCTCTAGATCCAATAGCCCTTAGAAGATGATTGCACAAAGAGACTGGTTGGACTTTCAGGGCTTTGTGTCAACTCTCAAGTAAAACAGCAGTCTAAACTTTTGTTCTGGCTGGTAAAAGTCTGGAGCCAAGAGCCTTTTAACAGCTGGGCCCTTCCTTGGCTGTGGGCTGATGATTGTAATAATCCTATTGTACAAAACAAGGTACGAGCCAGATCTCAACAACTGAGATAATTGCAACAGCTGTGGCCAAGGCTGGCTTTAAATAGTTATCACCAAATTAGTATAAAACATCCTGTGAGTCATTCTACAAGTACTTTACATTTTACATTTTGTATTATTGCACTTAATCCTCATAATAACTCCATGAAGCAGGTATTGTCATTGCACACGCACACACGTGTGTGTGTGTGTGTGTGTGTGTGTGTGTGTGTGTTTCTGGGTTGGTTGATTTGTTTTTTGGTTCTTTTTAGTTACATAATATTAGGATTCATTTTGACATAATTGTAAAAACATGGGACATAATTCATTGTAATTCAGTCCCCAGTACTTCCCCTTTTCCTCCCCTTCTCTCCCTGTTCCCCTTTCCTCTACTCTACTGATCTTTCTGCTATCTACTTGTAGTTTTTCTAATCAGTGTCTTGTGGATGTCCATGATGGTGTATATGCACACAGAAAAGTTAGGTCAGATTTGTTCCACTATCATTCCCTATCCCAGCCCTCCTCTCTTCCCTTCATTCCCCTTTGTCTACTCCACTGATCTTTCTTCTATTCCTTTTTTATAGTACCTCCCCTCCTTATTTTTGGATTAGCTTACACATATCAGAGAAAACATTCTGCCGCAGTCTGGCTGGGCACAAATCACCAAGCTGCCACAAAGCACTCTTATGTTCAAACAGGAAACTTTATTGCCCGAAATCCACCAGCACTCCACGTACACTCCCTGGGAACTCTCCCGAACGCCACCCACGCGGCCCTCTCAGGCACACCACACCAACCAGAACTCCCTCCACCAGAACTTCACCAACTAACTCGAACTCCCCAGGAATCCCTGCAAGAACTCCAAATTAGTGGGCGCCCCACGCAGACAGCAGGGGTCTATTTACAATTTAATACACAACCTGTTTCGATCCAGCATCATCTTAATGGCTCACCTCTCAACCATTACTTCTGGCAAAATGCCAGGGGCCATTCTGACTCAGCTGTGGCTCTCAACATCTCCCCCATTCTGTTTAATTAAACAACAAGCATGCGGCTAGGGGACCGTGCCTGTCTTAGGTTGTCCAATACTACATATGGTCCTTACCCGTCATCGGATGAGCTGACCTCAAGGCGTCAGCCTCCCGTCTTAGGTTGGTACCAGTGCAATTGGATCTCATCTGTCATTGACTACTGGTCCAGCATACAGCCATACTTGTGGATAGGTCTTTGCACCAGTGGGGGGGTGAGGTTCTTTGCCTCACCTCTGTTGGCCCCCCAATTTGGCCTTTGCACCAGTGGGAGAGGGTGAGGTTCTTTGCCTCACCTCTGTTGGCACCCAAATTTGGCCTTGGTGCCAGTGGGGGGGGGGTGAGGTTCTTTGCCTCACCTCTGTTGGCCCCCAAATTTGGCCAGAGGTGAGGCAAAGTAGTAATGGTTGTGAATGAATGGCAGAAGTAACGGTTGAGAGGTGAGCCATTATTTCTGGCAAAATGCCAGGGGCCATTCCGACTCGGCTGTGGCTCTCAACATTCAACCTCTTTGACTTTTGGGTACTGGGCTTATTTTACTTAGTATTCATAGTCTCCAGAGCCATCCATTTACTGGCATTAAAGGTCATTCTTCTTTATGGCTGAGGATACTATATTGTGAATATGTGCCACATTTTCTGCATCCATTTATCTGTTGAAGGGCACCCAGATTGGCTCCATAGGTTGGCTAGTGTAAATTGAGCTGCTATAAACATTGATGAGGCTGCGTCACTGTAGTATGCTGACTTTAAGTCCTTTGGGCATAAACCAAGGAGTGGGAGAGGTGGGTCAAATGGTGATTCCTTTCCTAGTTTTTCAAGGAATCTCCACACTGCTTTTCAGAGGGGTTGCACTAATTAGCAGTCCTACCAACAACATATTAATGTACCTTTTCCCAACATCCTAACCAACATTTATTGTTAATTGTATTCTTGATAATTGCCATTCTAATTGGAGTTAGATGAAATCTCAAAATAATTTTAATGTGCATTTCTCTAATTGCCAGAGGTGTTGAACATTTTTTCATATATTTTTGACAATTTGTATTCTTTTGAAAAGTGTCTGTTTAGTTTTTGTTGTTTATTAATTTAGGGTGGAGTTATATTAAGTTTTTTGAGTTCTTTTTTATTTTGCATATTAATCCCCTGCGAGGCAGGTGGTAAAGACCTTCTCCAATTCTGTAGGCACTTTCTTTATGCTTGTTTTCCTTTGTCATACAGAAGCTTTAAAATTTCATTCCATCCCACATATTGATTTTTTAATTTTTCTTCTTATATGCTTTAGGAATCTTGTTAAGGAAGTCAGTTCCTGTGCTGACATACTGGAATGCTGGGTCTACAGTTTCTTCTAGCAGTTTCAGTATTTATGGTCTAAGTCCTAGGTCTTTGATACATTCGATTGAGTTTTGTGCAGAGTGAGAAATAGGAGTTAAGTTTCATTCTTCTACAGGTGGATTTCCAGTTTTCCCAGAACCTTTTGTTAAAAAGGCTAACATTTGTGCTCCATAAACTTTTGGCATCTTTGTCTAATATAACAGTATTTATGTGGATTTGTCTTCATTCCTGTTTTGATGCCAGTATTATTCAGTTGTGGGTTTTTTTGCTTTTTTTTTATTATAGCTCTGTAGTATAATTTGAGGTCCAGTATTATGATGCCTTCTGTTTCACTTTTCTCACTAAGGATTTCTTTGCCTATTACAAATCTCTTATTTTTCAAAACGATTGCAGTACTACCTTTTCTAGTTCTGGGAAGAATGCCATTAGTAATTTGATGGGGATTGCCTTGAATCTGTATAGTGCTTTTGGTAGTATGGCCATTTTGACATTATTATTTCTGCCTGTCCAAGAATATAGGAGGTCTTCCCAGTTTCTAAGTCCTTCTTCAATTTATTTCTTTAGTATTTGGTAGCTTTCATTGTAGATGTCTTTTGCCTCTTTTTGTTAGATTGATTCCCAAGTTTGTTTGTTTGTTTGTTTTTTGAGGCTATCATGAAGATAGTTTCCATAATTTCTTTTTCAGCAGATTCATCATTGGAGTATAGGAATGTAATTCACTTATGATTGTTGATCTTGTATCCTGCTACTTTGTTGAATCCATTTATAAGCTCTAGAAATTACCTGGTAGAGTTTTTTTTTTTTTTTGAGTCTTCTAAATATAGGATCATGTTGTCAGCAAACAGATAATTTGAGCTCTTCTCTTTCTATTTGTATCCCCTTATTTTCCTTCTCTTGCCTGATTGCTCTGGCTAGAGTTTCAAGGACTATGTTGAATAGCAGTGGTGATCCTTGTCTTGTTCCCGTTTTTGGAGGAAATGCTTTCGGTTTTTCTCCATTCAGTATAAAGTTGGCCTTTAGTTTGTCATGTATTGTCTTTACAATGTTACGTTCTTTGTATCTCCAATTTTTCCAAAGTTTTAAATATGAATGAGTACTGTATTTTGTCAAATGTTTTTTCTGCATCTATTAAGATGATCATGTGATTTTTGTTCTTAAGTCTATTTATGTGGTGAATTATATTTATTGATTTCTGTATGTTGAACTGACCCTGAAAACCTGGGATGAAACCCACTTGATCATGGCACACTCTTTTTAATGTGTGAGTATGCAGTTTGCCAATATTTTAAGAATTTTTGCATGTATGTTTATCAAGGATATCAGCCTTAAGTTTTCTTTCCTTGGCCTGTCTTTGTCTGGTTTTAGTATCAGGTTGATACTGACTTGGTAGAATCAGTTTGGCAGTGTTCCCTCCTTTTATATTTAATGGAATAACTTTAGGACAGTTGTTATTAGTTCTTATTTAGAGGTCAGTAGAACTCAGCTGAGAATCCATCCAGTCCTGGGCTTTTCTTTTTTGTAAGTCTTTTGAAAGCTGTTTCAATTTCGTTACCTGAAACAAAAATTGACATTTGTTTTCTATATCCTCCTGGTTCAATTGGGTAGGTTATGTCTCTAGAAATTTGTCAGTATCTTCAAGATTTTCTGGCTTATTGGAGTATAAATTTCCAAAATAGTTTCTGGTGATGGTCTAGATTTCAGTAGTGTCTGTAGTGATATTTCCTTTTTAATCTTGTATTTTTAACAATTTGAGTTTTTCCCCTCTTTCTTTTGGTTATTTTGGCTAAGGGTCATAAATTTTGTTTGTCCTTTCAAAAACCAACTTTGTTTTGTTGCTCTTTTGTATTGTTTTTAATATCAATTTCATTGATTTCAGCTCTGATTTAAATTATTTCCTATCTTCTACTGATTTTGGTGTTGGTTTATTCTTTTTATAGGGCCTTGAGATGCAATGTTAGATTCTTTACTTGGTGTCTTTCTGTTCTTTTAATGTATGAGCTCAATGCTCTATTCTTTCCCCTTAGAACTGCCTTCATGCTATCCCAGGATTGATATATCACTATTTTCATTTACTTCTAAGAATTCTTAAATTTCTCCCCTTATTTCTTCTGCTATCCAATAATCATTCAGAAGTTTATTATTTAATCTCCAGGTGTTAAAGAGGTTTCTTTTTTTTATCTTATCATTGATTTCTAATTTCATTCCATTATGATCTGATAGTTTTGCATTCTATCAGATCATATGGAATCTAAGATTTACTTTGTGACCTAAATTATAAGCTATTTTAGAAAATGTCTGTGGGGCTGGGAATGTAGTATGCTCGCCTGGCATGCGTGCGGCCCAGGTTCGATCTTCAGCACCACAAACAAAGATGTTGTGTCCGCTGAAAACTAAAAAATATTAAAATTCTCTCTTTAAAAAAAAAAGAAAGAAAACGTTCTGTGTGCTACTGAAAAAAAAAGTGAATTCAGTCATAGATGGATGAAGTGTTCTATAGATGTCAGTTAGGTCCACATTGTTAATTTTATTTTTTAGTTCTGTAGAATCTTTAGTTTTTTGGTGGTTTTTTTTTTTTTTTTGATGATCTATTAAGTGGTGAGATAGAAATGTTAAAGTCAGTAGTATTGTATTGTGGTTTATTTGATTCTTAATATTAAGAAGGATTTCTTTGATGTATGTGGATGCTCTGTTTGGGGTATAAATATTTACAATGATTATTTCTATTTGTGTATGATTCTCTTAAGAAGTAAAAAGTGATATTGTTTCTCTCTTCTGATTAACATTGATTTGAAGTTCACTTTATCTTATATGGGAATAGCTACTGCTTGTTTATGAGTCCCATGGTGAATAGTATTTTTTTCCTACCCTTTGATGTTCAGTCTGTGAATGCTTTGCATGTAAGGTAAGTCTCTTGCAGACTTTATATTGTTGGGTCTTATTTTGTAATTCACTCTTCTAATCTATGCCTATTAATTAAAGAGTTTAAACCATTCACATTCAATGTTATTGAGAGATGATTTTTATTTGTCATTTTGATTTATTTCTAATGTTTAAATTAGACTTGATTCTACTTTAATTGACAATTCTTCTAGTGTAATTTCTCCATATGCTTATTTTCATTTTTATTCTTTATTTCTTCTTACAAACTATTTTACTGAGTAGGTTCTGTAGTGCGTACTTTCTCATTAATAATTATTTTAGCTTATTTTTATCATCAAGGTTTTTATTTTGTCTTTAATTCTGAAGCTTAATTTTGCTGGGTAGAATATTCTTGGTTGGAATCAGATCTTGGAATATATTATTTCAAGCCCTCTTAGCTTTTAGGGTCTGGGTTGAGAAATTAGTTGACATTTGGATTGGTTTACCTCTAAAGGTAATGAGTCATTTCTCTCTTGCAGCTTTAAAAAATTTATCCTTATTCATATGATGGACATTTTCATTATAATGTGTCTTGGAGTGAATCTGTTGTGGTTTTGTATATTTAGAGTCCTATATATCCCCTGTATTTGAATTTAAATTAAATCTCATTCTTAAGGTTTGAAAATCTTTTCAGATATGATTTCATTGAAAAGATTATCCTTTCTTTAGCTTACATATCAGAGGCATCGTCTATCCCAATGAATGTTAACTTTGGCCTTTTAATGTTATCCCATATTTCTTGGATATTTTGTTCATGGTTTCTTAGCATCTCTTCTTTATGGTCAATTTTATTTTCAATATTATATGCTTTATATTTGAGGCCT
Organism: Spermophilus citellus; assembly: GCF_964194105.1. NCBI lineage: Eukaryota > Metazoa > Chordata > Mammalia > Rodentia > Sciuridae > Spermophilus > Spermophilus citellus. Next base: position 84,232,230 of record NC_138193.1, read on the forward strand.
GAAAATCCATCTTCAATGTAGTCTAATCTATTGTTGATGCTTTCCATTGAATTTTTAACTTGGCTTATTGATTCTTTTATTTCCAGGATTCCCATTTGCTTCTTTTTCAGAATCTTTTTCTCTTTATTAAAGTAAATTTTTACTTCCTGCATTTTCTCTCCGATTTCACTCCTTATAACTTCTTTTAGCTCTGAAAACATTTTAACTATAATCTTCCTTAATTCCTTTTCTGACATTTCCTCCACTATGGTGTCAATAAAGTCTGTTGTGGAGGCATTATGGTTTGTTCGGGATGGTTTGTTCCCTTGCTTTTTTAATATTGTTTGGGTGTCTACCCATCTGTCAGTAGTTTTTACTTCTTCAAGCAAAGAACTACTTTGTGAACTTCTTTCTCTTAAGAGCCCTGTGTTAGGTGAATATCCAGATAATGATATTTTAAGTCAATATGTAGCTTCTGCTGATCCTAATGTCAGCACCACTTTAAGAGATGCCACTGAACCCGATTTACTACAAGAACTTCAGAGTCATATCTCATTCTATTCAACCTTATAAGAAATAAAAATGTGTCGTGATTGTTCTCCATTGTTCCTCAAATACAGGAATAAACTTATAATAATGTTCTGGAATGGGTCAAAAATAGTTTAAAATTTAGTAAACTTACTATAACCTTATGTAAGGGTTATATAACCTTATGTAAGGGTTATAAAAGGGGGAAGTAATAAAAATTGGGCATAAAGGAGAGGGAAACTATGTAGGGGCAGCCGAAGGGGAGAAATGGAGTGGGCTCAATAAGCCTCTCTGAACTCTGTGTGGCCTCAGTCCCACTGGTTGGCACTGAGAAATCACTGCCTCGGTCAGCTGGGCCTGGAATTTTAAAGGTGGCAAAATCAGGCTGCTCTTAAGTGATAAAATGGCTCAGTATCTGAAGGCTACTTTGTTAAAATTCAAGACTCTGGAGAATGCAAGAGCTAAACCGTGTAAAAAGAAGGCATTGAAGAGGGTTGGAGTCTAAAAGAAAAGGCAATTCATCATGAGAGCTGGTTGCCTCCACACAAGGGATGAAGAGAAGTGAGAGTCAGAATCCAATCTCCACACCAAAGGCAATCATAAAGGGAGGGGCCTCCAGGGGAAAGAGAATATTGGTGATGCAACAAATACCATTCTGCTTTAGCAACCCGTTCTACCACTTGGTTAGCTTTCCAAGGCTCTGCGAGAGTTCTAGAAGCAGCTGGAAAAATTTGCATCCTGGAGAAGTGTCCTTGTACACCTACTGGTGCATGCACTGTATAGTGTGTATTAGCATAAGACCTTGGTATCCCTGAAAATCCTCACATGGAGTGAGAATGGGGACTGAAGGTGGAAAAAGAACTTATTTAAGTCATCCTTGTTTTTGACACCTTTGTGGAATTGTGTTCCTTATAGGATTTACCATAGGACATAGGCATCATCTCAGGAGACAACTAGATATATTACTCTTTCTGCAGATAAGAAAACAGACTGAGAGAACAAAATAGCCACTTCATACCTTTTATCATTAATGTCTTTCTATGTGATATTGGTTGTGGGAAGGGGGAAATGTGCCTGAGGCACACTGATCCAGAAGGTATTACACCCAAATGTGGTAGGAAAAAGCACAACAAGGGTCTCCAAGAGGCCCACTTGCTTAGCAGCTATCAAATACCAGCTGGAAGAGAGAGACTTTCCCTCATTCAGAAATGAGAGCCCTACAAAGAGCGGCAATCATCTCACCCATGTTCTCTGAGCCATTTCCACCAAAGGACCACCCTCTGCTGCCACAGTCTGGCTGGGCACAAATCATGAGCCACTCAAGAGGAACAAATTTTATTTCTAAACTCCACCAGCACACTCCACACACGCTCCCCAGGAACTCTCCCGAACGCCACGTGGCTCCTCCAGGAACCACCAACCGGAAATCCCTCCTCTGGCACCTCCCCAACCAATGCGAACTCTTCAGGAATCCCCGCGAGAGCTCAACCAGAACTCAACGGTAACTCCTCGAGAACTCAAAAGTCATCATCTTAATGGCTCGCTGGTGTCACCTCTCAACCACTACTTCTGGCAAAAATGCCATGCGTCATCCCAACTCGGCTGTGGCCCTCAACACTCTGCCCCAACCTTGTCCTTCCTTTACTTTTTGCTCTCCTTATACAGGCACCATTATGGGTTAAATTGTGCTCCCCCAAAAAAGATGTATTTAAATTCTAACCCTCAGTATCTCAGAATGTGACCTTATTTAGAATGGAGTCTTTAGAAAAGTGATCAAATGGAAATTAGGTCATTATAGTGGGCCCTAATTTAATACAACCAGAGTCCTTATATAAAGGAGAATTATGGCAGATCTACCTACACCCACCAGCATGGGACCCAGGCTCACAGTAGGCCCAGGTTCATCCTGCCACAGGCAGACACCCACCAGAGATCAGGCCTGGCCCAGATCTGCCCACACCGACATACGCGGGATCCAGGCCCAGGGTAAGTCTGGGTTTGCCACCTGCCCCACCTGAGAGCCCAAGCCTAACTCACTTCCATCTTGGAACACTGCAGATATTGCCATAGACTTCCCAACACAGTAGCCCCTACCTTTTTGACAACAGACAGGGCCTAAAAGCATCTTCACTCAGAGCACGCATCCCAAAGAGAGTATAAGGTGCACCCCTCAGCCCCATCTCTGTAAGACATTGCATCCATCTTGGGGCACCTCTACTATTATCTCGAGTTACCTCAGCTATTGCTACCACCACCTTTAGTTGCAGTAGTATACATTGAGGGACACTAGCAGGGTCTGGAAACCCAACATCAAGGTGAGGTACAATCTGCGTGGGTACTACAAGAATATAGGGGAAAACTATAATATCTCAGATCCACACTGCATTAAAGGAAGATACATAGACAACATGAAAGAACAGGGAAGGAAAGTGCCCCAAAGAAACCAAGATACTACAATAACAGAACCCATGTACAATGAAGTTGATGAAATGTCAGAGTAGGAGTTAAGAAGGTTCATAAATACAATAATCTGTGAATTAAAGAATGACCAACATTAGCAACTATAGGCAAAAATTGATCACTCCAATAAAGAGAGAAGAGAGCAAATATAGGTACCAAAAGATTACTTCAAGAAAGAGAGAGACTCTGAAAAAAAAACAGTCAGAAATTCTTGAAATGAAGGAAACAATAAAATAAATTTAAAAAAAATTCAAAAGAAACCATAACCAACAGACTAGATCTCTTAGAAGAACATCGGATAATAAAGACAAAGTATACAATCTGGAAAATAAACTTGATCACACAGTGAAGATAGTAAGAAACCATGAACATAACATCCAAGAATTATGGCACAGTATCAAAAGATCAAATCTAAGAGTTATTGGGATAGAGGAAGGCACAGAGTTTCAAACCAAAGGGATGTACAGTCTCTTCAATGACATAATATCAGAAAATTTCACAAGCATGAAGAATGAATTGGAACATCAAATGCAAGAGGCTTACAGGACACCAAATGTACAAAATTACAACAGATCTACACCAAGCCACATTATAATGAAAATGCCTAGCATACAGAATAAGGATAGAATCTTAAAAGTCACAAGAGAGAGGAATCAGATCACATATAGAGGAAGACCAATTCTATCTCAGCAGATTTTTCAACCTAGACCCTCAAAGCCAGGAGATTATGGAATAACATATACCAAGCTCTGAAAGAAAATTTATTCCAAACAAGAATCTTATATCCAGCAAATTAAGCTTAGATTTGATGATGAAATAAAAACATTTCATGATAAGCAAAAGTTAAAAGAATTTACAACTAGAAAGCCTGCACTAGAGAAATCCTCGGCAAGATCTTACACAAAGATGAAATGGAAAACAATGATGAAAATCAGAAGGAGGGATTACACAAAAGGACAAACTATTCAGAGGAGAAACCAAGTCAAGTTAAATAGCAAAAATAAACAAAAATGGCTGGGAATACAAATTATATTTCAATAATAACTCTGAATGTTAATGGCCTAAACTCACCAAAAGACATAGACTAGCAGATTGAATTTTAAAAAAATCAAACAAACAAAAAAAGACCCAACAATATTCTGCCTCCAAGAGACTCATCTCGTAGGAAAAGATATCCACAAACTGAAGGTGAAAGATTGGGAAAAATCATACCACTCATATGGACTGTAGAAGCAAGCAGGGATTTCCATCCTCATATTAAATAAAGTAGACTTCAAGCTAAAGTTAATCAAAAGGGATAAAGATGGACACTACATGCTGCTCAAGGGAATCATACACCAGTAAGACATAACAATTATAAATATATATACCCCAAACAATGGAGCATCTGCACCAAACTCCTCTCAAGTTCAAGAGTTAAACAGGTCACAACACAATAATTTTGGATGACTTTAACACACCTCTTTCACCACTGGATAAATCTTCCAAACAAAAGCTAAACAAAGAAACTGTAGAACTCAATAATACAAAGAATGAATTAGACTTATCTAACATATATAGAATGCTTCATCCTTCAATGAGTGGATACACTTTCTTCTCAGCAGCATGTGGATACTTCTCTAAAATAGACCATATATTATGCCACAAAGCAACTCTTAGCAAATATAAAAAGTAGAGATACTACTCTGCATTCTATCAGATCATAATGGAATGAAATTCAAAATCAATGATAAAATAAGAAATAAAAGCTATTCCAACTCCTGGAAACTAATTACTATGCTACTGAATGAACAATGGGTTGCAGAAGACAACAAGGAAGAGATTAAAACATTTTTAAAGGTGAATAAGAACACAGATACAACATATTGAAATCTCTGGAACACTATGAAGGCAGTTCTAATGGGAAAATTCATTGCATGGAGTATTCCTTAAAAGAAGAAAAAGTCAACAAATAAATGACTTAATATTACATCAAAAAGCCCTAGAAAAAGAAGAACAAATCTACACCAAAAGCAGAAGACAGGAAATAATTAAAATCAGAGCTGAAATAAATGAAATTGAAACAAAAGAAACAATTGAAAAAAATTGACAAAATAAAAAGTTGGTTCTTTGAAAAAATAAAGTGACAGACCCTTAGCCATGCTAATGAAGGAAGGAGAGAGAAAACTCAAATTATTAGTCTATGTGATGAAAAAGGAAATATTACAACAGACACTACAGAAATCCAGAAGATAATTAGAAATTATTTTGAAAACTTATATTCCAATAAAATAGAAAATATCAAAGGCATCAACAAATTTCTAGAGTCATATTATTTGCCTAAATTGAACCAGGATGATACATACAATTTAAACAGATCAATTTCAAGTGACAAAATAGAAGATGCCATCAGAAGCCTACCAACCAAGAAAAGCCCAGGACCAGATGGATACACATCCTAGTACTACAAGACATTTAAAGAAGAACTAATACCAATATTCTTCAATTTATTTCAGGAAATAAAAAAAGAGGGAGCACTTCCAAAAGCATTCTATGAGGCCAATACCACCCTAATTTTAAAACCAGGCACAGACGCATCAAAAAAAGAAAACTTCAGACCAATATCTCTTATGAACACAGAGGCAAAAAATTTCAACAAAATTCCAGCAAATTGAATACAAAAACATATCAAAAAGATAGTATGATCAAGTGGGGTTCATCCAGGGATGCAATATTGGTTCAACATATGGAAATCAATAAATGTAATTCATTACATCAATAAACTTAAAGACAAGAATCATATGATCATCTCAGTAGATGCAAAAAAAAGCATTCCACAAAATACAGCATCCCTTCATGTTCAAAACACTACAAAAACTAGGGATAACAGGAACATATCTCATAAAAGCTCTCTGCTAATCCCCTGGCCAACATCATTCTAAATGGGAAAAAAATGAAGGCATTCCCCCTAAAAACTGGAACAAGACAAGGATTCCCTCTTTCACCCCTCCTACTTAACATATTTCTTGAAACACTGGACAGAGCAATTACACAGATGAAAACAATTAAAAGAATACAGATAGGTAAAGAAGAACCCAATTTACCACTATTTGCTGACAATATGATTCTATACCTAGAAGACCCAAAAAATTCCACCAGAAAACTTCTAGAACTAGTAAATGAATTCAGCAAAGTATCAGGATACAAAAATCAACACCCATAAATCAAAGGCAATTTCTGTATATCAGTGACAAAACCTCTGAAAGGAAACCTACCCCATTTACAATAGCATCAAAAAAAAATTAAATACTTGGGAATCAACTTAACAAGAGAGGTGAAAGACCTCTACAATAAAAACTACAGAATTCTAAAGAAAGAAATTAAAGAAGACTTTAAAAGATGGAAAGATCTATCTTGTTCTTGGGTAGGCAGAATAAATATTGTCAAAATGACCATACTACCAAAAACACTATACAGATTTAATGCAATTCCAATCAAAATTCCAATGGCATTCCTCATAGAATAGAAAAAGCAGTCATGAAATTCACCTGGAAAAATAAGAGACCCAGAATAGCTAAAGGAATCCTTAGTAAGAAGAGTGAATCAGGTGGCATCACTATACCAGAACTTAAACTACACTACAGAGTAATAGTAACAAAAACAGCATAGTATTGACACAAAAATAGACTGGTAGATCAATGGTACAGAATAGAGAACACAGAGTTTAACCCACATAATTACAGTTATCTTAATATTTGACAAAGTTTCCAAAAATGTACCTTGGAGAAAAGATAGCCTCTTCAACAAATGGTGCTAGACAAATTGAAAATCCATATGCAACAAAATGAAATTAAACCCCTATCTCTCACCATGCACAAAACTCAACTCAAAGTTGATCAAGGACCTAGGAATTAAACCAGAGACACCATGTCTATTAGAAGAAAAAGGGGGCTCAAATCTCCATCATGTCAGATTAGGCCATAACTTCCTTAAATAAGACTTCTATAGCATAAGAATTAAAACCAAGAATCAATAAATGGGTTGGATTCAAACTAAAAAGCTTATTCTATGCAGAAGAAACAATGAGGTTAAGAGAGAGCCTACTGATTGGTAACAAATTCTTAACACACACACATCAGATAAAATATACAAAGAACTCAAAAATCTTAACACCAAAAAACCAAATAACCCAATCAATAAATGGGACAAGGAACTGAACAGACACTTCTCAGAAGACGACATACAATCAAAAAAATATATAAAAAATGTTCAACATTTCTAGCAATTAGAGAAATGCAAATTAAGACTACTCTAAGATTCCATCTCACTCCAGTCAGAACGGCAGCTATTAAGAATACAAACAACAATAAGTATTGGCAAGGATGTGGGGGGGAAAGTATACTCATACATTGCTGGTGGGACTGCAAATTGGTGCAGCCAATATGGAAAGCAGTATGGAGATTCCCTGGAAAACTGGGAATGGAATCACCAGTTGACCCAGCTATCCCATTCCTTGATCTATACCCAAAGGATTAAAAACAGCCACATCAATGTTTATAGCAGCACAATTCACAATAGCTAAACTGTGGAACCAACCTACATGCCCTTCAATAGATGAATGGATAAAGAAAATGTGGTATATATACACAATGGAATATTATTCAACATTAAAAGAGAATAAAATCATGGCATTTATAGGTAAATGGATGGAGCTGGAGAATATAATGCTAAGTGAAATTAGCCAATCCCAGAAAAAACAAAAGATAACTCTAGATCAGGCAAAGGGGAAAAGGGGAGGGAGGGGGATCGAAGGGGAATAGGGGAAGGAAAGATAATGGAATGCCACGGTCATCACTACCCTAAGTACATGTATAAAGACACGAAGGATGTGACTCTACTTTGTGTACAATCAGAGATATGAAAAATTGTGCTCTATATGTGTATATATATATATACATACATAATTGTGCTCTATATGTCATATATAACAAATTAAAATTAAAAATTAAAAAAATGATTTAAAGGGCTGGGGATGTGGCTCAATCGGTAGCGCGCTCGCCTGGCATGCGTGCGGCCGGGGTTCGATCCTCAGCACCACATGCCAACAAAGATGTTGTGTCCACCGAGAACTAAAAAATAAATATTGAAAATTCTCTCTCCCCCCTCTCTCACTCTCTTTAAAACACATGATTTAAAAAAGGAGAATTATGAAACCAAGAGAGGCACACACAGAGAGATGATATTAAGACACTGAGAATACTATGCGAAGAAATTGGAGTGATGCATCTAGAAGTGAAGATACATGTAATGACACCAGAATCTGGGAAAGAGGCTAGATAGGACAATTCTTCCTAGAGGCTTCAGAGAGTGTGAATGCACATGCTGACACCTTGATTTCAGAATTCTAGCCTACAATAAAGTTCTGTTGTTTAAGAAACCCAGTTTAGAGGGCTCTGTTATGGCAGGATGCTAAAACGGTTGTCTTTTCTTATATTACCTTATTTTCCCACCCTAGGTAACTAGGATAAGAAATAAGACTTGCTCTTCACCATGGAGATTTCAGAGTTCAATGCTTTGTTATTTTATTGCTGTCAAAAGCTTTTCCAACCTGCAAATTTAGATTTCTAATATCTCTTTTTGGACTCTTATCTAACATCCAAAATATGTTTGCTTCCAGCTAGGTTCTGATTGCTTCCCAATTCTTAGCACAGTTTGTTGTTAATAAGGGTACAAATTCAACTTTATTGATTTTGTCCACAGGTAAAGTGGTTCAAAAGCTTGAGTGCAGATCACAATCACCTGGAGTGCTGATTAAAGTAGATTGATGGACCCTCACCCAAGAGTTCCTCATTCAACAGAGCCCAAGCATTTAATTTTTAACAGGATGCCATGTGCTGCTAATTGGTGACCACTCTTAGAGAACCACAATCCTGAGATAGTGAAGCTTGGGAGGAGGGGCAATTAATCATGTCAAATTAGTGATGTTACAGGGAAAGCAAATTCAGGCTGCAGAGTTTCAAACTTCCAGGGACATCTAGTGCCCATTTTCAATATGTTTACCGTCTACGTTGAAGGCACCAAGACAGAATCTTGAAACCTGTAGATTTATACCTGAACACTTAAAATACAAAGGGACCCATTTCTCTATTTCTATAACTTATGAAGAGCTCAGATCAAAGTAGAATAATTTTCCATTCACCTGCCTATCAAACTATGGCTCAAGGGTCCTGAGGGTTTGCTTTGTGAGCTCCCAGTCTTTGGAAAAATAAATTAAAAAATGTCCAGTGTATAAAACCCTCTTCCTAAATCTTCAGAGTCACTCTTTAATATCAGAGTGCCCTAAGAAGTACCACTTAAGCCCACACACCTTGAGAAGGTGGTCACCCAACAAGAGTTAGTAAACACGGAGGTTGCCAGTGTGGGCCTTGGGGTTGATCCACTCTGCAGTGCATAGGCAGGATAACCACATCACTCCCCTCTCTGTGCCTAAGTTCCATCTCTCAAATGAGGACTATAAAACTGTCTACTTCTAGGGTGATTAAGAACATATAATAAATGTGTCCAGTTTCTGGCATGTACTAAACTCTCAAGGTGGTTTTGTTTTTTGTGAGTTTCAGCCCTTTATTTTCCATGAACATCTTAGCATGGATTGAGATAAATGGTCAAGCAATAAACAAAGCAAGAATTACTAAAATATGGAAAGCTGTATTTGGGACCATGAATTGGAGCACGATGTGGAGATGGCAAGAAACACAAAGGGCCCACAAAAGGCGGACAGCAAAGGAACAAGGAAAGTAAATGAGGGAGAAGTATGAGACATAGGAGTATTAAAAGTTAGCTATTTTCTAAGCATGTTGTCCATGACAGGAAGAGAGGGCCTCCTTGCTATGAATTAGACTAAGTGATCCTGGTATTTGTTTATGCTTTTTCTTTCTGGAATTGAAGATCAGTCTGCATCAACTGAATCCCACAGAATGAGTTCTTGGATTTCTCTCTCCAAATAACATTGAGATGAGTTAAGTGTAAATGAATATGAAGCAGATGGATTAAATGGCCACTTAAGTACACAGGGGGTTGAGAAGCAAATGCAAAGATAGTTAGCAAAATACTTTCTGTGTTCACTGAACCTCAAGTATTTAAAAAGATACTTGGAAGGTGAGTGCACCCTGAGAGTGGCTGTGGCTCTCTGCCTCCTGAGCCCTCTGCCTTTTCTGCTTTCAAAGTGCCTGGGGAATTTAGTATACCTCTTCATCTTCTACCCATCTTCCTCTGCTTTTACCAAAAGCCACAGAGACAAGTAGCAAAACTTGGTTTACGTCATAGGAACATGATCCAATTACATTACTACACTTTTAATAGTGACACTGCTCTAAAAGTTGTGCAATTCTGAAATCGGTCTTCAAGGCACACTTGTATTTTTGGCCCCTGAAAAGTATAAGAGAGAAAGATTCATGACTCTCTGGGTTTAATATCCATAAGTGATATATTCCTTCCTAAGATGGGTAGAAACAAATAGAGAAAGCACAGTGTGTGTTGAGTGAAGGAATGAATGCACAAGTATTCCATAATACCTCAGACTATAGCAGACACCAAGACAAGACAGTCCTTCAAGGACTCTGCACCTTAGAAAGGGAAATAAAATAATGCACAAAGATCAGAACACAAGGAATGAGATAGTTCCACTTTTGTAGCCACAGGGCAACAGGAGGTTAGCCAGAAGAGTCCCAGAAAGCAGCAAAGTAGAAATTGGGATTTCTTAACTTGATTTTACCACCAACATGTTATTTCCTTCTGGAGAGTCAGGCTTGACCTCAATCAATCTACCTATGGAGGACACATCAGTTTCCTAACAGCTGCACCTTTTTTGTGTGTTTTGTAAATAAAATTATAGACTTGGAGAGACGTTCATGCAGGGAAGACAAAGAGCCAAGAAGTATATGAAAAGATGCTTAGTCATTAATTATAATGAAAATGTAATCAAGGCACAATGAAATGTCACCTCACATCTGTTACCTATTATAAAATATAAATATTGGGGGATGTGGAGAAATTTGGACCCTTTCATATGGTTGGTGGAAATGCAAAATGGTGTATAGATGCTATGTCAAATAGTATAGTTATTTATCCAAAAATTAGAATGGAATATGTGATATGGCAATCCCATTTCTGCATATTTATTGAAAAGAATTGGAATCCCCAAGAGATATTAGTACTCCAGTGTTTATAGCACTATAGCCAAGACATGGAAGCAACCTAAGTGTCCACTGAGTCATCAGTGGATTAAAAAAAATGTGGTATATACATATAAGGTGATGTTATTCAGCAGCTGGGGAGGCTGAGGAAGGAGGATTACAAATTCAAAACCAGCCTTAGCAACTTAGTGAGAGACCCTAAGCAACTTAAACTTAGCAAGCCCTTGACTCAAAATAAAAAAATAAAAAGGGCTGGGGGTATGGCTCAGTGGTTAAGCACCCCTGAGTTCAATATCCGGTTATCAAAAAAAAAAAAAAAACGGTTCATAAAATGTCTAAAGGTGTTATGAATTTTTAGTGAAATGTGTATATGTGTTTATCAATTTTTTGTTATGTTAAAAATTACAACGGTAAGACATAATTTACCATCTCAGTAATTTTTAAATATATAATTCAAGTGTTACATGTATTTACATGGTTATGAAAATGGTCTCCAGATTCTCATCTTACAAATCTGCAACTCCACAGAAACTTTCTTTTTCCTTATCCCTCAGACCTGAGCAACCAACATTCTACCTTCTGTTCCTTTGACTACATTAGTTCCCTAGTGTAAGTGGTATTTACAGTATTTGAATTTTTGTGACTGCTTATTTAGCATAATATTCTCAAGTTTCATGCAGTATATAGTGTGTGCTAGGTAAATGTTTTGGATGCTTTTACCTCTTGACTAATGAGAAAAATTGTTGCTAAATATCATATTTTAATAAGCCTGATTATCCCTAACTATTGGCTTTATTTCTTTGCTGTTTGAGGTTGTTTTTGTTTTGTAGCAAACACAGATCATAGGCCTTGTCATTTATATTAATGGATTCTTCCATCCTATTGGGAGGCTATGCCTCCAATTTGCTTATAACTAAAAATGCTTATCTATCGCCAAGATGTCAGGGGAAATACACGAGTGTGATCAATAATTATCAAAATCTGATTTGTCCAGTTAGAGATTACCTTAGTCTGTTTTGTCCTGCTATTATGGAATACCACATACTGGGAAAAGTACAAAGAACAGAAATTTGTTTTCTTACTTCTGTAGGCAGGGTGTCCGAGATCTAGGTGACAGCATTTGGTGTCTGGTAAGAACCTCTAAATCATCCCCTTATAGCAAAAGTTAAAAGGCAAATTGAAACCATTGGGTGGTCTTTCCTTATTTATGCCTATTGTATCGATCCTAGTTTTTTTTTTTATTAGTTGTTCAAAACATTACAATGATCTTGACATATCATATATTATACATTTGATTCAAATGGGGTATGAATTCTTATTTATAAAACTATTTTTACTCCTACTAGAACACTTAAGCACTTATATTTTAAGATAATCTCTCAAGTGTGAAAATAGTAGCCCTACAGTAAAGAGGATGAATAAGTACAACCTTCTGGAGCTTACAAATTATTTCATAGAAAGTACTTTCAGACATTATTTTTATTTTAAAATATTCTACATATATTTATAAACAAGAATATTTAAGATAACATTGTAGAGCAGAGAAGTGTTGTTTTTTTTACCAGGAGGCTCTTTTGGCCCAAGGATCCCAGAACTATAACTGCACTTTCCTGTATCGGGGCACTCTCTGAAATTTGATAGACTACATAGGCCTGAGGATGTACACACATTAGGGCTGAAGGGATGATAAGAATGTCCCTCTTCTATCAGAAAGAGGAATATAGTTTCAACTCTTTTAATATTTTCTTTCTCTAATGATTATGTTTTATCCTATGTACATCTTAATTGCACTTATGGAATAAATCTTTCACCCACTGCCTGTCCTTATTATAGTGGCTTTCAAATTTGTTTATCTAGAAGACTAACCAAGGTATCTTTTTTGAACAGCCAGAGTGATAGGCACCACTCCAGAGGATTTTTGTTTTGTAGAATCTGCAGCCCCATCAGGTGATTCTGATGGTATTCTGGCCTCACAGAGAAGCAGTGCTCTATTATCTATCTCATAAGCTGTCCAATGCTCCTCCCTCCCCTCTAGGGACAATATAAAGTGGACTTTCACATTAATTCAATAAAAGTAGCAACTATTGAGTAAAACACATTTTCTTTCCCGGTCTTATTTTTTAACCTAATTATTTTAGCTGAAAATTAGTTCATGAATATTACATTCACTGAATAGCGCATGAACCGGGTGCTTAGGTTCAAGTTCAAGACCACATAGTCCCTAAGCACAATCAGAACCAGCTTGCCTGCTAATTGAAAAGACACATGTGTGAGCAGTAAAGCTACAGCACAAATCTTTTAAGTGCCATTTCAGAGAGGGGAAGAGGGAATACACAATGGAAAGCAGCTAATGGCAGGTAGTAGGGCGCAGAAAGTCAGTGACATTTAGGACAGGCATCAAAGAATGAGAACATGGTTCTCACTTAAAAAAAAAAGAAGCAAAAAACACAGGCTGAGTACTAACTGTCCCTTCCATTCTGACAATGAAATGGCCACAGATTCAGTTCCACAGAGAATTGAGTGATGAGATGTGGGCAGAAAAGCTCTTCACTTCTAACCATAGCAGGTGGGTGTGACCAAGAGCTAAAAAGAAGATTATTGTGTGGCAAGGAAAGGAACAGAGTAGGGATAAAAAGCAAGGGAGTTAGTTAAATCCAGTCAGGATGCAGCCCCTGACCAGCTCCATGCCTCTCCAGAGCTATAGAGTTGCTTAAATGCCGAGGAAATGTACTCATATGTGTTGACATGAGGATCTTATTTCCCATGAAGTCAATGAGATGCATTTGTTACTATTACACAGAGGTCTGTTCTCTGCCAGATTATTGTGTGCTCCAAGGAGATGCGTTGTTCAACCCTGTCGTGTCTCCCCAGTGTAATTGTCATGTATGTGTCTGGAGCTAATTGATGCTCACTTGCTTTTTTATAATTAGTCAGGTGGTGGTAATAAACACTGAACAGAAAAAAAAATGGGCTGGTTCCACTTAATCACTTTTTGGTTAATGAAAATTAATAGCAGAAAAGTCCAAGTGCAGCCTGCATTGACCTTGTGTGCTCAAGTGGGGGAGGGTGAAGCCTGGGATTCCCTGATTCCCTTGGTGAGAACTCCTGTGAGCAAAAGGGGTAGGGAGGGAGTCAATGCTGGGTGTAGTTTGTGGTCCTCTCAGGCCCCTGGACAAAGACTGAGTAAGGATCAGTGGAGCAAATAGAACTGTCTTCACAACATTCTCTTCTCATCTTCTTCATCTTTCCCAGCCCTGGGGCTTCTTCCCTCAAAGTACTTTCCTGTGGCCTCATTTTTCCAGCTTCCTCATCAAGAGCTGCACAAAGGCTATCCAACCAGGAGAGTCCTCTATACCTCTTTGATCTACCACATCCAACAGTAAATGTTAACAGTGACTACCAAGGGCACAAATTCTACCAAAGGCACAGAAACTTCTGGAATAAAGGTTTGAACTATCTTATTAGGCAAAGAAACCAAATCAGTAGAGGCTTTAGCGAGAGACACAGAATGTGTTAGAGGAAGTTCATTAATGTCTCCTCTCTTGAAAGTAGTTAGGAACTTATTTTAACCTCTGCTTACAGTTTTATATTTACCTCTCAATCCTGGACCACCACCCACCTCACCCCCAAGCATACACATACATATATACAGTTGAACTCTTGACATCTGTCCTCACGGGTCTAACACATTTATCATTGAATTTAATAATTAAGCATAGGATATCCAAAACCAGACTATCTGCTCTAATTTTCATCTCAGCAAACGTGAACTTCCAAATTTCCATTTGCTGTGCTCTGAAATCTTGACATCATTCTTCCTCTATTTCTTGTACTTTCATTTAATCTATTAGCAAATAAAGTTGGAATTCTATCTTCTATACAAATATAGGGTTTATTTACTTCTCATCACTGCCACTACAATGACTCTTGTCCAAGCTACCACTGTTTCTCTTAACCACAGCCTTTCTTTTGGCAACCCCAGAGGGCTTTGGGCATTCAGGGTAAGAGATAATCTTTGTTGAATTGTGAAACACTCTTTCTATGTTAAGGCCACTGTATTAAGCATTTCATAAGAACTGACTTATTTATTACTCACAACCACTTTATAAACTTAGTGTTAAAAATTTATCTCCAAGTCTCCAAAGAAAACTGAGGGTTGGGGAAGTAATCATCTTGCCTAAGTTCCCAAGTCTGCTTAGTTTATGTTGTTAGTGCCTATTTGGTTGCCTCTTCACTAATTCTGGGTATTACCAGGGTCCTTCCAATAATTTATTATTAACAAAAAAAAAACATAAAATGTCCTTTCCTGTGTTTCTTTCTCTTAAGGATGAGTATTTAGTTAATTAGTGTAAAAACATTAAGTGATGTGGATGTATGAGACCTCACAAAAAAATATTTGAATGTTCAATGACCTTTAACTCATAATCCCTTGATCCTATTAGGAATAAATAATGGCAAAATTACTACCACTGTGATAGCTTCATGATGGAAATATATCCCCAAAACTGCCCATTGATGGCTCCCCTGAAGTCACATTGCATAATTCATTCCTGTTCTGGCAATGACCCCCTAAACCTCTCTGTGTAGCTTGAAGCCTCAGAGCAGCAAAGAAAGTATTCTCTCCCCACACCCCTCTATATCCATTTACAGATAAAATTGTATAATAGTTTGAAAGTGGACTAAGAGTGGCAGGTAAGAAGTTTACAAGCTAAAAGAAATAGAAAAAGAATCTTCTCCTCCCTACTTTCTTTCCTACTGATGTCTTTTGAACCTTCTCCCATTTGACTCTTGCCCTCCCTCCCTCATTTCCAGGAGGCCAAAGGGAATCTATATAATAATACTTGGGAGATTTTTCCAGTTTTTATTTTTTAAAATACATCAAAGGTAACACTAAATATGTAGATTAAGGATGTTTTGTTAAATGTGTTCAATAATTTCCTCTCATAATGAAAATATTAAAATGGCCTCAACAGTTAATTCCTTTAGAACTACTTTTACATAGCTTAATATAAGGCAAATTTGCCTATTGCTAATGAAACCAGCAGTAAAAGTAAAACCCCCAGGAAATGATCTAAGCTAAAGCATGTTCAAAATGTATTTGCTTATCAAGTATAATTTTTAGAAAGTAACCCTTGGTGTGCCAGCCAAATACAAAGGGCTATAATGTGATTTGCATTATAAATCACTGGAAAGACTCAAAGGACTTCCATAACTGATTATGTGTAAGGTCAGAAGTTCCAGGAAGAGAATTTACAAGAATTCTCAACTATCTTATTCACTAACTGGAAAAAAGATATCACATCTCCAAGACCATGTCCTTCCCAGCTTGACCCTTACCCCAGAGACTGGAGAAATGAGACTTTGGAAGTTTAGTATAGCAAGAAAAGGAGGGGGAAACGAATTTGCCATCAATACCATTGATGAAGTAAGAGGGTATAAATTATTGATATAAACAAATACTTTTCATCCTTTCACTCTGTGATGATTTTTATTATAGGTGCTGGGGAAACTGGTGAATGAAAGGCCCAGTTTTGATGCTAGTGTGGAGTACAGGCACTACATAAATTTTTAATAATAGAAATGCTCTGAAATGAGAAGAAGAATGTAGAATGGGAAAAGCCATCTGGAGGTCAGATTAGGCCTGTCTGGAAGAGGGATTTACTAGTATGAAATATGGAGGATAAATAGGACCTCGTAAAGTAGAAGAGCACAGTGAAGAGGGTTGGAGCCAATAAATGTTTACTGCCTGGAGCCCAAGGGAGTAACAGAAGGTGCCCCCTGAGAGGTAGCCACAGGGCCTCTAAGGGGACAGGGTAAGATGGGGTTGGAAAGGTGGGGAAGATGCTAGGGGTTTCCTAACCAAGTCTGAGATTTATTTGGGGAGTGACTATATACATTGAAGCCATGTGAGTTATAACAAGGGGAAAAGAAATACAATCAGACTATCATTTTCAAAGAGTGGTTTGGCTAGAGACTGGCTGTAGACAGGTTGGATATTTGAAATGATTATGAAATCAACAACTTGAATCTTGCATTCTTTGATTCACTATGTATCAGACACTGGCTGGTTTAAGTACTTTTCTAAATACTAAGGATATAGCATTAAAAAATAATAAACTGTAGGAAGGTCAAAGAGAGGATTATCTCTCTATCCAAATATCAAATAAGAGTGAATAGACGAGGATGCCAGCCATAAGGGACAGAGTGGGCAGATTTGAGAGAATTATAAGACCCCCATGAGAAGATAGTGTAGTAATGCAAATAGGCAGGAACAAACAGAAATGAGTGCCAAGTGGATGTCTTGAGCTGATTATAGAGATGTAATATTGAAGAAAAAAACTGGTATGTAAACGGGTTTGAGGGAGATGTTGATGAGCTCAGTGTTGAACGGGTTTCCAAAATATTTCATGGTGAGCTGAAACATCCAAGCAGAGAAATCAAACAAGAACTTGTGTGTAAGTGGCTGGGGCTTGACAGGGCCAGAGAGAGATTTACTTAGTGAATGAAACTAAAAATTAGGTGAGATGAACCAGGAAGGATGTAGAAAGTGGAAAACAGAACACTGAGGAATTTCTACGTTTAAGAGGCAACCTAGAGGATGCTTAGATGTGACAGCTACTGAGAACTGATGAGAGAAACTGAGAAGGAATAACCAGAGAAGCTGAAAAGAACAGGGCTTTAAGCAAGAGGCATGGTCAACAGTAATCAATGTTTCCATGAGGTCAGGTGAGGCAATGACTGAAAACCACCCATGACATTGAACCATAGGAAGGCAGGGGTGGCTTTGGTGAGAGAATCGCCATGCAGTGATGGGGTGGAACCAATTTATGTTGGGTGGAGGAACAGCATTAAGACCAGAGAGGGTGAGGACAACTCCTTGGTGAAGTAGCTGGAGGAGGAAATGGGGGAAAGAGTGGCCAAGACATGATTTGATGCAGGTCAAAACAAAAAGTGGATTGTTATTCCCAGGGAGAGGGGACCAGTTCTAGGAGATTAGCCCCAGGCACCCTTTCAACTTCAGATCAGAAGTTAGTTGTTTCACCCCAGCAATTTTATCAATTCTTTCTTCCCACCCTCACCCCTATCCCTCTAATTGCTTTTGGTTTTATCTTATAAATAAGACTAATTTGGTTTAAAGCAGATTTGAAGACTTTATAGCCACTGGGATTAGGAGAATTTAAGAAAATGGTAAGTTATGGAAAACCAGAAGGTACAAAAATCAGGCTACTGTAAGAGGAGAGAAACTCCTTTCATTGTAGCAGAACAAAAGGAAGAACCTAAAAGTTAGTGTGCAGGTCACTTGTAAAATTTTTAATACACACAGAGGTGGCTCCTGTCTGACAGCTCTCTACTTGTAAAGAGGAACCAGATCCGTCATCTTCATGAATGACTGAGATATTTGGTTTGGAGGTCTGAAGACAGTGGAGAGTTGAGTAAGAGTTAGAACCAAAGAATTCAAAGTCTTGATGTGATGGAAGAAGAGCTGTCATGAGAATAATTGAGCAAGCAAGCTCAGAGGCACAAGTATAAATTTTGATTTTGAGGTTCCAGACTGGAGCTATGCAAGGATGAAACTGAGTGTGGGAAAGAGCCCTTGGAAATAAGAGTCAAGGGTGTAGATGGGTCATTCATGTAGCCTTAAAACCACTCGTGCTGATGGCTAGTCCTTGGAAGTAGAGGAGGACACTAATCAGGATTGCAACTATAATGAGGAGGAGTGACTGGATGGTCATAAGATAATAGCAAAGGGAAGAGATCAGAGTGGAACAGGTCCCATATTCTTGAGCCCAAAGAAACAAGGTGTCAAAATGACCATCTGGAGACCCCAGGGCATGAAGATGACAGCATGCACTCTGTAAGACTGGCATAAGTGGTAGGATACAACAGGGGAAGTGGTGTCCTCAGGAGGGAGCCAGGTTTGGTTCAAGACCAAGAGGCATAAGGGGTTTTAAGGGAAGAGTTGGAAGGTGTAGGGGAGTATGTTAACCATTGAGCAGGAGTTCTGAAAGCCAAATGCATGGGAGCAAGGACAGAAAGTAAGGTAATTTAGGGTTTATGTCAGAGGAGCAGAGACACAAAGAAATTACAAAAGAGAGAATATACAAAATCAAAGAAGAAATTAAGGTGGCATGAAAACAGATTAGTAATGTCTCATCCTTCCTATCATGACATTTTTGCTCAACATTTATTAAAAGATATTAGGGGAGAATTTGGTTTACTATTGACAAAAATTATACTTTTAATATGCAAAATATAGAAAGTTCTTCTTTGCACAGCATGTAGAAGGATGAGATTCAAGTTTCTCCATTTTCTTCTCACCATTGAATACAGGTAACAGATATTAGAGGAATACTCTCCTTCTCTGACCTCATTTTCCTTGCTGAGAAATTTCTGTAATATTGCCAGTATTCTTGGATCCATGACTTTGACTCCCTGAGACAGAGTGGTGTAACTAATAACTGAGCTTGGGAAATGTCTGAGTGTGTGGCTTAGTATCTTCTCTCTTTTCTTCCTCTTGGTTTTATGTGCCATCAGTATGCACGCACGAGGTGCTGTCTGCCAAGGGGAGTGCCCTGGGGGACACTCACCCAGAGTGAATTAATAGAGCCCTGCCAGTGGTCAGGTGCATAGAACCTTCTAATTGAGGTGTGAAGTGTCATGTAGTCCACCCTGAACAAAACAACAAGCCACTTTCTCAGTAGTAAAGCTCATATTTTTATCTCTATCCATCTGTTCCTTGGGCTTCCTATCTCAGATGAGTGCAAACTCAAGAAGAAAATATATGCAGTGTATCTTATTTTCTTGTTCCTGCCATAACAAGTTGCCACACTAAGGGAGTTAACATAATGCAGATCATTTTAGAGTCCTGTAAGTCAGAGCTTCCAGAGATTAGGGCATGAACACCTTAAGGGGTCATTGTTCTGCCTAGTGAAAGTTTGGCTAGTAAAAGTCTGCTACTCCACCTGAAGGCTCAGTGCTTCCTATCTTGGGAGATATGTATGGAAGGGGATGCAGTATGACCTACACAACCAGGTTCTTCTAGGATTTGTATCCAAAATCCTAGATCATTTGTCAAGATTTTGCTAAATGACTTGGAAGACTTAAGAAGAAGGAATATTTGAGGAAACACTTGGAGAGAGAGCGATTTTCTCCATTTTGATAGGTTTGCAGAGCTAAGGAGGTAAAGAGAAAAGTCTGTGGGTTCTGAAGTCAGCCAAGAGCTTTCCACTCACTGCTGCATGTGGAAGCAATGTCCAGGCATGCCCAGGGAGGTGGGACCTCAGCCCCAGGACCCCCAGGTCCAAGGAAGTTTTCCCATTTTCCATGGGAATGGTAGGGAAAGAAAACCACCAGACCTCATAGAATTGCTGTGGCCTAGACAATTGCCAAAGTGACCATGGCAGACTGGAGATCAAAGGCTCTTCTCTCATTTCCTGAATCAGCATTAGAGAAGCTTGTTTAAAATAAATACATTTTTAACCTCTTCACATCCAGAAAGGTTCTAGTCTCTCCTTTTTCTTCTTCCCTGTCCTCCTCGTTTTCTTTCATTGTTTTCTAAACCAGACAATTTCTTGGAGAGCATATTAAAATATATGAAATTCAAATAATAAATCACTCATTTTCCATAAATGAAACAAAGCCATCATTGTTGAGCTTTTCTAGCCAACCGAGATGTGAGGTGCCAGTTGGCTGATCTTAGGCTGATTGATATAATGTGTAGGAACAGAGATGAAATGGGTAGAGTGAAAAAATATTTTTTTTCTAAAAATTTCACTGATGGTTATTGTCTAAGAATACTATGTAAAGTAGAGCAAATTTACATTTCTTGTGAGGAGATATCAGTCAACTATAACCCTACATGTTCAACTTTTCCAAGAATTTTGGTACACCCCCTAATCTGGTTCTGCTGCGCAGCTCAGAGCCCAGAGGCACCATCTTTTGGAGGATGCCTGAGGAACATGGTGACATGAAGCAAGATGGCTGAGATGGTGGCAGGTCAGACTGCACAGAGTTCAGCTGCACCTTGGTCTGGAGGCCTGAAACTTTGGAATGGATCAGGTGGGATGGGTGGTTCAAACGTGTGAGTGGGATCTTGCTATCCAGCTGGGCATTTGGGTCATTCCTGAAAAAGAAATCTCTTGACTGGGCTTCTGCCCACAAGGCTCTGAGTGCACAGTGTCAGTTTGATTCACCCAAGTACTATTTGCTTGAATGAGGCTCCTGAAGATAATTCTATCTATATCCTTAGTGTATGCATCAGTTATTTATCAGACACTTGTTTATTTACTTATTTGTGGTCGACATTCTATTTGTGTTTCTTAGGGAGTACATCCCATTATCTAGTATTTTTGGAAGAGTAATTTTTAGTACTTTCTTCTCCCTTTCCCCAAGCTCATCCTGTGGAAACTTACAGAACCTACAGTCATTCAACTAGGTGTTTGCTGCACATGATATATTTTCATGCAGAACGTTACTGCAGGAAACAAAATGTGAGACTATTTATCAGAGGTGATGGCAATTTTCCTTCCTAGATATTGAAGATGTTAGGATTTCAGTTTCATTATATTTCTGAACTGTCCATTTCAGAAGCTGTCTTTACTGCCTTTTCTTTGACTTAAAATCAAGGACCTTGTTTTCACTTAAGCTGTTAGCTATTTCCATGAGCTGCTGCACACAAGTGTGCTGTCACCTGGGCAGCAACTAAAGGCTGCAGATTTTGTGGCTTGCCTGCTGGAAGCTGCCAGCCCATCATCCATGGATCTCTGGTTAGGAGTGCCATGCCCTTTGCATCCAGTGGGCAATTTCTCTTCCTGAAGTCTTTCTGCTCTTTTGGCAGCCAGAACCAGACGTAGAGAATATTGATATTATGGAGTTGAGTTAGGCAAATAGACTATTGGGGGATCTATTTGGCAAGCAGCCTTAGCTGCATTCAATGAACCTCTAAGCATGAAGTGGTCTCACCTCTCACATAAATAGCAGAAAAATGACTGGAGAGGGCAAATTAGTCCATGCATATTGAATTAACAGCAGGTAATGCATATCTGTGCTGTTTTGTGCTTATACAAAGCTGTCAGCAAATACTGCCTTAAATAAATCATGTCTACCACAACATATCAGTCACATACTAATGCAAACAGGGATGAATAGTTGCAGCATGCAGGGTGCAATTGAAAGGGTTTGATAAATCCTCAAGATATGAATATTCACATTTCATTCCCCATCCCCTGGCCCCGTTTGTGGTGGTGAAGGTAAAAAGTTTTCAAAATTATAAAAGTGTTATTGAGCTATTGCTAGTACCAAAGCATTCAAATTACATGAACAAGAATTCCTTAGGTCTCATGTTATGGTTTGTATATGAGTTTAACCCAGATAGCTCATGTGATAGACAATGCAGGAATGTTCAGAAGTAAAATAACTGGACTATGAGAGCTGTGATCTAATCATTGGATTGATCCATTTGATGGGTTATCAATTTAAAAGAACTACTGAACAAAGCGATAATTGTAGGCGGGTGGGATGTGGCTGGAGGAAGTAGGTCACTGGGGGAAAGCCCTTAGGATTACATCTTGCACCTGTGGCTCTACACTCTCTCATCTTCTTGGCTGCCACTGAGCAGCTGTCCTCTGCTATGACCTTCTGCCATGAAGTTTTGTCTCACTCTCAGGACAGAGCAATGGAGTCTACTGATCATGGACTGAATCTCTGAATCTGGGAACTCAAAATAAACTTTATAAGTTGTTCTGGTCAGGTACTTTGGTCTGAGCAAGAAAATCTAACTAATAGAACTAACTTGTTGGGATGGTCCTGTGTTTTAGATTTCACTTACTGACGACACTTGGTACATCACTTTCATATAATTTCCATCACATTTACCACTAGGCATGTGTGTGTGCATGCAGCTATCAACCTCCAAACAAAAGTAAATATGGTATATCTAAATGATACTGTGATAGTAGAAGCAAATGTGACTCCAATTTGTTTTATGACTTCATCCTGTAAAACAACCATGCCAAGTAGAAGAGTCATGACTGGGACAAGATGTTCTTTTCCTTTTGCTATAGAAAAACTACCTAATGGGGTATTGTTTCTGTAACTAGGGTAACAGGGCTCTGTTTCTGTAAGTGGGGTGACTGGGCTAACTGTGATTGGTTATCCTTCCCTCCACTTGACTGCACTGTCCCACTTCTGTAACCTGGCTTGCTTGTATTGGCTAGACCCTCCGAACATCCCTTTTGCGGTTTTCAGGCTTATAAGGAGTACCCTTGCAATTTTTCGGGGCTGATCAGGGGAATAACTTTATGTTCTGGTCAGCTGCCACCGGTGTGCTTTAATAAAGGCTTGATTTGATTATATGTGAGTAGTCGAAGTCAGTTTATGAAACCCTCAGATGAAGCTTTAACAATAAGAGTTGTCATACCCAGAGTTCTTTAGTAATGGAACTCTGATAATTGAGCAGCCCCCTTTAACATTTAATTTGTGAAAATCCCTAGTATTGTGTCAGTCATTTACAGGTTTATTTCATGTTTCTGTTCTTGGTAAACAGCGATTCAGCTTTCACTTACTACTTTGGAAGCTTGTTGGATGTGCTCTTTTATTTTTAATATATTATGGTTGGATGCAGCACCCTCATTGAAAAACTTTAATAACCATGATATTTAATTTGGCAAATGATTGTTTTAATACTTCTCACAGGAGTTGTGCTTTCTCTATAAGTTTTCAACCAAATTTTTTCCTGCATTCTCTGTAGATCTTCTCTTGGTGTGCATCAGCACTATAACTTTATTTCAGGTCTACATTTTTTCAATCTCTTAGAATAATTTTCTTTAAGTAAGAGGTACTAAAAAATTTACAGTGGGAATAAAGAATAATTTATAAAATTGCTGGGGTGAAGCAACTTCTGATCTGAAGTTGAGAGGGTGCCTGGGGCTAATCTCCTAGAACTGGTCCCCTCTCCCTGGGAATAACAATCCACTTTTTGTTTTGACCTGCATCAAATCATGTCTTGGCCACTCTTTCCCCCATTTCCTCCTCCAGCTACTTCACCAAGGAGTTGTCCTCACCCTCTCTGGTCTTAATGCTGTTCCTCCACCCAACATAAATTGGTTCCACCCCATCACTGCATGGCGATTCTCTCACCAAAGCCACCCCTGCCTTCCTATGGTTCAATGTCATGGGTGGTTTTCAGTCATTGCCTCACCTGACCTCATGGAAACATTGATTACTGTTGACCATGCCTCTTGCTTAAAGCCCTGTTCTTTTCAGCTTCTCTGGTTATTCCTTCTCAGTTTCTCTCATCAGTTCTCAGTAGCTGTCACATCTAAGCATCCTCTAGGTTGCCTCTTAAACGTAGAAATTCCTCAGTGTTCTGTTTTCCACTTTCTACATCCTTCCTGGTTCATCTCACCTAATTTTTAGTTTCATTCACTAAGTAAATCTCTCTCTGGCCCTGTCAAGCCCCAGCCACTTACACACAAGTTCTTGTTTGATTTCTCTGCTTGGATGTTTCAGCTCACCATGAAATATTTTGGAAACCCGTTCAACACTGAGCTCATCAACATCTCCCTCAAACCCGTTTACATACCAGTTTTTTTCTTCAATATTACATCTCTATAATCAGCTCAAGACATCCACTTGGCACTCATTTCTGTTTGTTCCTGCCTATTTGCATTACTACACTATCTTCTCATGGGGGTCTTATAATTCTCTCAAATCTGCCCACTCTGTCCCTTATGGCTGGCATCCTCGTCTATTCACTCTTATTTGATGTTTGGATAGAGAGATAATCCTCTTTGACCTTCCTACAGTTTATTATTTTTTAATGCTATATCCTTAGTATTTAGAAAAGTACTTAAACCAGCCAGTGTCTGATACATAGTGAATCAAAGAATGCAAGATTCAAGTTGTTGATTTCATAATCATTTCAAATATCCAACCTGTCTACAGCCAGTCTCTAGCCAAACCACTCTTTGAAAATGATAGTCTGATTGTATTTCTTTTCCCCTTGTTATAACTTACATGGCTTCAATGTATATAGTCACTCCCCAAATAAATCTCAGACTTGGTTAGGAAACCCCTAGCATCTTCCCCACCTTTCCAACCCCATCTTACCCTGTCCCCTTAGAGGCCCTGTGGCTACCTCTCAGGGGGCACCTTCTGTTACTCCCTTGGGCTCCAGGCAGTAGACATTTATTGGCTCCAACCCTCTTCACTGTGCTCCTCTACTTTACGAGGTCCTATTTATCCTCCACGTTTCATACTAGTAAATCCCTCTTCCAGACAGGCCTAATCTGACCTCCAGATGACTTTTCCCATTCTATGTTCTGTTTCACATTTTAGAGTATTTCTATCATTGAAAATTTATGTAGTGCCTGAACTCCACACTAGCATCAAAACTGGGTCTTTCATTCACCAGTTTCCCCAGCACCTATGATAAAAATCACAGAGTAAAAGGATGAAAAGTATTTGTTTATTTCAATAATTTATACCCTCTTACTTCATCAATGGTATCGATGGCAAATTCCTTTTGTTTTTCTTTCCTGCCATATTAAACATCCAAAGTCTCATTTTTCTAGTCTCTGGGGTAAGGGTCAAGCTGGGAAGGACATGGATGTGATATCTGTTTTCCAGTTAGTGAATAAGATAGTTGAGAATTCTTGTAACTCCTCTGCATGGCACTTCTGACTTTACACATTATCAGATATGGAATCCCTGAATCTCTCCAGTAATTTCTAATGCAAATCACATTCTAGCCCTTTGTATGTGGCTGGCACATCAAGGGTTACTTTTTTGAAATTATATTTGATAAGCAAATACATTTTGAATGTGTTTTAGATTAGATCATTCCCTGGGGAATTCACCTTTATTGCTGGTTTCATTAACATCTGGCAAATTTGACTTTATATTAAGCTATGTAAAAGTAGTTCTAAAGGAATTGACTGTTGAGGCCATTTTAATATTTTCCTTATGAGAGGAAATTATTGAACACATTTAACAAATCAACATCTTTAATCTAGATGTTTATTGTTACCTTTGGAGTACTTTAAAAATGAGAACAGAAAATATCTCCTGAGTCTTATTATATAGTGTCCTTTTTGGCCTCTTGGAAGGGAGGGAAGAGAAGAGTGGAGTGGGAGAATGTTGGAAAGACAGGAATAGGAAAGAAAGTGGGGAGGAAAAAAAAGGTTTTTTTGTATTTTATTAGCTTATAAATATCTTTTTATTTATCTATGACAGCAGAATGCATTACAATTCATATTGCACATATAGAGCACAAATTTTTCATATCTCTGATTGTAAAAAAAAGTATATTCACACCAATGCATGTCCTCATACATGTACTTTGGTTAATGATGTCAATCACATTCCACCATCATTTCTAACCGCATGCCCCCTCCCTTTCCCTCCCAACCCTCTGCCCTATCTAGAGTTCTTCTATTCCTCCCACGCTCCCCCTCCCTACCCCACTATGAATCAGCCTCCTCATATCAGAGAAAACATTTGACATCTTGTTTTTTTGTGGATTGGCTGACTTCACTAAGCTTATCTTCTCTACCTCCATCCACTCACCTGTAAATGCCATGAGTTTATTCTCTTTTACTGCTGAATAATATTCCATTGTGTATTTATGCTACATTTCCTTTACCCATTCATCTTCTGTCTCTCACTATGCAGCAAACTCAACTCAAAGTGGATCCAGGACCTAGGAATAAAACCAGAGACCGTATGTCTAATAGAAGAAAAAGTAGGCCCTCATCTCCATCATGTGGGATTAGGCCCCAACTTCCTTAATAAGACTCCTATAGCACAATAATTAATATCAAGAATCAATAAATGGGATGGATTCAAACTAAAAAGTTTCTTCTCAGCAAAAAAAAAAAAAATATGGAAGGTGAATAGAGAGCCTATATCTTGGGAGCAAATCTTTACCCCTAACACATCAAATAGAGCACTGATCTCTAGGTTATGTAAAGAACTCAAAAAAACGAACACCAAAAAACAAATAACCCAATCAATAAATGAGCCAAGACCTGAATAGTCACTTCTCAGAAGATGATACACAATCAATCAACAGATATATTTTAAAAAGTTCATCATTGCTAGCAATTAGAGAAATGCAAACCAAAACTACTGTAAGATTTCATCTCACTCTAGTCAGAATGGCAGCTATGATGCATACCAACAACAGTAAGTGTTGGGGAGGATGTGAGGGAAAAGGTACACTTATACATTGCTGGTGGAACTGCAAACTGGTGCAGCCAATATGGAAAGCAGTATGGAGATTCCTTGGAAAATTGGGAATGGAACCACCATTTGACCCAGCTATCCCTCTCCTCAGTCTATACTCAAAGGACTTAAAAACAGCATACTCCAGGGACACAGCCACATCAATGTCTATAGCAGCATAATTCACAATACCTAAACTGTAGAACCAACCTAGATACCCAGCTTTTAAATATCTTATCTGATACTCTAGTCCACTTTCAAAATATTATAAAACTTTACCTGCACATCGATGCAGAGACATGTGGGGAGAGAATACTTTCTTTGTAGTTCTGAGTCTTCAGTCTACACAGAGAGGTTAAGGGGGTCATTCCCAGGACTATGGATCAATTATGAGATGGGACTTTAGGGGAGCCATCAACGAGCAGATTTACCAAAATACTTCCATCATGAAGCTACCACAGTGGCAGGAAATTTATTCCTCATAGGCTCAAGGGATTATGAGTTTAGAGGACATTAACATTCTAATATTTTATGTGAGGTCTCATACACAAACACCATGTAATGTTTTTACACTAATCAACCAAATACTCATCTTTAAGGGGAAAAAAAAACACAGGGAGAGACATTTTTATGAGTGAACGATAATGTTTTCTTTGCCAATAATAAGTTACTGGAAGGACACTGGCGACACTCAGAATCAGTGAAGAGGAAACCAATCAGGCACTAAGCACAGAAATTAGGCAGGCCTGGGAACTTAAGATTATTACTTCCCCAATTCTCAGTATTCCACTTTGGAGAATTGGAGACAAATTTAATGGTAAGTTTATAAAGTTGTTATGAGGAATAAATCAGTTCTTATGTTTCGTACAGTGACTGGTATATAGCAAGAGTACTTCATAATTCAATGAAGATCATCTCTTATCCTGAAAGCCCAAAGCCCTCTGGGTTTGCCAAAACAAAGTCTGTGGTCAAGACAGACAATGACGACGTGGACCAGAGATACGATAGTGGAGGTGATGAGAAGTAATCAAACTCTGGACTGGTATAGAAGACAGAATTCCAACTTTATTTGCTAATAGACTAAATATGAAGTACAAGAAAAGAGGAAGAATGATGTCAAGGTGACAGAACAAAGCAAATGGAATGTTGGAAGTTGCCATTTGCTGAGATGAAGATTGGAGTAGACAGTCTGGTTTTGGATATCCTATGCTTAATTATTAAATTTAATGGTAAATCTGTTAGACCCTCAAGAACAGATGTCAAGAGCTCAACTGTATATATGCATGTGTATGCTCCAGGGTGAGGTGGGGTCGTGGTCCAGGATTTAGAGGTAAATATAAAACTGCAAGCAGAGGTTAAAATAAGTTCCTAACTACTTTCAAGAGAGGACACATTAATGAACTTCCTCTGACACATTCTGTTCTGTTGTCTCTAGCTAAAGCCTCAACTGATTTGATTTCCTTGCCTAATAAGATAGTCCAAACCTTTATTCCAGAAGTTTCTATGACTTTGTAGAATTTGTGCCCTTGGTAGTACATTTTCTGCAGTCACTGTTAACATTTCCTGTTGGATGTGGTAGATCAAAGAGGTACCCAGAGGACTCTCCTGGTTGGATAGCCCTTGTGCAGCTCTTGATGAGGAAGCTGGAAAAATGAGGCCACAGGAAAGTACTTTGAAGGAAGAAGCCCCAGGGCTGGGAAAGATGAAGAAGATGAAAAGAGAATGTTGTGAAGACGGTTCTATTCGATCCACTGATCCTTACTCAGTCTTTGTCCAGGGGCCTGAGACGATCACAAACTACACCCAGCATTGACTCCCTCCCTACCCCTTTTGCTCACAGGAGTTCTCACCAAGGGAATCAGGGAATCCCAGGCTTCACCCTCCTCCACTTGAGCACACAAGGTCAATGCAGGCTGCACTTGGACTTTTCTGCTATTAATTTTCATTAACCAAAAAGTGATTAAGTGGAACCAGCCCGTTTTTTTTCTGTTCAGTGTTTATTACCACCACCTGACTAATCATAAAAAAGCAAGCGAGCATCAATTAGCTCCAGACACATACATGACAATTACACTGGGGAGACACGACAGGGTTGAACAAGGCATCTCCTTGGAGCACACAATAATCTGGCAGAGAACAGACCTCTGTGTAATAGTAACAAATGCATCTCATTGACTTCATGGGAAATAAGGTCCTCATGTCAACACATCTGAGTACAATTTCCTGGGCATTTAAACAACTCTATAGCTCTGGAGAGGCATGGAGCTGGCCAGGGGCTGCATCCTGACTGGATTTAACTAACTCCCTTGCTTTTTATCCCTACTCTGTTCCTTTCCTTGCCACACAATGCTCTTCTCTTTAGCTCTTGGTCACACCCACCTGCTGTGGTTAGAAGTGAAGAGCTTTTCTGCCCACATCTCATCACCCAGTTCTCTGTGGAATTGAATCTGTGGCCATTTCATTGTCAGAATGGAAGGGACAGTTAGTACTCAGCCTGTGTTCTTTGCTTCTTTTTTTTAACTGAGAACCATGTTCTCATTCTTGGATGCCTGGCCTAAGTGTCACTGACTTACTACGCCCCACCTCCTGCCATTAGCTGCTTTCCACTGTGTAGTCCCACTTCCCCTCTCTGGAATGGCACTTACAAGATTTGTGCGTTAGCTTTACTGCTCACACATGTCTTTTCAATTAGCAGGCAAGCTGGTTCTGATTGTGCTTAGGGACTATGTGGTCTTGAACTTGAACCTAAGCACCCGGTTCATGCGCTACTCAGTGAATGCAATATTCATGAACTAATTTTCAGCTAAAATAATTAGGTTAAAAAATAAGACTGGGAAATAAAACGTGTTTTACTCAATAGTTGGTACAATGGCTGGTAGGGGAGAAGTATTGGACAGCTTCTGTGATGGATGATAGAGCACTGGTTCTCTGTGAGGCCAGAAGACCATCAGAATCACCTGATGGGGCTGCAAATTCCTTAGTCCTACTTAAGACTACAAAACAAGATCTTCTGGAGTGGTGCCTATCACTCTGACTGTTCAAAAAAGATACCTCTGTCTTCTAGATACACAAGTTTGAATGCCACTAGAATAGGGACAGGGAGGCAGTGGGTGAAAAGATTTAATTCCGTAAGTGCAACTAAGAGGTACATAGGATAAAATATACATCATTAGAGAAAATATTGAAAGAGGTGAAACTATATTCCACTCTCTGGTAGAAGAGGGACATTCTTATCCTATCAGCCCTGATGTCTGTACATATCCTCAGGCCCATGTGCTCTACTACATTAATACAGGAAAGTGAAGTTATACTCCTGGGCTTCTGATGGAATAGGCCAAAATAGCCTACTGGAAAAAACAACATCTCTCTGCTGCCCAATCTTATCTTCAGTGTTCTTGATGATTATTAATTATGTGTAAAATGTTTTAAATTAAAAACAATGTCTGAAACCACTTACTATCCAATAAAATGTAAACTCAGGAGGTTGGACTTATGGGTCCTTTTATACTGCAAGCCTACTCTTTTCTCATTTGAAAATTACCTAGTTTATGTTATTCCATGACAGGACAATGTAAGGTAATCTCTAACTGGACAAATCAGCTTCTGAAAAATGTTTTTATTTGTTCTACTTAGTTGTACATGACAGCAGAATACATTTCAATTCATCATACACAAATAGAGTGCAAAATTTCAATTCTCTGGTTGTACGTGGTGTAGAGATGCACCATTTGTGAAACCACAAATGTCCCTAATGTACATTTAATTCCACCATCTTTTCTATCCTCATAACCCCTACTCACCCTCCCTTTTGTCCAATTCAAAGTTTCTCCGTTTTCCCATGTCCCCCCGGCTCCCCATCATAGATCAGCATGCACTAATCAGAGAAAATATCTGGCTTTTAGTTTTTTGGGATTGGCTTGCTTCACTTGGCACAAATTCTCTAACTCCATCCATTTACCTGTAAATGCCATAATTTTATTCTCTTTTAATGCTGAGTAGTATTCTATTGTGTGTGTGTATGTTTATGTGTATGTGCATGTGTGTGTATATGCATGTGTGTGTATATGTGTATGTGTATGTGTGTGTATATATATCTCTCACAATTTCTTTATCCATTCATCTATTAATGGGCATCTAGGAAGTTATACTCCTGGGCTTCCACAGTTTAGCTATTTATGAATTCAGCTGCTATAAACATTGGTACAGCTATGTCACTATAGTATGCTGAATTTAAGTCATTCGGGATAGACTGAGGAGTGGGATAGCTGGGTCAAATGGTGGTTCCACTTCAAGTTTTCTGAGGAATCTCCACACTGCTTTCCAAAGCGGTTGCACCAATCTGCAGTCCCACCAGCAATGTATGACTGTACCTTTTCCCCCCATATACTCTAACACTTATTATTGCTTGTATTATTGATAACTGCCATTCTGACTAGGTTGAGATAAAATCTTAGTTTTGATTCGTATTTCTCTAATTACTAAGCTTCTAGAACTATTAAATGCATTTAGCAAAGTAGCAGGATATAAAATCAGTACCCACAAACCAATTGCATTTCTATACATAAGTGATGAATCCACTGAAGGAGAAATTAGGAAAACTACCCCATTAAAAATAGCCTCAAAAATACAAAAAGGGAGTTCATAACCCACTTGAATCAAAGTGTGAAATTTGATATGTCAAGAACTATGTAATGTTTTGAACAACCAACAATAAAAAAATAAAATTAATTAATTAATTAATAGATTCTAAAAAAAATACAAAATACTTGGGAATCAACCTAACAAAAGTGGTGAAAGACCTCTACAATGAAAACTACAGAACATTAAAGAAGTAAGTTGGTTCTTCAAAGATGGAAGATAGGCAGATCTCCTACTCCCATGTTCTTGGATAAGCAGAAATAATATTGTCAAAATGACCATACTACCAAACTGTTATACAGATTTAATGCAATTCCTATTAAAATCCTTATGTCATTCTTCATAGAACTCAAAAAAGCAATCATGACATTCATTTGTGAAAATAAGAGACCCAGAATAGTCAAAGCAATCCTCAGCAAGAAAAAAGCAACTATAACAAAACAGCATGGTATTGGCACCAAAATAGACATGTAGACCAAAGGTACAGAAGACACAGAGACCAACCCACATAAATACAGTTATCTCATACTAGACAAAGGCACCGAAGACATACACTGAGAAATGATAGCCTCTTCAACACATGGTGCTAGGAAAACTGGAAAGCCATATGTAGCAAAGTGAAATTAAACCTCGATCTCTTACCATGCACAAAACAACTCAAAGTGGATCAAGGAACTGGGAATTAGACCAGAGACCCTGCACCTAACAGAAGAAAGAAGTAGGTCCAAATCTTCATGTCAGAGTAGGGCCTGACTTCCTTAACAAGGGTCCTAAAGTGCAAGAAATAAAATCAAGAATCAATAAATGGGATGGATTCAAACTAAACAGCTTCTTAGCAAAAGAGACAGTCATTGAGGTGAAGAGAGAGCCTACGGTAAAGGAGCAATTTCTTACCACACATACATCAGATAGAACACTAATCTCCAGGATATATAAAGAACTTAAACTTAATACCAAAGAAACAACCCAATTAATAAATTGGTTAAGGAACTGAACAGACACTTCTAATAAGAAGATATACAAGTGATCAACAAATACATGACAAAGTGTTCAATGTCTTCAGTAATTAGAGAAATACAAGTCAGCTTTTTATAATTATTGATCACACTCTCTTTTCTCTGGCCTCTTGGCCATAGATGAGCATTATTGGTTATAAGCAAATAGGTGTGGCATAGCCTCCGAATAGGATGGAAGAATCCATTAAGTATAAATGACAATGCATATGATCTTTATTTGCTACAAAACAAAAACAACCTCAAACAGCAAAGAAAGAAAGCCAATAGTTAGGGATAATCAGGCTTATTAAAATATGATATTCATTTAGCATCAATTTTTCTCACTAGTCAAGAGGTAGAAGCAACTAAAACATTTACCTATAGAGAGTAGATAAATAAAATATGGTATATGAATACAATTGAATATTATTCAGCCTTAACAAAAGAAGGAAATCTTGTCACATGTTATATCCTGGGTGAAACTTGAGAATATTATGCTAAATAAGCAGTCACAAAAATTCAAATACTGTAAATACCACTTACACTAGGTAACCAATGTAGTCACATTCATAGGTACAGAAGGTAGAATGTTGGTTGCTCAGGACTGAGGGATGAGGAAAAAGTTATTGTTTAATAGGTGAGGATTTGCAGATTTGTAAGATGAGAATCTGGAGATCATATTCATAACCATGTAAACACATGTGACACTTGAATTGTACATTTAAAATTTACTGAAATGGTAAATTATATTTTAACATAACAAAAAATTTATAAAAACGTATGTACATAATTCACTATAAAAATTTACAATGCTGTTGGATTAGACATTATTTAAAGCTTTTTCTTTTTTCAGTACCAAGATTGAACTCAGGCATGCTTACCACTGAGCCATACCCCCAGCCCTTTTTTTTTTTTTTTTTTGAGTCAAGGGCTTACTAAGTTGCTTAGAGCCTCTCACTAAGTTGCTGAGGCTGGTTTTGAATTTGTATTCCTCCTTCCTCAGTGTTCCCAGCTGCTGGGATTACAGGTGTGTGCCACCACACCCAGCTATTTAAACCATTTTTAAAATGTGGATATTAGTTTCAAAGAAAGTGATTTGTCCAACATGATGCAGCTATGTTCAGAGCAGCATGAAGATTTAAATGCAGATTTCTGACTCCCAAGCCAGTGCCCATATTCATCTTGTTCCCCAGGAGTCAAGGAGCTTATTATTGCAGGCTGTTGGGGTTACTCAGAGGTTTCTACACCATGAGGACCTGGTCTTTCCTTGAATTCCTTTGTAGTTATCTAGTTTTCTTCTCCTTTGAAGATCTCTTTGCTCATCTCATCGGTGAATGATTTTGTAGGCTTCTGAGTTTTAGACTTGATGATACCTTCAAGCATCTAGTCCAGAGTTTTTCGTCTCCCTTGTGTGATCTGAGTGACAAGATAATTGAAGGCCTCACCTAAAGTCTCCTGAAAAAGCTCTATTTTTATCTATTTAATATGTTGGAATTCTGTGTTAAAATTTCTTTCTTAAAAAGGTATTGTAGTAAGAAAACTTAGCATGAGATCTATTCTCTTCACAAACTTATAAGTATATAATAGAGTAATTTTAGCTATCAGAATATTGTATAGATTATGGCCACAATTTATTCATCTTGAAACACTGAGATTTTATCTCTTGATTGGCAATTCTCATTTTCACTTCCCCCATCCTCTGGCAATTACCATTCTACACTTTCATTCTTTGAGTTTCATTATTTTCAGATGCTTCTATATAAGTGAAATCATTGCAGTATTGTCCTTTTGTGACTGGCTTATTTCACTCAGTGTCTTCATGGATTATACATGTTGATGTATGTTGCAGGATTTTCATCTTTAAGGCTGAACAGCATTCCCTTATATACACATACCACATTTTTTTAATCCATTGATGACTCAGTAGAAATTTATGTTACTTCCATGTCTTGGCTATAGTACTGCAACAAACACTGGAGTACTAATCTCTCTTGGGGATCCCAATTTCAATAAATACACAGAAATGGGATTTCCATATCACATGGTAATTTCATTTTAACTTTTTGATGAATTACTATCTGACATAGCACCTCTATACCATTTTGCATTTCCACCAACCATATGAAAGGGTCCAAATTTCTCCACATCCCCCCAACATTTATATTTTATAATAGATAACGGATGTGAGGTGACAGTTCATTGTACCTTGATTACATTTTCATTATAATTAATGACTTTGAGCATCTTTTCATCTACTTCTGAGACCTTTGTATGTCCTCACTGCATGAATGAAACTTCTGGTCTATTTATTTACAAAACACAAAAAACAGGTGCAGCTGTTAGGAAACTGATCTGTCCTCCATAGGTGATTGACTGTGGCTCAGCCCGACTCTCCAGGAGGAAATAACATGTTGGTGGTAAAACCAAGTTAAGAAATCCCAGTTTCTATTTTGCAGATTTCTGGGACTCTTCTGGCTAACCTCCTGTTGCCCTGTGGCTACAAATGTGCAACTCTCTCATTCCTTGTGTTCTGATCTTTGTGCATGTATTTTATTTCCCTTTCTAAGGTGCAGAGTCCTTGAAGGACTGTCTTGTCTTGGTGTCTGCTATAGTCTGAGGTATTATGGAATGTTTGTGCATTCATTCCTTCACTCAACACACATTGTGGTTTCTCTGTTTCTACCAATCTTAGGAAGGAATATAGCACTTATGGATATTAAATCCAGACGGTCATGAATCTTTCTCTCTTGTACTTTTCAGGGGCTGAAAATACAAGTAAGCCTTGAAGAGCAATTTCAGAAGTGCACCAACTTTTAGAGCAGTGTCATTATTAAAAGTGTAGTAATGTAATTGGATCATGTTCCTATGACGTAAACCAAGTTTTGCTACTTGTCTCTGTGGCTTTTGGTAAAAGCAGAGGAAGATGGGTAGAAGATGAAGAGGTATACTAAATTCCCCAGGCACTTTGAAAGCAGAAAAGGCAGAGGGCTCAGGAGGCAGAGAGCCACAGCCACTCTCAGGGTGCATTCACCTTCCAAGTATCTTTTTAAATACTTGAGGTTCAGTGAACACAGAAAGTATTTTGCTAACTATCTTTGCATTTGCTTCTCAACCCCCTGTGTACTTAAGTGGCCATTTAATCCATCTGCTTCATATTCATTTACACTTAACTCATCTCTCAATGTTATTTGGAGAGTGAGAAATCCAAGAACTCATTCTGTTGGATTCAGTTGATGCAGACTGATCTTCAATTCCAGAAAGAAAAAGCATAAACAAATGCCAGGATCATTTAGTCTAATTCACAGCAAGGAGGCCCTCTCTTCCTGTCATGGACAACATGCTCAGAAAATAACTAACTTTTAATACCCCTGTGTCTCCTACTTCCCCCTCACTTTCCTTGTTCCTTTGCTGTCCTCCTTGTGTGGGCCCCTTGTGTTTCTTGCCATCTCAGCTTTCCATATTTTAGTAACTCTTGCTTTGTTTTTTGCTTGACCATTTATCTCAATCCATGCCAAGGTGTTCATGGAAAATAAAGGGCTGAAACTCACAACAAAACAAAACCTTCTTGAGAGTTTAGTACATGCCAGAAACTGGACACATTTATTAAATGCTCATAACCACCCTAGAAGTAAATAGTTTTATAGTCCTCATTTGAGAGATGGAACTTAGGCACAGAGAGGGGAGTGATGTGGTTATCCTGCCTGTGCACTGCAGAGTGGATCAACCCCAAGGCCCACACTGGCAACCTCCGTGTTTACTAACTCTTGTTGGGTGACCACCTTCTCAAGGTGTGTGGGCTTAAGTGGTACTTCTTAGGGCACTCTGATATTAAAGAGTGACTCTGAAGATTTAGGAAGAGGGCTTTATACACTGGACATTCTTTTTTAATTTATTTGACTGGGAGCTCACAAAGCAAACCCTCAGGACCCTTGAGTCATAAAGTTTGATAGGCAGGTTATCAGAAAACTTATTCTACTTTGATCTGGGCTCTTCATAAGTTACAGAAATAAGAGAAATGTGTCCCTTGGTATTTTAAGTGTTCAGATATCAATCTACTGGTTGCACTATTCTGTCCTGGTGTCTTCAATGTAGATGGTAAACATATTGAAAACATACCCTAAATGTCTTAGGAAGTTTGAAGCTCTGCAGCCTTGAATTTCCCTGTAACATCACTAATTTGACATGATTAATTGCCCCTCCTCAAGCATGACTATCTCAGGATTGTGGTTCTCTAAGAGTGGTTGCCAATTAGAGGGACATGGCACCCTGTTAAAAATGTAATGCTAAGGCTCTGTCGGAAACCTACTAAATAAGGAACTCTTGGGTGAGGGTCCATCAATCTTCTTTAATCAGCACTCCAGGTGATTTTGATCTGCACTCAAGCTTTTGAACCACTTTACCTATGGACAAAGTCAATAAAGTTGAATTTGTACCCTTATTAACAATAAATTGTACTAAGAATTAGGGAGCAACCAGAACCTAGCAGTCTCCACTGGAAGCAATCATACTTTTAATCCGAGATACAAGAGCCCAGAAAGATACAGTAGAACTCCAAGTGAGCAGCCTAGAAGAGCTTTGAAAGCAGTGAAACACAGAAGCACTGTACTCTGAAAACTTTGTGACAAAGAGCAACTTTTATTTCTGACCCTACTTACTTAGGGTGGGAATAGAGGAGGAGTTCTGTGTGTGTTGAATGTCATATACAGTATGTGTTATATGTGATATATTTTGCATGTATGTTATATGCCTAAAATGTGTGTGTTGTCACATGCATTGTGTTATGTGAATGTTGTATGTTATGTTTTATATGCAAGCTATGTGTTGGGTGCATGTTACATGTATGTTGTTTGTGTGTTCTGTGCCATAAGCATGCTTGTGTTATGTGGCATGGTGTTGCATGTATATGTGTTGCATGTGATATATGTCTTGCATATGATACGTGTGGTGTGTGTAATGTGATATATAATGTGTTGTGTTTTATGTATGTAGTGCATGTACGTGATGCATGTATGTTGCATGGTATGTTATTTAAGTTTATTTGCACTGTAAGTGCTAATGATATGTATATATTAGCACTTATTCCCTATACTTTTCTCAACATG
Organism: Spermophilus citellus; assembly: GCF_964194105.1. NCBI lineage: Eukaryota > Metazoa > Chordata > Mammalia > Rodentia > Sciuridae > Spermophilus > Spermophilus citellus. Next base: position 84,270,327 of record NC_138193.1, read on the forward strand.
ACAATAAATATAAACTCTTATGTAATTGTATTATATACACTAATATAGAAATTATATGGAAATATTTTATGAGAGAACATCTCCTATTTTTATAATGACTGTTCTTTAGATACATTTGGGATCTAGGTGTTAAGACAATGTTTACCCAGAGCTTTGTAATAAAATTCTTTTGGGTAGGCATCTACTGGTAGAATGAATATTGTAAATCTGGGGGGAGTTTTCTTAAAATCCTGCTTCAAAAAAAAACTTCTATTTATAAATACCTTACTGTGTTCTAAAATAAATGAAAGTAGCAAGGTAAAATAAATTACAAGTTGGAGTTAAATACCAAGCAAACAAAACAGGAAATAAAATTGACAAATAAAGGCAAGTGTGTGATGTGAAGTAGAGCCAGGAGTGAGGCCGATTCAACTGCTTTCTGCTTAAATGGTCTGTGCTATTTAGAACAGCTGAATGTCCTTCTGTTTGCTCATTTAACAATTATTTAGTGTCTGCTGTGAGCCAGCTCTCTCCATAGAACTTCTTCCTCCTTGACATGCAGAGCAGTGTCTTCTTCCCATAATAGCTTTTCTTTCCTGCTAACCAGTTCCTATTCCTTCTTCCACATCTTAATTTCAGGAATCTTATGTTCTACCTGTTTCTTATTTTTAAATTAGTTATACAGGATAGTACAATAATCTTGACATATGATGCATTTGAATCAGATGGGATATAATTTCTCGTTTTTCTGGGTATACAGGTTGCAGAATCACATTGGTCATGCAGTCACGTATATACACACAGTAATAATAATGTCTATTTTATTCTGCTGTCCTTCCATTCCCCCATTCCCCTCCCCTCCCATCACTTCTCTCTACCTAATCTTATGTGACACACTTTTTTCCCCTCACATCGTCATACATGTATTCTGTGTAATGATAAGTGTCTCTTTCCATCTTCCTTGCAATTCCCCTTCTCTCTCCATTTCCCTCCCACCTTTCTTCCCCATCTAGAGGTAATCTTTTCATGCTCTTCCTCCCTATCCCATTTTGAGTCACCTCCGTTGTATCAGAGAAGACATTCAGCATTTTTTTTTTTTGGCGGGGGGAGATTGGCTAACTTCACCTAGCATAATCTGCTCTAATGCCATCCATTTCCCTACAAATGTCATGGTAATCTTATTTTTTAGTGCTGAGTAATATTTCATTGTGTATAAATACATTTTTTTATCCATTCATGCATTGAAGGGCATCTAGGTTGGCTCCACAGTCTAGCTATTGTGAATTGTGCTGCTATAAACATTGATGTGGCTGTGTCCCTGTAATATGCTGTTTTTAGGTCTTTTGAGTATAGCCCAAGAAGAGAATAGCTGGGTCAAATGGTGGTTCCATTCCAAGTTTTCCAAGGAATCTCCATACTGCTTTCCAAATTGGCTGCACCAATTTGCAGTCCCACCAGCAATGTATGAGTGTACCTTTTTCCCCGTATCCTTGCCAGCACTTGTTGACTTCATAATGGCTGCCATTCTTACTGGAATGAGATGGTATCAGAGTAGTTTTAATTTGCATTTCTCTGATTGCTAGAGATGGTGAGCATTTTTTCATGTATTTGTTGATTGATTGTATATCCTTCTGAGAAGTGTCTGTTCATGTCCTTGGCCCATTTGTTCATTGGGTTATTTGTTTTCTTGTTGTTTAACTTTTTGAGTTCTTTATATATTCTAGAGATTAGAGCTCTATCTGATGTGTGAGGTGTAAAAATTTGTTCCCAGGATGTAGGCTCCCTATTCACTTCACATGTTATTTCTCTTGCTGAGAAAAAACCTTTTTAGTTTGAATTCATCCCATTTGTTGATTCTTGGTTTTAATTCTTGTGCTATAGGCGTCTTATTAAGGAACTTATGGTCTAACCCAATGTGATGGAAATTAGGGCCTACTTTTTCTTCTATTAGATGCAGAGTTTCTGGTTTGATTCCTAGATTCTTGATCCATTTTGAGTTGACTTTTGTGCATGGTGAGAGATAGGGATTCAATTTCATTTTGTTGCATATGGATTTACAGTTCTCCCAGCACCATTTGTTAAAGATGCTATCCTTTCTCCATTGCATGCTTTTAGCACCTTTGTCTAATATGAGGTAGTTGTAATTTTGTGGGTTGGTCTCTGTATCCTCTATTCTTTACCATTGGACTACCTGTCTATTTCAGTGCCAGTGCCATGTTGTTTTTGTTATTATTGCTCTGTAGTACTTTAAGATCTGGTTTAGCGATACCACCTGTTTCAATCTTCCTGCTTAGAATTGCTTTAGCTATTCTGGGACTCTTATTTTTCCAGATGAATTTTGTAATTGCTTTTTTTTTTATTTCTGTGAGGAATGCCATTGGGGTTTTGATCGGAATCGCATTGAATTTGTAAAGTGCTTTTGGTAACATGGCCATTTTAATAATATTAATTCTGCCTATCCATGAGTAAGGTATATATTTCCATCTTCTAATTTATTCTATTTATCTTTTTAGGATTCTATAGTTTTCATTGTATAGATCTTTCACCTTTTTTGTTGATTCCCAAGTTTTTTTTTTTTTTGAGGATATTATGAATGGGGCAGTTCTCCTCATTTCCATTTCAGAGGATATGTCACTGATATACAAGAATTCCTTTGATTTATGGGTATTGATTTTATATCCTGCCACTTTGCTTAATTTATTTACTAGTTCTAAAAGTTTCTTGGTAGAACTTTTTGGGTCTGGTAGGTATAGGATCATATCATCAGCAAATAGTGCTAGTTTAAGTTCTTTTTCCTATATTTAGCCTTTCATTTCTTTCATCTAATTGCTCTGGCTAGTGTTTCAAGAACTATGTTGAATAGAAGTGGTGACAGAGGGCATCCCTGTCTTGTTCCAGATTTTAAAGGGAATGCCTTCAATTTTCTCCGTTTAGAATGATGCTGGCCTGAGGCTTAGTGTACATAGCTTTTACAATGTTGAGGTAAGTTCCTATTATCCCTGGTTTTTCTAGTGTTTTAAACATAAAGGGATGCTTCATTTTGTCAAATGCTTTTTCTGCATCTATCAAGATGATCATATGGTTCTTATCTTTAAGTCTATTGATGTGGTGAATTACATTTATTGATTTCTGTGTTGAATCAGCCTTGCATCCCAGGGATGAAACCCACTTGATCATGGTGCATGATCTTTTTGATATGTTTTTGTATCCAATTTGCCAGAATTTGAGGATTTTTGCATCTATATTCATCAGCGATACTGTTCTGAAATTTTCTTTCTTTGAAGTGTATGTGTCTGGTTTTGGAATCAGGGTGATGTTGGCCTCGTAGAATGATTTTGGAAGTACTCCCTCTTTTTCTGTTTTCCTGAAATAGACTAAAGAGTATTGGTATTAGTTCTTCTTTAAAGGTCTTGTAAAACTCTGCTGTATATCCATCCAGTCCTGGGCTTTTCTTGGTTGGTAATCTTTTGATGGCTTCTTCTATTTCCTCACATGATATTGGTCTATTTAAGTTGTGTATATGCTCCGAACTCAATCTGGGCAGATCATATGAATTAAGGAATTTATCAATGCCTTTGCTATCCTATTTTATTGGAGTATAAGGTTTCAAAATAATTTCTCATTATCTTCTGTATTTCTGTAGTGTCTGTTGTAATATTACCTTTTTCATCCCATATGCTAGTAATTTGGGTTCTCTCTTCCTCTTCATTATCATGGCTAAGGGTCTGTCAATCTTATTTTTTCAAAGAACCAACTTTTAGTTTAGTCAGTTTTTCAATTGTTTCTTTTATTTCAATTTCATTCAGTTCAGCTCTGATTTTAATTATTTCTTGCCTTCTACTGCATTTGCTGCTGATTTGCTCTTTTTCTAGGGCTTTGAGATGTAGTGAGAGATCATTTATTTGTTGGCTTGTGATTTTTTTGGGGAATGAACTCCATGCAATGAATTTTCCTCTTAGTACTGCTTTCATAGTGTCCCATAGATTTCAATATGTTGTGTCTGTGTTTTTATTTATCTCTAAGAATTTTTTAATTTCCTCCTTGATTGTCTTCTGTAGCCCATTATTCATTAAGTAGGATATTGTTCATTCTCCAAGTGATGTAGGAACTTTTCTTCCTTATTTTATCATTGATTTCCAATTTCATTCCATTATGATCAGATAAAATGATGGTAATATCTCTACTCCTTTATATTTACTAATAGTTGCCCGGGGATTCCAACATGGCGGCGGGCGCAGAGAGATCAAGTCTCTGACCTCTTCAGCTGTGCAGGCATAGGGAGTCGTAAACAACCTAAATCTGTTTGCTCAGGATCACTAGGCAATGCTGAGCTGACGTGGATCTGGGGCGAACAGTCTGGGCCTCTCAGAACACACACTGAGCCCAGATCAGCTGAATTCAAGCTCCCGTTCGCCTGCTTCCCGCAGACAAACAGCTGTGACTCAGCACTAATCCATCCGGCTGAAACAACTGGTCAGCCCTTCTCATCCTACGGAGGTAAATGCCTACTGAGCCTTCATAGGTAGTGGCCACAGGTTTGAAACGGGGCTTGGGAGAGACAGTAAGGACCCACCCATTGCATTGGTCACCCAGCAAAGGGAAACGAACTGTCGCTATTTGCAAGAGATACCACCATGGCAGAGAACTGACGTCATCAGACTGCGGCAGAGGAGATAACCTCATAGAGCCCCAAGCTCTACAAACTTAGGGTCCGAGGGAATGGCAAACTGGAAGAGTGTGCCCAGTCGTTCATGAAAACAGGGCTCCCGGGAGCATCAGATCTGGCGTGTAGCCAGTATTGTGGTGAGCGGCACCCGTGAGAGGGACCTGGCTAGAGGAAAAGTGGGAAGTGACTAGACACAAGAGGAGGCCCTAGGCACTCAGGATTGGAGACTCGCCCAGTCTGAGAGGAGCTGCTGCACAGTGATTGGTTCCCATGTATTGACAGGAGAAACTTGGCCTGGTGGGCACAGTGCCACCTACTGGAAGAGAAGTTAATCAAACTCTAAGACTGCATTTATTAGTTATTTTTTTCCTCTTTTTTTCTTCTCTTTTTTTTTTGATTTGGGTTTTTCTTTCATTTTCATTTTTCTTGTTTTTTTAAATTTTTATTTTTTACAATTTTTTAAATTTTTTTTCTTCTAATTTTAATTTTAATTTTTTTATTTTTTTAATTTTCTTTTTTATTTCCTATTTTTTTCTTCTTTTGTCTTTTCATTTCTTTTCAATTATCTTATCCCCCCTTCCTGGAATTCTACCTGCTTACTCTCATTCTCTTTAGTGACTTCTTCCCTTCCCTTCTAATACCTTGCCTCCCAAGCATTTAATAAATTTATAGGAGTAAACAGTAACTCATCAGTCAAACAGAACAAGAAGTAACATGAGCAGCTTCAAAAAGCAAAGAAGAAAAGGAGTACAAACAATGCAGGACAGCCTAAATATTCAGGAGGACCTAGAGTCATCAGAAAAATGGTCATATAAAGAACTCAAGGAACACCTTAGACAGATGGAATGGAACCTTAAAGAGGATACAAGACAGCAAATTCAAGCAGCGAAAGAACACATTGAGAATGAATTACATAAACAGATAAAAGAAGAAGTTAAGCATCTTTATCAGGAGATAGGGATTATAAAAAATAATCAAACAATAATTCTAGAAATGAAGGAAACGATAAACCAAATTAAAAACTCAATTGAGAGTATCACTAACAGAGTGGAGCAAGTAGAAGCCAGAACGTCAGATAATGAAGACAAAATATATCATCTTGAAAAGAGTCTAGCCAACTCAGAAAGGCTGGTAAAAAATCACGAGAAAAACATCCAAGAGTTATGGGATAACATAAAAAAACCAAACTTACGAGTCATCGGGATAGAAGAAGGTACAGAGATTCAAACCAAGGGAATGCGTAACCTGCTGAATGAAATAATTACAGAAAACTTTCCAGAAAAAAAAGGAAACAGATATACAAATTGAAGACGCATACAGGACACCGAGCACACAAAATCACAGTAGACCAACGCCAAGACACATTGTTATGAAGATATCCAATATAAAGAAAAAAGAGAAAATATTAAAAGCTACAAGAGAAAGGAGACAGATTACATTCAGAGGTAAACCAATAAGGTTAACAACGGATTTTTAATCACAGACACTGAAAGCAAGAAGGTCATGGAACAATGTATTTCAAATACTGAAAGACAATGGATGCCAACCAAGAATTCTGTATCCAGCAAAATTAAGCTTCAGGTGTGACAACAAAATAAAAATCTTTCATGATAAACAAAAGTTAAAAGAATTTGCAGCCAGAAAACCAGCATTGCAAAGCATTTTGAGCAAAACACTACACGAGGAAGAAATGAAAAACAATAACCAAAACCATCAGTAGGAAGTGCCTCGGTAAAGACAGAGGGCGAGGGGAAAGATAATCATGGAGAAACAAACTAAATTTTTTAAAAAAAGGATAAATAATCAAACATGGATGGAAGTACAAACCATATATCAATAGTAACTCTGAATGTGAATGGCTTAAACTCTCCAATAAAGCGACATAGGCTGGTATCATGGATTAAAAAAACAAATCCAACAATATACTGCCTCCAGGAGACACATCTGATTGGAAAAGACATACACAGGCTGAAGGTGAAAGGATGGGAAAAAATATACCACGCACATGGTCCTCGTAAGCAAGCAGGGGTGGCCATCCTCATATCGAATAAAATCGACTTCAAGACTAAGTTAATCAAAAGGGATAAAGAAGGACATTATATACTGTTAAAAGGAACCGTTCACCAACAAGACATAACAATTATCAATATTTATGCACCAAATAATGGTGCTGCGACATTCATAAAACAAATTCTCCTCAAGTTCAAGAATCAAATAGACCACAACACAATAATTATGGGTGACTTCAACACACCTCTCTCACCATTGGACAGATCCTCCAAACAAAAGTTGAATAAAGAAACTATAGAACTCAATATCACAATCAATAACTTAGACTTAACTGACATAGAATATATCAACCATCATCAAATGGATATACTTTTTTCTCAGCAGCACATGGATCCCTCTCAAAAATAGACCATATATTATGCCATAGGGCAACCCTCAGTAAATATAAAGGGGTGGAGATAATACCATGCATTTTATCTGATCATAATGGAATGAAATTGGAAATCAATGATAAAAGAAGGAAGGAAAAATACTACATCACACGGAAAATGAACAATATGTTACTGAATGATCAATGGGTTACAGAAGACATAAAGGAGGAAATCAAAAAATTCTTAGAGATAAATGAAAATACAGACACAACATATCGGAATCTATGGGACACAATGAAAGCAGTTTTAAGAGGAAAATTCATCGCCTGGTGGTCATTCCTCAAAAAAAGAAAAAAAAACAAATAAATGAGCTCACACTTCATCTCAAAGCCCTAGAAAAGGAAGAGCAAAACAACAGCAAATGTAGCAGAAGGCAAGAAATAATTAAAATCAGAGCGGAAATCAATGAAATTGAAACAAAAGAAACTATTGAAAAAATTGACAAAACTAAAAGTTGGTTCTTCGAAAAAATAAATAAGATCAACAGACCTTTAGCCATGCTAACGAAGAGAAGAAGAGAGAGAACTCAAATTACTAACATACAGGATGAAAAAGGCAATATCACAACAGATGCTACAGAAATACAGAAGACAATTAGAAATTATTTTGAAAACCTATATTCTAATAAAATACAAGATAGTGAAGACATCGATAAATTTCTTAAGTCATATGATTTGCCAAGACTGAGTCAGGAGGATACACACAATTTGAACAGACCAATATCAATGGGTGAAATTGAAGAAGCCATCAAAAGACTACCAACCAAGAAAAGCCCAGGACCGGATGGGTATACAGCGGAGTTTTACAAAACCTTTAAAGAAGAATTAATACCAATACTTTTCAAGTTATTTCAGGAAATAGAAAAAGAGGGAGCTCTTCCAAATTCATTCTATGAGGCCAACATCACCCTGATCCCGAAACCAGACAAAGACACCTCAAAGAAAGAAAACTACAGACCAATATCTCTAATGAACCTAGATGCAAAAATCCTCAATAAAATTCTGGCGAATCGAATACAAAAACACATCAAAAAAATAGTGCACCATGATCAAGTAGGATTCATCCCTGGGATGCAAGGATGGTTCAACATACGGAAATCAATAAATGTTATTCACCACATCAATAGACTTAAAGATAAGAACCATATGATCATCTCGATAGATGCAGAGAAAGCATTCGACAAAGTACAGCATGCCTTTATGTTCAAAACATTAGAAAAACTAGGGATAACAGGAACTTACCTTGACATTGTAAAAGCTATCTATGCTAAGCCTCAGGCTAGCATCATTCTGAATGGACAAAAGTTGAAGGCATTCCCTCTAAAATCCGGAACAAGACAGGGATGCCCTCTATCTCCACTTCTATTCAATATAGTTCTCGAAACACTGGCCAGAGCAATTAGACAGACGAAAGAAATTAAAGGCATAAAAATTGGAAAAGAAGAACTTAAATTATCACTATTTGCAGATGACATGATTCTATACCTAGAAGACCCAAAAGGGTCTACAAAGAAACTACTAGAACTAATAAATGAATTCAGCAAAGTGGCAGGATATAAAATCAACACGCATAAATCAAAGGCATTTCTGTATATCAGCAACAAAACTTCTGAAATGGAAATGAGGAAAAACACTCCATTCACAATATCCTCAAAAAAAATAAGATACTTGGGAATCAACCTAACAAAAGAGGTGAAAGATTTATACAATGAAAACTACAGAACCCTAAAGAGAGAAGTAGAAGAAGATCTTAGAAGATGGAAAAACATACCCTGTTCATGGATAGGCAGAACAAACATCATCAAAATGGCGATATTACCAAAAGTTCTTTATAGATTTAATGCAATGCCAATCAAAATCCCAACGGCATTTCTTGTAGAAATAGATAAAGCAATCATGAAATTCATATGGAAAAATAAAAGACCCAGAATAGCAAAAGCAATTCTAAGCAGGAAGTGTGAATCAGGTGGTATAGCGATACTAGATTTCAAACTATATTACAGAGCAATTGTGACAAAAACAGCATGGTATTGGTACCAAAACAGGCGGGTAGACCAATGGTATAGAATAGAGGACACAGAGACTAATCCACAAAACTACAACTATCTTATATTTGATAAAGGGGCTAAAAGCATGCAATGGAGGAAGGATAGCATCTTCAACAAATGGTGTTGGGAAAACTGGAAATCCATATGCAACAAAATGAAACTGAATCCCTTTCTCTCACCATGCACAAAAGTTAATTCAAAATGGATCAAGGAGCTTGATATCAAATCAGAGACTCTGTGTCTGATAGAAGAAAAAGTTGGCTCCGATCTACATATTGTGGGGTCAGGCTCCAAATTCCTTAATAGGACACCCATAGCACAAGAGTTAATAACAAGAATCAACAAATGGGACTTACTTAAACTAAAAAGTTTTTTCTCAGCAAGAGAAACAATAAGAGAGGTAAATAGGGAGCCTACATCATGGGAACAAATCTTTACTCCTCACACTTCAGATAGAGCCCTAATATCCAGAGTATACAAAGAACTCAAAAAATTAGACAATAAGATAACAAATAACCCAATCAACAAATGGGCCAAGGACCTGAACAGACACTACTCAGAGAAGGATATAGAATCAATCAACAAGTACATGAAAAAATGCTCACCATCTCTGGCAGTCAGAGAAATGCAAATCAAAACCACCCTAAGATACCATCTCACTCCAGTAAGATTGGTAGCCACTATGAAGTCAAACAACAACAAGTGCTGGCGAGGATGTGGAGAAAAGGGTACACTTGTACATTGCTGGTGGGACTGCAAATTGGTGCAGCCAATTTGGAAAGCAGTATGGAGATTCCTGGGAAAGCTGGGAATGGAACCACCATTTGACCCAGCTATTGCCCTTCTCGGACTATTCCCTGAAGACCTTAAAAGAGCATGCTACAGGGATACTGCCACATCGATGTTCATAGCAGCACAATTCACAATAGCTAGACTGTGGAACCAACCCAGATGCCCTTCAATAGATGAATGGATAAAAAAATGTGGCATCTATACAGAATGGAGTACTATGCAGCACTAAAAAATGACAAAATCATGGAATTTGCAGGGAAATTGATGGCACTAGAGCAGATTATGCTTAGTGAAGCTAGCCAATCCCTAAAAAACAAATACCAAATGTCTTCTTTGATATAATGAGAGCAACTATGAACAGCAGGGAGGAAGAGCAGGAAGAAAAGATTAACATTAAACAGAGACATGAGATGGGAGGGAAAGGGAGAGAAAAGGGAAATTGCATGGAAATGAAGGGAGACCCTCATTGCTATACAAAATTACATATAAGAGGTTGTGAGGGGAATGGGAAAATCAACAACGAGAGAAATGAATTACAGTAGATGGGGTAGAGAGAGAAGATGGGAGGGGAGGGGAGGGGGATAGGAAAGGTAGCAAAATGCAACAATTACTAATAGGGCATTATGTAAAATTGTGGATGTGTAACCAATGTGATTCTGCAATCTGCATTTGGGGTAAAATTGGGGGTTCATAACCCACTTCAATCTAATGTATGAAATGTGATATGTCAAGAGCTTTGTAATGTTGTGAACAACCAATAAAAAAAATTAAAAAAATTTAAAAAAAAAGATTAAAAAGAGTTGCCCTATGGCATAATATATTGCCTATTTTTGAGAAGGATCCATGTGCTGCTGAGAATAAAGTGTATCTGCTTTATGTTGGTTGTTATGTTCTATATACGTCTATTAAGTCTAAGTTTTTAACAGTGTTATTGAGTTCTATAGTTTCTTCAACTTTTGTTTGGAAGATCTGTCCAGTGATGAGGGAGGTGTATTAAAGTCACACACGATTATTGTGTTGTGGTCTATTTGTCTCTTGAACTTAAGAATTTGTTTGATGAACATAGCTGCACCATTTTGGGGGGCATATATATTAATGCTTGTTATGTCTTGTTGGTGAATGTTTCCCTTTAGCAGTATGCAGTGTCCTTCTTTATCCCTTTTGGTTTGAAGTCTGTTTTATTTGATATGCATATGGACACCCCTGCTTGTTTCTGAGGTTCATGTGAGTGATATGATTTTTCCAATCTTTCACCTTCAGTCTGTATGTCTTTTCCCATCAGATGAGTCTCCTGTAGGCAGCATATTGTTGGATCTGTTTTTTAAATCTAGTCTACTAGCCTATGTCTTTTGATTGGTGAGTTTAGGCCAGTAACATTTAGGGTTACTATTGACCTATGGTTTGTACTTCCAGCCATGTTTGTTTATTTTTGTTATTTAACCTTTTTGTTTTTCCTCTTTGATTAGTTTTTCTCTTTACTGTACTACTTCCCACTGTTGATTTTCATTGTTGTTTTTCATTTCCTCTTCATGTAATGTTCTGCCCAAGATGCTTTGCAGAGCCGGTTTTCTAGCTGAAAATTCTTTTTAACTTTTGTTCATTGTGAAAGGTTTTTATTTTATTGTCAAATCTGAAGCTTAATTTTGCTGGATACAAGATTCTTGGTTGGAACCCATTATCTTTCAGCATTTGAAATACATTGCTCCAGGATCTTCTAGCTTTCAGCGTCTGATGGAAAAAAAAAAAAAAAATCAACCATTAACCTAATTGGTTTACCCCTGAATGTAATCTGCCTCCTTTCTCTTGTAGCTTTTAAAATTCTCTCCTTCTTCTGTATGCTGGACATATTCATTATTAAGTGTCTTGGTGTGAGTCTCTTGTAGATTTGTACATTTGACATCCTGTAGGCTTCTAGGATTTGAATTTCTGTTTCATTCTTCGTATCTGGAAAGTTTTCTACAATTATTTCATTGAACAGACTGCTCATTCCTTTGATTTTGTCCTCTGTACCTTCCTCTATCTCAATACCTCTTAAATTTTTTTATGGTATCCCAAATTTCTTGGATGTTCTGCTCGTGGTTTCTTATCATCCTTTCTGATTTATCTAGACTTTTTTCGAGATGATATATTTTGTCTTCTTTGTCTGATGTTCTGACTTCTAATTTGTTTACTGGTGATACTCATTTGAGTTTTTAATTTGGTTTATAATTTCCATCATTTCCAGGATTTCTGTTTGGTTTTTTGTGTATCCTCTATCTCCGTGTAGAGTTGATATTTTGCTTCTTGGATTTGTTTGTAATTCATTGTCAAAGTGATCTTTCATTGACTGCATTTGCTGTATAGGGTCTTCCTTGAGACTCCAGATCATCTGAACATGTTTTTGAAATATTTATCTGACTTTTTTTTTTTACTGCAGCTACCAACTCCTCTAGTGTTGAGCTGTCCTGCATTGTTTGTGTTCCTTTTTTTCCTTGATTATTCATGATGCTCACATTTCTTTCCAGCTCTGTGTGATTGCTGGTGTTATTATTTACTCCTATAAATTTGTGTTGCTTTTGTATAGCACTTAGATCTCTTTTGTGATGGGAGACAATGTCTAGAGATGTTGTGTTCAATTTTAATTTACAGTAAATTCATTAGCTTCATAAAAGACAGATTCTTTTGGCGTACAGAGAACTGAGAGTTGTAGGACTTTATGTTTAGGGGGAAAGATGTGAGGATATGAGGGTTAATATATCTTAGCTACTTTGGATGACAGCTCAAATGAAGGGGGTTATTAGGATAATAGACAGGAGTATTTGCGGGTAGCCAAGTACTTGGGAGGACTATAAGACGTATAGAAACATTCACCTATTTGCATTTAGTAAATTACACGTAGTTGAAATAGTAACGCTTGGGAGGTTGGGAGGGTAAGAGGAGGAGGAAGAAAAGTAAAACGAAAAAAATGCACTCAGTTCTGTTTTCTTCTTTACCAGTAGGTGGTGCTGTGCATTCCAGGTTGAGTCTCTGCCCTCAGGATGTCGGAAGCAATCCATGTGGGGTGTCTCTCCCTCCCCTCCCCGGAAGCCTCTCGAATCCCGGTTTCTTGGGTTGCTCCCGGTCTCTATCCCCCTCACTTCTCCTGCTCAACAGGCCCCAGTCACTGGGGCTCCTCTCCCCAGCCCTGGGTTCACTCTGGGTGTGCAGTGTCCTGGCTGCCCCATGCTCGCCATCAGCTGAACACTCTTTGTTGGGCACTAAGTCGCCACAGCTGACCTGTTGCCAATCTCGCTATCCGAGGTAGATTTTCCAAGATGGCGACTGCCCGTTTCCATGCCAGGGTATCTGGTGAGGAGAAGGAAATTAGGCCGTTTCTCCACTAAGTCCAAACTTCAGTCCTCAGTCTGGTGCCCTGAGGAGATGTGGGTTGCAGTCTGGCACCTTCTGTCTCCAAAGAATCTGAAACTGTCTCTAAGCTGTCAGAACTCCACAGCATTCAATTCCACTGGCAGGTTCTTCGCACAGAGAAACTTGGTTTTTCTCTCCTTCTGAACTGCGTTTGTGACCAGCCGTTGTTTAAAATCCTGCCACAGGCTCCATGAAGCTTAAATTCATGGGTGAGGAATCCTAGGACAGAGAGCGTCTGTCCACTAACTCGGGGTCACGTCAGTAATGAGGTCTCTAATCCGCCATCTTGGATTCCTGTTATCCCTCAGTCCATTTCAATTTCTCTTCTAAAGTAATTTCTAAAAACAGGAGTAAACTCTTTCCAAAATTCAAATTCTGAATTCCCACAAGGCCACAGGACAGTTCCACCTTCTATGTTCTGTCAGGACTGCAAACTTGCATGACAAAAACTACTGTGCTGACCACCACTCACCACAGGTCACACCCACACTATGGTTACAGCAGTAGTTCCTGTTCCTATTTTGTTAAGGTCACTACCAAACTCTCAGCCACTCAAGCATTAAACCATGGAAACATCTCCCATCCTCAACCTACCCTCCCCATCACCTTACACAACTCAAGGACGGGTGGGTGGAGAAGTACAGGACTTGATGTGTACTGATCACATGAAGAAGGAATAATAAGCCAGGTGGACAGATGAGTTGTTGGAAAGATGAATCAAACCAAGAGGAAAAAAGGAGGCAAAACAGGCTCTTAGGAATAATAGATAAAATCATGATTGCAGAAAGTTATTTATAAAATAGTACTACATGTATATATGGCAGTAAATGTTAGAACCAAACACTTTAGACATAACCTAAGATATATATTGGATTACTGCTCTGAGTAAATAAATGTATACTGACTCAACAAATAACTTCCCTGATGCTTTTACTTTAGATGAGTAATTCTTTCTCAATATAAACAAAATAAGGACATTGAACTTGTCAGGAGTTACTTATATGTTTATAATAATGGCTTTGTTTTAGAATTTAATCACCATTATGCATTACAATTGCCATCATCAAAAACCTAGTATTTTTTGAACACTTCTTATGTGGCAGATAATATTTTAAGTCCCTCATATCTGTTGTCCCCTCTCAACTCTATGAATAAGGTACTATTATAGAGATGTGGAAATAATACTTAGCAAGATTAATTTTTCTAAGAAAAAAACAGAGATAGGGCATGGAATGGAATCTAAGAAGTCTTATTCCAGTGTTGATATTAATCAAGCTAAGACCTAACCATTAATTTGCAATATGTCATAGTTATCCAATGACACCCAAATCTCAGTGGTCTAAAATAACAGTGATTTGTTTCCCAGTAGGACCACAGAGTCCTACTCAGGCAGGCAACTCTCCAGAGCAACTGCTTTGTGGTCCAGGTGGCTTCCATTTTATAAACCAACTATCTCAACACATGGCTTCCACAGTTGCCATGGCACAGGAAGAGAGCTGGAGCCACTCACTGGCTCTTAAATACCTGAGCCTAGAAGTGACATGCTTCATTTCTGTTCATGGCTCATTTCTCACACTAATCACATGGCCACAACCTAACCCCAAGGGAAGCTAGAGGATGTCATCTTATGCAAGCTCAAGAAGAGAAAAAATAAATGGTATATGGGCCTCTGTCACAATGCTCTCAGTAACTCAACTTAAAATTTTTGAAGAGGCATTTTTATATCATATATAACTTTATTCAACAGAATGCCTTTTAGGAAGAGCACTGTCTACAACTGGAAGAAATGCATCGTTCAGGAAATTACAGGCGAGACCTCCAAGGATATGACCAAGCTCCAAAAGGTCAGTATTAACTTATCGTGAAAAGAAAAGGAATTTGTTTTGCTTCTCAGAAGGATGATCAAGAGCAGAGAGTAACTTAAAATATCTGACAACCAATCAGAACAGACTAATGAGAACCAGTGCCAACTTAAAGAGCCAGTGTAGCCATGGGAATCCCTGCTTACCTGAAAAGGGGGAGATATAGGAGAAAAGAGGCAGAAGGAATGATACTGAATAGTATTGGGAGGTCTCCTCATGACTCATGTCTTCAGTAAGACTGAACAGATAAATAAAAGTAAAACTCTAAATGTTTTTTCATGGAAAACCAAAAAAGGGATGTATAAATAGATTGATATGACTCCTATCAAAGGTAGCAGGTTGGATTTAGAAGACAGAGATCAAGATGGCATTAGAGTAATAGCTCAAGAAAAATCCAGAAATCTAATTTAAAACCTCCCTTTGCTTTACTTCTTAAACTAATAGCAATTATGGGATCGTATCCCATAGTGTGCAATCATTACCATGTCATTTCTGGGGGCTCCCCCCTCCTTAGGAAGAGTCCCAGTACATTGTGCCTGCAGAACCAAGAACAAGCATCAGTGGTCCACACTGGTCCATCATGCTGACCCCCCCCGAGGTGCCACTGTAATGGCAGGCTCAATACATTTGTTAGGGAAGATCTACTGCTGTGTTTCACATGGGGTCAGATATTGGCCAAGCCAGGAGCCCTTGTGCCTTGGGTCCAGTCTCTCCAAGAAGTTGCCCCTCCAAGTTCTGGTCATCTCCCCAGGGTACAGTCACACACTGGCAGGGTCCCAGAGACACATGAGAATCTCAGGTCTCTAGCAGCCCTTCTACACTTGGATTAAGTGCTCTTTTTCTCTCTTGCTACTTCCCCGGGGCTTCCCAATTTCTTTTTTCTCTGCAGAATAATTTCTTCAACATTCTTGAGTCTTTACAAAAGAGAAGAACCTTCACTTAGCTTAAGCATTGTCTACTTTCACTTCTTCAAACTCCCTGAGACAGACACTAATATGGCATTATGTAAAAATGTGAATATGTAACAGATGTGATTCTGCAATCTATATTTGGGGTGAAAATGGGAGTTCAAAACACAATTTGAGTCTAATGTATGAAAGATGATATATCATGAGCTATGTAATGCTTTAAATAATCAATAAAAAATTTTAAAAAAAAAAAGATTGAGCTGCTTTGAAGAGTAGTGAAATAACAAAAAAAATCTAACAAAATAAGGAAAAACTGCCAATACACATGTATAGAACACATACACACAATGGAAAACCAGGTTTGGATAGTAAATACATCAGAATGATACAGTGGTTATCTCTAAGACATGAGATTATGAAATTTTCTCTATTTTCCAAACTTTCTCTAGTGAACACATGTAAGAGTTACAATGGACAAACAACTGTCCTGTGGCCAAAGTGAATTTGCCAGCAGCTGGTGTAGACAGTGTTTACCCTGCTCAGTTTCCCACCAAAGCTGCTGCTTCTCTAACCTCTTCCTCTTCCTCAAGCATCCAGAGAGCCTGCTTAGCCTTGGTACCATGGAGGTGACAATGCTGGATACAGATCCACAACTGGTAGGGGCCAGGAGTCAGCAGGTAAATATCTCACCCTCCCCATCCTCTTGGAGGACAAATCTGATATGAATACTACAGAGAAACTCAGAGAATCCCAGTGGGTTTCACCCTCATTACCTGGAGTAAGACATCCGCGCCAACACACTTTGACTTCTCCCTCTTCCTTGATTCACCTTCCCCAGTTGCTCAGGTTCACTAACCAGGTTAAGAGAATTTATCTAACCAGTAAGCCCAGTATTACCAAGCACCACACTGCTTCTCTTATCTCTACCTTTACATCATCTCGCACAGAGTTTTGCCCACATTAAACACATCATTAGATGTCTGTGGAATCTAACTAGATTTTAATTCACCATAGTTATAATGGAGATTTGATCATTCTCTTAAATGAGTCAGCTTCAAACTAGATTTTAAAACCAAAGCCTTGAATTACAATTTGCAATACAACCAAAGTGTGTGGTGATAGTGAATCTACTTTATAACTTCCCACAGTACCCAGAAGCACAGATGGCTGGAGTTAATGCCATAGGCTTACAAATAAGTCAGGTGGGCACGGCTTCAATGATGGTAGATGACACAGGAATTACAAGAGACTTTGCTTCCCTTGCCTGTCCCTTCTAGAATAGTCACAGCTTTGCCAGCAGTATTTCCACAATGGAGTTAACCTCAGAGAGTAAATAGTGGCTCATTGGCATTCTCTCAATATGAGTTTTCTATGAGCCATTGCTTCCAAAATTTGCTGGAACAGTGAGAATCTGCATTAATAATGATGAAGCAGAAACTAACTGCATGATCCTCCAGTGCTTTCATAAAAGAAAAATTGAATTAGGTTTAATTGTGGTGTCATTCTTCAAAAACTGGCAACCCATCTGTGGACAACTCTAGTTAATAAAATGGTCTGGTTAGCTGAGGAGTTAACACCAAGCGCTGAGCATGCTAAGCAATCTGAAGTACATATAACTTGATCTACATTAGTGAAGGCATTGACTATCACATTGGCAATGGCAGAAGTCCTGTCCCTTTGCCCCCACGTAGACCAAGTCATCTCACCTGGGCATCCTGAAAGCAAGGAGGGAGGCTGACTGGAGGACCTTGGGCACAGGCACAAGTGTGAGGACTTTGTCCCCACCTTTAAACCAAGTAGCCCATTATGACCTCATGGATTTTTTGACAGAGTTATGATTTTCATGGCCTTTTCAAGTATTTAGAGAAAGAGTTCCAAGCATTTGATGGCATTTAAAACTTGCTGAGAATGTTCCTCATCCCTCACCACATTTGAAGAATGGTATTAATCAAGGACTGGTCTCACCAAAGTTCAGAATCAGCAAAGTTCTCCTCTCTTCGTGCATTCAGTTCCCTCACTCAGCTCCCTTCACTCTTCCTCTCGAGTGTGCAGGAACTGATCAAGGCCAGGAAGACAAACATGGAACTGTGTTCCACACCCCACCTCTCGCCTTCTACCTAATGGAGGCATGTATCTTTAGACATATGTTCTCCTGGATTCTTTCTCTTCCTTCCTGCTCCCATTTCTACCTCTACTTTCTCCATTCCTAATTCCTACCTCTACCCCTTCCAAGAGATGGATCAGAAGAAAAGAGATTTACAGTGTTTTTTCCCTGTTGTTTTGTATTTACAGCTATTGATTAACTTAATTATCACATCCTAGGTACCATTCAAAATAGCTTCATGTAATACCTCCATGTCTCTATTAAATTAAAACTCAGTTTTCCTGCCTCTAATTTTCATCCTGTTTTCTTTACCCAATATTACTTAGAAGAAGATAGCTGAAACATAGCTGAAAGTAATTTGTAAATACATTCCAGTACTACTCTTTCCTAAATACCTGGCTCTAAATCAAACATAAAGGCAACTCTGAATTAAAATGGAGATATATAGATATAGACATAGATATATAGATATAGACATATATAGATAATAGACAGATATAGACACACGTTTAAGTACATCATGCTCAATGAGTGACAAGAAATGGTTGACAGAAAAGTACTACTGTAGCTGCAAGTGAGGCAGTATGGTAGGATGGCTACAGTTTGGTGTTTGGGCCTGATTCCATCACTCACTACTCAACTTTCTAAGCCTGAATTTCTCCATCAATTAAAGCAATACATGATAATCTTATGCCATAGCATTGGCATAAATATGAAATAAGGTATCTTATGTCCTAAGACATAAGTGACACATAAGAGGCTGATCCTGAACACAGATTTCTTTCTCTTAAGCTCATTTTCTTTCCCTTTTTTTTATTTAATGTAGTGTTATTTAAAATTAATAGCTTTCTTTTTTTCCTTCTTGATTTGATTGTGTTCTCTGTGTGTTATCAATTAGAATCTCGGCTATTAAGGGAAACAAGGCCTGATTCACCATGGGTGTTACCACTTTTCAGTGACAGTAATTACACTAGCAGCAGTGGCTGCTCTTGAGTCTTAACTAAAGTTGTCTTCAGAAACAGACTTGTTAGTGTCCTCCATCCAGTGGCATCCTGATTATGTGCCTTCCTGCCTTGCTCACCCTTTGTCTCAATGTGATATTTAGGAGCCAATACTCCCTAGCCTCCCTCAGTTAAGCCAGCCTGAGATGCGGCCCAGATTAAGCTTAATTTGAGAAATTATAGGGTAAGGAAGACATAGGGAGCAAGCTGATGAAACCACCAACGACAATGGAAAGTCCGATGTGATTCACACATGAATATCAACAAAGATGAATGGATGGAACAAAGAAGAACATAGCTTAAGACAGGAGTAAGAGTGAATTTCTGTATCACATTTTGAGAATGTTTTGTGCCATCCTAAAGGAAGGAAGTGAAAGTTGCCAATAAATTTAATATCAAAACAAATTTGGGGGTTATTTGTTCAACAAATATTTACTGAGCATCTACTATATAATAAGCACCCTGAGATGCTGCAATATAATCCTGAGCAAAACAAGCCAAAAGAACTCTTGCCAGCAGGTATTTGAAGTGGGCTGTCTGCTAGCATTTGACCAACTTGATTTTTCTCTTCTAGACCTGTGCGTTTGAAAATTGCAAAGTTTCATAAGTTTAAAAGAAGCCATGCGATTTTCACTTCCTCTTTTGCCAATTTTTTTTTTCAGGAGGCTCTTGAAGGATACACTTGTATATAAAAAGACATTACAATAACTGGAAGATAAGAGAGGTGGGGTAGAAGATACATAAAGCCAAGTTTGTCAAAACCAGAAAATGTACTGGTAATATTAAATGATGGAATCAGAGTTAAGCAACTGGAAATTGTTTCAAATGGCTTAACAGCTGTGCCAGAATTACTAAAGCTGAAGAAACTAAGGCTAATTTACCACTTTCCAAGCTAGTGAGCAAAATAAAGTCAGTCTGGTATAGCTACTCGGGTTTCCCTTGATGGAAATTTAAGTTCTGGGCACAGCAACCCTCAGTCCATTTTCACACACATTTTTACATCAGAGTTTAGAAATACAAGTAGTAGTAGCAGTTTGTTCTGATTTTCCAAAGAATTGAGGACAAAGGTACATGTGATGAATTCTTAGCATCTACAGATTTTATTCAGACAAAATCTATTAAAGAATTGAAAGGTCAGATAATATCACAAGCTTTTTTCAAATGAATGGTGTTTAGTGGATATATTTTACTCCACCTCCTATTATTCAACGAAATAGTAAGAGGTGTCAGAAATTCTGCTACTATCACATAATTTGGAAGTGCCCAATAATTTATAACTTCTCTAGAGTCCAGCTCCCATACAGAAATTATAATACCTCTTATAACAATTATTATGGTTGCATTTTTATATTTACTTGAATGGTGACTTGAACTCTTTCCCTCTTCCAGTTAAGTGCCACAAAGCAGAATCACTTATACTTTTACTTATTGATGAATGACCAGAACCTAGCACATAGTAGGGCCTCAATATTTGTTAAATGAGTAAACTTCCAACCTTTAATATCATGGAAATGATTATATTCCCCAAAAAAAATTTATAGTGGAAATAACTGGTGAACAAATTATGAGGAACTGGGGAATGAGATTATTTGTGATTATTCAAATTTCAAGAAAAAGCACTCTAGAGCCATGGAATCAGACATGCTATCAGCTTTTCCATCAACTATCAGGCTTATGTTACCATTAGTCCACGTCATTATTTGGAGCTATTTCTGTGTCAAATATATGGATGAATAGATAGAAATAGATACCCATCTCTAATCTCCAATAACCATTTTAGGTATGCTTTATTATCCCCATTTTAGAGATAAAGAAATTAAGGCTTTCAGGGTTCTTAAGCAGCAGAGACAGAAATTGAGCTCAACCATGCCCCAAGTATATCTATTTCCTCCCCAAGACCAGATCAGGAATCACATTCTCTCTCCAGGGGGAAATCTAATATTCAGATTTCATGGCCCCACGATTTTGCCTGACTTGGTTTGACCCCACTGATGGCCATTGAAGTCATCTTTGTTTTCCCCCAAAGAAAATGTTTCCTGCTATGATATATTAGTTTCTTATAGATTCCTGCTCTGATAGCTCTGGATACTTTAGGAATATAGAAGATGTGACTGACTGTCCTGGCAGGAAAACCCTAAGATTATAATTCCTTTTTTGACTTGCAGGATAGAATCAACTTGAGACTTTCCACTGAACAACCATAATAAAGGAATGCATTCTTTATTAAAGGATCATTTTTTAAAAAAAGCACAACTCATTCTGTTTTCAGTTGTTTTAAGTTCAATGGTCTAATAAAGTACCATATCAATGATATTTACATTATTCTTTTTCATCTCAAGGTGTAATTGTTTGCATAAAAGAAACCCCATAGCTTATTGAATCTAGTTCATGATGATTATAGAGTACTCATTGAATCTAATTTTTTAATAGATCATATATCCCAAAGATAAATGAAGATCCAGTTTGCAGATGACAATGAATATTTAAGGAATAGACCTTGAATTTTATGGTGAATAACTAATGGAATTAAGTAGAACTAGGTGCCTGGCTCTACCTAGCCCATGTCATGAGGTATCAGTGGACACTGACCTACAATGCCAAGGGATGAGTATCAAGCAGGTCTAGAGAGAGTGGAATTAAATACAATATGGTTTGTCTTTTCCCTATTAATAGCTGGCTTTTGTAAAATGGATGATGTTTTTCATTGACCTTGACACTTCACCTGTCATTTGGTGTCTAGGATGGAAAAATTGAGAAACCGTGCTGGATTCAATGCAGATAGCATAGACCAACTAGTTTGCCCTCCCTGGTTATCAGGAATTATTTTTCTCCTCTTTAGTGGATTCTCACTATGTAACATATAAAAAAGACTAGCCATGCTCAACACAATGGTGCATGCCTGTAATCTCAGCAACTCAGGAGGCCTGAGGCAGCTTCAATAACTTAGCAAGACCTTGTCTCAAAATTTAAAAACAAAATGAAAAGAACTAGGGGTGTAGCTTAGTGTAGTGCCCCTGGGTTAAATGCCCAGTGCTCTCACCTAAATAAAAAGACTAGCCACACACATTCCATTTTCTATCCACTGTATGGTCCTTGGCCAAAATGTATAATAAGAAGATGATCTGAAGCAAAGGCATGTCTTAGGCAAAGTTTCAAGTTACAAGCATTCCCCATTAGGGAAATCCAATTTATAAGATTCTAAGATTTCAACCCAAAATCTGTATATAAATTATGAGTTGGAGGACAGAATGGAAGGTTTATTTAAATTACTAAAGCAATTTACACAAGATGCTCTGAAGGTTTCCTTAAATGGCTCATAGTGTCTTAAAAATATGGTAGGATTTAATGGAATAGATGATATTAATATAGTGTCCCAAAGCTACTTCTTTTCAGATACTTAAAGTCTGGATTTAATTCAACAAGCTTATCAGAAATATTTAGCTCTGGAAAACATTTGAAGTGCAGAAGATGGCACAGAACCAATCAATAAGTTGCTTCATGTCTCCCATGTACACAAAAATGTTTTCCTTTTGAAGCAAATGGTCTTGGATTCTAAGACCAGCAAATACAATTTAAAAGAATCCCCAAATGAATTAACCTTATTGTTTTCATAAACTAGATGGAGCGATTGCTGACATCAAAGCAGAATTTAATTAAAACTGAAGTGTAGATGAGCTGGAACTGAGGGAGGGGGAGCTCTATTAAAACCAATGCTGTCTTTCCTTTTAGACCCTGAGACCCAGGCACACAAAATAGACATCTTGTCCAGAGGAGGTTTCAATGCCCTATGAATAATAATACCATACACCTTTATTAAAATGATTGAAATCATTAATTAAATTGATCTATATTGTTGATGCTATCATAGTAATGATTACTGAAATATCAAAAGGCTAGTTTTAATTATTAATAACAATCATAAAGCTATTAAATTACTATCCTGCAATGAACACATTCTCTCAATTGCAGGTATTAAAAAAAACATGAAGAATCTGGAGAAGGACTTTTGAGAAGATCAGGTGATCTTTTTGTACCCTACGGGGCACTATATTGGTCCACTTTTCCCTAAGACCTAGCTGCTGAAATGATTTATATTTTTTCACATCTTCATCTATCCTTGAAATAAACACTTAAGGTGCCCAAACATTTCACTGTTTCTTACAAACTGAAAAAGCATAGCCAATTCTCCTAGCTTATTCCAAGTTTGCTTTAATGCTCAAAATCCCCACTGGTTCAAGAGACTTTGAGAACAGAACCCTACCACCACACCACCACACCTCCATTCTGGTGTATCACCCAATGATCAAAGACTTCAGAAAAATCTGTATGAAACAAAAACACTGCATATTATGAAAACATCAGGAATCTTCATCTATAGTCCCTGGTAAAACTGATAACACAGTCCGGAACAAAAATGTGCGAGTGGTCAGTGCTTGTGCAATATCCTAACATACCATCATCTAGCTACAGACCTGTTCAAACAGATAAAGTAGCTTCATATCATGATAACTTTGGCAACCATGTTTCCTCATCCTAAATCCCGACTTTGCTTTCTAGTGTCTAAGAAAAATACCACCACCAACCCATTCTAACAATGTTTATCTCAAATTGGAATAGTTTTAGTATCTTTACTTCAAATATAGTTACTCACATATTTGACTTTACTGCATTACTCTTTACTTTCTATTGGTCCCATCTGTTCTATGTATTTATCTTAATACCACTCCCCCACCTTGGCTTCTTTTAGATTTATTTAATGTACCATATTTAGTTTATCTTTCCCTATTAATTTGATTTCTTTGCGCTTGTTTTGCTTGGAGTGTATGTCTCTGGTTTAACATTTTGTCACTTTTGGAAGATTCCACACTGCTTACTTCTTCAAATATCATTTCTGCCATATTCTCTTAGTCCCACATTTTATTTCCTTGAACCAATTAAGCACATTTTAAAGTTCAGGTATGATGACTCCATTATCTGAGACTCATAAATCTGTTTCCTTTATCTCTCATTTCTCCTCGTTTATGGTCACAAATTTGTATTTCTTCCTATTGAGGAAAAAATTCTAGAGAAAGTTTGAGGCTCTGCAATGTGGCACATTCCTAAGGAATTTAGAAATGTTAAATTTACTTCTGAACCTAGGGTGGGAATACTAATAATTCTAATCACTTTACTTCAACCAGACCTTGATACGATTCAAATTCTGCTTTGAATTTTCCCTTACTTCTAGAAGGGTTTGGGACAACTCCCTCCTTGGTAAAACTTTAGCTCAGATGTTTTTCTGTTTCACAGCTCTACTGAGCCTCTGAGTTCCCTCTTGAAGAAATGGTGGAAATGTGTGAAGGCAGCCTGCCCCAAGGGCCAGCCTTATCTTTTTGAGTTTCCTTCTCCCACACCCCAAATCCACAAGTTTGTACTGTCTTGTTTCTTAGAATTTTTTTTTCTTATTTACTCTACATGCTCCATTATTCCCATTGGGGAGACTGGAATTTACCTAGGTCACCGTTACCAGAACTCCCAATGCCTAGAATTAAACCATTGAAGATTTGTGTGTATCTGAAAGCTTTCCTTCTACTGAAAATCCTAACACCAGTAAGGAGAACATGAATCCACTTGATTAGTTTGCATTTTCAAGTAAGTGTGTGTTTTCTTTCTTTCCTGGGTGGTGGGGTTAGGGGTAGAAAAAAACAGAAGGAAATGTTGGGTGCTTTAAGTTACAGTGTAGCTGAAGAACTTCAGAGAATCTTGGATATGCAGATAATAAAAATAAACCAGTATACATATTAATCTACACTATTTCTGGTCCTTGAGTTTTATAGATGCTGATGTCTAGATAGATCTTTGCCGATAAAAGTGTCTCACTGGGAAGATCAGTCTAAGGATAACAATCCATCCATCTGCAGTTGTCAATGGCAAGATCAATCATCATTTGTACCGATTGCCCTTAGCATGAAAAATCTTCAACCTTAGCCCGATGAGCAACCCTGAAGTCTTGCCTCAGAAATCACTGGCTGCTGATAGTGAAATGCTTCTCAGTATTTAATAAAGTTTATGCTCACAGTCAAGGAGAGCCTGGCCATTTGTTCAATTAAATATTTATTCCTGAGCACTTTTTTTTAATGCACAAAGCACGAAGGTAAGTGATAACGTAAGAAAGAATTTTATTCTTGTCCTTAACGTGACTCTACTCATGTACAATGAAAAATTTGAAGCCAAGGTAACATATCTTTATTGTTAAGTCATTTCAAGTCCTTTTTTTGAAAGCAGACAAGGCATAAATAATTAATAAATCTATGAACAAATCTATCCCTGTTCTCAAGGAGTTTATGATCCAGAACTAACTCAGCTCACTGTGGAGCTAATAAGATTGAGTTATCCTTGAACAGAAGGTCATTGAGCTACTTCAGAGTATGCAGAAATGTTTTTTTGGAGATGGACAGTGCCTGTCTGCCCTCAAACCAGTCCTTCTCTTTATTAACAGAGCCGAATTCTGTTCATTTGTCTTCCTGCCCCACAGAGTAATGATCATGAGCCCGCTCTAGAGGTGGGTGTGATGTGTCCAAGGTTAAATCTTCACCTGATCAGTAATTAGGGCAGGGACAGGCTCTGGACCTGTTCTGGCCATTGAGATGTGAAAGCAAGTCTCCTAAGGAGTTCCTAAGACAAATCCACTAAAAATGGCTTTTTCCTCTTCTTCGTCTGGATACTTCCATGTTCAACTACGACACCTTGAATTGCTGCAGCCATCTTTCCACAAGACTGAGGATGAGGCCAACCTGGATGGCATACCCTCCATATGGGAAGATCCTGGTACCTTGAAGACATGATTGAGCCACTGGGCTCAAAGTACAAGTAACCCATTGTCACTGCGATTTTAAGACAAAAGAAACTTTTTTTAACGAAAGAAAAATAAAACTTCTGGTAAACCTGGATGAAGTTTTGTTTTGTTTGTTTCTTAAATAACCTTTAGTATTTCAAGAAAAAAAGGTAATAGGATAAGGAGCATGATATCTGATGCTTATCAGATTCAGCTATAATAGTCTGATATTTTTAATGGTAACTTCCTCAAGCAAGCACTGCCCTGCATCAGTGTGCTTCTATCAGGTGTTCTTGATCAACGTGAGTAAGATCAGTGGTTCTCACCTTGGCATTACTGACACTGAGGGCCAGCTGTATGTAGGAGTTTAGAATCCCCTGTCCCTACATACTATCAGTACCACCACGTAGCCTTGTTTAGGACACTGAAAATGCCTCTAGATTGCCACATGCCATGTTAGAGGCAAAATTGCTCCCAGTCAAGAACTATAATCTATAAGAATCTTCTACAGGTCACACTCTCCTTCATTCAAGTGTGAAATATGCATCTTTTTAAAAATTTGTTAACTATCTTCTTTTTCAAAAGTTAACATTGTGAGCACTACTAAGACATGTAATGAAGAAAGTCATCTATAACCCAATCCTTCTCAAATATTAACAATTTAGTCGATAAACTAATATTTTATTCAATGTATTTTCATACTGAGATAATTGAAAACATGATTGAAAATAAAATGTGTAATACATAATAATTATCATTTCACAGTGCATCTATTCACATTTATACTATATTTTACTTATGTATTGTAAATAGAGGCATTCATTTTTGCCATATTGATATACATATTTGTGTATATTACATGTATTTGTACCTCTAAGTGTTATTCTTCATAGTGGCTCAGTGGTATTATACTGCATAGATATTCCATAATTTATTTAACTGACCACCCAAAGATGAATAATAGACTTATTTGCAATTATTTGCCATTAGAAATACTGCAATCAGCATAGGAGTATATAAATGTTTGCCTACACATGTAAGTATTGTTTACCTAAAATGGAATTACTGGATCAAAATGTACTTCCTAATGTAGAACAGTAGAAATAAGGATCAAGAGGAATGTGTAGTGTTGACACTTAACTGTGCTGATTTATGTAAGCAAAAAATTAAACCTAGGAAGTTTGTGGGTAATTTATCCAAGCCCATACAGCATTTTTTTTTGGGGGGGGGGGTAACAAATTCAAGACCAGAATCCATGTCTCTTGAATTCACTTTGGTGTACTAAATAAGAAGTATGTGCAATGCCAAGTTTTATGATGTGTTAAGGCTCCTACATTTAAAAGAAAGCTCATCTTCACCTGACTGGCTTATAAAATTAATAAACATTTTTATAGGGATCCCCGATTTTCATTTGAGTGACCTGACCCCCATGGAATATTTAGTAATATCTGAAGGTATTTGGATAGTGATAACTGGTTGGGTGTTACTGGCTTCTAGTAGATAGAAGCCATAAATACTGGTAAAACACTAAAATGCATAGGACACGTCCTTCAACAAAGAAACCCTGATTTAGAGAAAAGGTTTTCAGATATAAAATATATAGATTATTTCCTAGTGTTTCATCCAGTGAGGGGGGAAAAAAAAACAGGAATGCTACCACATCCCTTCCCTATTCTACCCTACACATATTCACATAGGCAGGTTCCACACAGCAATCCCTGAGATTGAAGAATAAAACTAACCACACGCTTCTCACCATTATAAGTTTGGACTCATTTGGTAAGGCATAGAAATTGGTCAAATCACACAATTCCTGACAAGGTTCAACTAAAGAGCTGGCTCCAACTATAGCCATAGTTGAACTAAATTGTATCGAACTCTTTGGTCCAAACAGCTTTCTCCTAGTCCTCCTAAAGACAGAAAGCTACAGTAGCAATGAGGAAAGTGCTGCTGGGAGCAAGTCATTCCAATACACCCAGGCAAGGCTGAGCTCTCCACACTCACCAGTTGTATGTCCCCATTTCTCCTGAAGAGCACAGTTAAAGTAAAAGAGGTCACATGCATTCTTCCAAGCCCCTTTCACGATACACACTAGAGTAAAAGTTACTTCCTATTCAGGAGACCTTGAGAGAAGGGGGACAGATCTTGCACTGCAACTGTTACAAAACTTTGCATGAAAGTTTGAAATCTAAATGAAATAATAAATAAGTGCAATCTTCACAGAATATTAAAATTGAGTTTTTGAAAGAATGATAGATGTATACATGTGTACATATATACATGTATACAGCTGTGTGATGGGATTGTGTAAAAGAAAAACTACTCAACAAGTCACTTCTACATTATTATAGATGACCTGGACACTACTGAAGCACTCTTGTGATCTGTATTTGCTTCATATATCCTTACCTTTCTTAGCTCATTTTCTGTTTTCCTTTTGTACATGAAAGGACTTGAGAGAATACAAAAAGAAAAATGGAAGGAGACCTCATGGACTAGCAATGCTTTATTCAGCACTGGAGGGGTGCATCGTCAGAGGTAAAATGGCCATAAGCCACCACGCAGGTTTTTCTTTTTTGTGGCCTTAGCAGAGCCAGTTTATTAGAGGAGCTAGTTACTTTTGGCAGGCCCTCTTGGTGGTCAGGGCCAGGTAATGGGAGGAGTTTAGGGTGAGGTAGGAGGACAGGTAGGTAACCATATCCTTTATTCCAGACTCTGAAAGGGGTATAATGAGTTGGGGTGACATTACATATGGATACTTCCTGCTGGAGAGGGATGGAGTAAGGGGTCCCCTGCCTGAGATATGCAAGAGGATAAGGAGGGTGGGAGGTAGTTTAGGCTCTACAGCCCTCATGGTTGTGGTGTGAGGGGGTGTAGAGAGGAAATTTCAAACATCTTTGTAAGTGATCCTTCTTTATGGGTCTCATGAGGGTCATGCTATGAGTGAGGAATGGTTTTTACATGTTCTTGGGAGGTAGTCTGGGTTAGATGAGTCACCTTGACTATAAGTTGCCTCTGAATAAAGTTAACAAAGCAGGAGAAAAGGTTATTACAAGAAAAATGAGGATAAGAGGGTTAAAAGATGGAGAAGCCAGAAAGTCCTTTGCTTTAGAAATCAGCTCATTCTTGCCTCCATTGTTCCCATCAGTCCTGTAGTTATTTAACCTTATCCCTTACCAGTCCTGAATGAGCAACGTAGAAGCAACATTCTTCCTGAGAAAAAGGCAGAGACCACCTCATTCAGCAGTAAGAAAATCTAGGCCCTGATAATTCTGCAGGATGACAGATGCCAGGGAATCCAATTGATATTGTAAAGTCAGTACCAAATCTGTGATCTATTAAATATCTTGAATAACCTGTTCTGACAACTTTTTATAGTAGTGAATAGAGGTTTCTAATCCTGCTCTTTCTGTGCCAATACCAGTGGATATCTTTAGCCCTATGCGTAAGGAAATAAACTGAAGGGCACTCCTGTGTCCAGTGTGTCATTATCAGGATAGGCATACTTTCGGTTATTAGGTAAAACATCAATTTGAGGAGTAAGGAAGACCGACTTATAGAAATCAGTCAAATTTTTGGTAGGCAGAAATAAATATGAGCCTCATAAAGGGAAATATGCCTCAGAATTGGAGGCTGTGAGGCTGACACAAGTTTGTTTTAAGTTCTATTAAAAGAGCTATTGTTTTATTTTAAATGCCCTGGTATTGCTGTACTTTGGTTATAACTGTTTTTCTAGGTGTTTAAGACCAAGCTGGTCAAATTAACCTTGTTCAATCTATTGTTAATAGTAAACTGAGTCCCCTCTGGAGGTCACTCTTGGGAGCTTGTGACCAGCCTCTTAGCTCTTTTAGTGCCATCTGTTAGGATGGGTTAAGGTCTCCTTGATAGGGCTTCTCTTGTAAGTATCATGGATGTCTCCCTTCTCTAATGACCCTGCTTTCTACACCATGTGCACTGGTTGACTTTCGTTTACTCGTCTCAGTGATCCCCTGATCACGAGGTCATGTGACCCAAATTTGCAAAGCTCTTAGAGAAGTTCCTGTGTTCTCTGGGTTCAAGATGATTCAGAGGTCAAGACCAAATACTGGGTATTTTTTCTTGGCCCTTTTACTTCCTTAATTTTAATCTCCAAATCTTGGTCTAAAACATTCTAACATTCAGATGTTTCTAACAAAAACATCTACGGTTAATCTCACATATATCAAATCTGATTTACTTATTTCTAACTGTAAAAACCAAGATATCAGACAAGTGTATTGAACAGCACTAGCCACTTCTTCCTTGAGGAAAAATACTAGAAACAATGGATAATACATTTTAGACATTTTATAGGCATCAACATTAGTTGTTTGAAACCTCAAAAAACTGAGTTAATAAATTTTAAAGATATCTTTACTTTTATTTACTCAATTTAAATTGAGCTTTTTAAATTTTAATTTATGAGCACTCATTTATCTATATGCCAATTTTGATACCATGTACATGATTTTTGGACACAAGCATAAATATAGATATAATATAATACATAGGTGAGTACACATAAAACAGACAAGAAACTTGTTGCTTTCTGTAGGTAGATCTCCATTGCAATATTATGTTTATCAAAACCTCTATAGTTAAATAATACTGATCAGAAAAATGTATTAATTTAGGCATGCAGGATCAAAATGTAAATTTGCCAACAGCCATGAGCTCAAAAATATAAAATTAACAAAAAAAACAAGAGTCCTAGAAAAAAATAACATGGCAGTAATTAAAATAACCTATTACTTGTGAGGATAAGGCTCTCTTTTTAAATAAAAAAAATAAACAGAAACATTTCTGTTTCTTTGGCTAGGGGTCAGCAGTTTCTACCTTTCCTTCCATGAGCTCTGGATGGGGTCTCACTCAGAATGGAGGATACTAACTAACCTTTTGATAATTATTTTAATTTAAGGGATGACATTTGATGGGTAGTTGTGCCCTTAAAATTTCTTACATGTTACTCATAGAACCATGATTTCATATTATGCTCCTCAGATTGAAGTGGGAGGTAACTCTTGGTGCTCTGAATGATGTCTCCTCTAGAAAAAATAATTTGGATTCCTGAACTAGGACATATGAGGAGTAGTTTTATTCTAATACACCAAGACAGAAATTTTAGTCTTTTTCCCACCAGATAAAGAGAATATAGGAGAAAATGTATCTTATGAGAGTCTAGAAAAAAAATAAAAGTCTCCTTCAAGGAAACTTGGTTCCTCTTATCAACATTATTTGAGCCCTGAATTTCTCCTGTAGTGAACACATAGTTTGCTAAGGAATGTAACATATCCCGTCCTCAGAGGCCAGGCAGGGCTGCAGGTAAATTGCTTCTGGGAAGAAAAAGCCTGTGGGGGGAAATCAGCATTTAGCCTGCTCTCTCCTTCCACCCTTAAGTGACTAGTGACAAAGGTGGGCTAAAGGTAGGGAGATCCAAGGTTGAGAATGAAGCCTCCCAGGGGGCATTCATCATTAACAATTCCTTCCAGGGATGAACAATTCCCTGGAGGCAGGTTAGAGGTGGAAGAGGGGTAAGTAATTTGAGGATCCACATTTTATTTGCTCCTGAATTAGCCCCCATCTTTCTGACCCAATCATTTTTTACCTTCACTGACTGGGCAATGATTTATCTGGCTGCTTTGAGCTTAGAGAGGGCAATACGAGGCAAATAATTTGTGTTTTCCTCTTAGGAATGCTTTTTGGTCAGTTGAGGGGTCTGTGGCAAAAGTCTGGTTCAGAAAGAATAAGTTGTAAAGTCATCTAGGGGGTAGGTGCTTCTATGAAAACAACAAAAAGTACTAGAATGAGATTAATACAAAACACACTCCCAGAGTCATCAGGAATATGCGACAGATTTAGGACATGAGACCTTCGTGCAGCACTGGAGGGATGGGGGATGGCACTGGCCAGCTTCCTTCAGTTGTCTTAAATATTCCTCTGTCCCACACACCAAATTTTTCCCACAGAAAACAAACTGAAGCAAGTCAGGAGAATCCAATCCACCTCTTCTGTCTCAGGATAGTAGAGGATATGGTGGTATATGGTGAGTCATTGCCAAGGCATGCATCCCTGGCGTGTGGCCCCACACCTGCACTTCTTCCCACAGGGCAAGCCTCATCCTGGCAGTGTGGGCATAGGCAATGGTGACCTTCTGAGCATCCTGGGCCATGCAGTTGTGGCCAGGGGTCTCTGGGGAAGGGGAAAGAGTGGGGAAGTGGGACCAGCTCATGTGGTCAGGCTGGCACCACTACCAGGGGTAGACAGAACACAGAGACCAATGAACATAGACTGGTGATCTTACACACACACACACACACACACACACAAAATCACCTCTCACTGCAGGTGGCACCAATGCACAGGCAAAAGCTGATCCAGCTCACTGCTATTTGGGGTGGCAAAGGGCTGGGGGTCACAAACTGATCTAGGGAGCTTATGGAGTAGGGAGAGTGAGTGAGAATTGACTGTACAACAGAGCAAGTTTGGCATAATGAATACTTTGAGTTTAAAAAAAAACGTGGAGGTAGGGAGCCTCAGGCCATTTGCCATTTCCTTAGAGGAAACTGTTCAAATCTTGGAGGATTTGGGGTCAAAGTTCACAAATACTGAATTCAGGCCATGGACTTAGGTTGCCTAATTTAGACTGAGGCCAGATTGGTGGAGGGAACACTGGGTTTTGGATGAGCAGTGAGGCAACCAAAGGGCGAGTCCTATGGAATGGACTGGATAGCTCCCATGTTGGGGAGTTTGACTAGAGTGGTGGTGTAGATAAGGGCATCCCCCAATACTCTTCCATCACTGGACAGTTCCACTGGAGAATGAAAGAACGACTCCTCTCCAGTCTCAATGGTAGGGGACCCCCAAGGTGAAGTTGAGCCAAAAGGTGAGGATCTCTGATGGTGTACCTCTGTGAAAGTGGTTTTACATCTCCAAGGAATAAGAAGGTCTCTGTTGCATGCCGAAACAAAACGACAGAGATCTCATGGAAAGAGAAAAACTGGAGGATTTTGGAATGATGAGTGGTAAAAAGAATCCTCAAAACATTCTGTCTCCCAGTCAGGGAACCAAATGAAAGCACATGAGAGAAAGCACAAAAAAAAGAAAAATTAGAGGGAGATCTCATGGACCAGCAATGCTTTATTCAAGACTGGAAGGGCACATCTTCAGGGGCAGAATGGTCACAGGCCACCATCCAGGTCCGGCTTTTATAGGACCTTAGCAGAGCCAGTTCATTGAAGGAGATACTTTTATGAGGCCTCTGGATAGGTAGGGCCAGGTAACGGGACGAGTTTAGGGTGGGGAAGGAGGACAGGTAGGTAATCAGATCCTTCACTGCATACAACTACTACTTCTACACACAACTTCACTTCTTAAATATTTACTATAATGGAGAAACTCAAGATTCGATTTGCCTCTACCTATTTCTCACAACTAGCAAAAGTTCAGAGAGAATTGGAATGACTCAAATTCCAGCCACAGGAAAAGAAAATTTTACACACCTTGGTCAGAGTCATATTCTTGAATAATAATGTTCAGAAACAACTTGAATGGCAATCTCAACTGAAAAGATGTCAGCTGCACTTTCCAATATACAGAGCACCTGCTTGGGGCCTTCTCACATTTGATCTTCAACCAGTACATCAGAAAAAAGGAGTCACTGAGCCCAGGGATGGGTGTTACAGTTCAAAGTTCTATTGTTAAAAAATGCTTTTGAGTGCCACAGATTCCTGGCTAAACAAAATAAATACCACTGGAAAGGCACATGCAAAATCAGTACCAAAGAGAACACTCAACACACACAGTGAGCAACCATCCAACAAATATTCACAAGTAGCATTACATGGCCAACCTAGATGTGGGGCTGACACACTGTGCAGAGGCACTCAAAGATTGATGTTTTCTCACATAAACCTCCAGTAGAGATGAGGAAAAATGAAAGAACACTGACTTAAGCAAAGTCTTAACATATGCGTTAAAATAATGCATACTCTAATCTTCACTTTTTTGTACATGAAACTTTTAAAAAACGATACTTACAAAAAAGTTAGGAAAACATTATAATGGACCATCTGTGTACTCAATGGCTTAATAAAAACACACATGAAGCCTTCCTCATTTGCATTAAACTCCCTAAGAAGTAAAACATTGACACTTATGAAGCCTTTTTCATTTGCATTATCCTCCTTTCCCACTCCCAGAGCTCAAGATTATCGTGCATTTGGTGTTTATCATTCCTGTGCATGACACTTAAGGGGTATGTGTGTAATCAATAAACAACACATAATATTAATGGTTTTTTAAGTTATATAAATAGCACCCTACTGTGAAATCATTTCAACTTGCATTTTTCTTTCAAGGTTGTATTTTCCAAATTTAGCAAGCAACAAGTTGGAATTAAAGCTTTTTTGCCTTTGTGTGTGTGGGGGGGGGTGTGTGTGGGTGGGTGGGTGTGTGTGTGTGTGTGTGTGTGTGTGTGTGGGTGGGTACTCGGAGCCAGGTATTAAACCCAGGGGCATTTTACTACTGAGTCACATTCCCAGCCCTTTAATATTTTGAGGCAGGATCTTGCCAAGTTTCTGAGGCTGGCTTTAGACTTTCATTCCTCCTGCCCCAGGGTCCCAAGTCTCTGGGACTACAGTCAATATGCCACCATGCCAGGGCAAGGGATTTAAGATGTCTGAGCAGAGGACTGACGAGAATTTATTCTTGGTTTTCACTTAGACCATCATAACCTTGGGCAGGACCAGGTAGATGAGTAATAACTGAAGTAACAATGACCCCAAGATCTAAACAAAGTTGCTACTGGGTCCATCTATCATGAGCTGGTATCAATATCCCTCAAATAATTGGAAAAGTAAAAGATAATTTCTTCCTTTTTTGTATATTTTACACATAATTTCTCCTTTTGCAAATATACTACCTCACCATTCTCTATCCCTCCATCCTTTCTAATTGTAACCATTCCTCCCAAAGAAAGGAAAATATTTAGATATCAATCTCTTATAGTAGAAAGGAATCGGATGATAGATCATGCTTCATCCCCACAACAGTAGGAATCCTCTTGAAAGACTTCTAACAGAGTGAGATAAGGGAATGAATCCTCAAGTTGTAGTAAAGGTAGTCACCACATGTTAGAGTCACAGTTCATGGGGCCTGTCCCCTACAGTGTAAACCTCATAAAGGCAGGGGCCATGTTTCTACTGTGTATTCCAGTGCCTGACACAGAACAAGTTCACAATCAATATTTCTTTTTGAATCTGATAATGAAGATAAGCTGGCCCTGAAAAGGCAACGTTAACAAAATTTCAGGACTCGAATTATTCATATTGCTGACTTGTTGAATGTTTATGCATACTTTTCTAATTCTAAATATCTCTCACTAATATTCTTTCCAGTGTTTTTTCAGTCTCATTAGAAAAAACGTGCCATCATTGAATACTAATTATCCTGACATTTTCATACCTGAGGCTAAATGTATCAGTGAGCTTTAACCTTATTGGTGTGAGTCCTGTGCCCCTGTGCTGATAGGAGGCCCAGCTGGCTTCCAGGGAGCATTCTGTCACAGCAAAAATCCCTGCCCTTCAAGGAATCCACAAATCCAACTCTATCCAGCCCTCAAGAAAGAAAAAAAGACTAACTTTCACATCAGAAATCCAATGCATTTATAGGAAGAACTATAACCAGCAAGGAGAACAGAATATTCCCATTGTTAAGTTTGGGCATCCTCTGATGATGTTGAAAGGTCACCTGTGTGTGCGCCTTTTTGCAGACTTTCAAGGATTACTGTTATTCTCAGCCAGGGGGAGCATCCTGCCCGACCTTGACTAAGTATAAAAAGACTGAGCTTGCCTTTCTTTAGTCTATTTAAGTATAAATGTCTGCTGTTTATTTCCCTGTCAGTTCTTGCTTGTTCTTCTAATACTCCTTCCTTATTCTTAATAATTGATCAAGTTAATCCCCGATTCTAAAAGAAAACCTCATAAGGATACTGCATTGTATGTATGTGAGGGTTGAACTTGGAGTCTTAAAACTCAAGGGACTGCTTTCTATGTAAAAGTATTTCAGAATGGAGTCTAAACTATTCATAAAGTCATCTAAAGATTAATTAAAACATTACTTTATCATGAAAGAAGCATACCTCTAAGTTATTATATGGTAGTTCATCATGAAATCTCTCAATTCCAAAAATATTTATGTTAATTCAAAATCTCAATTGGTGGTAATACAGACTAGAAATAGATGAATAATGTAACTATTGAAAAAATAAAATTCAAATTAAGATTTACCCTCTAAGACATCATTAATGGTATCTTACAATATCAGAATGAGTGAGTTAAAAAAATCCAATGTACTTTAAGGGAAAAAAACTCAATACAGTTTAAATTGACTTTGTATGACCAAAATAACCAAACTATCACTTTGAACATTTTATCAGGACATTGGAACATCTTCGTCCAATAATTTCTTTAAAATGACCATTGTAATATCAAAATACATGTTAAAATAAAAAATGTTTACTCCATCATACGAAGGCCAAGCATGCACTAGCCTCAATTGGCCACTTCACATCAAAACCAGCTCAAAAAACTTCCCATAATGCCTACTTATCTAATATCGTGGACTTAATCTCAAAATCTACAAGAAAGAAATGAGATCTAGTTAGAACTTATTCGAGAAGCCCATCATTTATTGATTTAAAAGCTATTGATGTAATTTGGTAATGTCAAATTCTCAGAGAGACAAAGCA
This sequence comes from Spermophilus citellus, assembly GCF_964194105.1. NCBI lineage: Eukaryota > Metazoa > Chordata > Mammalia > Rodentia > Sciuridae > Spermophilus > Spermophilus citellus. Next base: position 84,307,093 of record NC_138193.1, read on the forward strand.
ATTGTAAGTTTGATCTCATGTTAAAGGTCAATGTTCAATAATTCTCCTGAGAATTTTTAAAAATATAAGGACAGGAGTTGAGTTATTGTCCTCATGCAAAACAGCTGAGGACTCAACACCACAATTGGTTCAAAGAAGGGAGTTCCAAATGGCTTCACACATTGAGTCTGCCTTGCCCAGGGAGAAGGAACAGCTAAATTGATAGCCCTTGCTTCAAGACAGCAGGAAAAAGTGGAAACATTATAATACATTATTAGAGGTATTGTTAAATTTTACTAATCTTTTCCTAATTTGAATCTAATTATAAACTGGTAGTTGTCCCCTTCAGACCTTGACCTTGGCCAGCCACACCTAGCTCAAAGACTCCAAAGCTTTCCCTAACCAGCATGGCCTAAGAATGCAGAATGCTGCTCCAAGTCCATCCTGGATTTTCTTCCTTCTCTCCATGAACAAATTAACTCATTATGTCCCATAATCCTGTATACAATTGAAAACTTGGTACTTAATGGGTAAATTAATCTCTAAGCCACAGTTTCTTGTCAATGGGACATTGATAGGAAGCTAAGGAAAAAACAAGCTGTGATTTCAAGTGGCTATGCATGGCCTTTCTTGTCAGATAATACAGAGAAAGAAGCCCAAGCTGAGAGTCACAGTTTGAATCTCAAATCTGCCACCTAGTACTGTATTACTAAGGAACAGTAATTGACATCTCTAGGTTTTGGTTGTATCATCCATAAAACAGAGCCTGTGGTACCCACTTGCTTTTTAAGAGTCTTTACAATGTATTTTGCAAGGAAGGGACAGGCACATGCTACTCAGAAAGCATGGTGGGAGTAGTGGCTATTACTGCTGCTGCTAGGTGGTTATTATTATCTGATCTGGGGGAGGCTATGAAATTGACTAAATAACATGGTAAAGGAGAAAGTAAGATGGCAAGTGAAGCTACCTTGTCTGAAAGAATGGGAAATAGTGGGTGGAGGAGATGTAGAATAGATCAACAAAAGTAACGAGAAATCTTTGAAAAGCCAGTCTGAGAATTCCTTAAGAGAAAAATAACCAAGTCAAAAAGGTTGGGGAATAAGAAAACAGAACTCACAAGGGATAGCAGTAGGAGCATGGGGTGGGAGATAGAAATTCTAGCAAAACCACCAAGCAAACACATCAGAACAAAGTGCTTCAGTGGTCAACGGACCACAGGTGGGCACTGTGATAAGTATGATTTACACAGATCCCTTGGATAAAAGCATGTCATTGCTATAGCCTCTGGAAGCTTCAGGAATGATTGTTGCTATTCTGCAGGTAACTAAGGAGAATCACTTCGTGATCACACTGAGAAGAGATAACCAATACGTACAAATGCTAGCAGGGTGCTCACTCTCCTGCTGCCTCCTCATTTAAGAGGAAGGAAAGAGGGTAAGAGGGAAAGGAGCATGTCCATTCCAGTAGATTCCTTGTGCAGCACTAAATAGCAAAAACTTTGTGGGGAGGGAACAGAGTTTCTATCCATTTTCAGAACCTCAAAAACCAAAAGACAGTCTTAGTCCAAAGGACACCATTCATGTTTCAGGGGAAATTTGAGAAGGAATTCACTGCTAATGAAAATCAACTTTGCCATTTCAGAACCAATAAGCATACCCCTCCACACACACATGCATGTATGTGTATTAAAAATATGAGATCCTTTGGAAATTTGTGCTAGGACCTGTTTTCTAGCATGCAATGGAGCAGCCTTCCTAGTTTTGTATTGTGAAGAAATGGTTGAAGGTCCCCCTCACAAGGCCTGAAGTCATCTTCAATAATGTAGATTTTTCACCTCATTTCCTTCCTCACCCAATATATCCAATGGCTCAGATGCAGAAACTCTTCATCAGCTAGGAAACTAAAACTTGCTCATTACAGATAGAAGGAAATTTGGTGGCCATGACTTCCAAAGACTCAGGACACTGATTTTAACTGGAGCTTTCTGCCTCTCTTTGCCTCTACAAAGAGGGGAAACAAATTCATTTGGGTTTCTTCAAATACTTGGCAATATACTATGCTATACTAATCCGACAGATGTACCTCCTAGCAAAGATACGAATGCCTGAAAGAGCAGAAGAAATCCCAAGATGGACCAGCAATACTTGGATACCCAGTGTGGGTAGGGCAGGAACATTGAGTGAAGGGTGTAAAGAAAAGCAATGAGAAGTAGGCAAATGGACAATTGGCAGGATGGAGGGTGTGGAGCAAAGGTGCAGGTGCTTCTATACCTATCAATGGAGCTCACGAAAGGAGCAGGCAAAGTTTTCAAATACTTCATGGCAATGGTCCCAGAATCAACAGCAGAAAACAGAGTGGTGGAGAAAAGAACACAAAACACTTACTTCCATAGTGCTGTCTTGTAGCTTAAATATGGTGGCTTCTGAGAGAACCACCAATAGAGCTGTTAGTCTTTACTTGGTAGTGTGGACTGTTACAAAGAGGTGCTGCTTGAACATATTTTATATAAAACCCTAATTTCTAAGGCAAAAATGTTGGTACAAAATGAGCAAATGTATTCCCAAGATTTGAGTGGCTTTGGTCAGCCAAACAGAAAGAGATGAAGAATTTATTCCAACATAATAGCTCTCAACTGCCCTCATCACTAATCCTATACATTCCTCAAATACCTACACTGGTCAGAGTTCACTGAGAAGACCACACTCACTTTCTTATGCTCAATCGGCTCTCAAAATATGAGGATTGCATTACAGAATAAATCCCTTTAAATATTTCTGAAAGGTAAATGTTCACAAGAGAAAAATCCTCTTTTGTTGCCTTTGAGCTGCTTGATTGCTAGCACTAAAAATACTTGTCACTGACCTTTTTGCAGAACTGAGAATCTTTTGTTAATTTATCATTCTTTTAATAAAAAATCTTTTGAAAAATTCTTAGGTACCTAAGAATTTTTTTGGTATCAAAAATAAAACTGCAACAAGTATTCACAATGCTATGTAATTTAGCATTTGAGCTGAGAAGAAAGGGAGACCATGGTGGTCAGATTTCTTCAACTTTATGGCTGATTCTGTGCCTACACAAGCTTATAATTACCCACGTTGTCTCCCATTCTGACAAATTGACCACTAGATCTTCAAGTACTATAAGTGAAAAAGAAGGGACAATAGATAACATGAAACTCAGAATGTATCTCTCCTCCCCTACCTCCCTCACCTTCTTAATCCAAGATGGAAACAATAAGAAAATAGAATGTCAAGATTGAACCTGAAAAAGAAAGGCAAGGTTAATTGGGTGGTAGAAAACATTCTGCTTAAAAACCTGAATACTCTACCCATTGCCAGATGTCACTGAAATCAGCCAAAAGAATTCATCTGGAAAGGAAAAGGCATTCCCACATGTGGACCAGAAGGCTTCTACCACTGCATCTTATGTGCTTCTCTTTTCTGAGAAAAATGAGCCAGTGTGATACTGGGTGGTACCAAACAAATGGTACAGATAAACCCTTCCGGTCTGAGGTCCTGGTGCTGCCAGCCCAGCAACAAGGAAGTACATATTCCTGACATTTGATATCTTAAAAAATAGTTTAAACAAAACCAAATTATTTTGTTATAAAACATACAGAACATGACAAACTAAACCATCCAAATGGTTTTGCTGTCCTCATGTGGGTATAATCATGTTTTAGAGGAGTAGCAACGATCACCACTTTGTTTCAGCAATAAAGATTCCAAGGTACATTTTGCTTTGTACAACCCCATTTGATGGCATTTTGCCACATTTTGAAGCCTTCACAGAGTAGTCCTCTAAGGAAATATGTGCAGAGTATTTATTGAGCATCTATGATAAAAGAGGTAAGGCACTGAGTATATGATATCACTTCATCCCCACAATCACCCTCCAAGTAAATGGTTATTGCTACCTACCTTATACAGGTTAAGAAAGAAGACTCAGAACAAATTTCCCTAAGGACACAGCTAATGGGTAGCAATAGTGAGATTTAGTGCTCTCCACTACTTCTAAGCATAACTTGGAGATAACTGGCCTCCTGTGAATCTTATCGGCTAGCAACTAGAACCTGTTGTATCTGTAATAAAATGAAGTATGTATGCCATCTTTGGCAGAATTGATAGATTGCACATATAACCAGATGGGAATCATTAAGAATGGAATAATTTTTCCATGAATTCTGGTGATACTTTTTAAAAGGTCAGGGAGGGGCAGGAGAAGATCAAATGACATGGAATGAGAGAACTGAATGACAGTCCAGTGACCCCCCCCCCACCCCATTGTGTACCTTATCCCTCAATGGCACACCTAGAAACAACCACAAGATAGAATGCTATTCTAGAGGAGACACCAACAGTAGTCATTTTAATAATTTTTAAATTTTAGGAGAAACCCAATTCAAGCCACATTATCATAAATTAAAACCATGTGACTACAATGATCCTTTAATGATTTTAATGGAGATAAGACCACACTTGTCTGGTTGTCCCTCTTCAGACTTCACTAAAAAGTCCTTTATTAGTTCTCTTATAAAAAACAAAATTTCATTCAGTAATCTTCTTCTATTGCTGCATAAGATATTTCTTAGTATGGATTTTTTTTTAGCACAGTGGCAATATACATGTAATTGGTCCAAGATTGTATTTATCCAGTTCTTTTGAATATCACTAGGACATGGCCCTTCATCTTTGCCTGGGAATATAGACTTTAGGGTGGTGTGGTTTTTGTTTTCTTTTTTGGTATTTTGATGTGACTTAGTTTCTCCACATGGACAAAAAGGCTTATGTAAGAGTGGGCTTCAGATTTCAGCTTTGGTCCCCACAGCAAAAGGACACTCTGGCCAATGAGATCCCTTATTACATAAGGAGACTACGGTGCCTGCACTGTTGTCTCAAGAAGCTGCTGTTAAAATTTTCCATGTAAATAAACGCACATTCCCTGAGCATACTGCTGCCAACTGCTAAGCCAGAGATAGCCATGTTTAAATCCCTGAGGAAGGTGTAAGAGTTATACAGATTGTCTTACTCAAAATTTCAAGTACCAGTAATGTTTTAGATTTTTTTCAGATTTTTGGGGACATTTTCACATACAACTTCAGAAGAGACCCAAGTCTAATCATGAATTTCATTTATGTTTTATCTACACCTTATATAAGGAGATAATATTACGCAACATTTTTAGTGAGCCCGAGTATTGACTTTGACCTCATGTGGTCAGGGGTTGAAATTTTCACCCTTGGTATCATTTGGGCTCCAAAACTATACAAAGTTTGAAGCACTTTAGATTCCAGGTATTTGAATTAGGGATGCTCATCCTGTATTTACTCGTTTTACTTCTCCTAAAGCCCAAGTGTCTTCATTCCCTTCATCTTGCCATTTCTAGTGTTTAGATCCTCAAGTGTGGAATTAAAAAGTGCTACCAGTAACATTATGATGTCCAAATAGAGGGCTTGCATATTTAGGGCCTGTCAGATAACCTGCAGTAAATTCTGGTTCCCAAAATTAAAGGTAAAATCATTCCTAGAGAAGGAGAGTACCATGAAGACTCAACACCATTGATCCAGAGGTGGTTTGCAAACATACCACATGATGAACAAGTAGGAAATGCTCAGGATTACAGTAGCTTGCCAGTAATTAATGGATACTGTTAGGAAGTCCTTTTTCCTATAACCTGAAGAAAAGTTATATTAAAGAAGTGGAGTCGTTTGCAAGAAGGTTTTTTTTTTTTTTAATATATCCCCGAGTAGATACTTTCCAGCCCAAAAGAATATCTTATCTGCTTTAGAGAAGGCAAGGTCCATCATTCATTAGGCTGATCTATGACTTACATGTATTTTTTCAGGGCAATTTGCTTCCTTTTGTTCTGATTCTGTGACTCCAAAGCAACTTTAAGACCATCAACTTTGTATACCTGATACCATGACATCAAGAAGATGATGTTTATCATGCTCCCGTCACTGGAATGGCCTCTGTAAATCAACCAGTCAGCCTCCTGGTTTCTCATGTTCTTCATGGGAGTTTGTGAGGGCATTAATACTACCCAAGAGTCTGAGAAACTGAACAAAATGAATCCAAACAGCTCTCTTGCCCTTAAGCCTCAGCATCCCCACTGAGGACTATCCAGGCAGGCTGTAACTGAGGCATAACTAGCTTTACTAAGCAATGTTTTCCGTTTAAAAGCAGAAAAACACAATGTTCCCTTTGCCTAAAGCACACTCCAATTCTCAGACTCCTCCAACAGCATCGTGTGCTCAACAGATCATTCAAATGCATCCTCCACTACCACAATTATGTTTTGTTCTGGAGAACAGTATTTCTGAAGGCAGATGTTAGAACCACAAGTAGTCGTTTTTATTGTGAAGCCTCGATAAGTGTGCTTCAAACTAGTAAATTTGGTAACTTTTCATTCTAGCACCCAATGGAAATGTGTCTAGTCTACTTTATTGCAATCAATGCCCTACATCACATGGAACACTTATTTAGAAAAAAACAAGATACTCCAAATGCTTGCAGCGCCCAGGCAAGCATTTGCTGGGCACCTGTGTGACATTCCAGATGCTTGAAAATGAGAAATCACATTTATGAAAGAAGTCATCACCCTTTGTTTTATTTTAAACTGGGACACTCCAAAGTGTAATTAATACTTGCCACCTTTCCCCCTCTTCTTGGGCATCTAAGCCCTTCATGAAATACATCATTCCATGATTATGTATCTAAATTACCTACCTGAATATGGATGAAGTGGGATGGATTAAGGCTACTTTATTTGTCACTGTTGATGAGGTTTAATGTTTGGCTTGGACTTAGAGGTCAGTAATTTTTTTAATTAAAAATTTAAAATTAACTTTAGGACTATGGAGCTTTAAAAAATAGAAAATGCAAATAATAAGCTAGTTCTTACCTTATGCCAGACACTAAGAGTTTTTAATACATTTATAATTTCTCCTAGCTACTATGCAAACATTATTACCCAGTTTTTACTAGTGGAGAAACTGAGGTCTAGAAAGTTCAGGTAACAGGCCTAAGCTCACAGAGAGTGAGAGCCAAGCCTAGGTGATACAGAAGATTTTCTTCAAAATATGCTAGAGTACCTCAACATCATTGCTCACTTCTGTTTTCATGAATAAACAAAACCAGCGGCCTCTCTTCGCCTTTGTGCATCTATAAAGTCGAGGATAATTAGTAATTTTTTCAGTTTCCTTTCTATGTAAGTTTTATGTTATCAAGTGACTTCCACATTGAAAGCCACACTACCAAACATACCAGGCAACAGTGACTCCCTAGGATGTCTGGGAGCCTTGAAAAATCCTACCACACAAAATCTTAACATAATGTTTAATCAATCCATTATAAATAATAATCCCCCTAAATGGGCAATAATAAAAATTGAACCTGGGGAGCAACAAATTGCCATGGTCCTTCCTAAAAGTTTGAGCACAGTCAACAGAAAACAACAAAAACAACAAAAACACTAACGTTCCCCAATGAGTCCAATTATCATCATGTAATCACAGGGCAATCTTTGTGGGTGTGCCTGTGGAGAATCGTCACTGTTACAGTTCTAATGGTATCTTAGATATGCTTTCAGCTAGATTTTCCTTCAGTAATACTTCTTATGTAGATATGAGCATCTGAGAGCTGAAACAATACAGCTAGGATTCTCAATAGAACTCCAAGTCCTTTAGGACTAGAAGCCATTTTAGTATTGGGGGTTTTAAATAAGGCAAAGTAGTTTTTCTTCAAAGCAAGAAATAATATCTAGGAATATAAGGTTAGACATAGTCTCGATCTCTGTTCTGCCAGCAAAAGGCCATGTGATAGTGAGTTAAGAGTTTACTGATCCACTCTAAGTCTCAACTCCTCACGGATGAAATGAGTATATTATTTACCTTTAAAAGCTGTTGTGAGAAATAAATGAGATGAAGTATGGCTGAATCACCATCATAGCATCCCTGGATTCCTGATCCATTTTTTTTAATCAAGACTATACTATTCAAGACAGCAACCAGAGGGATTCTAGTAGAAATGGAATTGCCAACAGTGTGTCCCATAAGGACCTCTATGATCGGCACTCTGCCCCAGCCTTCCCACCCCTCCTTCTCCAACCTTATCCCTGGTCACTGTGTTCCTTGAACATTGCTTGTCCCAGCCACATTGGCCTCTGGCATGCTCTTGAACATAGGAGGCATGTTCTTATCCTAGGACCCTTGAACTTGCAGCTCTTTGCCTAGAAATTTCCTACCCCAGATATATGCACTGTCTTCAGGTGTTAGCTCAAAGAGCATCTTTTCAGTGAGAATTTCCTTGGCCTTCTTCCCAAAATTATACTCCCTCTGCCCCCAAAGCTTCCTTTATCCCTACTCTACTGTGTTTCTCACCTTAGTATTTATTACCATATCACAGACTGAACACTTTACTTTTTTAGTAGCCATTTTGCCCTCTAGAAACTATGCTTTAGAGATCTTTGGTTTGTCCACTGCTATATCCTCACTTTTTAGAGCAGTGATCTGCATATTGGTATTCAGTAAGTATTTTAATAAAGGAAAGATATCTTCAGGAACATTTGTCCATAGTAGCAAAAAAAACTGGAAAAATGTCTATTGACATGTGGATAATACAAAAATTGTGGTATAGAGACCCAAAAAATATTATTCAGCAGTTAAAAATATAAAAACTTATGTAAAAAATTTTAGAGGGCTGGGAATGTGGCTCAAGCGGTAGCGCACTCGCCTGGCATGCGCGGGGCGCTGGGTTCCATCCTCAGCACCACATAAAAAATAAAGATATGTGTCCACCGAAAACTGAAAAATATTAAAAAATTATCTCTTCTCTTTAAAAAAAGAATTTAGAAATAAAATTTGAGTGACAAAAGTAAATTGCAGAAGATTATACATATCGTAATACCAAAGCCTAATTATTTAAAAAAATAATTTGTTAGACGTATTCAAATGTTATAAAATAAAATACTTCATTTAGAAAGGGATTAATTTAAGTGCTAGGAAATCCTCATCTCTAGCTCTCACACTTGTAACTCTGACCACACAAAATACTAGTATACATTATTTAAAGATACATACACAAGCATATTGTGAAAGTATGAAAATACAGGAGTGGGGTGTACAGTCCTTCAAGACAGTGGTTATCTCAGAAAAGAAAACTAGAATGTGGATGGGCATTTTTGTCTCAAATATTTTCTCTTTCCTTCCTTTCTCCCTTCTCACCTTTTCCCTCACTTCATATTCCTTTCCCTTTGATAAAGGAGTTATGGGGGAAAAATATGAAGCAAATATGACTAATTTTTGCTAATTTTGTTTTCATTCTGTACTTTTTCCAACAGGTTTTTAACATTTCCAATGATAAATTTATAAGAAAAATTTCACTTGTTCTGTGTTCAGATTAACAAATTATCTGAAGAACATGTAACTTATCAAGATGAAACAAACTAAAAACAAGAGTATACTTAATGTGTTTAAGAAATATGTCAAGTGCTTTGTAACGTTGTGAACAACCAATAAAAAAAATTAAAAAAAAAGAAATGTAATAATTTAAAATCTTTCTTGCCAAGGAAGGGAAAAGGCCAAAATTAATTTCATAAATCAGTTCTAACAAATATTTAAGATATTTAGTATATAATATTGCTGAGACTGGAAATTTTTCAAAAGGAAATGCAAGTAATGTATGTATTCTCATCAATTATCATAAGAACACAATGGAACTCTATTTAACCATTAAAAAAATGAAATTATGTCACTTATGGTGCTGTAATAGATAAAATTGGGAAACATAAAATTTCAGAAAGTCAAGGGTTCAATATTTTCTCACAACATGCAGAATTTAAAGAGAAAAAAAGAACGTAAGTAAGAGTAGAGGGGGTCATATGTATACTTATAATGCAGCAGTTAAAATAAATGAATAAATAAATGGCAGATCAGTAAACTAGAGAGAGAAGAAAGTGGGGAGAAGGAGAAGAGAGAAGGGGAATGGAGTAAATTATGTCATATGCATGCATGAATATGAACCCCACTACTGTATATTATTATAATGCACTAATGAAAACACAATGAAATATTTAGACAGAAACCACAAGTAATTTAAATTAAAGTAAAAGATTTGGAAAGAGGACAAACTGAAATTATATAGATTTTAGAAAATTCAAATGATTTATATTAAAGCTATTAAAATTATCAAGAATAGACTTTTAGGCAATATCCTAGATAAAAACTAAATATCAACTATATATTTAGAATTTTTTGAATGAAAATAAATTTGTGAGTAGATGCCATTTAAAAAGTTTTTAAAACAACATACTTCTTAGGAGTTCAGAAAGAAAACTATTTCAGAAATGACTAACAGCCACAAAAGGAGACAAGGAAATTAAATGGAAACATATTACATATTTACTCATGGGAAGAAATAATAGTCTTCCCAAATTAAACTATGATCTCCGTGTAATTTAAATAATTTGAATGGGATATGGAGGAATCTGACAAACATAATCCCAAAACTCATAGGGACAAGCAAAAAAACAAGAATAACCATAGAAATACAAAGTAGAATATGAACAAGAACTTAGTGGAATTTCTGTCTAGTCCAATTTTATGTCATGAGGGGTAAGCACACAGAATCTAGAGCCAGACTTTCTGGGTTTGAATTTTAGTCCTACCACCTACTGTCCATGAAAGCTGGGTTGAGTTCCCTTATATATTTCTTATGAAGAGTAAATGCCTTCCTACATGGGAAGACCTTAGAACTTTGCCTGGCATGTGGTAAATGCTTTGTAATATAGGTGTTAGATGTTATAGTGAAAATTGAAAATTGACAAATGCTAAAAATAGGAAGTTCACTGAGACAGAAACCTGAATGTCCAATAAACATATGGGAAACTTCACTAGCAACTAGGGAAATGCAAGGTAAATCAAAAAGCAATAGGCAAAAATTAAAGTGTCTGGCAATACCAAACACAGGAAGAGTTAAAGGAAAAAAAATTGAAATTACATCTCCAAATAGCAATCCATCTTAAGGCAAAAATCACACACAAGCTACATTTCAATAATTTCACATGAATGAGTACTATAAAGAAACTCTAGTCTTGCCCAATAATCATCCCTGCAATTTTATTTGCCAAAGCAAGTATTGAAGACTATTAGTGTCCCTAAATGGGCAAATATCTAAATAACTTGTGTTATGTCCACAAAACGGAACACCATACAGCAAGAAAATAAATGGAATTTTGCCAAGTAAAACTGAGTGAAAAAATTTGCAAAAAGATGCGTACAGTTTACCATTTGTATAATTTCAACTTCATTCAGAAGAATGCTAAATTGTTTATATTTTAAAACACAATTTACTAAAAGCTAAGAGTATATGGTAATAAAATAATAAGCACCAGACTGAGAACAGAGATTATTTCCAAAAGGGAGACAGGATTAGGGAACCATATAGCATCAGAATAACTGCAATATGTAAATTCACTAAAATCTACAAAGCAAATAAAACAAATTGTGTCCACTTAACAAAGCCCAGATGGTGGATATTTGTTATTATGTTTTCTATGTTCTTGAAATATTGCACATTTTCAAAATTCTCAGTATAATTGAGTATTTCACTGAATATTACATTTAAAACAATAACACTCCTATAAAACAAACAGAAGGGGCACAGGTGTATTCATGTATGTCACTGCATTAATAATAAAGGCCTAGAAGATGCACACAGACCACCAACTGTGGCTGCCTATGGTATAAAAAAAGGAACAAAAAAGATTTCCATATTTCCTGCTCTGTGTACTTTCATATTAATATTTGATATTTCTCAAATAGTCCAGAGGGATACCCAAAGGCAAAATTCAAAGGATGTGGATTTTAGAATATGTAAAAAGTTAGGACCTTTATTAAGACAAATATACCATATTCAGCCAATTGCTCTCAGAATACTTTAGAGTATTAAAGAATATGGAATGGAGCATTATGGGGATGGGGATTATAATCAGTGTTATCCTGAAACTAAACTCTCCCCAGAAGACTGAGTCTTATGATAACCCAAAGATTATAATAGTCCTAATTATCTATGCAGGATGGTCATTTTTCACATCAAGGAGTATTCATGAAATGGAACCGTCTTGAGTCCTATAGATTAACGACAAGACAGTGCTGAGAGGAGGAGGGTTTTAAGAAGTTGTTCTGATCTCCAAGATGGGGAAACACATTCTCATAAATCACAGTGAAATAAGAGCTTGGCAATAAAAGCAGCTGGCTTTAGAATGAGCTGTTTTTCCAGGAGTCATTTATTTGATGTCATGTCACTGATAAACTGCGCCAACCACGACTCTGTGTGATCAAGCCAAGTTTATTCAGACACACATCACCGCCTCTTGGAACAGCTAAGGCCAGAACCCTCAATCTTTGTCAAGGACTCCAAACTATTTGGGGTACTCCACAAAGGGTTTCTGGTGGACACCAGCAGAGCTTTAAAAGTAAATCATGCTCATCAAGGTATCTGAAGGAGAGCACAAGGGGTATGGGATAACATGAAAAAAAGACTTTGCAGAAACATGTCAGGGATATCAAAGTCAAGAGGGTTGTCCCTCATTGTTTTTTGAAATCCAAATACTAGCAGCAATACATAATAATAATGTCCACCATTTCTTGTGGACCAATTACATGGCAAGAGGGTGATGAGTGCTGTCTACATGCAACTCCCTACAACCACACAACCTAGTACAGGCAACTGTCATCATGCCACAATCTCTGAGCAGCTTGCTGTAGGGCTCAGCATCCAGAGGATGATAATGTGAACCATTGGGTAGAAGTCCAGTTCTATTACTCACATGCTGAACATCCTTTGATAAAATGTGTAATTCTTTATAACCAGATTCCTCTCCTTAAAATTGAGCACATTAATCCATAAGATTGTTGTAAAGATAAAATGAAATGACAAATACAGATTTCTTTAAAAATTGAGCAATTAATTACTGTAGAACCTACATGGACAGATAAGGAGGATGGCACCCTTCCAACCTCCAACAAAGGTATGCCACAGACACACATCCCACATCAATGCCCGTCCTCAATTTCACCGGCACTGAGATCCAACATGGCTGCCGGCGAGGAAGCAGCGATTCCAATGTCTCCACATTAACGGGATCAGAAAGACCCACTGGAACAGCGGCAGTCTACCTACTGAGGAACTTCTAGCAAAATTCCGCGAAGAGGGGACCTGCCGGGAATTGGTAAGTTTATTAGAAGTGTCAGTTTGTCTCAGACAAGTGGATCTTGGCTGGTCACGCGGGCGCGGAGGTCTAGTCCCTCAGCCACCAGCCGCTTCAGAAAGCGGCCGGAGGCCCCAAGCGGCGCGGTCCGCCCGAACCCACAGACGGCACACACCATCTTGCTGTCCCGGAAGGCCCCGTTCTCGCTCAGCGAACGGCCACTCCACCCACCCGGATCTTAGCCATGCGGCGGCGGCCCGGCGCAGCTAGAAGTGTCCCCGCCGGACCCAGCCGACAGCCCGTGCCCTCCGGGCTCTACTAACAGCCACGCCCACCCGGCGAACGGCTCCCCCCACTGAGACAGCGTGAAGGGAATCTAACCAACCCTTTACGAAATAGCGAACTGGGAACTAAAACCAGAGATTGTGTTAGACCAGAGACAAGCCAGCTCTACCCCTCCCTTCGGACACTCCGGCAAGGAGCCAGGGGCCCGCCATAGCGGAGAGGGGAAGTCAAAGTTCGGCCAAAGAGATTCCTTCCCAGCGGAATCTACTTTAGCAGGTGTGTGACTCCCACCCACACCAGATACAAACAACCGGGAAACTTCAAAATCTCTCCGTGGGCGTGACCGTAAGGGCCAAAGGGCTCTCGACCCCCAACTCCCCCTACTGCCAGTGACGAGGGCGTGACTGTAGGGGCAGAGGGAAGCAGAGAAGACTCCCCACCCCCAAATCCCCCAACCGGGAACTGAGAGGCTGTGATGGTAGGGGCGGAGGGAAACAGAGGACACTCCGGACCCCCAACTCCTCCTACCGCCAGCAGTGTGGTAGTGACTGTAGGGGCTGAGGGAAGTATAGGGGATCCTCGACCCCCAACTCCTATTACCACCAGCAGCGACACCAATGGTCTTAGCTGCCAGATTCCGAAGGTGTGCCCACCAAAGGGGTCCGGAAAAATTAAACAATTGACTCCCAGACCACAGCTCCACAGCTCCACAGCACTGGGGCTTAGATGAATGACAGGGAGAGTGCTCACTAGTTAGGGAAATAGAGCACTCGGTGGGGCTGAAAGTGTAACCAAATCCTTGGGGAACTGCCTCCGGTGAGCAGGACCTGGCTGGCTGGCAGGAGGAAGGGGAGGAGGGGCCGTAGAAGTGAAACGGCTCTGGAACAACAGGATTGAGAGACTCCCAGGAACCGCCTTACAGGGATTGCTGTTGACACATTGAGGGCAAAACTCAGCCCGGAGGGCACAGCTTTGCCTACGGGAAGAGAAGAAAATGGATCTCTAAGACCTAATTTTATTTCCTATTTCATGTTATTTTTTTCTCTCCCTTTTCCCTCTCTCTCTCCCCTTCCAAGTTTTACTGCTCTTTCCATTCTCCTCTATGCTATCTATCTCCCTCTCCTTCTTTCTTTAAGAGCACCTACCTTCCCCTTCACCCCCAACTCTCATCCCCAAGCATTACATCCTCCATTTCGCATAACTGTCTAAATACAAATAGGTGTGTGCCCTCCCCCCGCGCCTGCAAGGTAGCCGGACCTGCAACCCACCAGCAGGTCAGGCCCAGCAACCTGGGAGTGGCAGAGCCGCCCCACGTGCCTGCAAGGTAGGCGCACCTGCTACCAACCAGCAGAACAGGCCCAGCGGCCTGCCGATGTGGTAGACACAGTGCCCCAATTGGAGGAGGAGCAGAGCCCCTGCTCGCGCCTGCGCAGGAGACTTTGCAACTATACAAGAGTAATACAAATATATAGGGGGAAAATTCAACAACACAACAGTCTCAGTAAGCAGAAAGAAACGCGAACACTATGAAGAGACAAGGAAAAAAAGGACCACAAGCAATGCAGGTCAACTCAAAGTTAGAAGAGGTAATATCTGCAGCAGATGGAATGTCAGATAAAGAATTCAGGAGATACATGCTTCAGATGATCTGGAGTCTCAAGGAAGACATTAGACAGCAAAATCAGACAATGAAAGATCTCTTCAACAATGAAATACATAAACAAATCCAGGAAGCAAAAGACCAACTATACAGGGAGATAGAGGTTATAAAAAACAAACAGAAATCCTAGAAAGGCAGGAAGCAATAAACCAACTTAAAAACTCAATTGAGAATACTACCAGCAGAGTAGAACACTTAGAAGATAGAACGTCAGACAATGAAGACAAAGTATTTCAACTTGAAAAGAACAGACAGCTCAGCAAGACAGGTAAGAAACCATGAGCAGAACATCCAAGAGATATGGGATAACAAAGAGACCAAACTTAACAGTCATTGGCATACAGGAAGGCATGGAGGTCCATACCAAAGGAATAAACAATCTATTCAATGAAATAATTTGAGAAAACTTCCCAGACTTGAAGAATGAGACAGAATCCCAAATCCTAGAAGCCTACAGGACGCCAAATGTGCATAATCATAAGAGATCCACACCTAGACACATTATAATGAAGATGCCCAACATACAGAATAAGGAGAGAATTTTAAAAGCTACAAGATAAAGGAAACAGATAACATTTAGGGGTAAACCAATCAGGATAACAGCTGATCTCTCAACACAGACTCTGAAAGCTAGAAGATCCTGGAATAACATATTTCAAACGCTGAAAGAAAATGGGTTCCAACCGAGAATTGTGTATCCAGCAAAATTACGCTTCAAGATGGAAGATGAAATTAAAACATTCCACGATAAACAAAAGTTAAAAGAATTTGCAGCTAGAAAACCATCTCTCCAAAAAATCCTCAGCAAAACATTACAGGAAGGCAGTACTTGGTCGGCGGACCGCCCCGTGGATGGAGTCTGGGACGCGCCCGAGTTAATTAGCCGCGAGGTACCAGAGAGGGATTACAGCGAAGCGGATTCTGCAGGCTCCTGCCAGTGGCACACTAGCCGCGCTGAGTGCCGAATTCCAGCTTTGAAATACAGGAGAGAATCGGTCCAGTTCGTTTCCCGACACCGGTCGGAACACGCAGGAGAACTGCAGCCGCCATCATGGAGAGCTGACGCAATCATCCCTGTTTTCTACTGATCTCAGCTCATTCAACTACAGAACAGGTGATTCCAGGCTGGTATTTGCCTGCGTCGCGCAGACAGATCGCTCAGGCTCGGGATTGGAAACTCTGAGGAGAATACTCTTCAGGCCTCACCCCTGGCAAGGCGGGCGCCGGGCTTTAAGCGGCCAGATTCTAGTTCCCCGGGTTGCTTTGGCCCAGGGCGGGAGATCCTTCTTGGCCCGGGGCTACGGAACCCGCGGCGACTGTGTCTTTGACCCTGCCCCTGTCTGAGCGTACACTGAGCTGGGAGAGGTTGGAGCTGCCAGGCCCAGGCGGGGGCCGCCTGGGCCTGAGGCTGGGGTACCTCTGTGGACCCTACTCCGAGCAGAGTGTGGCAGGGATCGGAGAGGCTGGGTTCTGGCCCTCGTGGCTGCTTGAGCCCAGGGCCACGGAGCCTGCGGGAACGGCGAGCTGAGGCCAGCCACAAGTGAAACTTGCGACGAGGGGCAGCGGGACTCTGTCTCCTGGAACAGTTTTGACCCGGAGCTGGAGAGCCCGCGGGAAGTGCGTCTTAGACTCTGCTCCAAGGGGAGCGTACACCGAGCAGGTAGAGTTTGGTGCGGCCAGGCTTGGGTACCTAGCAGGGAGAGTCTGGTGCGGCCAGGCTTGGGCTCCCGGGGCGGCTCTGGCCTGGGTTTGGGGAACCCGCGGCGGTTGCCCTGAGGAGCCTGCTCCTAGCAGAAAGTGGCGGGGATCGGAGAGACCGGCTCCTGGCTCCCGAAGCGGCTCTGGCTCAGGGTTGGGGATCCTACAGGGACTGCTTCTTGGTCCGGGTCCTGCGGGGTACTGCGGGGGCCTGGAGGGCAGAGTGGAGCTGCCTCCTGTGCCCAGAGCAGGCTAAGGGTCCCGCCGGTGTGGTATCGCGACACCCCAACTGCAGCTGGGGCCGAGGAGAGTAGCCGCCCACGCCTGGAACAGGACCAGCGACCCGACGGCAGGGTAGCCAAGTCAACCCACTTGGAGTAGAGGCCGTGAAGAGCTGCCATCTGACCCTGCAAGGTAGGCAGTCCTGCGTCCCACTGGCAGGACAGGCTCGGCAGCCGGCCAGTGTAGTGGACGAGTAGCATCGAGGCAGTCACGTCACACTGGTTGGAGTGGGGGTTGAACAGAGCCGCCGCCAGCATCTGGAAGGAGCCCAGAGACCCGTTGGAGAGGCAGTTAGGTACCCCCACTGGGAGTGGGGGTTGAGCAGAACTGCAGCCTAGGCCCGCAGGGTGGGCAGATCTGAGACCCACCGGCGGAACAGGCTTGGAGGCCCACCAGCGTGGTAGACACGTCACATCAATTGGAGTAGGGGTGGAGAAGAGCTGCTGCCCACGTCCGGATCAGGACCAACGATCCGAGGACGTGGTAGGAACGTCACCGCAATTGGAGTGGGGGCAGAGTAGAGCAGCCACCCGTGCCCGCAGGGCAGGCAGACCTACGACCAACCAGCGTAGTATATAGATCATCCTGATTAGAGGAGGATCACAGCCACTACCCGCCCTACAAGAGAGATATCCCAAATATACAAGAGCAACATAAATAAACAGGGGGGAAAATTTCAAAAACACAACAGTTTCACCAAGCAGAAAGAAACGCAAGCAACATGAAAAGACAAGGAAAGAAAGGACCACAAGCAATGCAGGTCAACTCAACTCTAGAAGAGGTAATAGCTGCAATAGATAGAATGTCAGATAAAGAGTTCAGGATATACATGCTTCAGATGATCTGGACTCTCAAGGAAGACATGAGACAGCAAAATCAGACAATGAAAGATCACATTGACAAGGAACTACAGAAACAAATCCAGGAAGTAAAAGATCAATTTCACAGGGAGCTAGAAGTAATAAAGAACAAACAAATAGAAATCCTAGAAATGCAGGAAGCAATAAACCAACTTAAAACCTCAATTGACAATACTACCAGCAGAATAGATCACTTAGAAGATAGAACATCAGACAATGAAGACAAAGTATTTCAACTTGAGAAGAACATAGACAGTTCAGCAAGACTGCTAAGAAACCATGAGCAGAACATTCAAGAAATATGGGATAACATTAAAAGACCAAACTTAAGAGTCATTGGGATACAGGAGGGCACAGAGCTCCAAACCAGAGGAATGAACAATCTATTCAATGAAATAATACGAGAAAACTTCCCAGACTTGAAGAATGAAACAGAATCCCATATCCTAGAAGCCTACAGGACGCCAAAAGTGCAAAATCATAAGAGATCCACACCTAGACACATTATAATGAAGATGCCCAACATACAGAATAAGGAGAGAATTTTAAAAGCTACAAGAGAAAGAAAGCAGATTACATTTAGGGGCAAACCAATCAGGATAACAGCTGATCTCTCAACACAGACTCTGAAAGCTAGAAGATCCTGGAATAACATTTTTCAAACACTGAAAGAAAATGGGTTCCAACCAAGAATCGTGTATCCAGCGAAATTAAGCTTCAGGATGGAAGATGAAATTAAAACCTTTCACGATAAACAAAAGTTAAAAGAATTTGCAGCTAGAAAACCATCTCTTCAAAAAATCCTTGGCAAAACATTACAGGAAGAGGAAACTGAAAATAACATTGAAAACCATCAGTGGGAGGTAGGACAGTAAAGGGGGGAAAGTAATCAAAGAGGAAAACTAATCAGGTTTAGTAACATAAATAAACAAATATGACTGGAGGAACAAACCAAATCTCAATAATAACCCTAAATGTTAATGGCTTAAACTCACCAATTAAGAGACACAGGCTAGTCAAATGGATCACAAAACAAGATCCAACAATATGTTGCCTACAGGAGACTCATTTGATAGGAAAAGATATACATAGACTGAAGGTGAAAGGCTGGGAAAAATCATTCCACTCATATGGACTGCGGAAACAAGCAGGAGTGTCCATACTCATATCAAACAAAATAGATTTCAAGCCAAAGTTAATCAAAAAGGATAAAGAGGGACACTGCATACTGCTCAAGGGAACCATACACCAACAAGACATAACAATCATAAATATATATGCCCCAAACAATGGTGCAGCTACGTTCATCAAGCAAACTCTTCTCAAGTACAAGAGTCTAATAGACCACCATACAACAATCATGGGAGACTTCAACACACCTCTCTCACCACTGGACAGATCTTCCAAACAAAAGTTAAATAAGGAAACTATAGAACTCAACAACACAATTAACAACCTAGACTTAATTGACATATATAGAATATACCACCCAACATCAAGTAGTTACACATTTTTCTCAGCAGCACATGGATCCTTCACAAAAATAGATCATATATTATGTCACAGGGCAACTCTTAGACAATATAAAGGAGTAGAAATAATACCATGCATCCTATCTGATCATAATGGAATGAAACTGAAAATCAACGATAAAAGAAGGAAGGAAAAATCATGCACCACGTGGAGAATGAACAATAGGTTACTGAATGACCAATGGGTCATAGAAGACATCAAGGAGGAAATTAAAAAATTCTTAGAGATAAATGAAAACACTGACACAACATATCGGAATCTATGGGACACATTGAAAGCAGTTTTAAGAGGAAAATTCATTGCTTGGAGTTCATTCCTTAAAAAAAGAAAAAACCAACAAATAAATGATCTCATACTTCATCTCAAAATCCTAGAAAAAGAAGAGCAAAATAACAGCAAAAGAAGTAGAAGGCAAGAAATAATTAAAATCAGAGCTGAAATTAATGAAATTGAAACAAAAGAAACAATTGAAAAAATTGACAAAACCAAAAGTTGGTTCTTTGAAAAAATAAATAAAATTGACAGACCCTTAGCCATGCTAACGAAGAGAAGAAGAGAGAGAACCCAAATTACTAGCATACGGGATGAAAAAGGCAATATCACAACAGACACTTCAGAAATACAGAAGATAATCAGAAATTACTTTGAATCCTTATACTCCAATAAAATAGAAGATAGTGAAGGCATCGATAAATTTCTTAAGTCATATGATCTGCCCAGATTGAGTCAGGAAGATATAGACAACCTAAACAGACCAATAACAATAGAGGAAATAGAAGAAACCATCAAAAGACTACCAACTAAGAAAAGCCCAGGACCGGATGGGTATACAGCAGAATTTTACAAAACCTTTAAAGAAGAACTAACACCAATACTTTTCAAGTTATTTCAGGAAATAGAAAAAGAGGGAGAACTTCCAAATACATTCTACGAGGCCAACATCACCCTGATGCCTAAACCAGACAAAGACACTTCAAAGAAAGAAAACTACAGACCAATATCTCTAATGAACCTAGATGCAAAAATCCTCAATAAAATTCTGGCGAATCGGATTCAAAAACATATCAAAAAAATTATACACCATGATCAAGTAGGATTCATCCCTGGGATGCAAGGCTGGTTCAATATACGGAAATCAATAAATGTTATTCACCACATCAATAGACTTAAAAATAAGAACCATATGATCACTTCGATAGATGCAGAAAAGGCATTCGACAAAGTACAGCATCCCTTTATGTTCAAAACTCTAGAAAAATTAGGGATAACAGGATCATTCCTCAACATTGTTAAAGCAATCTATGATAAGCCACAGGCCAGCATCATCCTGAATGGAGAAAAATTGAAGGCATTCCCTCTAAGATCTGGTACAAGACAGGGATGCCCTCTCTCACCACTTCTGTTCAACATAGTTCTCGAAACACTGGCCAGAGCAATTAGACAGACGAAAGAAATTAAAGGCATAAAAATAGGAAAAGAAGAACTTAAATTATCACTATTTGCAGATGACATGATTCTATACCTAGCAGACCCAAAAGGGTCTACAAAGAAACTATTAGAGCTAATAAATGAATTCAGCAAAGTGGCAGGATATAAAAATCAACACGCATACATCAAAGGCATTCCTGTATATCAGCGACAAACCCTCTGAAATGGAAATGAGGACAACCACTCCATTCACAATATCCTCAAAAACAATAAAATACTTGGGAATCAACCTAACAAAAGAGGTAAAAGACTTATATAATGAAAACTACAGGACCCTAAAGAGAGATATAGAAGAAGACCTTAGAAGATGGAAAAATATACCCTGTTCATGGATAGGCAGAACTAACATCAAAATGGCGATATTACCAAAAGTTCTCTATAGGTTTAATGCAATGCCAATCAAAATCCCAATGGCATTTCTTGTAGAAATAGAGAAAGCAATCATGAAATTCATATGGAAAAATAAAAGACCCAGAATAGCAAAAACAATGCTAAGCAGGAAGTGTGAATCAGGCGGTATAGCAATACCAGACTTCAAACTATACTACAGAGCAATAGTAACAAAAACAGCATGGTATTGGTACCAAAACAGGCGGGTGGACCAATGGTACAGAATAGAGGACACAAAAACCAACCCACAAAACTACAACTTTCTTATATTTGATAAAGGGGCTAAAAGCATGCAATGGAGGAAGGATAGCATCTTCAACAAATGTTGTTGGGAAAACTGGAAATCCATATGCAACAAAATGAAACTGAATCCCTTTCTCTCCCCATGCACAAAAGTTAACTCAAAATGGGTCAAGGAGCTTGATATCAAACCAGAGACAAGGCATCTGATAGAAGAAAAAGTTGGCTCCGATCTACATATTGTGGGGTCGGGCTCCAAATTCCTCAACAGGACACCCATAGCACAAGAATTAATATCTAGAATCAACAAATGGGACTTGCTCAAACTAAAAAGTTTTTCTCAGCAAAAGAAACAATAAGAGAGGTAAATAGGGAGCCTACATCATGGGAACAAATCTTTACTCCTCACACTTCAGATAGAGCCCTAATAACCAGAGTATATAAAGAACTCAAAAAATTAGACCATAAGATAACAAATAACCCCATCAACAAATGGGCCAAGGACCTAAACAGACACTTCTCAGAGGAGGACATACAATCAATCAACAAGTACATGAAAAAATGCTCACCATCTCTAGCAGTCAGAGAAATGCAAATCAAAACCACCCTAAGATATCATCTCACTCCAGTAAGATTGGCAGCCATTATGAAGTCAAACAACAACAAGTGCTGGCGAGGATGTGGGGAAAAGGGTACACTTGTACATTGTTGGTGGGACTGCAAATTGGTGCAGCCAATTTGGAAAGCAGTATGGAGATTTCTTGGAAAGCTGGGAATGGAACCACCATTTGATCCAGCTATTCACCTTCTGGGTCTATTCCCTAAAGACCTAAAAACAGCATGCTACAGGGACACTGCTACATCGATGTTCATAGCAGCACAATTCACAATAGCAAGACTGTGGAAGCAACCTAGATGCCCTTCAATAGACGAATGGATAAAAAAATGTGGCATTTATACACAATGGAGTATTACTCTGCATTAAGAAATGACAAAATTATAGAATTTGGAGGGAAATGGATGGCATTAGAGCAGATTATGCTAAGTGAAGCTAGCCAATCCCTAAAAAACAAATGCCAAATGTCTTCTTTGATATAAGGGGAGTAACTAAGAACAGAGTAGGGAAGAAGAGCATGAGAAGATGAATAACATTAAACAGGGATGAGAGGTGGGAGGGACAGGGAGAGAGAAGGGAAATTGCTTGGAAATGGAAGGAGACCCTTAGGGTTATACAAAATTACATACAAGAGGAAGTGAGGGGAAAGTGAAAAATAATACAAGGGGGAGAAATGAATTACAGTAGAGGGGGTAGAGAGAGAAGAGGGGAGGGGAGGGGAGGGGGGATAGTAGAGGATAGGAGAGGCAGCAGAATACAACAGACATGAGTATGTCAATATGTAAATCAGTGGAAGTGTAACTGATGTGACTCTGCAATCTGTATACGGGGTAAAAATGGGAGTTCATAACCCACTTGAATCAAAGTGTGAAATATGATATATCAAGAACTATGTAATGTTTTGAACAACCAATTAAAAAAATGAAAAAAAAATTTCACCAGCACTAAGTCATCCTTCCCGTCTCTAGAAATAAGTGCCTTCTCAGTCTCTTTCCTCACGTCCCTTATGTTCCAACCCTCTGGACACACTGGAGGGCTGATGACTGCATTGGTATTTACTTAGGTAGCTGTGTTTCTAGAATTCACTAATACTTGGAAGCTTCCTCAGCTCTCAGAGGGTAGAGTGAGACTTTCCTCACCTGACAAGGTTGAAACAATTTCAGTCACACTAATGAGTTTCTGAACAGTGGAGTCAAGACTCACATTCCAAAGTGACCTATACCAAATACCTTAGAAGACAAATCAAGAAACGGCAAAAACCAAGGTTGTGACTCAAGTTCCCATACTATAGCAATACAGATCTGTCTCATTTTTCTATATCACACTGCCCATCTCATGATGCGTTGACCACTATCCTACCCATTACTGTTAATTTAGTTTCCATAGTAATTACTCATTTTTTTTTTTTTTTTTTAGCAACCCATATTCATCATTTCATCCTTACAAAAATCTCAAGGATTAATGGATGCTACCACTAATCATTTGTATGTACTTTTGTTTGACCACACAAAATTGTTCTGTGTGTCACATAAATGCCACTAAGCTGTGCCTAATCTATAATTTTATTTTTTGCAATGATATATTGGGTATCTTTATTTTGTCTATGATGTTCTATTTTTATGTTCAGTGGGACTGAAATTAAATGTATCCTATTTGTTGTCACAAAAAGTGGGGCAAGTTTCCATTTCCAGTTGAGGGGAGAGAATAATAGAATAATAACTGCTTTCTTGGTTTTAGGAACATCAGGTTTACTGGTCCTCAAATGATTCTATCCACACTTAATCCCTTAGCTGTAAGTGATAATCTCAAGAATCAAATGAACTAACAGAAGAAATAGTAATAACTCTCAGAATTTTAAAACAGAATCATAGATTTTCATCTGGAATAGCCAGAAAATCTCTCATATTCCAAATTCCTAATTTCATAAATAAGAAATATGATGCTAAGAAATGTTATTAATTCACCCAAGGTTACATAGCCCAAGTTTCCTGGCTTGGGCCAGGAAGTATTAGGGTTTTCTTTTTCCCACTTCTCCAATCTGTCTCAAGGTCCTCAAAAGTAATAAAATAGTCCCTATTTTTTTAAGCAAACCTTTGTACCTTACCAGGTATGGAGATATATTTGATTTGGTCTTTGAGCTGGAACACTGCAATAAAAATTACATTGATATTTAATCAATCGGTGATGAGGATACATTGTTTTTAGTCAACCAAAAGCCCTTAAAAGTCAGTATTTGCTCAAGTAGGGAAACCTACTTGAACTTCTACGAGGGACAAATAATGCCTGGGATGAGAACTAAATTTAAGTAAGTGATGCATGCAATGCACATTTTTAAGACAACACCTAGTACATAAATGTTTCATTCAATAATGTTTCATTTACATACTAATGTACACAATGGTAGGCTTTAAAAAAAAAAAAAGATGCCTCTTTGGTTAAAAAAAGAAATCTCTCAATGGTCTTCAATGGAGTAAATTGAGGACCACTGAGTCCTGCTTGCCAGAAGCCACCCAAGTCATTTTCAGTAGTTTTTTTTTTTAATTTTTAATCAAAGTGATAATGGGTTTGGGTGAGTCCTGGGTCAATTAAAAAAAAATCCCATCCTATTTCATTAGGAAAAGTGTCTTCTCTCTGTGGAAGTCAGCATTTCTCCTGCCTGGCATCCTGCTCAGTTGAGTGGAAATGGTTTCTAATCCTCCTCCCTGGCCAGGCCTTCTCCAGGTCTTCAGGCAACTGCGTGTGCCAGCTGGCAGTGAGCGCTTGAGTTAAGAGACTCTTCTCAGATTTTTCACATTTGCTGTATTAACAAGTTTATCCATTTGACTTTTTCCAAGGCCTCTTTCCTAAATGAAAAGGAAACATGCCATTGTCCTTGGATAGCTGTCTCTTTGACCTTCTTCCTAGGCAACTTATGAGCAACAGATGCTATGTGGTTATAATTTGGACCCAGAGAAACACATTAGTGTTCTAATCATTTGTGTGTAAACCAGATGTTGGCCCAGGTATCTTGGCCCCTTGAGATGTGGGTAGAAGTCAGCTCCAATCCTCATTCCATGCCTGGTACAAGCCTAAAATAGCAGCCTTTTTCCCAGAGTTTCCTGAAGATTCCTGAGCAGCCTCGGCATCATGGTCCCCCCTTGCTCCTAAGGTTCTGGTTTTCACATGCTTGCATTTTACTCAGCATTGAATTTTTCCAAATATCAAAGTCAGGTTTGTTAGCAATTCTTAATCAGTCAAACATATCCCTAATCAGGCATGATTGTAATTCAATGAACTTAAGATGTAGGGAGAAAGGGGAGGGTATTACCTCCTGTTACGTATTAATTTTTCTTTTATAATTTTTTAATTAAAGCTTTACAGATATACATAGTAGTTGGATTCATCTTGATGTACCCCCGTTCTGGAATGTGCTTTATCCATTCCACCTTGGGGAATTTTCACTGGCTGTGTCTGTTTACAAAACCAGATAACCCAATGCTTCTGGCAGCTTCTTACCCACTTCATGGAATGGTACATGTCTTTCCATCATTTATGCAACACCATTCAATTCTGCCCCAGATTGCCTTCATTCTACCAGTCCCAGTAAAATCTTCAACAAAACCAGACAGGCCCCATCCTCAGAGTGCAGTTGCCTTACTTAACAGAAGTTTGTTCTCTGTTTTATTTGGTTACACATGAATCAAGTTTTGGGTTTGGAATGGGCCCAATGGGCTAAATGGATCATATTGAGGAGTTTGTAAATGGCATCTCCTGGAGCTGTGCAGGGCTGGAATTGTGTAGGGCTGAGCCATTTGTAGCTGTCTTGAACCAAACCAAGGAATAATCTGCAAATTTCTCGCTGCACCTTAAATTCATTGAAGAACATTGGTAACTGTTTTCTTCTACAATTAGAAAACCAGGGAAAGCTCAGTTCGCTTCGCAACAATGTCTAGAACGCATGTAAAGTGCTTCCACCAAGGCAATTACTTGAACCCTGCATCCAGCGATTTTATTGGAGGCCAGTCATGTAGGCATACAACATCTTAGTGCCTCCATCTCCATCCCTTGACAGATCAAACTGAAATAGCATGGCCCAAAGCTTTAGGCATTCAGCAACAGGTATGCACTGCAAATCAGACTATTGGCATAAGTCTCAATGATGTCATTTACTTGATTAACCCTGCTCCTTCCACAGACTACATGAGAGCCATGTTTGTAACTTTTTTACTCATCAGATATACCTAGCCCTTGGCAAGGGTGCTTACAGAGACGAGTTGCCCTGTACACATCTGTTCAAGGAATGAATAAGTCAACAAATTTTTTTTAAAAAGTGATAATTGAAGGGAGAAACATTCAAGGCAAAGGACAGAAATGAGGTAGGTGAAGTTATGGAAAGAGAAAGGGATGTAAGAATGATGAAGAAACAGCGAGAAGGGGTGGGTTGACAAACAGGGAGAAGAGGAAGGAAATGTGCGATGGAAGGAAACACTGAAGGGGGAGTGGGAGGAGGAGGCAGGTGACAGAAGAGGTCATTCTGCCCACAGTTCTCCGGGCTGTAAGGTCCTTTTGATCCGATTCCCTGCCTGTAGGTCACTGGCAGTGAGGGTCTAACAAAATTTCCCTCTGGTCTAAATTTTGCCAAGTGTCACTGGGCAAGCCATTTAATCTGTTTGATGTGTCTCTAAAAGAAAGCAATTAAAGTCAGCGTAAAGGTCCCTTCCAGAACACAATTCAGTGTCTTCCAAGAGATAGAATAATCTATTCCTCGATCTTTTAGCCCCCTGTGCACTCATTTTGTCCTTTCTCCCCACCCACCCGGATCTAGGTATAGCGGAGCCACAAGTCAGAATACTCCTACTGAATCAAGAGTCTACATAGCTCTGTGATACCTAATAAATTCTTAAGAACCTCAAAGAAAGGCCAAATCTATCAATTTAACCACGATTCCAGCCACTTTTGAGAATCATGAAATAAGGTTGCAACAAAATAAACTGGCTTTGAACTCTTACCATTCAAATTGACCTGAAAAACCCAAATCCTGTGTGATTTTACATGTAGGTATATATGCCTCATTCAACATTCATAGAATGCAGCAGAACTCAGGTCTCTGCTACCTGCTATGGGAGTTTCTGAATAATAATGTGGGCTAAGCCAAGTATGGTGGTGCACACCTGTAGTCCCAGTTACATAGGAGGCTGAGGCAGGAGCATCACATGAGTTCAGGAGTTTGATGCCAGCCTGGCAACATAGTGAGACCCTGACTCTTGAAAAATAAAGTAAAAGAAATAAGTGGATGGAGGAATCAGGTACACCCCACTCAAGGAAGGGGAGGGCTGGCAAGCAGAGAACTTAGCTAGAGAAATTCTAGAAGCAAAATGCAGCAGCCTTGAGTAGCCCTCATCAGTATTCTTACCTTCTTTAAGCCTTATCTGTGAGAGTTTTCAGGGAAAAAAACAATTAGAGAATTAAAACTAGGGGCTGGGGATGTGGCTCAAGCGGTAGCGTGTTCGCCTGGCGTGTGTGCGGCCCGGGTTCCATCCTCAGCACCACATACAAAAAAAAAGATGTTGTGCCCGCGGAGAACTAAGAAAAAATAAATAAATATTAAAATTCTCTCTCCCCCCCCACCCTCTCACTCTCTTTAAAAAAAAAAAAAAAAAGAATTAAAACTAAATCACCAGATGCTATCAAAAGCTGGTAGATATTCTTTTTAAGGCAAAACTATGTAAATGAGTCTCTTCAAATCTTGGACTAAAGGGAAATGTAGTTTTGAATAAAAGTACCTTTTCTGTGCCTCTGAAATTAGAATGTACAGACTACATATTTCTCTACCTCTATACCAACTTGCAACATTTTTTTAATTTTATACCTAAAACATGCAAGTTATATATACAAAACAAATTATACAGCATATACAAATATATACATAAACTTTTTGTATGCACTCATACTAAAAGGGCAAAAGATTGAGAAAAAGCTGTTTTTTCAGCAAAGGAGGCTAAGTAACTGATTAAGTATCAAAATTGGGGAATTGCACTGTTGTACTTGGAGCAGGTTTTATTTATATAGTGTAAGCCTGGCTGTAGCAGATTAAGTGCCTAAAAATTAGGTCAATGATTTGGACAGCAAGCAGTTATAGTTCTCTAAGTTTTAGTGGAAACCCTAAAAAAAAAAAAAAGATTTCCATGGTCATATATACCTAATATGATGCTACATATTATACCCCTGTGTTTGATATTCAAAGTACATATTAAAAACCCTGAGATTTCTTATAACACAAAAAAGTGATTCTAAGATTAGCTTTGTCCAAACCCATTTGCCCATGAGACCCCCTTCCCCCACACACGCACATAACGCCTATTAGTGTATTATAACATAGTATTGCAAGGACACACTGGGAATGACTAGTCTCACATCATTCTGATGCTCACAATCAACCTCTCTTCTGCTACAGGAAGATGAGACCTAAGAGCTGCATAGCATTAAAAATAAAGCTAGGGACTGGGGTTGTAGCTCAGTTGTGGATTACTCGTCTCACATTTGTGAGGCGCTGGGTTCGATTCTCAGCACAATAAACAAAATATATCATGTCCCTCTATAACTCCAAAATATTTTTAAAAACTAAATAAAAATAAAGCTACCGCTGATTGATGTTGATAGAAAAAAAGCTAATATGCAAAGAGGAGTGTAGGTAATTCTAGTAAGTACTTGCTTCCTGGGGAAAAAAAATGCAGATTAGTCAAAGGTGTTGAGATATTCATTCCTGTGGAGATCCTTTTTTTACTGGCTATTGTTGTGGACAGGGAAGGACCACGTTGTTTTGAGCAACTGTTGCATGGTATATTATCTGCCCTCTCTCCTGCAGGTGATCATTGTTCCTTCTGAATTCTTTGGAGAAGTAATGGTGGTTTTCCACTATTGTGAGAGTGAGATGTCTTGCTTTTAAGAGTTATAGAAGCAAAACTTTTTATGACAAAAATGGAAGTAACTAGCACCAGTATATATAATACCAAGGCACATGAGAACTAATGAGTAGAATCTCTTTAAGGCTGTGCCACCATCAACTACATGACCTTGCCCAGACTACTTAACTCTTAACCATGACTGCTCACTTCTAAAATGAGATTGCAGAACTATACTTGGCTTAAGAATCCCAGCCACCTCTAACAGAACAGGACAAAGGATGGAGCTATGGTTAAATATTCTGGCTTCATAATCATAAGCAGTTCCACTGTTTACTTTTTGCATTCCTGGACAAATAGTAAACTTTACTTGAGAATAACAATCTTCAATTATCTTTAATATTTAGGTGACCTGATTCATGAGGATTAAATAAGTTACATTAGAAGGTTTACATCCTTGCACATAAAAACTTATCTATAGAAGTTCCATTATGAACTTCTGTCCCAACCAATTCTATGTATGGAAGTGATGGGTGCACAGATCTCATAAAAGGACTTGGAATGTAAAGTCAATTCCCAGACTTGGAATGTAAAGTCAATGCACACATTAAGCCTAATAGATTAAACATTGCTAGCCTAAATCAAGTACTAAAAATTTCAACTGCTAGATTGTTCAAGGAGAGCTTAAGATGAATTACTACTACTTTAATCAGATGCCATCATTTTTTGGCTTAAAACTCATTAACAGATCCTGGTGGCATCTCGAACAAAATACCAGAAGCCTGTGATCTCCTTGTCATCTGACCCCAATTTCCTCCTGGCTTTAACTCCCTCTTCCTCACTTCTCGACCAACCACTCTGCTGCCCGAACTGTTCTCACCTTGGTCCCTAACATGGTCAGCTCTTGCCTTTCAGGTCTGAAGTAAAATAGCACTTCCTCACAGAAATCTTCCCTAACTACATCTAAGACAGCTTCCAATTTACCCCACTCCCTCTTCCTCAGTCCCATATTTGTCTAAGAATCTTGTCATCAATTCATTTGTCAGTTATTTGAATCCAACCACAATATCCCAAGGACCATATTAATAGAACAATCTATGCAGACAAGAGGAAATTAATCTGAAATTATTGTATTCCTCATCTTTTTGCTCCAGAGCCTACTGGCTCGCAACTATAGCCTCTACCACTTCATTAAAGGCCTTAAAAAAATCAAATGGATGCAGCTAAGGTAGAGATTCACTTCT
Source organism: Spermophilus citellus (assembly GCF_964194105.1). Lineage (NCBI taxonomy): Eukaryota > Metazoa > Chordata > Mammalia > Rodentia > Sciuridae > Spermophilus > Spermophilus citellus. The sequence continues at coordinate 84,337,458 of NC_138193.1, forward strand.
GATCCAATCCACTACAGTAAGGAGGTGGAGCTGTGCCATTCACATGGGCATACTGTTGTGTATGTGGGCTGGGAAGATAGTCCACAACATGTCTGAGCAGAATTGAAGCCTGTAGAGCCCAGCAGGAGAATCAAGCCCTGAGAAATATCTATGAAACTTCTGTTCTTTTTGAGGACACTTAGTATCTCCTCCTTCCTTCCCATAAGGTATCCTTAAAGCCCATGAAAACCTCCTAAGCAGTAGTGGCTACCACCTCCATACTGAGAAAATCCACATAAAAGCCTGATCTCTACACTCTGCAGCTAAGCAGGGCTCCTCCACCAGGCTGTGGACACTTAACACAGCATCTAGCTTGTACTAGATGTTCAACCATTTTTAACAAATGGATGAACAAATTATTACTTGAGTGAATACATGCATTCATGGATTAAAAATCAACTGGTGACTATAACAGTAAAAGGAAACCAAAGAAATATACCAAGCACTGTAGGGTCACACTGTGGAGGCAACCTACAGTCATGAGTAGAAAAATGATGCATGTATCCTCTTGTGACTTATGAACCTTTGTAACTAGTGGTTAATTATGTTGTTGATGAATCCAACACTCAGTGATGGGTACGTATTTTTTCCTCACTTCTAATAAAGACAAAAGCATCCCATCCCATGCTTTCATCTTCTTTTCTCCATACACTTTAAAAGTCACTTTTCAAAAAAGACTAATAATTCTCCAATATAAGGATGAGACAAAAGTTAAAATATCTGTATTTCAGAGAATGCTTTAAGCCAAACTGAAATTAAAATCAAAGAAGTAATTCCATTTTTGTCCTGAACATCTTGAAGCTCTTTTGGTCTTCAGCCGGGGAGGGTAATCCAGTTTTTATCATTTACTTTGAGAGAATACAGCTGCTTCCTTTTGCTGAAGCAGCTGGAATTTATCTCATTTTCAAAGTTTTGCTTTAGAATTTGGCTTTTTCCAGGCCTGGTGTAAATAAGGACATGGGCTAAGAGAATGAAAACATAAACCAAGAGCAGCTAGCTAAGGGGTTCTAAAGTCTGTTTTCATTATGTGCATTGCCGGGACTCCAATTCATCACCAATTTTCCAGGAATGTTTAGATGTCAGATGAGAGGCCAGTTGCAGGGTCTACAAAAAGCAACCTGTGTCAAAAAGGATAGAGCTTTAGAGAAACATGCCAAGTTCTGTGGCAAACTAATTTTCTACTACACTAATTGCATATGTCCTTGGAATGATGACCTTACCTGATAGAAAAGTCATAACTTGGATAATTTGAACAAAGTCCTTTGGAGCATGACCCAGGTCCAATAATATTGGAAACAGACTAAGTTTTACCTTGCCCTTTAAAATTAATTTTGCCGTATTAGACCTCAAACATTTTTTAAATTCACAAATAAAAATTATATTTATTATATATGACAGTTTTTCAATCATGTATACAGTGTGAGATATTGAAGTCAAGGTAATTAAATATACATTACCTCCAATACTTATTTTGGGGTGGGTGAAAACATGCAAAATCTACTCTCAATGATTTTTAAGAATATAATACATTGTTGTTAACTATAGTAATCATGTTGTACGATGGCACTCTGGAATTTATTTCTCCTATCTAACCAGTTTCATATCCTTTGACTAACATCTCTGCAACCAACCACATTCATCTGCAGTCCCTGGTAACCATTATTCTAAGTTTATGATGGACTTCATTTATTAACTTTTCAAATCAAGCATAGTTCTGAGAGCACCGCTAGGTTTAGTAAGAGAACAGGTAATTGCTTTCACTTACTAATAGCAGTGATGATTCCATGATCTTTATTATTAACAAAAATATATAATTGTAAGCCCTCAAAATATAATTAATCTCAACTCCTGTCACTTATTAGCTATGTAAACTCCAAGTTACTTAATCTCTGACTCTGTTTTCTCATCTATAGTATGGGGTTAATAATAGTATCTGCTCACACTATAATACTTTCTACCTCATGGGATCGTGTCAGGATTAAATCAATAGTGCCTCATATATAATAAATACTATATAAATATTACCTCTATTATTGAGTTATTACTATGTATCTGGATGAATATAGGTAATTTTACATTTACCCTGTTAATCCAATGAACTAGGTTCTGTAATTAGCCTTATTTTGTAAATGTAGAACATAAGACTTAAGCAATATATTCAAGATCACATTTCCATAAGTGGCAGAGTGTCATCTTAAACTCAGGTGAATCTGATACTGTTTTAATCACTATTCTATCCTGCACTGTGGATGATGAGTGGAATGGGTAAAGAGGAATGGATACATGGAAAATGGACAAAGAATGAGAGAATCATACTCTCAAGTAGTTTATTTTGTGATCCATATCACAGATTCAGAAAGAAAGGCAGATTTATAAACCATGATTTCTCTAGAGAGAAAGAAAATCTTGGAACAAATCTCATTGTGTTCTCCAAATTTCTTCCAGATTGCAACATTTTCAAACAGGGAAAATCTGATTAAAATTAAAAGCTATTTAACAATGGTTCATGACAATTGAATAAGCCAAAGTCAGAATTTGAGTCATGAGAAGGTAGGAAATTTGCAAAAACTGTAGCATAGCAGACAGCAACCTTGTGGTGCTTTGGGGTCGGGGTCAACAAGGTTCAAATAGAGAAGGGTGTGTGTATCCCATTCATCCATCCTTCTGTCCTATTATTTTGGGTGACATGACAGCAAAGCATGGGCAATCAACTGTGTACTTTCAGATCTCTGAGAAGCTGACCGCAAAATGGATTTAGTGTGTTGAAGTTTACAAAAGAGTACCTTTGGCTCAGCTCTGGTGAGAAGTAGGAAAGGAAGCAGGATTGGAGGAAAAGAGGTCAAGATGTAAAGTGAACAACCTCAGCTGACCCCATGGTACGCTGTGGAGCTAAAATGGCCTATCAGATTGGCCTGCTCTGGGCAAATTGAACCTTTGTACTCTCTCCTAGATCAGTCACCTATGTGGGACATAGAGGATGTGGCTTTCTCTAGCTGAGGCTGTCCTTGCAAGGACTGAGAGCTCAAGGTTGTTAATTGATGTTATTTCCACCTCTTGAGAAAATAGTCCACCCAAAAGGGGGATTTGTGTGTGCACCACACTGTCCATTACAATCCCCAGGGTCAGGGTCTACCTGCATCTACTCAAACAACCACTCACAAAGCATCACCAAAAAAGAACATTCCCAGGCCCTGACTTTTACCCACTGAATCTCTAGGGGTAAAGCCAAGCAGTACACATTTTAATAAGTTCCACAGGTGATCACAATTCACAGTGAAGGTTCAGAATAGCTGCACAAATGAGAACAAAAAAAAATTCTTGCTGAACAAAGCAGGAATTTGCGAAGGAGAATTTCCAAATTCTGCCTCTAATGTAAATTAATCCGTGCCTAAATTCTCTCCAGCTCTCTAATTCCTACAAGAGGATTTCAGCCGAGGAGCATGGGAGGCATTTTCTGCAGCTCACCATCCATCAGTATGTCTGTGTGCATTTGAAGAGGGACTTTGGGCTTCTAACACATCAGCAGGAGCCTGGAAGACCCAGTGCTGCAAGGACTGACTCTTCCTGCCAGAAGGCCCAAGAGCTTATCTGTGCCTGTCTGGTACAGAATCCTTGCTGCTTCTGAAGGGTCCATATGTTAATAGTACATTCAGCTACATCATAGCCTTTTATGAAGAAGCTTTGGGAGATCAATAAATTTCAGCTCCGCACCCTAAGCTGCGCAATTTCAGAGAGCACTTTAATCTCCACATTTCTTCACTTACCTGCTCATCTGGGTCACTGCTCTCCTTACCCCTCCCTGCTTTCCCTCTGATAAGGAAGATCTGGGGTGAGTAATGACACATCAACCCAAAGACCCTGAAGCCTAAGTTAGAAATTGAAAGAGTCATGCAAAAATAAAACATGAAAAATGGCAAACTTTTCTTCCTAAAAACGTAAACATTCCTGTCTGTCCACACACATTATGGGACTTAAAGTTCATAGGCTTTGGCCCCACAAATTCACCTCTTGGAATTAGCCTAATGGATAAAAATAAACATGGAAATACACAACAATGTTAACTACAGAATCACCTGTAACAGTGACAAAAATGAAGAAAAGCTAAATACACTACAAAAACAGAATAACTGAGTGTATGATACTATATTACATAGTAAAACATTCATGAGTAGCCAAATAACAAAGGAAATGCTTTCATCTGGTATGAAGTGAGAAGTTCGGGATACATATTTGTTTACACAGAATTCAAGTGTGTTTAAAATTAGTAGAAAAAAGATTAAATAAATTTCCCAACTGTCTGAATGATGGAAATGAATAATTCTTTTCCTCCTTAGGAATTTTAACTCTACGCTACAAGTTTATAATTTTAAAAAGTGTAGAATATAAATGCTTGAGTCTGTCAAGACTCATCTATTATTGGAGGAGTCCACTAAAATGCAGATTCCTAAACCTAAAGATAGCTTGTGCTTCATAGATGGGAAGAGAGGTAAGAGGAGGATCCAAGATGGCTGAGTAGAGGAGATACCGTTTCTGGTTGCTCTGTGCATGAATCGGGGAAAGCAGTCAGGTGGCTTCTCCATGGGGTCGCGCCTTGATGGAATACAGCATCTCAGAGCATGTGACAGGACCCCATACAGGGATTTTTGCAGAATCCACTAGAGCTGCAAACACCCTACAGGACTCAGAGCCTCTGTTCCAATAAGACTCCAGACTCTGATCCCAAAGCCCGCAGTGAGCACACATGCAGCTGTCAAGCAGCAGAGCAGAAACACCAAATCAGCACCTCAACAGGGCTGCAGAACTCCAGAATATGCTCCACTCCCACACAGGTCACCCTACCGTGATCTAGCCACAGCATAAGGACATCCCAGCTCCCCCCACTTCACCAGACACCCCGACGGGGGAAACAAAAAGACTCCATCTTGGAAAACCTTTCTTGCCATCTTTTAGTGGAGATGGCTACCAGCATGGATCTGCGACTGAACAGATACCTGGTTTCCAACTCCCCCTCTTCCCAGCTGTGATAGCTCAGCACAGTGACTATCCAGCACAGAAACAGCTCTCAATTGAACTGGAGCGCAGTGCGACCAGGGCGCTGCCCACCTTGTGCGAACCAAGGGCAGAGAGCAAGATGTCCCTCTGTTGAGACCTGAAAAGCAAGAGGGGAGGGGTCTAAAAACTGGGAGCAACTCAGAGACCAAGATTAGGGAAGCTCCATGTAGGAGAGGGAGACCCCAAGTCTTCTCACATTGCTTACCTATCCCATCCTGAGGGCAGAGACTCAAACTTGGAATAGACAACTCTACCTACTGAAAGAGAAGAGAAAAAAATGGAATTCTGAGTATTTTTTTTTACTTCTCTTCCATTTTATCCTCTTTCCCTTCTACCCTTCCTCCTCTGTTCCTCACAACTCCAATGTATGTGAAACCAAGAACTTTGCATGAAATAGAACTTTAAGGACTGAGTCACCAGAATAATATATAGAGGAATTGCATAAGCCCCTCTTTTTTCCTTTTTTTAATCTTTCTTTCCTTTTTATTTTTCTTCCTCTTTCAACCTAATTTTACTATTTTTATTTCTTGTAATTCTATCTCCCTCATAATATATATATATATATATAATTTGTTTTATGCATTTTATTGTCCCACCACATACTTGTCTACCCTAAATTACCTTCTGCCTATTCCCCAGCTACTAACCCTCTTAATTAGAGTTCTTCTCCAAATTTCGTAAGTTATATTAACCCCACGCCCTCAACAACTTTCCTTCTTAACATCCTAAGCCCGACCACCAGTTCTCTGTCTGCTACCAGAAACTGTACACCTTTTATGAAACTACTGATTATATTTTAAATAATTGAAGCCAACATTTCTAGACATTGAGTCCAACTACCAATGTCTTAATCACAATTTGCACATAGGTGATGTATTGTTGATATTGGGAACTGTTACTATTGTCCTTCCCCACAAAGGAGGGATCTCGGAACTATATAAGAACACTACAAATCTATAGGGTAAAAACAATAACACGCCAGTCACACAGAGCTGGAAAGAAATTTGAGCAACAAGACAAGGGAAGAAAGTACCACAAACAATTCAAGACAACATATCATTAGAAGAATTAACAGCTACAGCAGAAAACATTACAGGAAAAGATTTCAGGGTATACATGATTAAAATGCTTAGGAATCTCAAAGAAAACATTAGATAACAAATTCAGACAGTGAAAGATAACTTTGACAATGAGCCATATAAACAAATCCAAGAAGCAAAAGATCACCTCTACAGGGAGATAGAGATTATATATTTTTAAAAAAATCCTTGAAATGAAATAATAAACTAAATTAAAATGTCAAATGAGAGCATCACCAGAATAGACCACTTAGCAAATAGGACATTAGACAATGAAGATAAACCATATCATCTTGAAAAGAACATAGACAGCACAGCAAAAATGATAAGAAACCACGAGAACATCCCAGAAATATGGAATAGCATAAAAAGACCAAATTTCAGAGTTAATGGAATAGAGGAAGGCAAAGAGGTCCAAACCAAAGGGATGAGCAATGTGTTCAATGAAATAATATCAGAAAACTTTCCCAACATCAAGAATGAAAAGGAAATCCAAATCCCAGAAGCCTGCTTTTGACGCCAAATGTTCAAAATCACAACAGATCCACACCAAGACACATTATAATGAAAATGCCCAACTACAGAATAAGGAGATAATTTTAAAATCCACTCGAGAAAGGAATCAGATTACATATAGGGGTAAACCAATTAGGATAATGGAAGATTTTTCAGCACAGATCCTGAAAGCTAGAAGATCCTGGAACAACATATTTCAAACTCTGAAAGATAATGAGTTCCAACCAAGAATCTTGTATCCAGCAAAACTAAGCTTCAGATCTGAAGATGAAATAAAAACCTTCCACAATAAACAAACGTTAGAAGAATTTATAGCTAGAAAACTGGCACTACAAAATATCATTGACAAAATATTTCATGAAGAGAAAATGAAAAACAAAAATGAAAACCAGAAGGTAGCACACTAAACAACTCAAAGAGGAAAACCAAGTTAAGTAACAAAAAAATATATATATGAGATTTTAGAGGGAATGCCTTCAATTTTTCTGTTGAGAATGTTGGCCTGAGGCTTAGTGTAGATAGCCTTTGCAATGTTGAGATATGTTCCTGTTATCCCTAGTTTTTCTAGTGTTTTGAACATAAAGGGGTGCTGCATTTTGTCAAATTCTTGTCTACTGAGATGATCATGTGATTCTTATCTTTAAGTCTATTGATGTGATGAATTACATTTATTGATTTCCATATGTTGAACCAACCTTGCATCCCTAGGAGGAATCCTACTTGATCATGGTGAATATTTTTTGATTTGCCAGAATTTTATTGAGGATTTATACATCTGTATTCATTAGAGATATTGGTCTGAGTTTTCTTTCTTTGAAGTGTCTTTGTCTGGTTTTGGAATCAGGGTGACATTGGCCTCATAGAAAAAGAGGTGGCACTGTCAAACTCATTCTATTTCCTGAAATTGAAGAGTATTGGTATTAGTTCTTCCTTAAAGGTCTTGTAGAATTCAGCTGTGTATCCATCCTGTCTTGGGATTTTCTTGGTTGGTAGTCTTTTGATGGCTTCTTCTATTTCCTCACTTGATATTATCTGCCCAGATTGGGTCAGGAAGATACACACAACTTAGACAATATGACTTAAGGAATTTATTGATGCCTTCTATGTCTTCCATTTTATTAGAGTATAAGGTTTCAAAATAATTTCTAATTATCTTCTATATATCTGTAGTATCTGTTGTAATATTGCCTTTTTCATCACATATTCTGGTAATTTGAGTTCTACCTCTCCTCTTCATTAGCATGGCTAAGGGTCTGTCAATTTTATTTTTTCAAAGAACCAACTTTTAGTTTTGTCAATTTTTTCAATTGTTTCTTTTGTTTCAATTTCATTGATTCCAGCTCTCAATTTTTCTTGCCTTCTGCTTTTTCTGCTGATATTTTTTTTTTTTTTTTTTTTTTAGGGCTTTGAGATGTAGTGTGAAGTCGTTTATTTGTTGGATTTTTCTTTTAAGGAATGGACTCCATGCAATGAATTATCCTCTTAGTACTGCACTTATAGTATCCCAGAGATTTTGAAATGTTGTGTCTGTGTTCTCATTTACCTCTAAGAATTTTTTAATCTCCTCCTCGATGTCTTCTGTAACCCATTGTTCATTCAGTAGCATTGTTCAGTCTCCATGTGATGCAGGAATTTTTATTCTGTGTCATTGATTTCCAATTTCATTCCATTATAATCTGATTAAATGCATGGTAGTATCTCTACTCCTTTGTATTTTCCAAGAGTTGCCCTGTGGCATAGTATATGGTTTATTTTTGAGAAGCATCCATGTGTTGCTGAGAAGAAAGTGTATCCGCTTGATGTTGGTTGACATATTCTATATATTTCAGTTAATTATAAGATAGTACTTGTGTTATTGAACTCTTTAGTTGCTTTTTCAACTTTTGTTTGGATGAGCTGTCCAGTGGTGAGAGAGGTGTGTTAGAGTCACCCAAGATTATTTTGTTGTAGTCAATTTGACTCTTGAGAAGAGTTTGTTTGATGAACATAGCTGTACCATTGTTTGGGGCATATATATTTATTATTTTTATGTCTTGTTGGTGTATGGTTCCCTTGAGCAGTATGTATTGTCTTTTGATTAACTTTGTATTAAAGTCTACTGTATATGGAGACCCCTGCTTGCTTCCACAGTCCATGCGAGTGGTATGGTTTTTCCCAACCTTTCACCTTCAGTCTATGTTTGTCTTTTCCTATCAAATGAGTCCCCTGTAGGCAGCAAATTGTTGGATCTGTTTTTAATCCAGTCTTCTAGTCTATGTCTTTTGATTGGCAAGTTTAAGCCATTAACATTTAGGATTACTATTGAGACATGGTTTGTATTTCCAGCCCGGAACAAGACAGAGATGCCCTCTCTCACCACTTCTCCTCAACGTAGTTCTTGAAACACTGGCCAGAGCAATTAAATAGATGATAGAAATTAAAGGAATAAATACGGGAAAAGAAGAACTTAAACTAGCACTATTCGCTGACAATATTATTCTATACCTAGAAGACCCAAAAAACTCCACCAGAAAACTTCTAGAACTAGTGAATGAATTCAGAGAAGTAGCAGGATATAAAATCAACATCCATAAATCAAAGGCATTTCTGTGTATCAGTGACAAAGCCTCTGAGAGGGCAATAAGGATAACTACCCCATTCACAATATCCTCAAAAAAAAAAAATAAGATACTTGGGAATCAACTCAACAAAAGAGGTAAAAGATCTATACAATGGAAACTACAGAACTCTAAAGAGATAAATAGAAGACCTTAGAAGATGGAAAGATCTACCTTGCTTATGGATAGGCAGAATTAATATTATCAAAATGACCATACTACCAAAAGCACTGTACAGGTTTAATGCAATTCTAATCAAAATCGCAATGGCATTCCTCAAAGAAAAAGCAATCAAGAAATTCATCTGGAAAAATAAAAGACCCAGAATAGCTAAAGTAATTCTAAGCAGGAAGAGTTTAACAGATGGTAGCGCTATACCAGAACTTATACTACAGGGCAATAGTAATAAAAACAGCATGGTATTGGCACCAAAACAGAGTTGGTAGACCAATGGTACAGAATAGAGGACAGAGACTAACCCATAGAATTATTTTGTTTATATTAGACAAAGTTGCCAAAAACATGCACTGGAGAAAAGACAGCATCTTCAACAAATGGTGTTGGGAAAACTGGAAATCCATACCCAACAAAATTAAACCCTTCTCTCTCACCATGCACAAAACTTAACTCAAAATGAATCAAGGACCTAGGAATTAAACCAGAGACTCTGCATCTAATAGAAGAAAAAGTAGGCCCTAATCTTCATGTGGGATTTGATCACAACTTCCTTAATAATACTTCTATACCACAAGAATTAAAACCAAGAATAAATAAATGGGATGGATTCAAACTAAAAAAGGTTTTTCTCGGCATAGAAACAATCTGTGAGGTGAACAGAGAGCCTACATCCTGGGAGCAAATTTTTGCCCCTCACGGGCAAGGGGGAAGGAAAAAGAGGGAGAGAAGTGAACAACAGCAGGGGAGGTAGAGAGGGAAGATGGGAGGGGAGGGGAGGGGAGGGGGGATAGTAGGGGATAGGAAAGGTAGCAGAATACAACAGTCACTAATATGGCATTATGTAAAAATGTGAATATGTAACAGATGTGATTCTGCAATCTGTATTTGGGGTGAAAATGGGAGTTCAAAACACAATTTGAGTCAAATGTATGAAAGATGATATATCATGAACTATGTAATGCTTTAAATAATCAATAAAAAAAATAAAATAAAATAAAAATTAAAAAAAAAATTTGCCCCTCACTCAGAGCACTAATCTCTAGGATATATAAAAAACTCAAAAAGCTAAGCACCCAAAAAACAGATAAACCAATCAACAAATGGGCTAAGGACCTGAACAGACACTTGTCAGAGAGGATATACAATCAACAAATTATGGAAAAATGCTCATCATCTTTAACAATCAGAAAAATGCAAATCGAAACTACGCTAAGATATCGTCTCACTCCAGTCAGGATGGCAGCTATTATGAAGAAAAACAAGTGTTGGCGAGGATGCAGGGGAAAAGGTACACTCATACATTGCTGGTGGGACTGCAAATTGGTGCAGCCAATTTGGAAAGCAGAACAGAGACTCCTTGGAAATCTGGGAATGGAACTACCATTTGACACAGCTATTCCTCTTCTCGGACTGTACCCAAAGGACTTAAAAACAGCATACTACAGGGACACAGCCACATAAATGTTTATAGCAGCACAATTCACAATAGCTAAACTGTGGAGCCAACCTATGTGTCCCCTTCAGTGGATGAATGGATTTTTAAAAATGGGGAATGTATACACAATGGAATTTTACTCAGCAATGTAAGAGAAAATCATGTAAATGGATGGTGCTGGAGAAGATTAGCCAATCCCCAAAAAACAAATGCCAAATGTTTTCTCTTGTATAAGATGGGTGACTCATAGTGGGATAGGGAGGAAGAAAATTTGATTGTTAGAATAATTCTAGATAGGGAAGAGGGGTGGGAGGGAAAGGGAGGGAGAAGGGGATTAGCAAGGATGATGGAATGTGATGGCCATCATTATACAAAGTACATGTATGAAGACTTGAATTGGGTGTCAACATACCTTATATACAGAGATGAAAAATATGGTATATATGTGTATTAAGAATTGTAATGCAAAAAATGTACATGTATAATGGCATAAATTGGCATGAACATACTTTATATACAGAGATTCGAAAAACTGCTCTATATGTGTAAAAAAAATTGTAATGCATTCCACAGTTTTCGTGTATTTAAAAAAATAAAAATTAAAAAAGAGGTAGTACAGACGTGATAATCTGCTGTTAGAGGTATAATCAACCCACAGATTCAGACTATGTTATGCTTTTATTTTTATCTATTTTTAGCAGGATTTTGTTTATTAATGATCCCCAAAGGAATTATTCCCTTCTTGGACACAGTCATAGCCACAAGCAGTCACCTGTGGACTGCAGCTTGTGAATCTGGATGTCTCTGTGGGATCCTCAGGTATTGTGTCTGGCCATTCTATACAGATTATCTACAGTGCTTGTTCTTTCATAGAGGAAAATATAATCTTGATTATATAATAAATTCACTTACATTGTGAACAAAATTAAGAAGATAGTTTTTTTAAGTAAATAAGCTGGGAGGAAATGTGCCACAAGTAATAAGAGAATAGTGTCCTTTCATTAAAGCTTTAGAAATCAAAGAATGGACAGTTTACACAAGAAAATAGCTTAATACAATGAAATTCTATTAGCTAACATTCAATAATGAAATTTAAATGGTTTTTCATATCATTTAGTGCTGGCAAACTATGAAACAGACTCTCTCGTACACTGATGGGATTGGAAATTTATCTCACCCTTCTAGACATCTTCAAGGCAATATATATCAAGAGGCTAAGTTTTTTATTCTCATGTAGTCATTTCTATGAATTTTTTTCTAAGATAACAATCAGAAATTATCCTGGTTATTTATTGCTGTGTGAAAAACCCTCTAAAATATAGATGCTTAATAGAATAGCAGTCACATATTTAGCTCACAAATGTGCAACTGGAGCAGGGTTCTGCAAAGGACATTCATCCATGCTCCATGAAGCATTAGCTGGGACAGCTACAGCAGGAAGACCCACTTTTAAGATGGTTCATTCATATGGCTAAGTTAAGGCCAGATATCATTTAAGACAGATGGGAGCTCCCTGGGGCTGAGGCAGACACCCTCAGTTCCCCTCCATAAAAAACATGGACATCTCAGGTTACTTGTGCTTCCTTACAGCATGAGGGTTGGATTCTAGTAATGAAACAGACAGGAAGTGGAAACTGCTTTTTTTTTTTAAATGTCTAGGACTCCAAACTGGCAGTGTCCCTTCCTCCTAGATTTAAAGGGAAGATAAGTCTCACCTGTTGCTGAGGAATTTAGAGGCCATATTTTAAAACAGCTGTAGAAACAGAAATTTAAACACATGTATAAGATTTGTTTTAAGTCTTATGTGAAAATATGAAAACATTAGGGGAGTAGTTAAATAACTTATAGTGCTTTTAAGTAATGGAATATGATCACTAAAATTATTTTTATAAAGTTTTAAATAAACAAAAATGTTGCTGTTAGATTGATAATTTTGGATAAAACCTACATAAAATTGTATTAAAAGATACAATAGGTCTTTGTATCTGCAAATTACCATTGGCTTTTATTCTTTGGCTTTATTTTCTTCTAATTTCCCTGACATCCCATAATGGTATGAATTTTCCATTTGATCAATTTTCAAGTTAAATGATAAAAAATTATCCAGGAGATAGTATTTTTCCCTCTGAATATTCCTAGTTCCTCTTTCCACAATTACTATGGTACTTAATACTTTTATCTACATGCTTTCCCTTTCTTCTCCTGTCAAATTATATCCCCTGTCCTCTGGGTGAGTTCTCCGACATCCCCAAAACTTAACCCCCACACAGGACTGTGCTGTATCCTTTCCATCTGCTCTGATGGAACTCTATGCTGACTCCTCTCGTTGCATATTACACTTGTACAATTATGTGTTTATTGTTCATCTTCAAATAATTAGTTTCAACAGGACAGAAAATGTCCCAAGCACTATATTTGTGGTAGACATTTATAATCCCTTCTCCCTTGCCACATCTCACAAAGATTGAAAACTCAGATGCTTGCATTGCAAGCCTTCCTTGTTGCTAAGGGTTTTTAAAATAGTGTCCTTCACTGGCTAGCCCTTTTCCTCACCTTGTCATCCCTACCATGAATGTCGTCATAATAGGGGGAAGACTGCAGTCATCCTGCAACCACAGGGGAAAACAAAGAAAACCTCAGGGACAGGAGCACTAAGACCACTGAGCCTCTAATCCAGTAGCAGCTTTCGTTGGCATCTTATTATAGGAGATTAATAAAGTACTGTAATTTGTGAACAATCCTGTTATGGACATCTTAAGTCAGAGGCCTGACTCCCAGGGTCCCAGTGAACCAGATCTGACCACTTATCCTAAAAACAAAGCAGAAAAGGTAACGGTGAAAAGCAGGGGAGGAAACTTGAATCAGTATGGTCACAGTGGGAAGACAAAGTGAGATCCAGCGTCTAGCCCTGTTATCCAGAGTCTGACAGGAGCTCTGTGTTTAAATAGAACAAGAATTAGGGGCAGGGATGGAAGCCTATATAATTAAGTAGACTTGGTCAAACTGTGGTCTTGTTGATCATTCTCTCAGTTCTGATTCTGTGAGGTGGCTCTAGAGAATTTTTTTTTTTTTTAAATCACTTGAAGGGAACAACTTTCATCTGTTGCTAAGGATGGTCATCCCTCAGACCTGTGATCCTGGAAGAGTGATGACTCGAGACTTCTAGGCCCCACTGAGGGGATTGAAAAAGGATGCTGCCAATCTTGCCTCAGCCCTCAAAGAGGATAAGATGAGCGAGTAATCTTAGGGCTATATATTTGTATAGATTAAACATTCCTTAAATGATCAACATGCCTACATACAGAGCTGAGGCAGGGACCCAAAGTTTAAGGTAATAAAGGGAATAGATACAGGATGAAGTGAAGAGATGTCAGGCTTGATCCTGCTTTTATTTACCCATTTGGACATCTGCAGGCTTAATAAAGAGCCATTGCTTTTAGCAAAAGTCAGGCTTTTCAAATTCCCTGTTACAATGCAATAACATTAATAGGCATGATGCAGCCAGCAACTGTAACAGTTTTATTCTTTTTGTGAAGGAATTGCATCCCTTCAACACCCACAGTGTTTGACTAGTAAGGGACTCTTAGAAGCATGGTAATTCATGTCAATTCAGAAGAATATCTTATAGGACTTCTGCTACTAAGAATTTCATAAGGACTTTTTGGAAGCTTGAGGAACTTACTGGTTGGGTAGAATTTACAGAACAAAAGCTGGTAGGGCAGGAATTCCACATGCAAGATGGAAATAGTTAGACCAAGTATAAGCACAGGGTTGGACAAGACCATGGCACACATGCTATAGAGAGGAGTTAAATTTTCCCATTCATTTTGGAATGTTGTTTCCTTCTAAATAAAAATAAACAAATGGAGGATATTGAGACATCTCACCTAATACAAATATTCATAGTTCCACATATCTAGTCTTCTGAAATTATATTTACATCACAAGGAACAAAACAACAGTGTTTACCTTACGCTGATACGTTAAGGATAGCATATGTTAAGGATATCATTTACTAAAGTTATCTCTTTGTATCATACCTTTAATCTAAAAATTCAGGTAAATTCCTTAATAATTCAAAATTCATCTGCATTTTGATGTAATGTCTATCATAAAGAGAATATGTTCAAAAAAGGATTACACTTTTGATATACCACTCTCGTCTATTCCAACACTGGAAGCTCAATATGAAAGAGATGGTTTAACCACTGTCATTCTTCCCAAGTATTAGCCCCCAAACTGCCAGAAACATGAACTCCTAACTCTCAATGAGGCACATAAAGGAAATCTTATCTTGAACCGAGTCAAATTTAAAACATAATAAAGACCGTAACAGAGTTCCCTCAAGTCAAGTCAATGGACCAAGGTTAGATAACTGAGTATAGTAAGGGATAATATAGAAGGATAAAGAGCAGACATAAACCCACTCTTCCTTTACCATGTTGAACTTGACTACTTGAACTTCACCCTTACTTGGCCAGCTGATATCTGCAAGAAGACCAAAAAAAACAAGGTTCAGAAGACTTATCTCTATTAATAGAGTCTCTTGTTAAGTGGACCAGTTGTAGGATTTCTGCCCCTCTCCTAACAGTTTTATTCTTTTCCCATACAAAAACCACACAGCATTGGCAAGTAAAGAGCTTTTGAAAATATACTGACCCGAGCTGGGATTGTAGCTCAGTGGCAGAGCAGTTGCCCGAACATGTGAGGCACTGGGTTGGATCCTCAGCACCACACAAAAATATAAATAAACAAGAAAATATACTGACCCATGACAGTGACTCAGAAAAAAATCTCAAAGGATTACTGATTCTAAGGATTTGGTAAGGAATTGATCCCTTTTAAAAACTGACATGTTACTATATTCCAGAATTCTGCCCAGAGGATCCTGTTTTTGCCTTTTCATACTTTGTATAGTTCATGAAGCTAGGAAGACAGATAACAAAAGCAATACACTAGAATCAAGACCCGATTTCTAGCTAAAGTTCTGCCACTCATTAGCCTATGGTTTCAGTAAAGTCACTTAACTTTTCTAGATCTTAATAATGTCTTATTTTTAAAAGAACAATTTAGAGATCTAAAGTCCTTTCTAGCAATATGCACCTTGATGGCAAAAACATGCAGTGATTATTATTCTGGATTTTAACTAACATAACCCTGAGTTCCTGCAGACAGAATTCAGACAGTACATTTGGGGAGGCAACAGGATCTAACAGGGAACTTAAGGATTTAGTTGTATATCAATACAACCTTCATGATGCCGGGCTAGTTATTCACGTGTCTTCAGTCTCACTTAGGAGAATATTAAGAATTACATGAAGCAGTATATATAATTCTTGTGGTAGGCTGCCTGATAGATTTCAGGTATTTAATGTTAGTTCCATACCTCTTTACTCCCACTGATTAAATATGACTAAGGCAAGGAAAACAAAATTTGAAAATTACTAATACTCGACGAAGAATAACTGGGAGTATAGTATATAAATGGAAATAGACATTTTAACAGAACAAAATGATCTGAAGATAGGAAAAAGTTCAGATTTTAGGAGTATCAGTATCTAGATTAATGTACCATTTCTGTCAAAGTGACTGCCAAGTTCTAGCCCTTGGGCTCCTATCTACAGCCTGACTTCCATGCCCTGTTGTTCCCACATAACAAGTGATATTAATCAGGATTACTTCCCTTATGTCTCTAAGCAGTTTACATTGAATCAAGTCATTAGCTAGTCTCAATGAAATAAAAGGTAATTTCCTGATACTGGTTTTTCCTAGATTTCTTATAAATGACTCAGTAGAGGAAATATGCCTCATATTATAGCTCTGCCCTATAACTATCTGCCCAACATAAAAATAAAAATGAGGAAGATAAAGCTTATTTCTTTCATCTGACCTTTGCTCTCCCACTTTCATATGCTTTGAATTAAGCAAAATTGCCAAAAATTTCTCAAATAATTTTCCTCTAGAAATTCTACTTTTTTAAGATACACACTAAACACATCTTTGAAAAGATTTCCCTGGTCCCAATTGATGGCTCCTTCTTCTAATGTCTAGTGACATAGTCTATGCATCTATATTTCATTTGTAGCCTTCTGCTTTGATTACCATTGGTTTACAACTAATCTCCTTCAAGAGTCTAGTGTGTACTATCTTACACATGGGGGAACTCTAATAGTGAGCTTAATGATGCAGAAGTTGGAAATCAATGTAGAGTTGCCATATTTATGGCATTAATTAATATAAACAGTTCATAAACTCCAACACTAGTGTTGTTTCCTTCCAGTAAAGGAAAATAAGTTAACCATGGATGAAGAAAATATCTCTGGGGAGAAGAAAAGCAGTCAACTCTGGAATTTTGGCATTTGAGCAATAGAGGTGAATGGGGTCTGAAATGAAAGAAAATGGTAATACAGAAATGAATACAAAGATATATAAGCTTGAAAGATATTGGAGGGATGGACCTAGTGCTTACTGCAGACCCAATCTATGCCAGAAGTATTCAAGTCACAGCAGCTCAAAATCGGGGTGGGGGGGGAGTGATATTATCCCTGCCAATTATCTGATCATGTCCCTTTCACACACTTCTGTTACGTTTTTGCGTTTTTGTTTTCAACTTTAAGATTTCCTTATCTACAAGGATTTTTGGGGGTGAAAGCTAACCAAAAATCTTTTCAATAGCTTTTTTAATTTACAGGATATTATTCTTATATATAGTCATCCTATTGGGCAATAGAATACCAAAATTTATTTCTAATTATAATTTAGTACCTGTTTATCAAGTTCTTCCCATCCCCTCTTCCACCCTACTCAACCAACCTCTGGAAAGCAGTGTTCTCTCAACTTCTAGAGAATTTTTTTTTTTTTTAAGATTCCACATAGAAGAGAGACCATTCAGTATTTGTCTTTCCATGCCTGGCTTATTTCACTCAACATGACAATCTTCACCTCTGTTTTGTTGCAAATGACAGAATTTTATCCTTTTTACATTTGAATCATGATATACATTATTTTTAATGGTAAAACAAATTCTCCTCAAGTTCAAGAATCAAATAGACCATAACACAATAATTATGGGTGACTTCAACACACCTCTCTCACCATTGGACAGATCCTCCAAACAAAAGTTGAATAAAGAAACTATAGAACTCAATACCACAATCAATAACCTAGACTTAACTGACATATATAGAATATATCAACCATCATCAAGTGGATATACTTTTTTCTCAGCAGCACATGGATCCTTCTCAAAAATAGACCATATATTATGCCATAGGGCAACCCTCAGTAAATATAAAGGGGTGGAGATAATACCATGCATCTTATCTGATCATAATGGAATGACACTGGAAATCAGTGATAAAAGAAGGAAAAAGCCTACAGCACATGGAAAATGAACAATATGTTACTGAATGATCAATGGGTTACAGAAGACATAAAGGAGGAAACAAAAAAATTCTTAGAGATAAACGAAAATACAGACACAACATATCGGAATCTATGGGACACAATGAAAGCAGTTTTAAGAGGAAAATTCATCACCTGGAGGTCATTCCTCAAAAAAAGGAAAAACCAACAAATAAATGAGCTCACACTTCATCTCAAAGCCCTAGAAAAGGAAGAGCAAAACAACAGCAAATGTAGCAGAAGGCAAGAATTAATTAAAATCAGAGCAGAAATCAATGAAATTGAAACAAAAGAAACTATTGAAAAAATTCACAAAACAAAAAGTTCGTTCTTTGAAAAAGTAAATAAGATCGACAGACCCCTAGCCATACTAACGAAGAGAAGAAGAGAGAGAACTCAAATTACTAACATACGGGATGAAAAAGGCAATATCACAACAGATGCTACAGAAATACAGAAGACAATTAGAAGTTATTTTGAAAACCTATATTCAACCTATACCAATAAAATAGAAGATAGTGAAGACATCGATAAATTTCTAAAGTCATATGATTTGCCCAGACTGAGTCAGGAGGATACACACAATTTGAACAGACCAGTATCAATGGATGAAATTGAAGAAGCCATCAAAAGACTACCAACCAAGAAAAGCCCAGGACCGGATGGGTACACAGTGGAGTTTTACAAAACCTTTAAAGAAGAATTAATACCAATACTTTTCAAGTTATTTCAGGAAATAGAAAAAGAGGGAGCTCTTCCAAATTCATTCTATGAGGCCAACATCACCCTGATTCCGAAACCAGACAAAGACACCTCAAAGAAAGAAAACTACAGACCAATATCTCTAATGAACCTAGATGCAAAAATCCTCAATAAAATTCTGGCGAATCGAATACAAAAACACATCAAAAAAATTGTGCACCATGATCAAGTAGGATTCATCCCTGGGATGCAAGGATGGTTCAATATACGGAAATCAATAAATGTTATGTTATCTTTAAGTCTATTGATGTTGTGAATAAGACCATCTCGATAGACGCAGAAAAAGCATTCGACAAAGTACAGCATCCCTTTATGTTCAAAACACTAGAAAAACTAGGGATAACAGGAACTTACCTCAACATTGTAAAAGCTAGATATGCTAAGCCTCAGGCTAGCATCATTCTGAATGGAGAAAAGTTGAAGGCATTCCCTCTAAAATCTGGAACAAGACAGGGATGCTCTCTATCACTACTTCTATTCAATATAGTTCTCGAAACACTGGCCAGAGCAATTAGACAGACGAAAGAAATTAAAGGCATAAAAATAGGAAAAGAAGAACTTAAATTATCACTATTTGCAGATGACATGATTCTATACCTAGAAGACCCAAAAGGGTCTACAAAAAACTACTAGAACTAATAAATGAATTCAGCAAAGTGGCAGGATATAAAATAAACACGCATAAATCAAAGGCATTTCTGTATATCAGTGACAAAACTTCTGAAATGGAAATGAGGAAAACCACTCCATTCACAATATCCTCCAAAAAAATAAAATACTTGGGAATCAACCTAACAAAAGAGGTGAAAGACCTATACAATGAAAACTACAGAACCCTAAAGAGAAGTAAAAGATCTTAGAAGATGGAAAAATGTACCCTGTTCATGGATAGGCAGAACCAACATCAAAAAGGCGATATTACCAAAAGTTCTCTACAGGTTCAACACAATGCCAATCAAAATCCCAACGGCATTTCTTGTAGAAATAGATAAAGCAATCATGAAATTCATATGGAAAAATAAAAGACCCAGAATAGCAAAAGCAATTCTAAGCAGGAAGTGTGAATCAGGTGGTATAGCGATACCAGATTTCAAACTATATTACAGAGCAATAGTGACAAAAACAGCATGGTACTGGTACCAAAACAGGCTGGTGGACCAATGGTACAGAATAGAGGACACAGAGACTAATCCACAAAGTTACAACTATCTTATATTTGATAAAGGGGCTAAAAGCATGCAATGGAGGAAGGATAGCATCTTCAACAAATGGTGTTGGGAAAACTGGAAATCCATATGCAACAAAATGAAACTGAATCCCTTTCTTTCCCCATGCACAAAAGTTAACTCAAAATGGATCAAGGAGCTTGATCTCAAATCAGAGACGTAGCGTCTGATAGAAGAAAAAGTTGGCTCCGATCTACATATTGTGGGGTCGGGCTCCAAATTCCTTAATAGCACACCCATAGCACAAGAGTTAATAACAAGAATCAACAAATGGGACTTAAACTAAAAAGTTTTTTCTCAGCAAGAGAAACAAGAGAGGTAAATAGGGAATCTACATCCTGGGAACAAATCTTTACTCCTCACACTTCAGATAGAGCCCTAATATCCAGAGTACACAAAGAACTCAAAAAATTAGACAATAAGATAACAAATAACCCAATCAACAAATGGGCCAAGGACCTGAACAGACACTTCTCAGAGGACGATATACAATCAATCAACAAGTACCTGAAAAAATGCTCACCATCTCTAGCAATCAGAGAAATGCAAGTCAAAACTACCCTAAGATACCATCTCACTCCAGTAAGATTGGCAGCCATTATGAAGTCAAATAACAAGTGCTGGGGAGGATGTGGAGAAAAGGGTACACTTGTACATTGCTGGTGGGACTGCAAATGGGTGCGGCCAATTTGGAAAGCAGTATGGAGATTCCTGGGAAAGCTGGGAATGGACCCACCATTCGACCCAGCTATTGCCCTTCTCGGACTATTCCCTGAAGACCTTAAAAGAGCGTACTACAGGGATACTGCCACATCTATGTTCATAGCAGCACAATTCACAACAGCTAGACTGTGGAACCAATGCAGATGCCCTTCAATAGATGAATGGATAAAAAAAAGTGGCATTTATACACCATGGAGTATTACAGAGCACTAAAAAATGACAAAATCATGGAATTTGCAGGGAAATGGATGGCACTCCAGCAGATTATGCTTAGTGAAGCTAGCCAATCCCTAAAATACAAATACCAAATGTCTTTGATATAATGAGAGCAACTATGAACAGAGCAGGGAAGAAGAGCAGGAAGAAAAGATTAACATTAAACAGACATGAGGTGGGAGGGAAAAGGAGAGAAAAGGGTAATTGCATGGAAATGAAGGGAGACCCTCATTGCTATACAAAATTACATATAAGAGGTTGTGAGGGGAATGGGAAAATTAACAAGGAGAGAAATGAATTACAGTACATGGGGTAGAGAGAGAAGTTGCGAGGGGAGGGGAGGGGGGATAGTAGGGGATAGGAAAGGTAGCAGAATACAACAATTACTATTAGGGCATTATGTAAAATTGTGGATGTGTAACCGACGTGATTCTGCAATCTGCATTTGGGGTAAAATTGGGGGTTCATAACCCACTTCAATCTAATGTATGAAATATGTCAAGAGCTTTGTAATGTTGTGAACAACCAATAAAAAAATAAAATAAAATAAAAGATAAAAAAATCTCTGAGATACTATGAAGGCAATTCTAAAAGCAAAGTTCATTACATTGAGCTCATTCATTAAAAGAATAGAAAGTCAAATAAAAATTCTCATATTACATCTCAAAGCCCTTGAAAAAGAACAAATCAACACCAAAAAGCAGTAAGACATGAAATTATTAAAATAAGAGTCAAAAAATGAAATAAAAACCCCTCAATTTTTGTAGAATGTGAGTTATCTGAAAAAATAAAATTGATAAAAGTTTAGCCAAGCTAACAGGGAAAACCTCAAGTTACTAAAATTTCTGATGAAAAAGGCAATATCACCATGGACCCTACCAAAATTCAGACAATAATCAGAAACTATATTGAAAATGTATACTTCATAATAAAATATAAATCTTGAAGACAAATTTTTAGAGACATAACTTACCCAAATTGAATTAGGAGGCCACAGAAAATTTAAACAGATCAATTTCAAGGAATGAAATTGAAGATTCCCTCAAAAGCCTACCAAGAAGGAAAAGCCCAGGACCGGACATTCTCTGCTTAGTTCTACCAGACCTTCAAAGAACACCACAAATCCTCCTCCAATTATTCCATGAAATAAAAAAGGAAGGAACCCTTCCAAACTCATTCTATGAGGCTAGTATCACCCCAATACCAAAACCAGACAAAACACATCAAGGAAAGAAAACTTCAGACCAATATGTGATGAACAAGTGTTATAATTCTTAAAAAAAATTGCATACAGAAACATTTAAAAGATACTGCATCATGATCAAATGGGGTTCATCCCTGGGATGCAAATTGGTTCAACAAACAGAAATCAGTAAGTGTAATTCGGCACATCAATAAACTTAAAGATAAAAAAAAATCACATGATTATTTCAATAGATGCAGAAAAAGTATTTGACAAAATATAGCATCCATTCATGCTAAGAACACTAGAAAACTAGGGATAATAGGAACATATCTCAGCATTGTAAAAGCTACAAAATGTTAAACCAAGGCCAACATCATTCTTACAGGAGAAAATATGAAGGCATTTAGTATAAAACCCAGAACAAGACAGGAATGCCCTCTTTTACCACTTCTATTCAACATAGTCCTTAAATATCTAGCGAGAGCACTTAGGCAAAAGAAAGAAATTACAGGGATATGAATAGTAAAACAAAAGCTCAAATTATCCCTATTTGCTGATGACTTAATTCTATATTTAGAAGACCTAAAAACCACCACCAGAAAATTTCTAGAACAATTCAGCAAAGTAGAAGAATATAAGATTAACACCCATAAGTAAATTGCATTCCTATACATCAATAATGAATCAGATGAAAGAATTTAGGAAAACTATCCCACTCACAATAGCCTCAAAAAATAAGATACTTGGGAATCAATCTAGTAAAAAAGGTAAAAGTCCTCAACAATGAACATTACAGAACACTAAAGAAAGAAATTGAAGACCCTGGAATATGGAAAGATCTCCCATGCTCTTGGTACGTAGAATGAATATTGTCCAAATAGGCACACTACCAAAAGTGTTATAAAAATTTAATGCAACTGCTATTAAAATCCCAGTGATGTTCTTCATAGAAATATAACAAGCACTCACAAAATTTATTTGGAAAAATAAGAGTCCTGAATACTCAAAGCAATCCTCAGCGAGAAAATGGAAGCAAGAGGCATCACAATACTAGAACTTCAATCATACTACAGGGCTATAGTATCAAAATGGCATTGTATTGGCACTAAAACAGACATGAAGACCAAGGGAATAAAACAGAAGGCACAGAGAAAACCCCCACATAAATAGTTATCTCATACTATACAGAGGCACAAAAAAACATGTTGGAGAAAATATAGCCTTTTCAACAAATGGTGCTTGGAAAACTGGAAACCCATGTGCAACAGAATTAAACTTAACCTCTATCTCCTACATTGCATAAAACTCGAGTCAAAGTGGATTAAAGACCTAGGCATTAGCTAGAGACCTTGTGTCTCCTAGAAGGAAATGTAACATCAACACTGCATCATGTCAACTTAGGAACTGACTTCCTTATCAAGACTCCTAAAGTGCAAGAAGTGAAATCAATAATAAATGGGATGGCATTATTCTAAAAAGCTTCTTTACAGCAAAGGAAACAATAGCATGTAGAGGGAGCCTACAGGAAAAAAATCTTTGCTACCTACACCTCAGAGAGCATTAATCTCCAGAATATCAGGAATTCAAAAAACCTAACCCTCCAGCAAAACAAATAACCAGTTCAATAAGTGAACAAAAAACTGAACAAGCACTTTACAGGAGAAGAAATATGAATGGTCAACAAATACAATTTTTTAACATCTTTCGCAATTAGAGAAATCCAAATTAAAACTACCCTGAGATTTCATTTTACTCTAGTCAGAATGGCAGTTATTAAAACTGTAAGTAAATGTTGGTGAGGATGTGGGGGAAAAGGTTCACTCACACATGGCTGGTGGGACTGCAAGTTGGTATAACCACAATGGAAAGCAGTATGGAGATTCTTCAGAACACTTGGAATGGAACCACCATTTG
This sequence comes from Spermophilus citellus, assembly GCF_964194105.1. Classification (NCBI taxonomy): domain Eukaryota; kingdom Metazoa; phylum Chordata; class Mammalia; order Rodentia; family Sciuridae; genus Spermophilus; species Spermophilus citellus. Next base: position 84,361,784 of record NC_138193.1, read on the forward strand.
ACACAGCTATCCCACTCCTTTGTATATACCCAAAGGACTTTAGAACAGCATACTACAGGGACATAGCCACATCAATGTTTATAACAGCTCAATTCACAATAGCTAAGCTATGGAGCTGACCTAGGTGTCCTTCAACTGATGAATGGATAAAGAAACTGGTCTATATATACAATGGAATATTATCCAAAAAGATTGGCTTTATGACTCGTGCCAGTAAATGAATGGAACGGGAGATGATCATGTCAAATTAAATAAGCCAATCCCCCCCAAAACAAAGGTCAAGTGTTCTACTATGATTGCTACCACACAAGTGGGGAAGAAGTAGTTCATCAGATTAGAGAAAGGGGAATGAAGGGAAGGGAGGGGAATGGGAACAGGAAAGACAGTAGAATAAATCTGACATGACTCTTTTGTTTATATATGAATACACCACCAGTGAGACTCTAATCATGTACACACGTAAGAATGGGATCCTAATTAGATTAAGTTAAACTCCATGTATGTGTAATATGTCAAAATTCACTGTCATTTATATCTAAAAAGAATAAAAAATAAATAAACCCTGTCATCTTGAAATAAAAAATCCAAACAGAGGGGAGAAAAGCACAAACAGTTTGAAAGCACAAGCTGCTTTCAAATGATTTTTTCTAGCAATGACCATGTTCAGGAGCTACTAACTCTTCCCCAGGCTTTCCTGCCATGACCTGATCCCCAGGCACAACAGTTCTGTATTTGACCCACAACCTTCCTAGTGTGATGGCAGTGAGCATCTACCTCTCCTAAGCACAGATGAGCCTAGTGCCACACACAAGCAGATCACCAGATGAAGCAAAAACCAGGTGCTGAGAGTAGAACTGACGAGATGCATGCAGAAACCCTGAGACCATGGCAACTACTGACTGCACACCTGCTTCAGCCCACCCTTTGCCTACCCTAAGCTTTGCTCCTCACATGCTCAGCAAGCCATCCAGGACCCTAGCCCATGCACCCCTTTGTGCTCCAGCACAAGCCCCAGTGAAGTCTCTTTCAGAGGGTACTGCTTGCTGCTTCATGACTATATTCAATAAACAAAAGTTTTTAAAAAATCAAAAACCCTCACATGAGCCGATAACACTAGGACCTGAGAGCTGGTCACTCCAAGAGCTGGTGACATTTAAAAAAAATAAAAATAAAAAATAAAAACAACCCAAACCCAAACACTATACTTCACCTTTTCATGATTTCTATCCCAAATTCAGCAAAAGAACCCCACTCTGATTGTTAACACCAACTGTGGGAAAATATTTATAGGTATTTTGTTACACTTCCTGGGGTTTTTCTTTTTTCATATGTGCATTCCTTGCTCATTTAAAAATTTTGAGGTATGTAGGAAGGCTTATCTGTACTTATACTTGTTTAATACCTTTAATTTCGAAGAATTCTTGGTTTGTTTTTGCCTTGACTACCTGGTACAGTTTTGCTATAACACTTTAATTCACACCTACTAATCACACAATAATAAGCTTATTTTATTTTCTTCCTTCCCTCTAACTTTTGTTATCTCTACATGTCACAACATGTAACATTTGCATTTTGGTCTTCAGTCCCAATTCTTAATTTAAATGTTTTATACCTACATTTGCACACTTAAGTTTTCACCAGATTTTTAGAAGTTTTGGCCAAATCCTTTGGCTGGAATTTTTCAAGTCATCTCTTCATTGAATAAAGCACATCCTCTAGAACTGACAAAATTAATCCAATAATAAACACATCGTCATTTATTGTGTTACAGAACTCCTACAACTAATTTTTCTAGTTTCTTTTCCTTCAGCTAAATTGATTGTGAAATACCAACTCTTTCTTTCCAATTCATGTCCTCTAGGAAAAAAATCTTCAATTCATGGTAACATCCTTTCATATTGAGTAACCCATTTGGAAACCATTAAAAGCAACAATATACTTCAAGTTTTAAGAAAAAAAAATAGTTCCTCTAAAGACCTTTTTATAACATTCCCAGTGGAGTATTTAGATATCATCAGCATTTAATCCAATATTTGCTAAAACTTATAACCTTAATAAGGATTCTCAGTGCTGGCATCATCCCCAGTGGATTGCAATTCAGTTTATTCACTTGATGTCTTGACATTTAGTTGAACTATCTAACCAAAACGCCCGAAGCAAAAGAATTATATAAACACTTGGAGCAGAACAATTACAAAACAAGAGCAGTTAACCTTGAGAAGGGTTAGAGACCTACTCTGCATATGTATATCCTGAGGTTCAGGCACTGGTGGCCTTTCCCTGTTTTATTATGTTCTTCCATTTTTGCATGTTGATTGGTTTTCTTTCATTAGGTGCCATACAATATTTTTCTTAGGTGTCAACACTTATATACACATGTACATTAATTTTCAAAGATATTCCCAGAAGCCTTGAAAACACAGTTACAGTATTATACAACACTTTGGGAGCTCAACAGGGAAGAAATGCAAGGGAAAGTTGGTCTGGAATCAGGCCTTTGATGGCCCTGGGCCTTCGGTCTCCTGGATCAGACGATCTCTAGCACTAAACTGTAAATGTCTGGTAATTAACCTTTTTTCAATTCTTAATCCATTTCTTCAGCCTCATTGGAAACCTTTAAGAACGAGCAACTTCTCGGACCTGTTTTCTCAGTATCCATTTCCATCTTTTTTCTGCCCCTCTATTCTGATTCAGAAACTATACATTATTTTTCTTAAACCCACTTAGGTACTTTACAGTTTGACTCAGTTCCCAAGGAGGACAGTCTTACTTGCCCCTACACTTCAATTGCTTCAAAATATCACTTTTCTCAAAGGTAGACTACTTGAATCAACGGGAAGGCAAGGAAAGTTAAGGCAGTTAGATCAAACTAAAATTCTCTTTTTAAAACAAAAACTCTTGACACTAAGCAGGTGTTCTGTAGTCTAAGAAACTGAATAATAGATATAGGAATAGAACATGTTGGGACATAAGAGTCTGTGCACAGGCAACAGAAATATCAAGAGTGTGTGAACCAAGCAGGCTCATTTATCCCATTCACTTTACATGCCCTCTAATAAGGAAATCGGAGACACTTTTTTTTTGCCTTTATATCCAAGAACTTCAGGGAAGATATATATGCACTTCATAGTCTTGGTGAGGTGGTTGGTGCACAAAGAGAACATAAGTGACTCAATAATTCATGCTCATTCCCACTTAAGAAAAAATTTTTTAAACGCTGTAATTTCAAAGGTTCAAATTATGTGATCAATTTTTCCATGTTGTTTATTAAGGAATTCCTAAGCAATTAAATTCCTGGGAGGAAGCAACAATAGTCATCTGCTAGTTTCTTCTTTGATGTTGATGTGTCTTTTTCTAAAATAGTTCAAATCTCCTTATGTATAATTATCCTTAGAGTATTCTAATAGTCTGAATTCTAGCCATGTCTAGAGTACATCAAGAGAGGATAACAAGGGTATCTGGAGCTAAAATACTGTCTGGATCCACACAGGACAAGGTTTCAATGAAGTAGAAAGGACTGAATTTAGAATAAAAAAAGGCAGACCTATGATCCACCATGAGATGGAGAGGTTTTCTTTCATAAACAGGTTGAAAGGATGTTAGGAAGCCTGAGGCCCCTGGGATATTAACTGGATAAATCTGTCATGACATTGTTCTCATCCTCAACAGCACTAGGTACTGGAGACTCAGAAATGAACAGATTCTTAGCAATAGTGACACATAATTAAATTGGAATCAGACTTGTACATAAACCAGAAAGGCAGTTTATAAAATTTCCAGTGGGTGTACAGAAGCCACGGAGGTTCAAGAGAGAGGAGCTACAAGGAGTACGGGATCTGCTGCAAGGCTTACGTTGAGGCTGTGTTCCTATCTGGCAGCCCTGTCGACTCTTGAGCGTGGCACTGAGCAGGAATACTGTGACAGGGTCACTCCTGCCAAAGTTGGACTCCTCTATGGGCAATGCATCCTAGATTCCTGCTGGTTTGGCAAATTGTTTCTCTGAACTGCACCAGTTTGAGGATCCTCCTACACAATCTTGCTTCTTTCCCCATCTCCTTTCACAAATGTGAGACCAGCATTACAGATTGAAGGTTCTTCCTGCTGCTGCTCTCTCCTCTGCACCTTTTATGGGCATCACCCCCAACAGATCTCTTACACGGCTGGAGATCTCCCTTGGCATTTGCTTCTCAGAGCACTCCGCTGCCCCAGGATATCATTGCTTTCCTGGAACTAAGCTGCCTTATCTTTGGGGCCTTGCCCTTGTCTTATTGTCACAGTATCAGGGAGCTCAGTGTGCTGGGTCTAGCAATAAGATGTTTAGTTTCTTAAACCCTATTTGAGTAGCCCTTTATAAAATGCTTGCAGTTCTCTTGGATTTACTGTATACCTTCCCCACTCTTCTAAGGGCTTTACCTGGCTCACTCCTATTCACATTGCATGAGCAGATTAGTGATTTCTTCCAGGAAGCCTTGATTAGACCTCACTCATTAGCATGGGTGGCTCTATTTTGTTTCAAAAGATTGTGTATGTATCCCTTCTGTACCAATTATTCTCTATTACACAAAAATTATATGACTATTATAAGGAGATACTGTATTTAACAGATATTTATATCCCCACAACTAAGCTCCAGGTTTGGCAGTAACTAGTGCTCAATAAATGCATGATGTACAAGGGCTTCAGATTGTGAAATTATTACAGAATACTATCATTTATTAATTTTTCTAAAAACACTTTTCCATGTTAGATGAAAGATGAGATACATTGTTTAAAATGCAAAGCTGAGCTAACAAAGGAGGGGAATTCCCAAAGATCAAGAATGAAAGGAGAGCTGAAAACCAGACATATGCACTGCTGATGCTATAGCAGTCCAGAGAGCGCTTGGTGAGCATCGGAGATAGCAATCTTTGGTAAACTGGGATGGGATTCCAATGTCCACACCAAATAGGAGATGAGCCAGCATATAGAATTGGGATTGAGTTGCAATCCTTGAAGGACCACAATTTTAGCAAATGTTTTGACTGTAAAATAAATCCTTCCCAACTAGGGAAATCTGTTGGACTTTGGATTAAAAACAAAACCAAAATTCTCTGTAGGAGTTTAAAACACAGGCCTCCACTTCCTTTGGGTTTGCAATGCATATATGCATTGCCCTATAAACTACCGAATTAATCTAAGAGTCAAGGTATCTTTAAAATGCTTGTCAAGAGTACAAGTAAACTGCTCTGAAGGGACATGGTCTTCACCTGAGCTAGAGCTCCCCATGGGCAAATCCATGCTGTGATCTAAAATTACAAGACACAAAAGTTAACAGTCCACTATGGGCCAGAGTCAGCATAACTGAAGACTTTAGCTACCAGTATGGCAATCTGAAAGAATAAAATACATATAAAATTATTAAATGTACTAAAGGAAGGATCAAAATCCTAAGCAAAAGATAATACACTGTAAAAATAGTAGATAAAAAAATTCAAAAGTATGATTCAATAATATGCAATATCTGGAAGAGAATACAAAATGCTATTAAAGAAATAAAAGGAAAGTTGAAATTCTAATACAATAAGATGGTCTGTGAGTGTGTGGGTGTGTGAGAGAAATCAAAATAATGTCTCAAATTAAAAAAATAGAAACATTGAAACTCCAAAACAATGGAAAGATTAATAGCAAATTAAATAGTTTGAGAGAGATCTGAACTGCAAAATGGATCTGAAGAAATCTAAAATGAAACAGAAAAAGAGTTGGAAAATAGAAATAAAAAGAAGCATGAAAGATAAATGAAGCCGGGTGTGGTGGTATAGGCCTGCAATCCCAGCAGCTTGAGGCTGAGGCAGGAGGATCATGAGTTCAAAGCCAGCCTCAGCAAAAATCAAGGCGCTAAGTAAGTAACTCAGGCGCTGACTCTAAATAAATTAGAAAATAGGGCTGGGGATCCCTTGTACCCCCCCCCCCCAAAAAAAGATAAATGAGTAATTCTAATTTATGTCTAGAAGAAGTTCCAGAAGGAGAAAATTGATAGTAATGGCAAGTTCAAGACAGTAATGGTTGAAAGTAATGGTCTAGAATGGAAAAAAAGATAAGAACCTTAAGATTCAGGAATCATTGTGGGTCCCAAGAAAACGAAATAACCCTAACTCCACACCTAGACACAACATAGTGAAGCTGTAGAAAGCAAGTGGTAGAAGAAACTCTTGGAAGTAACCGGGAAGTTTGGATACTTTAAAAATGAATAATAATTATACTAATAGATTTCTGTTCAAGAATAAAATCTCAGTGGAGTGAATTTAGAAAATAAATATGTAATTTAGGACAAAGATGACAAACAGGCTGTATTTTGTGTTCCATCTTCCATCGTGTAGTTATGCCTCCCTGGGAGGATTTTAAAGTCCATTCAACCTAAGAGAAAACAATCTCAATTAGTGCCACTGGCAGGAAGAGGAAAGAATGCTTCAGCACGTGCTTGCCATCCTTCCAAGACCCAGACCAGTGATACTTTCCTGCAACACAGCAGAGAACTCTCTAGAAAACCAGAATACAGACCCTTTGTCTAGTGAGATCATTCAAGAATGAAACATGCACAACATGCATTTGGAAAGAGTTTTACTCATAAACAAAATAGCAATTCTGATAGTAACACTACTAATAAGCAACTTCAAGAACAGCCCTAAGCCCCAGCACTTAGCACCCAGATGTGCCCTCCTCAAATAGGCAGGACTGAGGAATCCTTGTGGTATAGAGACTGAAGATAAAACTTGAGAGCCAAGACAAGACTGGCCCTCACTGCCTTTCTTGACAAAGGTCTAGCATTTACATGCATAGGTAGTCAAGCACAATTATCTTTGTTTTTGTAAAAGTGAACTTCAAATTAAGGAAGTAGATTTCATGATCACAATATTATAAAGTACATAAAGCCCTTTGGAACCTTGGTCATATTTCCCATAAAAAAATAGCTAATTAGCAATCAAGCTAACGTAACAGACAAAAAGGTTCATAGTCAATAATGAACCTGAAATCGAAGACATATCACTGAGCACTATCCCCCCTACATGTTGTCTTATCCCTGTGGAGATGTCCATGTACAATTCAAATGTGGAATGGAAGACCCAGGACTGCAAGACCAAAGACTTTTCCTCCAACCATAGCTTTCCCACTATAGCAGGTCTCTCAGTGCTCCTGCACCTGGATGCTGAACCCCATGTAATACCCAAACCCAGAAGAGGCTGTCAGAATAAAAGGCTCTGAAAACATCAGTGTGGGTTTTAAAGTTTTTATAAGGACTCCTTTCTTGGAAGAGTGGCTTACTTGCAAGCTTAAAATAGATAAATAGAAGGTGACAAATCCAGAATACCAGAATACTTATGTAAATTTTTTGTCCTCAAGAAATCAGTCTATTAAACAAATTCCAAAGCAAATAATATTGTTGAGATTGTTTACCATGAATCTTATGAAGCCCTGAGTTAAGCACTTTACAGATAGGAGCTAGAAAAAGTAATACTATAAGCTATAAGATTATTAGTATTTCCACCCATTTTATAGATAATAAGACTGAGCTTAGCAATGCTAAATATCTAGCAAGGGATGAAGGCAGGGTTTGACAAGACAAAGATGAAGTTTTTGCACTGTTGTGCAATAAGGCTTCCTGTCCAATCCTATTAAACTGTCAAGAAGAGGGATTATTCATAGGAATGGCAGAGAGGTTTCAACTCATGCCAATTCTAACCTAATGGTGGTTGTTTGATAAAGATCCCATGTTCCGCCAGGGCTCAGTGAAAAAGAAAGCTGTGATCATTTAGCAATGTCTGCCACTGATGAGAAGACAGTGGAGTATGTTTGCTGCAAATTTGCCATCTCTGGAATATTGAATTCTCTGAAGACTTTCTATCTTTAATTCAAGTTAGAATTCTAAGAAAAATAACAGTGACAATTGCTGCCACTTCTGATTTATCTTTAATGGAAAGGATCCCATCTGTGATATAAAACTTAAAAATGGAAAACAAGCTGCTAAATTGTTCTGCATTGGTGAAAGTTAACCCCAAATAACATTGCTTAGAACATTCCATAATTATTTAATAAGGGAATAATATTCCAGAACCAGAGACAAAAAGAAGTGAGAAACTAAAAATAAATAAATTAGCCTTTGTAACTAACACAAACTGCCAAGAGTCATGAATTAAGCACAGATTAATAAATCCTAGTTTCCCATCGACCCAGGGAAACACACACAAAAATCACATTTGCCTAAATATATCCTCCCACTTATCACCAGACCAGGAACTACCAACACAACTTCATCTCTCACCTGGGTGGCAAATAGCCCCCTAGCTGGTCTCACCAATTCTACCTTTATCTTCTCCATTTTTAGTGCAGGTGCCAGAATGATGCTTTCAAAAATGTAAGTCAGATCCTGTCACTCTCAGTCCTCTGCTCTAAACCTTCCAACAGCATCCCATAATATTCAATATCAATATCCATATGGTAGCCTAGGAAGCCATTTAACCTGCCCTTTCCTCCCATCTTCATCTCATGACCATCCTTGCCTCTCCACTGCAATGACAGGAGTCTTTCCTGTTCTGTAAACAAGGCAAGCATGCTCCCATCTGTGGTTCCCTTTGCTTAGAATGTTCTTCCACCAAACACTTTACCAGCTCATTCTCCCACCTCCTTCCTCTCTTTTCTCCAATGCCATTTTTTCAATGAGACCTTTCTATTTAAAGCTGGAACCCCACACCCTCTGCCATCTCTCTGCTTTTTAAACCATATTTTACTCTATCACCTTTGACCCTCCTGTGCATGTCACATGTCCACTTATTATCTTGCTTGTTCCCATTTTCCATGCCACTACACCTTGCTTTAACTCCAGTGTCTAAACTATGGCTACTACACTGTGGGCACATCATAAACAGATGAATGGATGAATTAAGCACCAGAACCATAAGTTTTATTTCCTGTGAAGTAAAGTAAAATATTCCCCCCCCAAAAAAATTGTTAACAGATCCAGAAGTAATCAAGATTTTTCTAACTATTCATAAATGTAGTTTATATGGGGTCCTGAGCCTATTTCTTGATATATAAAAACACCAAATACTAAGTCTTGGTCCCTGAGACGCCACACAAAAGCTCAGTCTGGGATCACCCCAAGAATGTACTCAGTTCTTACTGCCGCAGCAGTTTTCAGATCCTCAACATTAATATCACTGTTAGAAATGCAGACTCTGATTCTCATGCTAGCACTAATGAATCTTAGGGCCCACTTCAACACCATTCCCTTCAGGTGATTGTTAGGCACATAAAGTCTGAGAAGCACCACTCTGCATGATGAATTTTCCAGTGAAGGACTCTAAGGCTTTATCAGTGGGAGCACAAGCCAATCATTCAACTGCAGGAAACCCAGGTGTTCCTCGTTCCTAGAAAACAGCTTTTTTTAAAAAAAAAAAAAGGCAGTATCCAGTTGTCAGTCTTCCATTTCTAAGTCCTGTGTTAAATTATATTATTTTGAAAAAACTTTCCTCCATGTCTCTTCCGCCTTTAGTTAGCTCCCCCCAGCCGGCACATATCACAGCTCAGGCAGAACAGCACTGCACCAGGCAAGTGAGGCTTGGGCTGTTGAGATGTGGATTCTTTACAGATCCCCCTCTTCCTCTATGGGACCCAGCTTGCTCATCTGTTCAGGAGGTTAGGAATGCAGGCTCTTCCTCCCCTCTCAGGGATGTTTGGGGTTTCAGATGGAATCATATTTGTGAAACTTCTCTGAAAGGAGTGACAGCACTGCATAAAATAAGGCATTAGTATCTTACTTGCCATTTCCTAACACATGCTTCCTTCATGTTGAGGGAGATGGATCCCAGCCATATCACGATTCGCATCTGAAGACCAACTGTTGTTTGTTCTTACACTAGAAGCCATAGCAGCTCAGGTAGGATGTCTTCCAATTACATGGTTTTGGATCTAATTATCTTACACAGCACCCACACAACAGTAAGTTCTTCCTCACCACTAACAGAAATAATGATCCTTCCTGAATCACAACCATTAGAACTGTGAGTTCTTCCCAGAGCCCTCACCCTCTTTCTGTGCTTTAACCACCAGATCCCTGGTGAGTCTTGCCTCTTTGAAGAGCCTTGTCCAGACCAATCCTGGCAGAAAGCCATCTTTCTTGGGATCCACAGGTAAACCATGCTTGCAGGCTGCAGGCTCTCTCACTTTCGGATCTGAGCCCTGTACACCACTGGTTTCCTGGTACAGAACTCCTGCCCATCTGTAGCCTATCAAAGTTTTCATATTTGCTCTGGCTATTCATTCCATCTCTCCTGCTCACATTCTTGTCCTGCTCCCTTTAGTTTATAATAAGTTCTTGTGACCTTGTGGATGCACTCTGAATTCACAGGATTTACCCACCTTCAGTTCCACAGGGTGCCAGGCCCCCAATGTGATCTTTGCCTGATGCTGCGCCAGTAACCAAAGCCATAGGTCCTGGCCCTTTCTGGATCACTTCATACGGAGACCACTCAACCTGAACACTCTCGTGCATATCCTTTTCTGAACTGCATGCTCCGTTTTTGCTAAATCCAGATATAGCTGTTCTCTACAACTCAATGGCTATTGTATGGGAAGTTCTCTAACAGCTTCCAGGCTGGATTCATTTTTTAATAAACTTATCTACGATCGAAATACAGAAAAGTACACAAATCAGGCAACTCGATAAATATTCAGAGTGAACACCTGTATAACTCACATTTGAAACAAAATACTCTAATTTATATCTTAAAAGAACAAAAATAATGAAATTTTAAAAAGAGAACATTACCAGCATCTCACAAGCCTCTTAATGCCCTCTCATGATCACTAGAATCTCCCCTAGTCACTTGCCCCTCTTTACATAAAAGTAAGGGGAATGATTATTTTGACACCAGTTTTGCCTGATTTTGCCCTTCACATATGGAGCCACGAAACAGATATTCTCATGTCTAGCTTTTTTTTTTATTCAACAGGTGTTTTTGAAACTCATTAAATGTAGTGGTTTTTTTCTCTACTACTATATAGCATTTTATTGTATGACTAACAATGTTTGATGGACATTTGGTTATTCCCAGTTTTGTTCTATTATAGAGTATTGCTATAAATACTCTTGTGCATGTGTTTTGGTGAACATTATGTCTCCTTTTCCTGTCAGGTAAGTAACTAGGAGTAGAATAACTGGAAGAAAGAATATTGCAACAATCTTTCATGGATGTGAAAGTTTTCTAAAAATACTGTATCCATTTACACTCAGTGTGTGCAAGTTCCAGTTTCCAAACATCTGTCTTTTTTCAATTTGGCCATTATGGTTATTATTTAATGTGATTTCCCTAATGACTTCAAAAACCTTTTCTTATATTGGCCATTTGGATATTCATTCTCATTCAAGTCTTTAAACCATTTTTTCTTACTCATCTTTTTTCATACTGACATTTGGGAATATTTTTTGGTCCTAAATATTAGTTTTTATAGAAAAAGCAAATCACAAACTGGAAGAAGGAAATTTGTACTATCACTCTCTTAATTGGAGTCTATTGATAAAGAAAAGCTCTTTCCATTAATAAAATCCAAAAATCAAAATTTTCCTTATGGATAGGCTTTGTATCCTGCAAGAAATATAGCAGTTTATAGGCTGCCTATGGTGCAAAACTACTCTCACACTAGCATCTTATATGAATGTCACTTGAAATAGCCAAACCTTTTTAAGAAAATGTCAAGTTTTTCTTGAAAATTTTAAATATTCTCAAAACAGCCTAAAGTTAGCCGAGACTGTCAAGTTTTCTACTGATAAATGGTATACCATTCTCTGTCTTTCCTTAAATATGTAATATTTATTGACATTGGCTTGAGAAATTTAATCTCAGAATATTTCCAATGCATTAAACAAAGATATTTTGGGGGTGAGGGGGATGACTACGTCATTTTTAGCAACAAATTTGCTAAATAAGGATTGTTTAATTGTATTGCCTTATAAAGAAAAAAATGATGAGTCTTAGACCCAAGAGATGATTTAGAATCATCTCATTTAGTCTCCATAACAAAGATACCATTAGTATACCTCTTTTACAGATACAGAGCTGCAAGCACAGCTATAAGAAATAACAGAATATATGACAGTCCATAGAGCAGGGTCTGTCCATAAAGCAGTCAATAATTCTTAGCTATGGTTATTACAAGTTCTTTTATTATTACAAGTTCTTTATTTTGCACTTATAAAAACTGAGGCCCACAGGAATAACAAACACCTTCCCCAATTCACATTGCTTTATGGATGCAAAATAAATTTAAGTCCTCCATAGTCACGTTCTCGGCCAAAGGAGCCTTTCTTCCAAATTGGAGACAGAGTTGCTCCCCTACAACAGTTACAGAAAGTAAGCATTTTATGGAGAACGTGGCTTCACAACTTAATAACCAATAGGTAGGAGTCAAGACTTCATATTTTATAAATGGGATGTTATCAAACTAAAAAGCTTCACAGCAAAGGAAATCATCAAGAACATGAAGAACCTACAGAATGGGAGAAAAATCTATCTGCACCTCAGAAAGCGCATTAATCTCAGGGTATACAAAGAACTCAAAAACCTTAAAAAAAAAATCAATAAGTGGGCACTTCATAGAAATACAGTCTGTCAACAAATATATTTTAGAATAGTCAACATCTCTAGCAATTAGAGAAATGCAAATTAAAACTACAGAGATTTCATTTCACTCTAGTCAGAATGACAATTAAGAATGTAAGTGGGGCTAGGGCTGTATCTCAGTAATAGAGTGCTCACCTAGCACTTGTGAGGCACCACATAAAAATAATATTGTGTGTCTACAACTAAAAACAATTTTAAAAAAGAACATAAATAACAATATTGATGGGAACATGGGAGGGAAAGTACACTCATACATTGCTGGTGGGACTGAAAATTGGTACAGCCACTATGGAAAACAGTATGGAGTTTCCTCAGAAAACTTGGAATGGAAGCACAATTTGACCTGGTTTTCCCACTTCTTGGTATATACCCACCCCAAGGACTTAAAGTCAGCATACCACAATGGTGTAGCCACATCAATGTTTATAACACCTCAATTCACAATAGCTAATATATGGAACCAACCTAGATGCCCTTCAACTAATGGATAAAGAAAATGTAGTCTATATACACAATGGAATATTACTCAGCCAAAAAGATTGGCTTTATGACTTTTGCCAGTGAATGGATGGAACTGGAGACTATCATGCCAAATGAAATAAGCCAATCCCAGAAAGTCTATAAGCCAAATGTTCTCTCTGTATGTGGATGCTAACACACAACAGGAGAGGGCAAGCATAGAAGTTTAGTGGATTAGACAAAGGGGAATGAAGGAAAGGGAAGAGGGATCAGAATAGGAAAGACAGGAAAGTTATGACTAATTCATTCTACTATGTTCATATATGAATATACAACCAGTGTAACTCCACATCACGGACAACCACATGAATGGGAAGTTATACTCCATGTAAGTATACTATGTCAAAATACATTCTACTGTCATATATTACTAAAAAAAATTTTTTAAAGTTTAAGAGACTATTTTTTATCACTTTATAAATTATAATACTCTTTCTACTGATTTGGTTATTTTGTTATTGGAAAATTCTTCCTGTTTTCAATTAGAAAATCTTTCAAGAAATATGAATGTGTCTTCTTCCTCCAAAATGGATATGGGTGTCTCAGCCAGTTTTTGTGGGGTACCAAACTATTCCAAAATTTGATGACAAAATAATACCTTATTATTCACATGAATACATGGTCACCAGTTTAATCTACACTTCCTTGGGTGATTTTGATCTTGTGCTCCAACAGAAGAGCAGACACACAGTTCTGGGAGTTGAGTGGCTAACTACTGGAGTAATGGAGTACCTGGGCCATGTGTTACTGCATCCAGAAGCAGCCTGGGCCAATTCATGTGATGGTCATAGGATCTATGACTGCCACAGTCTGGCTGGGCACAATCAGGAGCCACTTGTCAAAAGAAACTAACTTTATTTTTAGAACCACACACGCCAAACAAAACAGCTCCTCAGGAAAAACCCTCAGAGCCCAACTGCCACCACCGGCTTCCCACAAGCCTCTCCCTCAACCACAAGCCTCACCACCTCCTACAATCCTGCTCTTGAGGCCGATTGGCTGGGTTGTGTGGGCGGAGCCAAAAAAGTCCCCCATGAGCAGCTCCGTGGTCTGAAAGGGCAGGGAAACAGCCCAATGAGCATCACCGCAGAGGAGCCAATCAGCTAGATGTTGCTGGGGCCACTGTGAGCCAATCAGCCGGCAGCTGGAAGTTTGCTGGGGCCGTCAGCTGTGGCTCTCAACATATGACAACACATGAAAGCATTCAAGACCTCTTGGACCCTCATCTCACAACAAATGATATTTGCTACGTTCTATTGATCAAAGAGTTATGCTAGCTCAGATTCAAGGTATGAGGAAACAGATTTCATATCTTGATGGATGATCCTATAAAATCACATTGTAAAATACTGGATATAGGAAGGGAAATTATTGTGGCCGGTTTTTTTTGTTTTGTTTTTAAGTTACCACAGCAAGTATACATAAAAGTTAAATCAACACGTTAACTCTACCCTTGGACTAGAATTCCTTTTCTTTTAGTAAAAGAAAGCTTTTCCTGCAGTTATTAAAGTGAGGGTTTATATTTTTCCCTAAAATAAGCAAAAATTTTGAAATTATAATAGGCATGGCTGTCAAGTAAGCAAGGAAATAGGTACTTTCACGGACTGATAAAAAACATGTGTTTTCATGTTCATGCATGTCAGGAGCTCATGATGAGAATGTTATTATAAACAATCATGGATTTCATAAAGATAAAGCTCTATGGCCATTTCATGGAACATTGTTTTAATACAGATTTACTGGAAAAATCCATTTCCACGTATACTTAACTGGTGAAAGATGTAACCATATAATGGAATACCACCATCATTAAAATCAAGTGGGAGAATATTAAATGATACAGGAAGATAATCACAACAAATTAAGGTGAAAAAGATTACATGGGGTATTATTGATTTGTTTGTATTTTTGTGTACTATTTTGTAAAGAGATCACAACTGGTATTTTTGCTTTTGAAATTAGGATACATGTTCTTTGACAATAAATACGTCAGTTCTTTCACCTGCTGCAAACAAAAAAAATAAATATAACAGCAACAAAAAAAATATTCCAGGTCTCTCTTCAACAATATGCTATTACCACAGAACTTACAAATCTCCATGGTACTAGGAGGAATTGTTTAAACTTGAAACAGTGATGATTCATGATTCTATGCTTGCCAGTCGTTTGCTGTTTAAAATACTTCAATAAACAGTACAGGCAGTATAGCCTAACTGGAATAGAAGTCAGAAATGTTGGACAATAGATCCAAAATTGCCGCATTCTATTGTAATGACCTGGAGAAAACCACCATTACTTTATAATTTTATTTTCCCTCTGTCAAATGATCATATCACTGACTTCTAACTCTGAGAAAAACAATCCACCAGATCTAGTTCAACTTTGCATTCTTGCCTTTTTTGGCTGGGGATACAGCTTGTGTGCTCTACAAAGGTCCTACGTACCTACTTGATGGAGGTGTGCGAGTCTGTTGCTAAGTGCACCATCACTCTGTTTACCAGGTTCCCCTAAGAAGGGAAGATAGGTACATACTTCCTATGTCCCATAACAGATTCTCACATGTGCTTATCCCCAGGGGACTTGTCACTTGTTTTAACCTTAGTGGCTATGGATAAAAAAAAAAAATGTGTTATGTATACAATGTAATATTACTCTGCAATAAAAGAATAAAATCATGGCATTTGCAAGTAAATGGATGGAGTTAGAGAAGATAATGCTAAGTTAGCCAATCCCAAAAAATCAAATGCTGAATGTTTTGATAAGGAGGCCAATTCATAGTGGGATTGAGAGAGGGAGCATGGGAGGAATAGACTGCCACAGTCTGGCTGGGCAAAGTAAATGGGGGCGGGGGCGGGGGGTGACGAGCAACTTGTGAAGGTTGATACAGCAGGAGCAGGAGCCGGTTTATTGTAGGACAGTAGAGGTATACACACATTACTGAATACACAGCTTATATTAACTAGATATAGCAGTCAGCCAATAAGAAATCACCATCTTAACGATTACACAGTTTTACTTAATTGACATACTCTAGACACAGCAGTCAGTCATTAAGGAATCACTGGTGTTACTTCTCAAACCACTCCCTCTGGCAAGATGCCAGGCGCCATCTTGACTTGTCTGTGGCTCTCAACAATAGATGAACTCTAGATAGGGCAGAGGGGTAGGAGGAGAAAGGAGGGGGCATGGGGTTATTAATGATAGTGGAATGTGTTGATCATTATTATCCAAAGTACAGGTATGAAGACACGAATTAGTGTGAATATATTGTGTATACAACCAGAGATGAAAAATTGTGCTCCATATGTATAATAAGAATTGTAATGCATTCTGCTGTCTAATAGGAAAAAAAATCTAACCAACTTCACCTGGATACAACCTAACAGTACCTCATCACATGTAATTGCCACATACCCTCTTGCCTCTTGTCCCAATGTGTACCTCTTGATGCAGAAGAGAGCACACAGGGTTCCAGTGACCTCCTCATTACAATATCAAAGACCACATGGCTCCCTCATGGTGCTATACAAAGAAAAGATTCACTATTGTTGAGGGTGATTAATCCTGACTTCCATGAGAAGCTAGGGCTGCTGTCACACAGTGGGTGCAGGAATGAGTAAGTCTCAAAACAAGGATTCCTTGGAGCACCCTTTGGTGCTTCTCTGCTTAGTAATACTGGCAAATGAATAACTGGAGCAATCACAGCTTAACATAAACAAGGCATAAAATCCTCAGATAAAAGTGTGGGTCACCTTACTGGGCAAGCATCCCAAGCCAAATGAAGTGCTGGCTGTAGGGAGGAAAATCTGGAAGATATGGAGGAAGGCGTGATAAGTTTCAGTCAGGACCTTGGGATTAGCTATACCACTGGCAACTACAGTTTGTTTTATTAACCCTTTTGCCTCAAGTCCTTTCAGAGTTTTCAGTATATATTACACTGAATAGGTCTCAAAGTGATTTAGCTTGTACCTCTTCTCTCATATAGGGTCCTATTTTGTAGTAGGAGGAGCCATATAGCATGCTTCTCCTCCAACCTTCACCAGGTTTTTTTTTGCCGAGGACTTCCAGTTGATTCTGTAGAGCTCCATGTATGCATAATAAATTCAGAGGAGTAACACCTTTGGGGCCAATTTTTTTTTTTAAACCAAAGGCAAACTGCAGCCAGTGGATAAATTCTTCCTCCCTCCCTCGGACAGATATACTTGCAAACTGGTCATTTGCACGATCTCCCACAGAAGATAATCCTGTAAGGCTGAGCCATCTGTTGCTCTTGACAACAAGTGGTAGCTGGCTTAATAATGTACTTTTGTGTTGGCATTTCCTCTTTTCCTGACTCATGCTCCTTCTCCTTGCCTCCAGTTTCCCTGGAGTTTTACTCCCTAATGAAGTAGTAGTACATAAGACTGCCTCAGCATTTGCAGGTAAATGGATGGAGCTGGAGAATATCATGCTAAGTGAAGTAAGCCAATCCAAAAAAACACTCCAATGGTGAAATGTTTTCTGATAAGTAGATTCTGATCCATAATGTGGTACAGGCATGTGATGAATGGAGCAAATTTGGATGGGGTTAAGGGGAGGGAAGGGAGGGGAGGGGGAATGGGGATAGGAAAGATGGTGGAATGAGACACATTACCCTAGGTACGTGTGTGATTGCACAAATGGTGTGACTACTTCATGTACAACCAAAGAAGTGAAAAATTGTGCTCCATTTATATACTATGAATCGAAGTGCATTCTGCTGTGATGTATAATTGGAATAAATTAATAATCAAAAAAGAAAAGACTGCCTCAGTCTCCAATTTCTGAGGAAGAAAGTTTAGAATGTCAAATAGTATGAATATCATGGTTGTGCCTGTCAACTATCTAGCAAGGCTCCTAGGTATAAAGAAACCACCTTCTCTTCTCCAAAAAGAAGTGACCTTCATAAATTCTCCAGGCAAGGAATTGACCTGTAGTGAACAAATGGGCAGCACTCTCCACAATCCTCTTCATCAGCCTTAAAGTACATCGAGTGTTCTATAACCCCAATGACGGGCATTTTCACTCTTAAGATCAGCACTTTATAAGAGAACTGGAGGAAATTTGACCCTTTTTGGCTCCTCCACCTTCTGCTATGTGAACTTGCCTCCACAAAAGAGTGGCATCAATGGAACAGTTCCTCAGATACCAAACCACCACTACCTTGATCTTCAACTCCTTAGCCTCTAAAACTGAGATGTATATTTCTGTTCTTTGTAAGTCACCCAGTGTGCGGTATTCTGTTACAGTAGCATAAGCAGTCGACACCTATGAATTATGATTACTCTAGGGATTAGACTCAGATTATTGTCCAGCCCTTCTCTTTGGGATGTAGCAATGCTATAAGAAAAAAGCACATTCTTTCTTCTGGGGCATTGAAGCTAGGGACAGACACATCTGAGCATCGAGTGGACTTTCCTGATGACACATGAATCAGCTCAATAATGAAGTCAGAAAAAGCAGAGGTTAGAACTTAAAATAGATAATTTTGCAACTGTTACCACTGCCACAGGAACTAGTTGGAACTAGTGAGATAAACATACATCATCATCTAGGAAAGTCAGGGTTTTCTATGACCACAGCCCTGAAACCATGTGTAGGAACCTTTGTTAGTCCAGATTTAAAGGTAATCAAAATACCATTAAAGCTAGTGAAAGCATAATAGTTAAAATTTCAGGTTGGTTTCGAACATGGCTGGCTCTAGGGGTCTTAACATATAATCATGACTGTCTATTTTCAGTTCTGAGCTCTGCTTTCTTTCTGTTGGCCTCATTTACTGGGTAGATTCTATGTAGAAAGCAGTCTTGGCTTTGGCTCAGTGTGGTAACTACACTGATTGAGGTAACCAGCAGTTGCAGCAGGCCAGAAGCATAAGCAGGAACTCTGGGTAGCTCTGGAAAGGGGCAGCAGCAGTGCATCCCCACCTTGGGAGGGAGCATCAGTTGAAAGCTGCAGCAAGGAGAAGAGATGCACCACCCACTCCTGGATTTGGTGGAGGATAAAAGGAAAACGTCGTCAGAAATCAAAGCTGGAATTCTAGGGATCACCCTGGAAGGAGGTTAAGAAGAGACGTTATTATTTTGGTTGGCACTTTTTCCTCTAGTTGCACCACTGTCCTGCTAAAGCATGGGCCAGATCAGATGTTAGACCAGTGATGTTCAGAGTCATGGTGCCATATTTCCATTCCTCTCTCATTATGGTAACATTGCTACACCATGTGCATTTCTCTCCCCCTGCCCCAGAATTGAAGCAATCAAGTCATGAAAAAGTGACAAACTAAAAAAAAAAAAAAAAAGTGTTTTTTTTTCTAAGTTGAGCATAAATGTGAAGTTCTAAAGACCAAGCATGTATAAAATCTAGTTTTGAAGTTAAGACTTCTAGCGAAGTTTCTGTCATACTATCTCTGATGTACACAGAGCTCACTGTTTTGGTGCCTAGGAATTAAAACATAAGATAAACTATTCAAGGAAATGATTTGTTATGTTTGTATTAACAAAGTCCAATGGCATATTTCTGGCTCACCTGTACAACATGGGGAAAAAAGGTCTCCCTATCCCCTGCCAGAGAAGCAACACAGGGTAAGGACAATCACCACTCCAGGGCTCCCCATTCTCATCTGAAGTTTAGACTTCCGCATTCTGCCTCTAAGAGCCAGGGCTGAGACAGTGACCAGCCAGGGACATCTAGAACAGCTGGAACCTCCATCCAGAGACATCCAGTGGTTTCAGTGGTAGTTTCTTCTCCCCCTTATTAATCTAGGATTTCAGGGCAATTCCCTGTTTCTTTTAAGGATCACATAGCTTCCATTAAAATATTTTGAAGTTGGCAAGAAGTTTTCCAAGATTAAGGTGGAGTGGTGAGCTTTGCCATAAATGAGGGGTTTCTGTCACCAATTCTTTCTGCTTTCCAGAGAATTTTAGTGTACTTTTAGCTCAAGGGAGTGCAATAAGAACTGAATTGCTATCCTTCCAGAAAAAGAAGTTCCAGCAAGATGGATGAAGTTATAACTACTACTTATCCGGAAGTACATGTGATGCTTCCCTCCAATTAAAATAAAGGAAGGAGAAGTGAGACTTGGGAGTTCATAACCCACTTGAATCAATCTGTGAAATATGGTATATTAAGAACTATGTAATGTTTTGAACAACCAACAATAAAATAATAAAAAAAATCAAAATCCTTACAGTTTCAAAATCACCCCCTCCCCTACCTTGCCTCTCACCTCCGCATTGCCATTCTCTGCCATTCTAGAAGGGTTCTGTGCTACCTGGGAACATAAAATGGTGATGGGAAAGGCAGACCCCTGACTCTAATTAGAAAAGCACAGGATGTGCAAGACGTGGAGAAGTGCCCTCTAGCCCAGACTCAGGGGTCAGCAAATCTTTCTGAATAAGTCACAGCTGCCCTGGTGCTAATACTATGGGAAGAGGTAGCTTTGGGAAGAAGAAAGCAAGCAAGAGTTCTGGAACCTACAGAAGGTGAGACAATAGCACAGCCATGACAAGTAAGGACCCCAGCTTTATTCTACCTATGCTCAAATCTGGAATCCTAATAAAATTCCCAGGTATGGAACCTTGGCCACCATTTTAACCTTCCTGTACCTCAGTTTCCTTATCTGTAGAATGAGAATGTCAACTCATAAGTTTCTTGTAGGAATTTCACTACACAGTACCCATAAAGCACCCACACCCTGCGTAACAGTGATCATTCAATTACTTTTCACCATTATACCTGAAAGGGTCAGGGTGACAATATTATAAACATGGAAGAGACATGGAACTTTCAAGGGCAGGTGGCAGCAAAATGACAAGTTGATCAGCAAACCCTGATCAACTCTGAAATTTTTTCAAGTTAGGTCACCTCCTTTCTTAAGGATTTGGAATTGGTACCAGTGGTTCTGGTTCAGTGTGGGTTCATTTATTCTATAAATTTTTGCTCTACACCCGCTATGCATAAGGCACTGGCCCAGGAGCTAGAGATCTGGCAAGGAATAAAGGGCAAGAGGAGCAACAGATTTCTGGTTACTAGTCACAGGGTTAGCAGAGCTGGTGGGACTTTGAAGGATCTTTCCAACTCATAATTAGGATATATATTACATAATCAATCTTTTGTTAAAGCCAATAAAGTTCTAGGAAAGGGAGTGGGTACAGAGAAGGGGTGGAGAAGAGGAAGGAGCAGCAGCAGTTTCTTCAAAAGTGACAGAAAATTGAGACCAACATGTCATTTAGGACTTGTAGGAGGACATAGAAGTGGGATCAGATTAACAGGGAAAAAAAGCAGATTTCATTAAACAGAAGAAGGAAAGAAGAAGTCATATGAATTATGATTCCTATCTTATCCATAGGATTTAGAGCAAAAACAACACAGCATATTTTGAATTAAAACATTAAAGGGGATGGTTGACTACTAATTATTGCAACAGCATATTCCATATCTCCTATGAACCCCCAACCCCCTATATTTAGATAACTTTAGATATAACATCCTCCTTCACTGTCCCATTTGATTAGATGAGTTTAGTCTTTAACAGATTTTCCATTCTCAAGTATTCTGGACTCCCTGGAAAAAGCTTACATGCTCTTCAAATCTATCCCAATTACCATCTGCCTGGCTCCAGGTCTCTGTCGATTTGTCCCTTGCTCCAATACACATGACCTGCTACTATCTACACAGGTTCCTTCAGGCAATTTCTCCCTCTTAGATTGTTTATGAGTCTAGTCACTTCCTTTAGGTCCTGTTATAACAGATTGGGCAGACAAGAAGTCATTGAAGCTTTGGAGATAATAAAGTTTCAAATGAAATGAGTTAATACAAGCAAAACTACTTTTAAATATGGCGCCCTCAAAACCCAAGCCAAGACCCAAGTCTCTCTGCAACAGATTCCCATCCACCCGAGGTTTTTTTAATTGCAAGCCACATGTGTAGCCTAGAAGAATATCCCTGAACACATCCCACTTTTTGAAAAGCTCCTAATCTTAAGGCCTACAAAAAAAAAAAAAAAAGAATTTATTATATACTTCCTAACACTTATTTCATGACTTAGTCTCCCTTTCAGCGAGAAATCCAGGGTAGAAGTTAATGACTTTCTGGAGAGTGAGCTCATAAATACACACGAGTCTGTAGGATATTCCCAAGTTCTGACTTATTTGCCTTGAATAAAACAAGATTTGTGACATCAACAGCCCAGCTTGTGTTGAGCACCATCAGATCCAGGCCACGTGTGGACAAGATGGGACATGTTTCCAGCCATGGCAGATCTTAGCTCCTACTCACCCATCAGCAGCTGCTGAATCAAATGCAGAGATTTATCCACAGCAAAGGAAAGACTATGTAGATCTCGAGATGTCCAAATTTAGGCTCAGGAAAGAACTGTGTTCTAAGGGAAACATTCTCCTGAAATGAGATTTTGTCACGGAAAGCTGACCTTCTAAATTGCAAAGTAAAACAGGTTAGCTCTTTGGGATTGAAAAATATAAACCCTTCTGAAGTCCAGAAGGGGAACTTTCAGCCTTTAGTTGAAAGGAAATGTTGACTCCAGAACAGTGATGGTAACCCTCTTCATGAGGGGCTGCTCTTCTTGAAGCTCTAAATGAGGGGAATTTTTTCATATATACCACCACCATTCTTGCTAGGGAATCACAAAGGACTGGCATGTAACCAGTTAGATATGTCTGGATTCTTAAATATTATGGCATTAACTTTAAACAGGCATATAGCACATTTATCTTAAATAATTTTTCTTTTTAAATCTGAAAGTCGATCGTGTGTGAGAGGGCTTTGATAAGCATGAAGAACTGCCTTAGTTCCTTCCAGGTCAGTCTTTGAAAAGGTGAAGACAATGCAGATTGAAATAAGCCCAAGACCATGTATACCACAAAGAAGGTAGCAATCTGCTCAAACTCTCTTGATATCCCAAATTATAATCTTAGTACATTTTGAAAACACATTACCACATATCCCTGGCCTGAGGTCTTTGGTGTGAATCACCTCTTAGCCCTAAGTCTTAGCTGTGTTGAAATTCTTCAGAGCTAGTCATTAGTTGACCAGTTGCTACTCCGTGTTGAAATGTTCCTTGTGTCTAAAGTTCTCTTATAGAAGTTGTATTGGGTAGATGTGAATTTTCTATGAATCTGAAAAATCAACCTTGGACTTCTAACTAAACAGCTTGAACATAGATTTATCTTCATTTCTTCTCAGCCCCACTAAAATTATGGTGAACTCATTTCCAAATGCCTTATCTACAGGCCAAATTCCTCAGGCTCAGGAGTTCCTTGGCCTCTGAAAGCATAGGAATTCAGTGAGGATTTATATGTTAAATATCAAATCTCTAGGTCTTTCCCCAACTTCTTTCCCAGGAGGCAAAGCAACCAGGCCTCCATGTCTCAGCCAGCAAATTGGAGAATTCCAAGAAAGATTACAACTCAAGATAAAAGCCTAAATATATTGACATTTTACATTTGCTCTATAAAACAAAACATCCAGGTCACACCTGATTATAAAAGCTAACAAACCTCACACTTAGATGAAATTTTCCAAACACCCTCTTAATGCCCCAGTCTCAAAATTACCAGCCAAGAATCAAATATTTGAGAAATGCCTCTAAAACAAAAGTAGTAACCAGAGCACACAGAAGGGAAAAAAAGAGCTAATGCAAGGAAGAATGTCTGTAAAGAGCAATTAATTATTATGCTTCAAGAGATAAGATTTTATAAAACACTACAAGAATGAAATGCTTTACAAAATAAAAAGGAGTACCCTGGAACTAGAGACAGTTTGTGACAATTAAATCTAAAACACATTAAAATTTATTGTGTGAGAGGATAAAAGTCTTGTAGGCAGACAGGAAGCAGTGGTTGTTTTGGGGTGTAAGCCACTCTATCACTGCCACAAGCTGCCCCCCACTGAAGAGGTACCACTTCTGGTCCTGCTCTCAACTGAAGCTTCCAGAACAGCATGAAAATTTAGTCCACCCAAAGCTGTTTGAGGCAGGCAAGGGCTTATCAGCTTTTTGTTCTCCCTCCTCTCTCATAATGCCAAAGCCTCCTAATCAATGTGACAATTTCCTTTATTAGACAGATGGTTAGAAAGCAGTATGCCAAAGACCTCAATATTCAATTCAGTCATCTTACACACTTCCCTGATACAGAGAGAGAGACCCACCCCCCAGAAATGTCCCATCAACCCTAACTTGTGCTGCAAAACAAGGGGCGGCACCTTCCTGCTTCCAAAGTCAATTCCAAAGGAATGATTAAAACAAGGAAAAACATGAGGTTTTGTCACCCATCGCTGTTGGTTAACTATCATTTTAGTCATGAAGGAGGTTGCCTCAATAAGTAAATGCACTGCCTGGAAAATGTAATGTTTCATATTCATGCATCTGCGCTCTTGCAAATGTTTTCTTGGCACCATCATATTTTCTATGATTAATTTTCCACGAGATTTACAAAGGAATAAAAATCCTTGCTTATAAAAGTTTAATTTGTATTTTCTGAATACCTCCTGACATCAAATGCCAAAGTTCTCCTTAGTTCATAGCAGGGGGAAAAAAAGAAGTGCTGTTTTCTTCAGCTGGACATTTTCAGTTGGACAGTATCTTTCTCAATGTAACTATGCTTCAAATTTATTTAGCAAGACACATATTGAATGTGTGTTATAATATACTGAAACTTCAGACATTGTAGGCCTCCTGAATTCATACAGAAAAAGCAGCACAACTCGGCATCCTTGTCTAGCCCCTGATGAGCAGGTTCCTGCAGACCTACCAGAGCACAAAGCAAGCAGGAAAGCTCTAGAGCAGATGACACAGCATTGAGCGGCCTTACTGTCCGTCCTCAGAATACAAAATTATCCAGAATTTGAATCACAATCAAATAAAAATGATAGAAACTTTAGAGTCCTATGTCAAACGGAGAAACAGAAACTAAGAAGTACGTAACAGGTGTTCTGCAAGTTATATCAGGAAATGTTGTATGAATTGGGGGAATACAGAATAAAAACAAAAACATGGCTTCCTCTCATATCCTTTCAATACATCCTGCCCTCAAGCACATATACACACAATTTATGTTTAAAATGGGGCCCGAGAATCTGCATATTGAAAATAAAAAACTCCCAGGAGATGCCAATAATTGGTTAGAAACCACCCCCCCAACCATCGCCGCCACCACCACCACCACAAACACACACTCATTGATCTTTAAGTTTCTTCCAAAGCTTTGGTAAGTAGAAAACATGGCTTTGTACTTTCCAGAAGCTTGAAATATAATTAGAAAGTTAAGATGAAACAGGGCCATATAAGTGTTATATAAGCTACGTGAATATTACAAATAAAAAGTAAGAATGTAAAGGTTCAGAAGCCCACCTCTTAAAGAGGAAGTCCTGAGAAAATTCTTAAAAAGAATGTTTGGAATGTAAACATCAGGGGGTGGAAGCCATTCTGAAAGGAGAGGAGGGAAAGGAAGAGTTGAGGGAGAAAGGGAGGGAGAGAAAGCAGGAAGTGGGGCAGAAGAATGAGAGAAGAACAAGAGAGCAGGCCCCTGGAGTAGGTACACCAGGCCCAGAACCATGTGATAGACACTAGCTAGGAGCAGGGCCAGCCTGGTCCAGGCCCAATAATTCTGTTTTACGAGGAGTTTTCACCCAGGTTGGCCTACCACAGGTATCCTGCAAATGGGAGGAGAAAGCCCTCATGAGTAGTTGGCCAGATGTAACTTTCAAGGCCTATCTTAAATTCACCTTCAAAAAAGCCTTCCGCGGCTCACCCAAACTTATTATCTCCTTCCTTCTCTGAATTCAGCTAGAGCTGAATTACAAGCATGTAATTCAACTCCCTTACGTGATAAAGTATAATCCCAAAGAAGTGTTATTTTCAATGTCACACAGGTGTTAGAAGATCAGACAGGCCCATGTTCCTATATCAATCACTTCACCTTTCTCTCATGTTGAAGAGACATGGCATCAATTCTTAATGTCTAAACCCATGGCTTTTCATTTTCATCAGTATAGTATTGGTGTGCCAAATAAATACTTGTGGAATGGAAGTATGTTGAATTATAGTTTAATAAAGCTGTTCATTAAAATGTTTATTAAATTTAATAAAAGTAAGTTTGGACTTCCTCTTCTGGGTAGATAGTGGGAGAATAGGGCAAAGCAGATCTACTCTAAGTACAACTAACATCTCTGGATGTTCTATATAAAAACAAACACAGGAAGATTCTGAGAGATAAACAAAAGACAAGAGATGGGCTGGGATCCAAAGACCAACACCAGGGTGAGTTCTCTTGGTTTTCTTTTAACTTTATATCTCAGATTGGAGCTGAAGAAGCTAGTAACCTAAATATGCCAACAGTACAGACTAATAAAGCCCTGACAAAAGCTTGTCCTCTCTAGCCAAAGCCCCAGGAAAGGGACACCATCAAGACAGAAAACTTTTATATGACAACCACTCCACTCCAAACTCCACAGGAAAATAATTCCACTAACAATGTTAGCAAAGACTAAACAGGAAGTTCAGATTAGCATTCCCACTGTAACAAAGGTGGTAATAAAGCGCCCCCAAAGTGGCATCAAAGTGGTATCAGAGAAGGCTATAGAGACCTTCATCTCCACAATGCGATAGCAAGCCACCCTCTCTCCCCATAGTATCAGCAGAAAGCCACCTGAACTGTCACCTTCACCTAGCAGAATGTAAGACCACGTATTCTTTGTGGTATACATGGTCTTGGGCTTATTTCAAAAGGGTGGGAGAAGAGGCCTAATAGGCAGTTAGGACTTTGACCACTTCTCAGCAGTGAGAAGGGCATCCAGCACTATAATGGGAGATATTAAAACTCAGCAGGGCACATAGTAAATACCAAAGCTCCAAATTATGTTTGATGGTTGAAGCAAAAATTTAAAAAGTAATACTATCTGATTTGGATATAAATAAATATGAAAAAATAGTTAAGGCAATTGTATTGTAAACAGAGAAGGTAAGTGGAGGTAAATTTTCTAATTTCACTCAGACTGGTAAAATCTTCAATAGAATGTGATAAATTAGGTACAGAATGTAAGACCTATGTATTAAAGCTACACAAAAAATACTCAAAAACATTATCGGTAATACAAATTTTTGAAATATTGTTCAAGTAACCCATGGGAAAGCTAGGAAAAAAGAGAAACAAAATATAGCCAGAAAACAAAATAGCAGACTTTAAACAAAATTTACAAAAGACAAAACATCTACACAAATCACAAGACAGATGCTGACAGTACATTTAAGAACATAATCCAAGTACATGCTGGCTACCAAAAACTCACTTTAGTTATAGCGACACAAGCTGCTGAAAGTAAAATGATAAGCTGAGCATGGTGGTACATGACGACTATAATCCCAGTAACTTGGGAGCCTGAGGCAGGAGATTACAAATTCAAAAATCAGCCTCAGCAATCTAGCAAGTCCCTAAGCAACTAAGTGAGACCCTGTCTCAAAATATTTTTTAAAAGGGCGGTGGGGAGCAGGGGGACACAGAGATGTGGTTCAGTGGTCAAGCAACCCCTGGATTCAATCCATAGTACCAAAAACTAAAAAATAAGAAGATTAAGACATTTCATGCAATTTTTCTTAAAGCTCTAACAAAATACCTACACAGGATATTTTGTTAATAATAGAAACTTATTTCCTATAGTTAAACAGTCTAAAGAGTCCAAGATCAAGGTTCTGGTAGTTTCAGTGTCTGGTAAGGGCCCATTACCTGACTCATGAGAATGCCTTCACAGCTTTTATTCATATGATAGAAAGGGTAGGGGATCTCTCTGGGGTCTTAATTTCAAATGACATGATTGTCTGAAAAATTCTAAGAAATCTAAAAACAAAAGATTCCAACAACTAATAAGTGAGCCAGAAAAATCACAGAATACAAGATAAACCACGAAAATCAATTGTATTCCCATATACTAGCAATGAATATATAAACACTGACAGTTAAAATGCCAGTTACTATTACTCAACTACAAAAAGAACACAAAAACATGTGTAACCAACTGTTGTAAACTATTCAAGACTGAAAGAAATCAAAGATGATATAAATAAATGGAGAGACAAACTACGTTCATGGATCACTGTAAAGATGTCAGTTCTTCTGAAATCAATATGCAGTTTTTAAGTGTCTACCAAAATTTAGCAAAATTTTCTGAAGATATGTACAAGATCATTCTAGAATCTGTATGGAAAGGAAAAATTATAACAGCTAAAACAATGAAGTAGGAGGAATCAGTATACCTGATAAGTCTGTGTGGTACTGGCAGAGAAACAGATCAATGAAACAAAATAAAGAATACAAAAATAGACCCTCAATATGCGCCAGGTGATTTAAAAAAAAAAAAAGATGTAAAAGCAATTCAAGTAATGAAGAATAAACCTTCCAACAATTCATGCTGGAGCAATTAGACATCCATGGACTAAAACAAAAAATGCCAATACAAAAGAAGTTAAAAGTCAAGTCAAAATAGACCACATATTTAACATAGAAATATAAAGCTTTTGGGGAAAAAATGCCTAAGAAAAACAAGATCTAGGGCTGGACCAGAAGTTCTTAATCTAGACACCAAAAGCACAATTTGTAAGAGCAAAACTGGTTAATTTCATCAAAATCTAAAAATTTTACTGATTCTATAAAAAGGATCGAAAGACAAGGTACAGACTGGAGAAAAATGTTTAAAAACCACTTATTTGGCTAAGGACCATTACCTAGAATGTACAAAGAACTTTCAAAAATCAATTGTTAAAAAAACAATTATAATTCAATTTAAAAAATGGGTGAAACATGAATAGGTCTTTTACCAAAGACGACAAATGGTAAATCAGCATAAAAAGATCATCGGCCATTAAAGAAATACAAAAAATAATGATAGATTTCACTACATACTTATCAGGACAACTAAATAAAAAATAGCTATAATGCCAAATCCTGTTGAGAATCCAGAGGAAACTGGATCAGTCATACTTTGCTGGTGGGAATGCAAAATAACACAGCCACTCTGATTTTTTTCAGTTTAAAATCTCAACATGAAATTAACATACACCCCAGTCATTGCCTTCATGGGCATTTATCCCATAGAAATGCAAACTCAGGTATACACAAGCACCTGGACATGTGTGTATAGCTTTACTCATAATAGCCCAAATTGGAAATAAACTAGATATCCTTCAACAAGTGAATAGTTTAACTATAATGCATCCATACCATGGAATATAACTCAACAAAAAGGAACATAACACAATTTAGAGATAAACAACACAATTTAGAGATAACTATCCAGAGGAATCTATTGAGCACAGAGATAATCTGCAAAGGAAATATACTATGTTTAGATGTTATTCTTGAAGTGGCAAAATTATAAAAATGAAAGTTTATTGATTAAGTTACTTGTTTTTTTTTTAATGTCGAGTTTGAGTTCTTTATATATCCTGTAAATTAATTCTCTGAGGTGCATGTGATAAAGATTTTCTCCCATTCTGTAGGCTCTCTCCACGTTGTTTCATTTACAATTGTTTCCTTTCACAATCGATCAACAAATGTGAAAAAGTGTTCAATATCTCTAGCAATTAGAGAAATGCAAACCAAAACTACACCAAGATTTCATCTCACTCTAGTCAAAATGGCAATTATCAAGAATACAAGCAACAATAAATGTTGGTGAGGATGTGAGGGGAAAAGGTATACTCATACATTGCTGGTTAGACTGCAAATTGGAGAAACCACTATGGAAAGTAGTATGGAGATTCCTCAGAAAACTTGGAATGCAACCACCCTTTGACCCAGTTATCCCACTCCTCAGTTTATACCCAAAGCACTGAAAATTAGTATACTACAATGACACAGCCACATCAATGTTTATAGCAGTTCAATTCACCGTAGCTGAACTATGGAACCAACCTAGATGCCTTTTGACAGATGAATGGATAAAGAAAATGTGGTATACATAAACAATGGAAAATTACTCAGCCTTAAAGAAGAATGAAATTATGGCATTTGCAGGTAAATGGATGGAGCTGGAGAATATCATGTTTAGTGAAGTAAGTCAAATCCCAAAGAACCAAATGCTGAGTGTGTTCTCTGATATGCAGATGCTACTTCATAATGGGGAGGCGGCGGGATAGGGAAGAATAGAGGTACTTTAGGAAGAAGGAAGTAAAAGGAGGGTAAGACGTATGGGGGCAAGAAGGATAGTACAATCAGACATTACCACCCTACGGGTATATATGATTACACAGTGTAATTCTACATCATGTACAACCAGACAAATGGGAAGTTATACTCTGATGCGTCAAAATGCATTTTACTGTCATGTATAACTAATTAGAATAAAAACTAAAATGTAAAAACAGAATACATTTATCAGGAATTAAATGGGGGGAGAGAAGGGAGGAAATGAGTGTCACTATAAAAGAGCAACATGAGCAAACCTCGTAGTGATGGAAATTTTCTCTATCTTGACTACATTGATATCCTGCTTGGGATACTGTACTCCAGTTCTGCAAGATGTTACCATTGGAGTAAACTGGGTAGAGGGCACCTGATCACTCTTCAGGATTTCTTCCAGCTGCCCTCAGGACTGAGAATATTGATTCTCAATCAATAATCTTGATATATATAATCTAAAAAATTTTTAATTATAAAATATAAAGTAGCATGTTTCATGAGATAATGTGAATAAAATTCTGAAAAAAACAAAAAATGTTTCTTTCCTGAAAAAAAATAAAACTCTTATCTTGTCTACATACTCACCTACCACTCCAGCCTAAAGGCCTGGGAGGTACCGCTAAGAACAGCATGTTGGATGAAAGGTCTAAATAAGGCAGGCCACACACCTAGCAGGTCCCCACTCAGCACTGGAACCCAAGCAACTTTGAGTGCTACTGCAGCTCTAGCTCCACAAAAAAGCAGGAGGGCAACTTGAACCACAGAGGACGCCATCTTCCTGTCCATGTTAAAAGACAGGACAGCATGGGGGGTGTAACAGTACTGCACCTTGCAGGGTTACAATGAGGATGAGTAGTGACATCTGTGACAAGGTTAGATTCCTCAAGAGGTGTGTTAAGCGAGGAATCAATTTCTGTGATGGTCATAGTTGAAGCAAAAAGAAACACAGGAACCTCCAGCAAACCAGCAATCTGCACATGGAGAGTGAAGCAGGAATTGAAGGAGAAAAAATGAGGAAAGATTTTTGTCTGAAATGCACAGGGTTGGCTTGGGGCCCCCACAACTCAGAGGCACAGGGCCCTAAGAATTCCCTTCAGGAATACAATACCAACAATACAGAAGAATCCAATTATAATCATGGGATGTCTTCTGTCATGGAATTGTTGCATCATTTTATGTATTATAAATTTGTGAACAGTCTGTTTCATAGGCAGTTTCTCAGGATTATAAACATGTCATTCCAATGCCAATGCTACCCTCTAGTGGCTATCACAAATACCTGGCTTGATGGAACTGAACCACTTAGCCAATTTTCTAATCACATGAACTGCACTCTCATCAAAATCAACTTCACAGATCAGTCAACTTCACAGAGCAGAAAGGGACCAGAAGCATGGGGACCAGGGAGGGAGGAAGGAAGTGCTGGGGAATTATAGTGGCCAAATTAAATTGCGTGCATGTATGAATATGTAACAAATTCCATCATTATGTACAACTGTAATGCACCAATAGGAGATATGGAGCTGGGGGGGGGGGAAATCAACCTCATGAATGACTGGTAATCCTCTTCAATTAAGAGGAACCTATTCTACAGTGCCACAGGCTAGCTAGATTAGCTATTATGACTAAAGCCTTTGAGTAATATCTAAGTTATACTTACCCAAAAAAATTTTTCCAAGATTGATGAGTATTTTTTACTTGTTTAAATATTAATATTCATTTTGAATTTTAAATGTGATTTTATTTACAAAAACCACTTTCTTTTTCATAACTCTCCAGGAACTGCTATGGCATTATATGCATACATGGGATTTGTTTCCATTGCTATTTAGGGATAAAAGGATGATTCTGCTTCTACAGAGAGCAAGAATATATAGGGAATTGTGTGGAGTAAAGAACACACGCTTTGAACGATCTCAGATGCAAGTGTCCTGGTTAAGGATCTGGGTCAAGTCACTTGATTATGTGATGTCTTGGTTATATTTTCTACAAAAAGCGAGGGAAGTAGTTCCTATCTCATTAAACACAATCTCTGGTATAAAATAGGTGCTCAGTATGCTATATGCATTATTAGGTATATTTATACCAGTTCACACATGCCTAAGAAAAATCAATAGACAAAATTGCATTTGGAAGAATATGAAAATTATGAGTGCCAACCTTTCCTTTGGAAATTTAATTACTAAAAGTTAAAAGATAATTTTACCCAAATTCTATATTTCTTATTCTTTCAAATAAAAACCAATGCTTATTACATTCAAAGCACCATTCTCAATACTTTACATGGACTGTCTCATTTCATACTACAAACACCCTACAAGAAAATGGGGGACAGGATGGTTGAAGTTACATAGCTTGTGTGTGGCCTAATAGGCACTTGAACCCAAACATCTAAATTTCAGATGCATTTTTTACCACCATGCTATATGGCTTCTCCTAGGTTCACCCAAGAACATTGTGGGAAATATTAACTTGGGGTCTATGTTAGCACTGATGCCTTACTCTTAAAGGTAGGCTGACCAGGTTTTAGAGAAAAGTGAGCTATTGCCCACAAGTGAAAATATTTCTCATTTAAAACTCCTACTACCTTTTCATATTTCATTTACTGGCCAAGACTAAGCCAAAAAAACTGAGCAGGTGAAATGTTCACATTAAGTGATTTCTTCATCTTCACAATAATGCTCATACAGGAAAACTTCATCCCCATTTTATGCATCTGAGGCCAGGACTGTTAGATGTCACACAACCAGGGAACAGCAAAACTGACTTAAAACTCAACCTTTGCTGCGAATTCAGTTCTTTCCCTACAAGGTCTCTGCAGAAACAGTCTCTAGAAAAGCCAGTTTTAAGTAAAGATCTCAAATCTGACTTTCAACACTGTAGATAGTTCAAAATCCAGACTTAATTGGCGGGGGGGGGGGGCAAGTTTGAGGTTGATCAAGACAAAAGAGCCTCATTGCCCTTTTCTGTTCCCAGTCATGTCTGTCTCTGCAACATCACAAGGGAAATCAGTACCAAAGATTGCTAGATGGACGTGATTCCTCCTATGTATAAATCCATTTACTCTGGAAGAAACAAATTCTCACCCACCATCTTTTAGGGGCAATAACTTTATAGCTACATTGGGAGGATATATTTCACATGTGGTCTGCCTTCCCCTCAGCATAATGGAATTGCTTTTGTAGATTGAAAAATTCTCAAACTACCATCAAATCTGAAGATTACATGTAAATTCTACCCAAAATTATGTCAGACCTATCCAAAAGTTTCTCAGGAACATACCAATGGTTTCAAACTGTAATGATTCCTAATGCCTCTTCTTCAAAAGCTAGTTTACATTAAATTAGGAGGGTCCTGCTCCTTAAAATTGCTGTTCCCCACTCTGGAAGAACCTATCCATAATTCATAATCTTCACTAAAATGAAGCCATACAGATTTCCTTCTGTATTGAAGAGGGGAAAATACCCTAAGCTTATGAGAGAAGAGAAAGCTTTCACAGCCTTTCAGTTCTAGAGACAAAGTCATCCTCGAGTATAAGGGGACAACCAAGATGACGCTTCCTAAAGTTGTCTGACAAATTATCTTGTCCCCTACTAAAAAAACAAATCCCTAAAGATATACGCAGCTGCGAGCAATTACTCATCTCCATTAAACACTCAAAAGACTAATTCAAACGACCCTGCTGCCTACACCTGCATGAAAAAAGTAAACAAGTTATAAGGGGAAAGGGCAATGTCTACATCAAAAAAATTTAAAGACATGTCTGTAGAAGAATGTAAATGGTCATTTCTAGAGAACCAATATTAACTCATCAAGGCATCAGATAACTATACTCCTCATGACTAAGTGGCCTGGGTTACTCTCAGGATAAGGAATTCATCAATTCCATTGTTAATATATAAGTCCCATGCTACTTCCTTTAAAATATGATAAAATTAATGCTTTGAAAGAGCCTATGGCCTCATAGCAGCCTCCTACTTCTAGGCAGAACATAGGCTTAAGGGTTTC
Organism: Spermophilus citellus; assembly: GCF_964194105.1. Taxonomy (NCBI): domain Eukaryota; kingdom Metazoa; phylum Chordata; class Mammalia; order Rodentia; family Sciuridae; genus Spermophilus; species Spermophilus citellus. Next base: position 84,396,165 of record NC_138193.1, read on the forward strand.
TTGAAGCAATCGAAAATCGGTACTAAGCATGCATCAGAAATACAAAGTATTACTACTATTGGGCACTATCTATATTCTAGGCAATGTGCTAGAATATTTCATAGGTGATTTTATTTCATTTTTACCATAAATACATGGAATTGCTAACATCATTTAAGATTTTGAGAAGGGCGTTAACCTGTCCATGATCACATGGCTCATAAAAGGGCATTCAGGAATTATGATCGTCTTACTCCCAAGCCCAGGGTCTTAACTGTTCTTCCAGTCTATCTGGGGAGCCAACCATTAAATACAAGGAATTTCAAACTTGGCAGGATTTTGGAATCACCTGAAGAAGTTTTTAAAAAGACTAATATGTGGATTCAATTCTCAGGGAATTTGATTTAATACATTTCAGGTATGTCCTAGATGTTCAGGTGTTTTTTAAAACTTCCAGGGAGGTTCTCAGATGCAGCCAAATTGGAGAATCACCCAGTGACATAATAGGAAGAGAAAAGGAAAGCATGAGCCATTCCTACTTTGTGCTGGAAATGGAAGCAGTTTAGCATAGGGCTTAAAAGAATTGGTTTTTGGGCTGGGGATGTGGCTCAAGCGGTAGCGCGCTCGCCTGGCATGCGTGCGGCCCGGGTTCGATCCTCAGCACCACATACCAACAAAGATGTTGTGTCTGCCAAGAACTAAAAAAATAAATATTAAAAAAAAAATTCTCCTCTCTCACTCTCTTTAAAAAAAAAAAAAAAAGAATTGGTTTGGAAGTTATTCTGATCTGAACCCAAATCTCAGCTCTGTCCCTTGCTAGTTTTATAATTTTGGCAAAATTGAACTCTCTAAATTGCACTTTCTCACCTATAAAAGGGAAACATTTTTCATAATGATTAAATATGATTATATAATTAAAGAGTACAACACGGTACAGAACAGAAAGTATCCTGAAATGTCACTATTATTCCTATCATTATCATCTTTGAAATACCATCTCATTAAATTTAGGTAAGAAATTATGTACAAAATGATATTAATTTTGGTAACCATCATGGGTATTACCCATTAGGGTTTGTGAGACGCATTGACATATCCCTTCATTTAATGCTCATCACATCTCTGACATAATTATCCCATAAGTGATAATGAAGCTCAGGGAAAACAGGTGTCTTTCTCAATGACACAATTCTCAGTGGTTGAATCAGAATTTTAATTGACTACCAAGATGGTTCCAATTCAAGTCAAATACTTCAAACGAGACTGATATTTTGAAAAAAAATACAACAAAAAATGTATGAGGGTTTTTCAGTGTAGATTTCTTGCCCTAAACAATAAGAGGAATTCTTTTGAACTACCTTGGAAGCTAGTTTTCAATGCAAGGGGAAAAAAAAATCTCATTTGCCATTGTTCCTGTGACCATTACAATCAGCCTCTTTAACCACTATTCTTGTTTTAAATGTTATTTCTTTGACTAGGATTTGGTTTTGGAAAATAGACAAGTTTCATCAGTAAGCATGTTCAAAAGGACTCGCCTCAGATTACACAGGTAGTTGCAAAACAAGAATTCCAATGATGATTAATTTATAATCATCAATATTATCCTGCAAAAATAATTGAAGGACATACAGATCTGGTTTTAAATTCAAGTTTTCTTACTTCATTGTGGCCACTTCTAAATGTCTAGAACTCTTAGAAAGCCTAAATGAAACCTCAAAAATTTCTTATAACATTCAATGACTTGATTGTAGATTTTCCAACTTTTTCTACTTTTGAATCTAGTAGATACAGAAATTTCAAAATATTTGTCTTCAATTAGAAATATTTTCCCCTGATATATACAGATAAAAACTAAGTGGTGATAACACAAAGGACTTGACTACAGTCTAACAGCTGAGTGGGAACTAAAAGTCATAAAACTTTCGACTCTTCAAGATACGACCATACAAGAGTTGACTTACTCCAACCATCGATAATAGAATGGCTCCTTTGGATTAACAGATTTTTAAAATATTATAACTAGATATATTAAGTCCAAAAAAAATTAGCCTGCTGAAAATGAGGCAGAATTCTTAAGATTTCTGGGTCAGGAAAATCAAATTTCATTACACTTAGAAAGGGAATGCATGGCAGAAAGCCCCGGGGTTCAATTCCCAGCACTACCTAAAGAAAAGGCGAGCACGCTCCATTGAGATCATCTAATCCTGATCCTGACTTTATAAGTAATGAATCTACATGCAAATGAGATAGCATAAACTAAAAAAAAAAAGAAGAACTGCATAAACAATGTTGCTCTGAATTTGTATGCGTCTAGCATTTTGCTAAGCCATTGAGCTGTGCATCCTCCGTTTTACCATAGTAGCTCTAACAGGTAGGTTCTATTAATATTCCTTTTTTATAGATGAGCAAACTGAGTAAAAGAGCTTAACTAAAGTATTAAGGACACATGGCTACTCTGACAATCTGTCTTCAAAAGCAGCCCTCAGTGGTACTGGCCTTCTGATATTCACCAACTTCTTAAAAATAAAACACAGCCAAGGGGATGGAATGTCACCTCTGAGACTTGGCTAAAAGATGCTTCCAAGGTCACTGGCAATGAGGCCAACTGCCATCATGGAAGGTGCCCTAGGGAGAGGTCTACATGCTATGGAACTGAAGGTGGCCTTTGGCCAAGATCCAGGAAGAAAATGAGGCCTTTAACTCTACAGCCCACAAGAAACTGAATTCCACCAATGATCACATGAGCAAGCTTGACAGCAAACCTAACTTTCAGTTCAACCCTGAGGTGACTGTGGCCTCAGCCAACACCTTGATTGTTGCCTGTAAGAGACCCCAAGACAGTAAGATGCAACAGGACTCCTGACCCAATGAGGCTGTTTGATAGTAAATATTGTTATAAGCAACTAAGATTTGGGGTAATTTGTTATGCTCTAATTGATAAGTTTTAACATTCAGTAAATTGCAATCTCAGGATTGAAACTCAAGGATATCTAACTTCGAAGTATCTTTTCTTACCCTTTACAATATTGCCACAATGTTAGTCTATGGCGGATCATAGTTAGCCATGATACTATAGGTCAATTCACATCTTCATTAATTCTTCTTAATATTACTGAACCTCTACTAGTTATCAGAAATTCAGGTTTTATGATATTAAGTTGAAAAATACAAGGTTTCTGGCCTTATACTACTAACCTTGTATCTGGGGGAAAACCCTAGAAACAAATATGCTTTAAAATTACTATCCTAACTCAATAGGGGACATTTTCATGATTATGCAGGTCTATTTCTTCAGATTTTTATATACATGCCCACAGAACTTCCAATTCCTCTTTGTTTTGTTGGGCTTATCTCCTTTAAGCAAATCTCCTTCAACAACATTATACACACATACCAAAAGATGTTATTTAATAATAAAATAATTCCCTCCCTTCACTTTTCTAAACTTGAGCACACTAATATTTAAGCAATTCTTCCCGAAATGAATATGAAGTAGTAATGAGCAAAAGGGGGTATGAGAAAATGAACCCAGAGGGAAGGAGATGAAAGAATGTGATATGTTTGATAGTAAAGCATAAATAAAGCATAAAGTTTTAAAAGAAAAATTTATAGGACAAAAACCAAAAGAGATTAAAATTGCCAGGATAGCACTGATAGAATTATTGATTGCTTGCTGTAGCTAACCAATGTGTGATTCTTTCCCCCCTGCTTGCCTCATTAGGGTAATTGAGGAAAGTTTGCACTAAAATCATAACCCATGGCTTATTTGAAAATGTTTCTGAATTGGCAGAGGATGACAAAAAAAATTGATAATGCCTAATGTGGACTTTGGGTTCCTGATGGTTTTCAGGAGAATCTGTCTCACTTTGGTTGATGAGACTGACAAGCTATGAAGTTTAAGTAGTGACAGATTAAAAAATGATGGATCTTTCGTCAAGCTATTTAATAAAGAACTGGAGCTAGAGAGATTTATTTGTATGTGGAGTTTAAATTTTAATATCCACATTTTTTAAAATTATTTTTTTGCTTCAGATGACTGAAAGTAGACTTATTTTCTCATCAACAATGTTATTTCTGACCTACTTTTTGGTTTTTCATTTGTTTTTCTTAACTGTAGTAATGTTTCATATTCCACTCTACAAATGACTTTCATAGAAATTAACAAAGCAATTATGTTCATAAAAACCATTTTCAAATCAAGAAAACTTCAAACCAGTTTAGCCATGCCCTAGTCATTCCCCACAAACCATTTGTCTAGCAAGTAAATATCTTCTTAGGGTATTATCCACCCTAAAACATGAAGACGCCACTTGAATTTTCTGACATCTAATCTTCCTTTCTGTGCCCTGGAGCTAAGGGGCCCATGGTACACAGACAGGTGCTCAGCCTGGGGAGCCTATTCCTGAGCAACAAAAGGCAAGACGGGACAAAGAGACCACCATGAAGCACAGACGCAACCAACAAACAACCCACAAGCAAAACCCCAAGGGAACAGGAAGCTAAAGCAAGGATAATCAATATACAGAACTAACATAACAAAATAAATGTTGAGCACCTAAAGTAGAGACAAGACTGACAGCCAGTTTAAAAAAAATGCTGTATGAAAGATATTGCATTAAAACAAACTCAATAGAAGGAATTAACTGCAGAATGGACAGAGTTAAATAACAAATTAGTGAGTGAAAAGACTGGACTGACGAACTTCCAGAAAACACTAGAAAGGATGTAGTTATAGAAAGGGGAAAAGATACAAGGAAGAAGAAGTATCCCCAAGAAAGAATGAGAAAGGGGAAGAGATTATTTTATAAAATGACTAATGAGACTTTCCCAGAACAAAAGAAACACCTAGGACTGCATTCTGAAAGAGTTTAGACATCAAGGAGACTTGAAGGGACAAAGTCACTTTTGAGACTTACGATAAAATTTTTTTAAAAAGCAAAAAGCTTCTGAAGGGCACAAGGGAAGCAAATCTCCTTTAAAAAAAAAATATCTGAAACCAATTGAGATTTTTCAGCTGCATTGGGTACAGGAATACAATGTGCTCATATCTTCAAGCTACCGAAATGAAAGATCATTAATCCTAGAATATTGTCTCTTACTATGCTACCATTTAAAAGTAAAGGCACAATAAAGACATTTCCAGGCTTTATATAAGAGATCAGAAAATATGCTACTAAGGGAGCTCTTGGAAAAGGAAGAAGATAAATGACTACAGAAGGAAGCAAAGATAGATGGGAGGTAAGCAGAAAAAAATCATAAAGGCTGTAGTTTAAGAGGAAGAAAAGTGAGGAGGGAAGGATGTGACAAAGGGGAAGTGGAGAGGAAGAACCACAGCTGCCCACATCTACCTGGGGAATGGAGGAGAAAAACTCCTAAGGATACAAACAAAGGACCAGAGGAAATAGAGATGGAGCAGGAAAAGAAACAATAGGAGGCTGAGAATGTGCTACAGTCCTCCCTTCTAGGAAGGACAGAGGGATGAGGACAGAGACACATACAGGTGCCCTTTATTAATTAACAGGCATTACTATGGCATCCAATCATTTAGATTAACCGTTAGAACAAAAATTAAAATTTCAACTTTCAAACCTTTCCAAAAAAAGGATAATTTTGAACCAAAACGTAATAGGAAATGCTGAGATAACTCAAATATTTTTGCCCTTTAGCCTATGAATGTGGTAAATTACATTAATAAGTTTTCCGATATTAAGTCGCTCTGCTCCTGATATACTGTATTTAATCATGACACTTCAAAAAATATTTGAGGCTTAACAAAAACAGCATGGTACTGGTACCAAAACAGGCAGGTGGACCAATGGTACAGAATAGAAGACACAGAGACTAATCCACAGAGTTACAACTGTCTTATATTTGATAAAGGGGCTAAAAGCATGCAATGGAGGAAGGATAGCATCTTCAACAAATGGTGCTGGGAAAACTGGAAATCCATATGCAACAAAATGAAATTGAATCCCCTTCTCTCGCCATCCACAAAAGTTAACTCAAAATGGATCAAGGAGCTAGATATCAAATCAGAGACGTAGTGTCTGATAGAAGAAAAAGTTGACTCCGATCTACATATAGTGGGGTCGGGCTCCAAATTCCTTAAAAGGACGCCCATAGCCCAAGAGTTAATAACAAGAATAAACAAATGGGACTTACTTAAACTAAAAAGTTTTTTCTCAGCAAGGGAAACAATAAAAGAGGTAAATAGAGAGCCTACATCCTGGGAACAAATTTTTACCCCTCACACCTCAGATAGAGCCCTAATATCCAGAATGTACAAAGAACTCAAAAAATTAAACAATAAGATAACAAATAACCCAATCAACAAATGGGCCAAGGACCTGAACAGACACTTCTCAGAGGAGGACATACAATCAATCAACAAGTACATGAAAAAATACTCACCATCGCTAGCAATCAGAGAAATGCAAATCAAAACCACCCTAAGATACCATCTCACTCCAGTAATATTGGCAGCCATTATGAAGTCAAACAACAATAAGTGTTGGCGAGGATGTGGGGAAAAGGGTACACTTGTACACTGCTGGTGGGACTGCAAATTGGTGCGGCCAATTTGGAAAGCAGTATGGAGACTCCTGGGAAAGCTGGGAATGGATCCACCATTTGACCCAGCTATCGCCCTTCTCGGACTATTCCCTGAGGACCTTAAAAGAGCGCACTATAGGGATACGGCCACATCAATGATTATAGCGGCACAATTCACAATAGCTAGACTGTGGAACCAACCTAGATGCCCTTCAATAGATGAATGGATAAAAAATGTGGCATCTATACACAATGGAGTATTATGCAGCACTAAGAAATGAGAAAATCATAGAATTTGCAGGGAAATGGATGGCATTAGAGCAGATTATGCTAAGTGAAGCTATCCAAGCCCTAACAAACAAATGCCAAATGTCTTCTTTGATATAAAGAGAGCAACTAAGAACAGAACAGGAAGGAAGAGCATGAGGAAAAGACTAACAGTAAACAAAGACGAATGGGGGGAGAGAAAGGGAGAGAGAAGGGAAAGCATATGGAAATGGTAGGAGACCTTCAATGATACACAAAATTATAAGAGGTTATGAGGGGCAAGAGGGAGGGGGGAAAAGGGGAGAGAATTGAACAACAGCAGAGGAGGTAGAGAGGGAAGATGGGAGGGGAGGGGAGGGGAGGGGAGGGGAGGGGGGATAGTAGGGGATAGGAAAGGTAGCAGAATACAACAGTCACTAATATGCCATTATGTAATAATGTATGTAACAGTTGTGATTCTGCAATTTGTATTTGGGGTAAAAATGGGAGTTCAAAACCCAATTGAGTCTAATGTATGAAAGATGATATATCATGAGCTCTGTAATGTTTTGAACAATCAATAAAAAAAATTTGAGGAAAATATTTTTTGCATTTATGGTCATAAATAAAATGGCTCTATAGTTTTATTTTCTGTCATGTTCTTACTTGGTTTTTATAATTAAGTTAATCCAGCCCTGTATAATGTTTCAGAAGCTTTTCTTCTTTTAGTAAGTTCTGGGAAATTTTAGATAAAGGAGGGTTCACTTATGCTTTGAGTGATGAAATTCTCTGCCTTTTGTGGAGAGGTAGATTCTTGCCATTGTAATGTCTAAGATAGTCAAAAAGTCTCTGAGGCTATTTCAGTCTGGCCCATTTATGTCTCCATATATATCATCCCAGCTTCTTATGATCTGTGGTCCAGGTGAACCAGACTTCTTACAGGCATGTGGATCCATGCAGCTTTTCCTACTCACTTCTTGTTCTTCATGCATTATTGCTTCTACATGGAATCATTGCCCACCTACACTCAACTAATTTCCACCTCTTTTCATGCTTCAACCTTGGCTTTTCTTGTCCAGGTCCCTTGATCTACTCACATATGGACCCACATTGGTCTTATTCACTGGAATTGAATCAACTCCCACAAACATTTTCAGGTTACAAACTTCATGCTTCATATTTAACACATTTTTATGGTTCTCTTAGCTCTGGACCCAAGTGTGAAAGAGATGTTTCTGTGCAATTATTTGGTCTCCTGTTCTGCAGAGCCACATTGACATTGAGATTTAGGACACCATCAGGCATCAGCAGCCCGATTAAGTGATTCACATAAGTGGTAGTATTTTTCAAGTTAACAGGACCCATCTGTAGACATGTAACTTACCAGGATATGCATTCCACCCAACATAATGTCTCAGGGCATTCTTAGGTCAACTGTCCTTGGTTGGCTCATGATAGGGCAACTGCTTCACATGACCCCACTGCACTACACCCTCTAACTCTGCAATTACTATTATCCAAGTTCTCATTTTTCTATTGTACAGTAGGATGGCTTTTGACAATGCATACATCAAAAAAGAATGATTTTAAATGCTCTTACCCCAAATATTTAAAGAGACAGATGTGTTATATAATGTTCAAGTAGGGTGGGCATATGTTTAAACATAGTTCCCCATAAATATGTTAATTATATTTCAATGAAAACTTGAGTTAACCCAACTTGGGCTAGTGATCTTAAGTGTTCTGCCTTACTTTCTCTATACAATGAAAATCATCTAGCTCACAAGACTCCCTCCCCTGAAAAGGATAAAATTAGATTTCTCATGTGAAACTTCTTTATATTCTCTAAAGAATTATACATATTAAGCGAGCAAAAAAACTCATTGGTTGGCCTTATAAAGGGCTGCAGTATTTCATGGTTGGCTTATACCATTTTATGCATCAAGTAAAAGAAATAATTTTCTAAATGACAGTTGTACAGGTCCATGTAATTTTCCTATATTTCTTGCCAACTTCTTAGGGGAAGGATCAGATTCTTCCCATCTCCATATACAAGTAGCAGGGTCAAAATATTTAACTTGCTACAACTCATTTGTGCAATGTGAACCAAACATTTAATCTATGATTGATGTAATCTTTCTCCAGATCCCTAATATCTGCTCAATTTAGATACAATGTAATTCAAATAATTTTAATAGCTTCTTAAAATTGTGTTCAGTCTATGAAAGGATGCTTAGGATCCCAAGTCACCTCTGCCTGCCCCTGCCTCTCCACCTAAACTGGAATCCAAGTGTTCAGGGGAGTCAGGCACATGAGCCCTGGGTGACATTGGGAATGAGTGATTTCCTGACCCTCTACTGGGATGCTGTGTACCCTGGCTGGCCTGGCCTCTAGAACAGCGGTCCTCATCCTCTGGGTGCCCACGGCTCTCTAGCCTTTCCATACTGGAGTTAATATAATTCGGGGTCATCCTTCTAGCTCAGATGGTGGTACTCTGCTGAGTCATTGTTCGACTCCTACAGCCTACAAGTCCATTAGAATCTTGTCACATTTCTGATGGAAAGTCACCTCATATTGCCATACCAGCCCCTCAACAATCCCACTGGCTCTCAATTCAGCGACTTCCCAACAGAGCAATTAGAGCACCTCAGAAAGATTAAACTGCTGGATTCTGGATGCTGACCACCAATATTTTCCCTACAGCAGGCACCAGGGGAACCCAGAGCACTCAGACCCTCTTTTCCTACATTATCTCCCTTCTGCAGGAGCATTGGGTAAATGTAGAGTGAGTAGCACATCTTTCTCATCCCCCTCCCACTCACAGGACCAGAGGTTTGTTCTCTCAATCCTCCTGCACCTCATGCCCTCTCATTCTCAGGGGGACTGGGCCAGCATGAGTAGACAAGACATCTTCCTTGCACCTGGGGCCTGTGCTTTTTGTTGAGCCACCCAGTCTTATATGATACTTTTAAAGGGGGACATTCTTAAGGGAACTGGAACATCCTTTTTATCCCATGGCTCACAAACCTACTGTATTGTCTTAATGACCCAATTTTGCATACCCAAAAGTCTGAGTATGTCCTTGCTCCTTCCCTTAGGATTTCTTTGTAATGTATCTTATTCTTCAGATCTTCTCATGGCTGTTGAGGTTAGGCTAAGCTAGAGAGCTTGTATTCAGAAAGGAAAAAGGAAAGCAAACTACTAAAATTCTAAATTATTTTCCTATGACAGGTGGATAAATATGCTACAGTAAAATACAACATTTTTGTGGAGAAGGATTATCCCTTCTCTGGAAGACTAACTTCCAGAGGCATCTTTAGGCTTTATTACAAGGAATTCCATGGTTTCAGGGAAACTGAAAAACTTGGCCTGAGAAGGCTCCAAGTCTCCTGGAGTGGCCAATCCTAGAGTATTCTAAGACCAGTCCCAAGTGCTCCCGATAGTGATGGTGGAAAGAGACTGGAATAACCTCAATTCCTGTATTTGCAGGTAGAAGCCATACCCATGTCTGAGGCAGTTAGGTATGGGACATTAGAGAGTGGATCGGTTTCTGAGAAATCCAAGAGCAGAGGATTTTAATGTCTTAAACACTATTTGGGCCCCTCACCCCAACAAAGGTGTTTTCAAGGCCAAATTTAGCCTATAACTCTGGTTTTCCCATCTTTAAGACTCCTGTCAAGTTAAATGATCCTAAATTAGTGTTGTCATACTGGGAAGGGGGTTGGTAGACATTTAGGAGGTTTTAAAAAAAAGCATCTCAAACATGTCAACTAATGTTATTAACTTGTTTCACTAGGGTGAATGTTTAGAGTAAATTTAATTTTGTCCCTATTTATGAGGGGGCAAGATGACATAGGGAGAAGTTCATATCATGATTGACCTTCAACCAAAAATGAAAGTTTATGTCAGGATCCAAAAACCCAAGCTTCAGGGTTCCTGCAGGAAGAACAACTAGCAGGTTTAAAAGGTAGAACACAGGACTGACTCTACAAAACTGGCAGGCCTACCCACAGGCTTCAAAGGTGACATTTTGTCTAGTCTCGGGTCCCTTTGGTCTGCGAAACACCATTTATGACCTGGTATTTGAAAATAGCTTGTGCATCTTCTGAAGAAATGGAGTCAATTTTCATTTCATAAAACAAATGAAGATCATGGTGTGTGAATTAAGCTTCTCCATGTGTGTCACAGCACACACGTGTACCTGTGCCCCCGACACAAATGCAGAGCAACTCAAGTCGGTCCTTTGCAATAGTCTTGCATGAAAATCTATGAGGTGGCCAGTGAAGATACATGCGCCACAGGTTTCAAATCACTTTCCTTAAAAAAGGAGCCCAAGACCCTCATCCCTCCATCTTCTCATTATCTTAATGAACAGTAACCCGATTAGAGGTCCTTTAGAGGTCCAAGGCAACCACGGGTTGGTAAGGGCACAATTTGGAGAAGATGATGAACAGAAAGCCCTGGGCTTCCCCTGTGCAAGTGTTGCATCCTCAGAAGCCCTCCCCCTCTTTAAAACTTGGAGACTTTTTATAACAAATTGGAGTCAAATTCACCCACAGATGTGTATGTTGCTTGTCCATAGTTTCGGTTTTCAAATTAGATTTCCATTCTTTGAAATGTGGGAGATTGCAGGAGGTCCAGCAGCATTCAAGCCAATATCCTGCTTGAGCTGAGCGGAGGGTATCTGTGTAGACAGGAATCCTGCTGCATACAGTTCACTAAAGTCTCTCCTCCACACCTTTTTGGTTCCCCACCATGGAACCCCTGCCTTGTACTGTCCTCATGTTTAGTTTAGATACCCGATTTACAGATATGTGTCCTACCTGATATCAGACTGAGTCTATATTCCCTCATTATAGTCCCCTTTCCCTGCTGCTCCCAACACCAGGTTGTGCTCAGAATTATCTCCCCATACCCTTGGCCTGTGTCCTCAACTGAACACCATCTAAAAGAGGAAATTGTGGAATGTGGATAGTCTATGGGTCTGGCCTCCTAGCAGGTAATTGTTTCAAAGGGGCAATCTTGACTGCTACCTGATCTGAGTCAGAGTCCATGGGCAAATCTGGCTTTGGACCTCAATTACAGCTCTGGACAGCAGCTGACACAATTTTTTTTTTTTTTAGAGAGATTCTTGTATGAATTTTGAAAGTGGCTTACACATTTGTTATCAGACCTGAATTTTCTCTGGAAAAACACACAGATCTTAGTGAAACTTGCTTCATGTTATCCTTTCTCCTTTTTCTAAGAAATAAATATCATACCTGATGAATATTAAGAGTGCGTCAACAAGCTGTGCTTAAGATAAAGATTGACTTGTTTTCCTGTTTTTCTTACTAAAGGTGGGTTATTTCATTTTCTTCCTCAGTATGGAGTTATAGAACTTATAAAATCTTATAATTAAGATATCCTCAAAAAAATACTTCTAGCCTCACAATTATTCTATTTATTCTGCTCAAGGAAACATCTTCTGGGTTCTCAGCAAGCACCTGACTACTATAGACATCTAGCCTGCAGCTCAGGATGCAATATCGTCTTGGACCCTCTAAAGATCTCATGGATTATAGATTCTGTTCTTCCTCCCAAGAGAGGGTCAAAGTTAAGAGCCAGGGAGAAGTTATTTGTGAAAAACAGTTCTGGGAAAAGTAACACAAGGTTAGGAGGGGCAGAGTCATGGCCAAGTGCCACTTGCATTTGTGTGTGTTAAATACCTCCAAGCACATTTGTTATGGTTTAGATAGTAGCTGTCCCTGAAAAGCTCATGTGAGAGACAAGGCAAGTAAGGGTAGAGGTGAAATGACTGGGTTATGAGATTTTTTAACCCAATCAGTACATTAATCCCCTGATATAGTTACCACCCAGGTAATCCCTAGGCAGGTAGAGCACAGCTGGAGGAAGTGGGTCATTGAAGGCATGCCTGTCGGGGTTTATGTTTTATTCCTTGAGAGTGGAGTTCCCTCTGCTTCCTGGTATGATGTTCTGAGCTGCTTTCTCCTGCCATACTCTCCCACCCTAATGTTCTCCCTCATCTCTAGCCCAGAACATGGGAGTCGGCCATCTATGGACTCACCTCTAAAACCGTAAGACCCAAGTAAAATTTTCCTCCTCTAAAATTGTTCTTGTCGGGGGCTGGGAATGTGGCTCAAGCGGTAGCGCGCTCACCTGGCATGCGTGCGGCCCGGGTTCAATCCTCAGCACCACATACAAACAAAGATGTTGTGTCTGCCAAAAACTAAATAATAAATATTAAAAATTCTCTCTCTTTAAAAAAAAAAAAAAAAATAAAATAAAATAAAATTGTTCTTGTCGGGTCTTTTGGTCACAATGATGCAAATGCTGACTAAAACATTCGTCCTTCTTGGACTTTGTTTCTTTTCCTGCAGGCTCCCCTCCCGCACAGGAGGACAAAAGTATCTGGGACAGCAGAAGAACAAGATGTAGGGGTAGGCTCTGTCAAGGAAGAGAAATAGGAAGTCTTTGCTGTGCAGAGAAATTGCAAGATAGAAGGGTAGCCTGGGAGTAGCCAGATAAGTTAAACTTGAGGAGCTGGGAATAAAAAAATTCAGTTGACCTCAGATCAAAGCATATCCTGGAATCAGCATTTTCACTAATATATTCATTTTTAAAGTCCTGTAACATGTTTTTCCAGTAAGTTATCAGTCAAAAATAGAGAAGGGTGCCATTTATCAAGTACTTAAACCTCAATAAATATCAGTAGGAGATTTTGTGTTCCAAATACTCTCCAGTTCTCCTGAAATGCAACTTTGATTAAGTTTTATCATCTTAAACAATGATAGGAATAAAATGGGCTGTTGAATTTGGTTAAAGATTATGTCAATCCTCCACAGGAAATGGAAAGAGATGAAACTGTACTGTTTGCGGAACGTAAAAGTCAAAGGACTTTGAGAAACGAATCAATGGAATAAAACTTCTTGCTGTACAACTAAGACTTTCTTAAAGGAATTCAGTGTCATTTTTAAATGCCTGACTCAGGAGATGATCAAGACAGACCTGGTCCATGGATCTTACTAAAGGAAGGAAAGAACAGGATGTGTCTTTATGCCCTCTCACTCTGCATTAAATCTTAACAATGCCTTTCACCTTGACTTTCTTCATCAAACTTCAACATTTAGGCCAAAATATTTCTCTCCCCAACCTACTATGTCCTAAAAGCCTATAGCAGCCTCTATGAACAAGGTTATGGTTTCCAGTGGCCAAAGATGTGATGAAGACTTCATGACTTGAGTCTTCATTTCATTTTTTTGTTCATTCAGGTCTTCTATACTTTCCAAGCAAATTTGCCTTTGGCAACTACTAGATTATTTCACTGTTGCTTTAGAGGTTCTCCCAGGACACATCCCACCTTGGAATAGCATCCTCATCTTAAACCCTCATTCCAGCCATCCACCTCCCTGCCTAATCTACCACCAAGTAGGATTTTCACTAATTTTCAAGAAGCTACTAGATCCATATTTTCTCACCCTGATCAAATGGAAAAGAAATGACTTCTCATCCAGAGCTCAGACTACCTAAACATATTTTAGGAGTTCCAAATTAACATTTTTTATCATATGCAAAAATAAAGTGAAGTTCCTGAAGGCAATTAGGATGCTTGGGTCATTTTTTCATTGTATTAGAAGCCTCTAAAGGTCAAGAAGAGATCTTACTTCTAATATGTGGTGTATCTGCCAGAAGTTATTGCAGTATTGTGATTTATAACTGGACTTTGAGTTTCCTGGCACAGAGCCTCTATAACACTTGTACCTAGCAACACTATTGCACAGGAAATTACATTTTTGTTCTAGTATTCAGTCTTTGACCCAGGTCCCTGATAGATAGTTCCTCACCCCTTGGAGTTTCCTGGATAATATGAATACCTTGTGTTCTAGTGAGGCACCTCTTGGTGAGCTCCAATATAGGGGCTGGTCACAAGATCAAGTCCGTATTAGAAACTTGGAACTCTCATCCTCCTGCATCCTCCAGGAAGGAGATAGGGGCTGGAAATCAAGTTAATAATCCACCATGCTTATGTGAAGCCTCCATAAAATCCTTGAACAGGGTTTGGGGAGCCTCCAGGATGTCAAGCACATCAACATGCTAAGAGGGTGGTTCACCTCAGCTCCTGCACTGGAGACCCTCCCACACCTTCATCTCTCTCTTCATCTGGCTTATAATACCCCTTATAATAAGTCAGCAGTAGTAAGTAAACCATTTTCCTGGGTTCTGTTTCTAGCAAATCTCAAACCCTGGAGGCGTTTATGGGAACCCACTTTATAGCTGGTTGGTCAGAAACCCAAGTGACAAACTCACACCTAGCGTCTGAATTGAGGATAGTCTTGAAGGACTGATCCCTTACCCTTTAGGGTCTTTGCTAACTCTGGGTTAGCAAACTAACATTGCTAACAGGATCAGAATGAAAATGAATTATAGGATACTCAGCTGCTGGAGAATTGATTAAGGTGAGGGGAAAGATCCACATATCTGGTATCTGATATGAAGTTTTCCAGAAGTATTAGAAGTATAATATAGAAAGAAATCTATTTCTCTATAAGTATTAACACTATTAATAATGAAGAAAATCTCCACAATTCTGGTTTCATTGAGAGAGAAAAAGATTGCTCCACCACTAGGATGACTACAATAAAGTAAATAGCAAATGTTGGTGGGGTTGTAGAAATTGAAACCTTTGTGTACTGTTGGACTATAAAATGGTACAACAGCTATGAAGGATAATACAGAGATTTCCAATTAACATAACTACCATATTATCTGCCAATTCTACTTTAGATGCACATTCAAAAAAACTGAAAGCAAGGTCTGAAAGGGACATTTGTACAACTATGCTCCTAGTAGCACTATTCATAGGTAAGGAGTGGAAACAAATTGAATGTCCAGCAAATAAATGGATCCACAAAAGGTGTTTAAAACACGTGACAGAATATTCACCCTTAAAATGGAAGGAAATCCTTTCACATGCTACAACCTGGATGGATCTTGAGGACATTATACTAAGTGAAATTATCCAGGCACAAAAAGAACAATACTATGTGATTCCACTTATGAGGTGTCTAAAGTGATCAAATTCAAAGAAAACAAAAGTTGGATGGTGGTACCAAGGAATGAGGAGAGGAGGAAGGGCTGTTTAATGGGCATAGAAGTTTGTTTTGTGAAATGAAAAAGT
Source organism: Spermophilus citellus (assembly GCF_964194105.1). NCBI lineage: Eukaryota > Metazoa > Chordata > Mammalia > Rodentia > Sciuridae > Spermophilus > Spermophilus citellus. The sequence continues at coordinate 84,412,120 of NC_138193.1, forward strand.
TATGAAGATCTGTTTCACAAAGTGAATATACTTAATGAGTACACTTAAACATGGTTAAGATGAAGAATTTTACTTTGAATGGGCAAAGGGGAGGAAGGGGAGGAGAGGGGGAATGGGGTAGGAAAGGTGGTGGAATGAGATTAACATCATTACCCTAGGTACATGGATAATTGCACCAATGGTGTGACTACTTTGTACAACCAGAGAAATGAAAAGTTGTACTCCATTTGTGTATAACAAATCTAAATGCATTCTGCTATAATGTATAAATAATTAGAACAAATTAAAAAATTTAAAGATGGTGAATTTTACATTTTGCTATTTTTTTAAAAATGTAGTTAGCTTTGTGTGTAAATACTACCTACTGGATTCTCCCTTTGTATTCACAAATAAACATTTTATCTGCATTTCAATGCATCCACTAAAATGTCTTCCTCAATTAATGTAGAAGTAACTAGTTTTTGCAGTGAATTAACCTGTTAAATTAATCTGTTAAATGTGGTCAGGCCAAGTGAGAATGTCCATGCAGCAAGGCCTCAGGCATGTGAATGCTGCATGGTTAATATATGACAATAAACATATAATTAATGTCTGGGGAGAAGGTAGAAACCCAATGATGAGCACTTTTCTTTAAAGATCTATTTCTGGCCTAAGCCAACGACAATTTAAATTGTCACAATGAAAAATCTCAAGTGTTTTGAGTAGAATAGCTTAGAGATTCTGCTTCCTAACTCTGCCAGTGCCTTGGGTCATGCATGCCCTTAGAGAGTATCTAATACAAGCTCCTCCTCGAGCCAAGTGCCTTCCCAGAGTTTCACCAACTGACTCCTGGAGGCCAGTGCAGTTTATCAGTCACTGCAATTCTTTTGCAGCAAAGAAGTCCTAGTTGGTCAATAGTTGATACATGATGTATTCAGCAAGTACTCATTAACAATCCCTACAGTCATGCCTTCTATCAAATAGCAATAGAAGGTTCTATAATGGGAAATTTCAGTTTCCCCTTCCCAAAGAAGCAGCACCTAGAACCTTCTTATAGTATTTGGGTCCAAACTTGGAGTAGGGACAGGGATGGTAAGTTTTAGTGAGTGAAATAAAGTGAACAGTCTGAGAAGCATGGCCCAGAGAGGGAAAAAAAAACAGAATATTCATTTGAAGAGTAAAGGAAGATTAACAGAAGTGAATGGGTTCCAAGAAATACTAGGGCAAAAGGCTTGAAATCTCTCTTGACCTCCCTTTGTAGGCCACACGGCCATATTTTATACTGTCCTGAAACCACAAACCATTCCTCATAGCACTTACTTCAGTGACCATGGATTACAGTATTGTAAATGTAAATGCTTAGCCTGAACTCACTTCTGATTTATGGTCTTACCAAAAAAGAGAAGAAGGGGCTGGCTTGTTATTAACATGCTAGACAAGAAAATTTAAACCAGGAGAAGTTGTCCAGGGTCAGCCTGCAAGGTTGGAGACTAAAAGCTGCATATCCTGCCCAATGAACAGGACCCAATTTAGCCATGGGAATAGAATACTCAACCATTTGACATCAATTATATTTCCACTTGGGAGACCGGAATCCAGAGCAGGGTTCAAGTGGGATATTAAGCAAGGATTGTTGCTTGGCTATTTTTGTCTGGGTTTCTTTTCACCATTCAATAGTAGCCCTGGGAGAAAGGATGAGAGGAAATAACAATCTCTTCATTTTGTTTGTGAAGAAGCCAGAATGGGCTCTTCTCTTGACTTGGCTTCAAAAATCTTCAAATATTTCATAAAGATATGAACATGGATGAAGATTCATGCATTGTGCTACTTTTGTACTGTTTTCAGTTTCTCCAATAGAACATAGAAAACTAGAAGTTATAGAATTTTTCAACCACCACCATTAAACAACATGAGACTGTTCCCTGTGACCTCAGCAAGCCCAGGCTGTTTTTCCTCCCTAAGGAGCCACCAAAAACAGCATTTCCCCAGGTCTAAAGCATATATTGCCTAAATATGAATCCCAGCTTCATTAATTCTTTCCTATGTGATGCCAAGAAAGTTACTTAAACTCTGCTTTCACTTTTTTAATCAAAAAAAAAAAATGGAGATAATGCTATCTTCCTCATGTAATCGTTGTGAGGAAATGAGTTCATGTTAGTATCTCTATCACTGCCTAGTATATAAGATACATTCTCTATATGTACATTAATCCTGTATCTCCATATTCAGATTGGTTTATTCTGGTTAGAATCAGTCCCTACCAAATAGCCTGGCCTGACCTCCCTAAAATCAAGTTCATACATCTAAAAATTTCAAAAACATTTTCCCCCTCCCTCTCCCCCCACAATTGAGAATTAGGCAAAAAAAAAAAAAGGATGTTTTTTCTTAACACATGGTAACTGCACAGTTTGAGTTTTCATTCATTCAGTTAAAGCTTTAGAAGACAATCTACTGAGGGCATTGTATGAGACTGAGGTCTCATTACCTTTTATCCAATTAAAATGCATTTATGATATAGAAGAAGCATTGGCAAAGGGGAAGGGCAGGTAGCATGGGGCAGAGTGGCAAGGAGGGAAATTCAGGCAAAGCTTTCTGTAATAGCCTTGGAGCTGAATTTAAAGAAGGGCCAGACTCAGAGATAGGAAACAGTGGGAGGTAGGTTTACTTTACAAGTGAGGGGGAATTTTTTTTTTTTTTTAAATCATCAAGGCTTAGAGGGGAAGCCTTTTGTGCCCAGGCCCCATGCCAAGCATCGTGGCCTACAGCTGTTCTTCCTCCTGTTTCCCATCAATTCCTTCAGGGGTCCTGACTTCCCCCTTTTTGGAATGGGATTTTAAAAATAGATTTTAAACATGAAATAATTCACGTTAAACCACAGGTAAGTTCCTGGCCCTGCTAATATCCCCAATCCCCGTGGTTCACAGCCCTCTAGCTGGATGTTTTATTATTTTTCCCCCAACTGGGACTTGGGCCTCTGGGGAACAGGAGACCTGCTTTAACCTAGAGACCCATCTCTCCTTTCCAGATGTTTGTGGAGCTGCTGTTAAGGAGCAGGATGGCGCCTCTCAGGAGGGCAGTAGGGATGACAGGCCTGCCAGTGGCCTCAGGCCCACTAACTTTAAGTGACCTTGGGAGATTTATTTTTGAGGTTTCCCTCTCATAGTGGAAATAGATTTACCATATATTCCGCACACATCAACCAGGGCCCAGGTTTATTAATGTTTATGTGTATCTTGGGGAGGCACTGAAACCTTTAAAGAAAAACCAATCTGGAGTTTTCTGATATTGTCTGACACTCATGATTCAGCAGGGACTCATTGGTCACCAATGGCAGTAACTATTTTCAGGAACTAACCCACTATAAACCACGCCAACTACCCAGGGTAATAGCCTGTCCTCTCCTGTCTAGTTGGAGTTATATTAATCTATTTTTCCATTGGTTCCAGTTTTCAAACAGTTTTCTTCTTATGCTCTGTTTCATGTTATGTCTCAGAAGAACTTGAATGATACCAGATATAATTAAATTTACCAAAATAAAATCCATCAGAAAGTATTAAATAGGAGGAAAGAATAAGTTTGGTGGAATGGACAAAGGGGAATGAAGGGAAGTGGGGAGACAGGAAAACAAAAAAGAGTGAAATGAATCTGATATAACCTTCCCATGTACATGTATGAATAGACCACAGTGAATTTCACCATCCCATACATCCACAAATTAAAATATATATATATATATATATGGGGAAGCATCAGAAAGATCAATTGAGGGAAGGAGAAGTACTGGGGACTGAATTAAAACAAGATATATTCCATGCTTGTATAATTATGTCAGAATATATTCTACTGTCGTAACTAAAAAGAATTTAAAAATATTAAATAGATTATATTCCAGAGCCACAATCTACAAAGAAAATAGAAAACCAAGGTGAAGAAAGTTAAAAAAAAAAAAAAAGTCCAGAGAAGAGGGGGTAGCCTGAACAGCAACTATTTTCCCTCCCCAGCCTCTAATGGTATCAGTCAGCAATGCCCCCACTGATGGGACATTTGTTAGGTGCCAGGTACTGTGACCACATGCATTACCTCCCCCAGTTAACCACCCTAGAAGAGATGTACCATTGCTTCTATTTTACAGTTGAAAGAACAAAGCTGAGAGTAGTTAGAAACTTGTCCAAGATCAGAGCCTCTGACAGAGCTGGCATTAGAGAAGACCTCTGATTCAAAGTCCTTGTTGTCCCTCTCCCACATACCCTGATCCTATGAGTGGTCCACTGAGAACCCTGGCTGTTATGGAAACAGGAAAGGGAAGGGATAAAGGGGACTGATATGAGTGGGTGGGCATTTCCTAGGTATAAACTGCTGTAACATTTACAGGAAAAAATAAACTCTCAGGACACAGCAACCTGAAGTTGATGACTCACCTTCCTTTTTTATAAGGAAGAAAATAGACGTTAGCATGAGACATACCTAGATCCATTCCAAGCTCTGTCACTAACAAATCACAAATTACAAGTCCTTTCAACTTTGGGGTTTTTTCCATGAGACATTAGCATGAGACATACCTAGATCCATTCCAAGCTCTGTCACTAACAAATCACAAATTACAAGTCCTTTCAACTTTGGGGTTTTTTCCACTGTAGGAAAACTAAAACTACCTATTTTGGAAGATTGTAATCAGTGTAAGTGATTCAACATACAATAACTCATCTAAAACAGTGAATACTTAAATGCTAATGCCCTCAACCCCTTCTCCTGGCCCCATGAAATTTTTTATCACCCACTTGCCTTTAAAAAAAAAAAAACACACAAGATGAGCACACAGCACAACAAGGATAACTCAAGTCCAACCATATCTTCAACCTCACCATGGCCCAGGTTGCACTTTTGTTCTGCAATTTTATAATTCACTGAAAAATAGATGTTCTGAACAACAAAAAATCTACCCTTTGTCAATCCATTCCATTTAGGTTGCTCTCTTTTCAACACAAATCTCACTTGCATGCAGGAGACAAAATGTACTTGATAATGCTTTCAAATATGATTTCCTTCCTTCCATCTTCCCCCGTGGGCACAGCTCCCAGAAAAAGTCTTCATACCTTATAATAATAATACTGACTTTATGACAATTTAGTTCTAACTAGTATTTCTGTCCCAAAAGGTCTAGCTATCTTAGGGCTATCCCCCTGCCCCACCAAGGTCCCTGGAGGAGACTGACGAAGGCACAAAGAATACACATCTAAGGCGGGCTGTAAATCTCTTATGCATTATTGAGCATATGACATGCCACACTTGGTAAACCAAGAAGAAGGCTTAAGAAATAATAAGTGTGACTCCACAGTGACAATCAAATGCTGTGCACTACTTTGAGAAAACAAAAATCCATTTTCTAATTTGTATTTGGTTTTATTTGTCTTTTGTATTTTTCTTTTACTTTGAAATTCCTGGGTACTTTTACTGTCCAAATCCTCACTCTAGTGCATATTTTCCCACCATTCTAACCAGGTACTAGATATCAGTGGGATTTCATCATATTGTGAGAATTCTAGTTTCTGGAAGACAGATGTCAAGACAATTCATTTTGGCTTCAGGGTCTTGTACATAATGGATGCTAAGTATTTTTTAAAAATTGAAACTATTTCCAGGTATCTAAGCCAGACTTCATATATTCTTGGTTATTTTATCGACTTGGGAGATTGCTAATATCTTTAAAGTAAACATGGCACTTGACATAGAACACACTGTACAGTGAAACATCCCCTGAATATTTAATAATTGGGAATTAAGTTGAACATTCTCTGTAATGATTAATTGGTGGGCTATAGAAATCACTTTGGGGTCTGTCCTCACACTCTTGTGGAAAATGGATAATGACGTTAATTCATATAGAACAAGGAAGATTTGTGTCTAGAGTAAAAGCATCACTTTGCCCACTTTGATAAGGAAAGCCCTCATGTGTCATGTTCCTCCTAGTAAAAGGCTCTAATGCTATAAATGGTACTCCAAATAAAACCATGCAAGGTGGGACTTCAACATTGTAGAAAATGTTCCAGATGTTAAGTGGAACATCTAATGTTCTAGAGTATTGGTTCCCAGTCAGGGGCAATCTGCCCCCAGATGTCATGTGATGATATCTGCAGACATGTTTATTACAAATTTGGGCAAGGGGGAGTTTACCATGGGCCCCTTGGGGATAGAGGCCAGGGATGCAATCCTACATTGCGCAGCCCACCATAGCAAAGGATTTTCCAGCCCAAAATGTCAATAGTGCTGAGGTTTAGAAACTTTTTGCATCAGTCCTGCCACTTGTTGCTTCTGTGATCTTGACCAAGTGATGTTCCTGAATAGTGATGTAGGTCATAGAATTCCTTCCTTTGCTACCTTCGAAGCTTGATGAAGATTCAATAGGATGCAAAGTGTTTGATAGACTATAATTGCCTATATATGTTGTTAGTATTGAAATATTTGCAAAAGAATAAAAGTTAACTTCCAGGGTCATAGATAATGTCAGTCAGTCTACTCAAAATGAGTGGCCCAGAGGCAAGAACATAGTTGCAAACACAGTTCTCTAGTAACTGCTCCCAAAGGAACAGAAGAATTCCAGCCTCACTTTGGAGGTCTTAACCCCTTAAAATGATTCTAGAAAAAATTCAGTCTCTCAAAGAGCACCTAGGAGATATCTAGGAAAGCCCTGAGGGGAGGGTGCTGGGCTGCCTTCACTGCGGGCCTCCAGACATCAAGGCAGTGATTCAGCCAGCCCACCCATGGGAGACTTTCAGGAGAGCTAGCCAGGAAGGCCAAATCTCCTTCCACTCCAAGGGCAGTTCCTTAAGTACAGAAACTTTATAGAATGAAAGCAATTTTGCAAAGCCATTCTACCAGAAAATGTTGACCTTAAACCCTGGCATCCGAGTATCTAGAATGCAGGGAGTAATGATGAGTCCAGGCTGAGCACAAACTCAGAATACAAAATCTTCAGAAAAGCAGTTAGCATCCACACAGAAAAGAAAGTGGGCTCTTTCTTAACTGAAGACAACTTGTACAAAACAGCTTCCAAATGTTTCTTTAGTTCTTATTATACAGTTCTTAGGGAATAAGGAATTTATTTTCTACAACTGTCCTCACAAATCAAAAGCTCACTTGATGGGGCAGGGGCCTGGGGAGCACCTGAAAGGGCAAACCATATATTTTATTCATGGCAAACTCTTGAAATTTAGGCTATTTAGTGACATTCCCCAAAGCCCAATAAATTGAACATGAAATTCTGGAATTTTACTTTGAGGCTTGGTATTAATAAATCAAAGAACCTGCATCAGTAATCCCCTACAACTTAATCATATGCAGAGGAAATTTCTACAATTAGACTTAGAGAAACGGATGTTAAAAATGAAAATAGGAATTAAGAAGGTATGTGTGGAGTCACAACTTAAAATAGGAATGAACAAAGGAAAGCAATCATGAATTTGTTATTTTAAATAAGTCATTTTCAGTGGGAAGTCCAAAATTAAAAGTAAAGCAAGTGTTCCTAGTATGTTTGGTTATGAATTTTAAAGCATGAGGACATAATTTTCCTTATTAGGCATAAACTAAGAAATATTAATAATTGTAGTATATTACATTTTGCTCTATTTTTGTTTTCATTTCAGAAAACTAATATTAAAAGATCTGAGAATAAGAAATATTGATTTCTATATTATGTGCCTGAAAAAGACGGAATCTTAACTTTTAAAAGTACTTATTTTTTCCTTAGATGATCCCCGAATTAAGGGCTATATGATCAACTCTTCACAAGTTCTCTCACATGAGCACAAAGCACTTAGTTAAGGGCTCTCAAAAACATCAGATCCCATGAGGTTCCTGCCCTCATTTTATTTAAAAATTGGAATGTTTAAATTTTTCATTCAGCTTTATTAGAGAAATATGAGAAAATTAAAATATGAAAATACTAGAGATTACTGAAGATTCAATATACAATCACAAGAGATTTTATGTAGTGAAATATTATTAGTTGCTGATGCATACATTAAACCTAGGGCTATTGAAAAACAAAGCCAGAGGGTTTACCATACACAGGAAAAAACATAGGAAGACATCACAGGGACAAGGCTCAGAATTCTGGTTTTTAAAGATGAATGTGACTGATAGGCAGAATTTTGAGAGGGAGGGAGAGAGAGAAAAACGCCAAAATGCAAAGGTGAAAAAAATCCAGGGGTCCAGGCATTCCATGATTTGACTGAACATTAGGATCAATGTGAGCCATGGAAGAGAAGATTGGAAAAGCACATAATGTGTAGGACCTTGAAGGTAAATGTAAATTTGGACTTTCCTTTGCTAAAGGAAAGGCAGGGAGAGAAACCCCTCCCTGATGCCCCAACCCTGACACAATATTCCTAACAAGATTAACTTAATAGTAAAACAAAGTACACCATATAAAAGAAACCCAAGAGTTAGATGAACCAAGGTCAAAGACTAGAAGAACTTCTGGATACCTCCAAAGCTATCCAAAGATAGATAATGTTTGATGGCAATGATACCATTCTAATTTGATTTGCCTGCTAAAAGATAGTTCCTATAAACATGGCTGCCAGTTGTTTAAATGGGTTTTCTGAATACCAACTCATTAGAAAAGAACTTTGGTGGATTCTACTTCATTGAGTTACACTGTTGCCCACAGATAACTAAAGAGACTATCACCAGCAATTGATAAGATTACATAATATTATTGTGGCTAAATCACAGGAATATTGTCCAAATTATGGAACTCAATTTTACACGTAAGATATGCTAAATTCTAAGGGACAATATTTAAGAACATTGGTTGATGTTCCAGAATTTTTCAGAGTGAGGCAACCAGGTTGGTGAAAAATCTGGATATAAAAAAAAATAAAAATAAATGAAGGAATAATCCATATTTCTTGTTAACTTGTCTGTCCCACTCTGGACTTTTATGTTTATGTCTGGACATCCAGACATACCTGGACCTGTCAGTCAATAGTAACCTCCACCAAGACTTGAACCATCCTGAAAAAAAAAAAAAAGGTATTAGTGTATATATATTCTGGAGTTCAAAAACCATAAGCAGTAGGCAGAAATATAGGAGAATAATCTTGGGGATGATTGTAAGAAAGTTTAGACAACTAAAGTCAACCATGTGAAAATGGAGTAGACCTTCTCAGGTCATAGTTAGCTACCCATCACTAGGAGTATTTTAATCAGAAACCATCTGTTAAGGAGGCTACAAGACAGATTCTTAAACTCTGAGAAACCTAAGATTTCATTCAACTCCATATTCACATTCATATCCTAGGATTCTCTCCTCTCCTGAGATCCATTTGTAACAAATAAAAACCTACTCAAACAAGCCTCAACAAAAAGGAAGGACCTAGGGATGTCTTACAGAATTTAAAAGCAAAAAAGAATGGTTGGATCTCAGGAAGGACTGGAAACAAGAACTAGAAGTGATCAGGAGCCAAGAATCCATCTTTTAGTTTCTCAGTCTCTTTCATTTCAGTTCTATCACTTGTCTGTTAAGTTCTGCATTTCTGTGTGTCCATTTCTTCTTTATGGATCTAGGTGCAATCCCTTTTCAGATTCTCTACCTTGAAATCTACCAAAACAGGCTTAAAGCCTGCAACTAACTAGTTCATCATCTCTATTTATAGCCCATTTTGGGCTCTCCTCAATGTAATCAGATTAGGGCTGATTTTTGCAGAGACAGAAGTGTTAAAGTATCTTAAAGACATTTTGATTCAGGGAGAAAATTATTGACAACCCTAAAACATTAACTAAAAATACCAGAGATGCCCATTTTCCTAATATGAAATATCCACTCTCAGGTAATAGAAATACTTTCTTCTTTTTGATTCTCAGAACTATAGTCTTGTTTTGATTCTCAGAACTATAGATATCAAAATGTATATTCTTCATTTCATAGATTATAAACTTTCTTAAAATTAAATGACATCTACTAGTCTTACAGTTAATGACCTAACTGGGCCTACATTCAAAATTTCCTGAGTCCTTTTGGCTGGTCCTTCCATACAAGATGCTGCTAATTGTCATCAACTGATTTTTAATAATTTGTTAGACTAAAGAATTATTTAGCCTGAAAAGCAACATTCCAGTCCCTCCTGAAATCATCTTTGCACCAAACTCAATAACTAAATTAAGTTGTATTTTGCCTTGAAAACAATTTCAAAGAATATTTTAAACAAGAACAGATTTGTAATTGTTGCCCCCTTGTCTGTGACACACTTTCTTCAAATCTCTCTCTTCACCTTCCCCACCAGACTATCAGTTCCATGAAGAAGTGCCTAGAAGCCACTTGGAACAACATACAATAAGTATTTGTTGAATGAATAAATATACCCTTCTCTTATGGAGTCCATGCCCTCCAGGAATTCTGGATCGCTTATGAAAGCAATCAATTTTCTGCAGTCACTGTGCCCAAGAGAGATCTTGCCCTACAAAGTTGAATACAGCCTTCAGAACATTTGCAAGAATAGTTGGGTCTCTTCTGAAAGGTTCCTAACCTAAAAGAAAAAGGAGATACAGAAAGGAGAGAATAGACCATTGTCCATTAAGAATAGAGGACAGAGGCCTTTCGGTACTTTGGCTAAGATACTGAAAGAAGACAAAGTAGTGAACAGTGAAGCTACTCGGAGAAGAGGGTCCTGAGACTATGGAGTACCAGCAGCAACAGCAAAAGGAGGTTTGCAAAGGGACAATTAGGAACAGATCATCAGCTATCTAATAGTTGTGAGAGTCTGACTTAGAACTTTTCTTACAAGAGGAAAAAATCCAGTTCATGGCAACCAGAAAGTCCAGAGTACTAATTCCAGGTACAGCTTTGAGCAGGGTTCAAGTGATAATGGTCAAAACCCATTTTTTCTTTCCATCTTTCTGCTCTGCCACTTTCTGTACTAGTTCTATAAATAGGCTTTCACCCTAGGACTACAAGAGGCTGCTGCTTTTCTAGCCCACATATTTCCAGTTTTAAGTGTATCAGAAAACAGAGCTTGCTTCAATGATGGCACAGCTGAACCTCACCTAACCAGAGCCAGTCTCTTATCCAAGCACTGGCTATGGAGAAAAGGATGCTTTGATTGGCCTAGGACTAGGCCTGTCATTCACCATCCCTAAAAATAAAGTATGGTGCTAGTTCCTCTTGAAATGCTTAGCACTGGGGAAGAGATGTTTCCCCCAGTGCACCATGTGGGTGTATGTTCCTAAGAAAGGAGAGTAGATGCTAGAGACGAGAATCGCATGCATTCCATTTTCCATCAAAACTTAAGTGTGAATGGATGGAGATAGATATACAGCCTAATAAACACTATTCAAAAGAAAAAAAACTCAATAAATTTGACTTCATTAAAATTAAAAAAAAAAAAAACTTAAGTGTGGCCGTCATCCTTGTTGGCTTAGACAGCTTTAATTCTGGATTTCAGAAACCCATCAAGACATCAGAGATAATATAAATTTGGAAAACAGACAAATATGAATTACAACCTGGCTGTCTTTTCACTGTGCGATCTAAAATAAGTAAATTTAACCTATCTGGTTCTCAGCTCCTTATGGAGGCAATAACTTCCTCAGGAAATCATTACAAAGGCCCAATAAATAATGTTGCATCACTCAGTATCTGACTTATGAATCCTTAAATTAGCTGCAATGATGGCAATGTGTGGAGTTGTAATAGGGCCAGTAGGACCCTGGTTACTAACCTTTTATATGATGCTGAGCAAATCTCTTAACTCATGTTGTCCCAACATCCCAACATTTATAATAGGACACTATAAACAAATTAACAAAACTCACCATAAGTGGTTTTTTGTTTTGTTTTTGTTTGCACTCGATTTAAGTTTTTACAGGTGTCCTATATACAGGACACCAGGTCAAGTGGGTTAATGAGGCACGGTTAGTCTGAAAAATGTGCAGTGGCCATCCTACTCCATGTATTCTACCTTCTTTGGTCTATGACTTCTTTTATATAGGCCTCCAATTATATTTAGAAAAAGTAAGCTAGAATAAACAAAAGGAACACTTCTCTCACCCTCACAAAACTAAAGATTTCAGTCAGTTTTCCCCTACCAAGTCAGAATAAGACAAATGCCAAATCCATTTGGAAAGCTGGCCAATCACTGATAAGCCCTATTTATTCAAAACAAGCATTTTGTCTGTCACATTCTCTGCATCTAAAATTTTGGCATTCTTCACAAAAGAATCCCTGTTCATGCACAACGGGAATATTCAGTTTATCGTTGCCTGGTTGTGGACTAACTAGAATTGATTTATCCATAGAAGTGGCCCTGTCCTTTCAAGTGGAACTCCCATCTTCAGTATAGAAGGTCCTCACTTCTGCCTGAACTCCAGATTCTCAAGGAAGGGCTGTTAGATAGAAGGCAGTATATTTCTCTGCATTTTTTTGTGTGTATATTTTTTTATTAGTTGTTCATGCCAATACAGTGATCTTGAAATATCATACATTTGAATCAAATGGGGTATAATTTCTCATTTTTCTAAGTATACAGGTTGCAGAATCACCTTGGTTATACAGCCACGTATATACATACAGCAATACTAGTGTGTATTTCTAATGTTTTTCCCCAGGTCTTTTGCCTTTCACTACCACTAAAAAACATCCTCAGAAGGACTTGTTCATAATTCAGCTTGTCCTCAATTTTATTCTACCAAGGAAAATTAATACTAGCTTAGTAGAGTCACTCTTGTCATGCTGTGAGAATCCCTCACATCAGATGTAATTTTGGACATGACCCGAAATATTCTTACTGCATGCTTTAATATTGAAAATGTCTAAAAATCTTTTTTTAAAAAAAAATCTGGGATTTGTGTGTGTGCTGGGATCCAAACCCAGAGCCTCATACATGCTAGGCAAATGCTCTACCGCTGAGCTACATCCCCTAGATGTTGAGTTTTTTCATTTTTTGTTTTGGTTACAGGATCTTACCAAGTTGCCCAGGTTGGCCTTGAACTTTCTATTCTTCTGCCTCAGCCTCCCTATTAGCTAGGATGACATGTATGCACCACCATGTCTGGGCAGGGAGTTGCATGTTTAAACCTGGTTTCCTAACATCTTCTACTAGTAAGTTCATTGGTCACTAGTAGTTCATACGATATAATTTTTTTTAACACTTTTTTAGATGTACTTCGGGAAATGTCTGAAGGCATTCATAAATTCCCTAGAGTCTTCTGCATTTTAATGAATGTGGACTCAAGGAAACTTCAAACTATAATCCCCCAACAGCATTCAAGATAATTTTTGTCGTTGTGCTCAGCAGGCATGAGGGCCACACAGGTGAACGTTCAAAATGAAATATCAACCAGACTGTAATGGAAGCTCATCATGTGTTGTCATCAATAGGTAGCTGAACCCAGCTCATGTTATTTTTTTCCTAGTAAATTAAAGGATCTTTGAGACCTTCACTCTGTTAAATTTATCTATTCAAGGACTGTAAAAATAGATTTATTTTTCTTCTGGAAGAAGAAATTAGAAAAGTAAATTCTCTTCAGGCTACACTACTAGATTAATGATGACAGAAGCACAGAGCATTTTCTTAATTATATTAATGAAATCTCAGGTTAAATCTTGCTAGCCTATTTGTGAGCAAATCCTCCCATTCTTCCACAACAGCTTGTTTTCCTGAAAGATACTGGCTTTGATTCTGGATCCTGATATTCTTAAGTTTTCTGAAAAGTCAAATTCCATTTATGAGCTTTGCTTTTACTTCTCTCTTCCACTCCAATTTTACCTTTATGCTTTCAAAAGACAAACGTGTTTTGATCTCTTGAAATTTGATTTCTTCTTTCTTTCAGCCTTATAGTCACTATCCTTCTATAGAACCTCTTCAAATTAAAACACTTGCCAGAAGTTGAAGTCAACTAAAATCCTGGGATATCTAGACAAGGATTATTATGTCCAAGAACCTCTACCTTTACTCACTACTCGCTCATACAAGAGTCCCTGGAGAGCAGAGGAAGAAGGATGGTGGCAAGTCAAGGGACACTTCAGTTATCCTTCCTCCCCTTCCGTCATCCTCCATTCTCTGGACCAGCTTCTTTGCTAGACACTTAGATGACAGCACAGGATAAGACCACCACAGTCTCTATCCTTATGGAGCTTACAGACAAGAACTCCTACCATCACAATGCAAAATGTTAAAGGCCACAGTGAGAGCTCATGGGAGAGCTTGATCAACTTGGTAAGATCCTGTAACCAAAACAAAAGCTCCTTCATCACACTTGGAGCTTTGTGGGTATGTGACTTATATAGTCGTACAAGTGCTAGAAGCCATCCAGACACATATGTTATCTGTGTGTGAACTAAAACAATGTTGAAGCCATTAGGCAGGAAAGCCTGCTATCAGTAGCCTCCCCAGAAATCCTGCTGGCTTGAGAGCACTGGTTCATGAGGCTTCCTCCCCAGCTCCATCACAAGTTCGGCATTGGAGATGGGGTGACCAGCTGGAGCCACATAGCATCTTGGAGATGGGTGTGGCTTGACAAGATGCCAATCAACCTGTTTACAGCAAGACTCCTGCCACAGAAGCAAGATTCCTCCTCCTGAAGCCTTATCCCTACCTACCTTTGATAAACTCCCCCTTCAATAAAGAATGGGGTCATTTTTTAGTTTCATTTCTAGCTCCTTTTTATTTTCCCAGGCAGCTCACACCTCCTGAGCAGGAACCTACCCTGACAGGTGCTGGTCACCCTGCAATACCCAAGCTTGGATTAGTGCTCTGTTATTTGTTTAGAGATTCTTAATTTTCCTTTTCCACAAGGGACCCCACAAGAGCAATTCCTATTGCTCTGGACCCTGTATGCTGTACAGTCGGCCTTGGCCACACTTGCCATCCAAATAAATCAGGTGTAGGCCATTCTCCCTCTGAGGCCCAGTCTCGAATCTCAACTCTTTTGCTGAAAAAAGTCCAAGGACTTGACATGCTTCCTTTTTCTCTTACAAGAATAAAGAATGCAATCAGTGGTGCATGTAACTTGCCACCCCCTAAATTGGATGCAGAATGATGGTCAACGCATTGGCCCCTGTGTCTTAGTTGATACCATTGGTTTAATTTTGTATTTCAATGTCCTTTTGGATCATTGCTAAGGAGAAACAAAACATGAAGACATTACTAACAATGAAAATGGCAGACCATTCATACTCTAGCTCGCCTGTTTTATTAGCAGAGGTGGAACAAAAACAAATCCTCCCCTATCAGGCTGAATGATGAAGCAACAAAGAATCTCCTTGAGGTATTGGGCTTTCTGCAACTCAACAGACCGAGTGGCATTCAGTTCTCAGAGTCCCCGACGCTCAGAATTCTTGAAGTGTTGTTGAGGCTAAGACTCCACAACAACCCAGGCACACACAAGGCAGGGCCAGTAAGATGGGGCCCATCTCATTCTCACAGCACCTCTACAGGAATATCCTACTATCATATTCATTTTGAAAAATAAGGGTTAAAAGGGCCAACAACCAAGATAAGCCAGCTAGTGAGAAGAGACCCAAATACAGACTTCCTGACCCCAGAGTTTCTACTCTTGACCTCTAATTTTGCACTTCCCCTTTCCTAGTCTTAATGCAGCGCCTCCTTATGGTTTCCCTAAAAATCTCCACTGCTGTACAACTAAACAAATAAAAACAAAAATCCCCAATCTCTCAGCCCTACACCAGCAGTTTTAGGTGCCCAGGGTAATTGTCTAACTGCCAGAGCAGCAAACCTCAGGATGAGATGAGATGGGAGTTAGGCCTGCATCTGGGATGGAGATGGGGGGGGTGGTCAGGCCTGCACCTGAGATGGAACAGGTAAAGGCAGAGCCTCTCTTTCTGGAAGCTACACCCAGGGTAAGTGATCTGTAGGGAAGAGGCTTGAAGGAAAGGGCCTAGGTGTGAGGCCACAGCACTGGAGAAGCCCCAGGGAGGGACTGGGGCAGGGTATTGCTGATGAGAAAGAAAGATTGCTAAATTTAATTTTTAGGAAACCTTCTGAGTCACAGGCTACATGGAGTATATATACTGTCCTTCTCAAAATTATGGTTTATAAAAAGATATTCCAGTCTTCTGAAGTTAGACTGTAATATTTTTGATGCAGTATCAACATAAACTGTGCTCGAGACCCTGGGATTTATTTAAGTTTGAGAGAACAAATCAGCACTTTAGGCCATTTCCACAGCTTTGGAAAGTGCTAGAAGATAATTCATCCTCCCCACGGGACCTGCCCCTAACCACAACTCCAGTAAATATTGGAAGTTTTTCTAGTCAAGAGAAATCTTTTTTTTTTTTTAATGACCAGAAATTAGACATTAGAAATCTTTAAAAGCATTTTAGGAGAAATGGAAAAATCCTTTAAAATATAAACAGCTACCCAGGCCACAGAAAAATATACCATACATATGATGACTAGATATGCTCCTACCTAAGTGTTAAAAATAAGGCTCGACAGTGGGGACCCAGCAGGGACTTGGGATTCCCTATTAAGAATCTGGATTCCAGATGAACACTTTGGCCACTAAAGAATTCT
The DNA here is from genome assembly GCF_964194105.1 of Spermophilus citellus. Taxonomy (NCBI): domain Eukaryota; kingdom Metazoa; phylum Chordata; class Mammalia; order Rodentia; family Sciuridae; genus Spermophilus; species Spermophilus citellus. The sequence continues at coordinate 84,428,631 of NC_138193.1, forward strand.
AGGAGCATGTGTACTTTGAGATACTTAGTAATCATGTAGTGGACCATTTTACCAATTTTTCACTTTAGTGAAATCTCAGCTAAAGAGTCAATTATATTTGCTCTTGGGGACTGACTTCCTGATCTGTAAAGCAGAATAATGAAAATAGTGACACATCATATCAGGCAATAAAATTAAGGAGGCTATTTTCACTTAGCAGGGAATAATTCACCTAGTCAACAACCCAGAATAGACTTAAAAGTCAAAAACTAAAATCTTGATATTTTAACTCCCACAGTGCTGAAGATTTACCTTTATTAAAGATTTTCTAGATTCAGTAAGGGAAGTCATTCCCTGAAATAGGGATTGGCTCTAGGAATAGCAGGGCAAGGGAAGGGGAACATTTTATCTTCCAACTACAGCACAAGTCACTCAGTGGAAATCCAATTATCAAGTAAAAGAGAAACTCCCATAGCCTTTACCAGATCCTTTCTTCACTAAGTACAACAGTAAGTTACCCATGGTCTTGGTACGTTCAGAAACCTAAAGAATATACATAAAGGAAAAACTATCTTAATACACTCATTTTTATAATTTTGGGGGGGCATACCAGGGATTGAACTCAGGGGCACTTAACCACTGAGCCACATCCCCAGCCATTTTTTAGTTTGTGAAAGAGGCTCACTGGGTTGCTCAGGGTCTTGCTAAATTCTTGAGGCTGTCTTTGAACCTTTGATCCTCCTACCTCAGCCTCGAGCTGCTGGGATTACAGGCATGTGCCACCACACCCAGCAGTACACTCATTTTTTGTTGTTCATTTTTTAGATAAATTTCAGTGGTATTTAGTGCATTCACAATGTTGTGCAACCATCATCTCCATCTAAATCCAAGACATTTCTATCACTATAAAAGCAAACTGTGTACATAAGCATTGATTCTCCGTTTTTCCTTCCTCCTACTTCCTGGCAACTACTAGTTTGTCTTATTTCTATGGATTTATCCATTCTGAATGTTTCAAACAAATGGGATAATGACTTTTATGTCTACCTTCTTTCTCTTGGCATAACATTTTTTGGGTTACATTCATGTTGTAGCATATATCCATACTTCATTCTTTTTCATGACTGATAAATATTCCATGGTATGGATTTACCACTTTCCTTTATCCATTTCTTTTATCAATTGATAGACATTTGGATTGTTGCCAACTTTGAACTATTGTGACTACTACTGCCTTGAGTTTGTGACCCTCATTAATATAAATATTATAAGGGTTATTTACACAAAACCCCTCATTTGGCCCTCTAATACCCATACCATTCATTCCTTAGGATTATTTGAGACACAAAAGGTATATTTCATAGAAATAATTCCAATTTTACTATTTTAATAGTAAAATTCAGGCCCTTTGACTTCAGAAGGGAGCTCTGTAGCCTATTATACAGGAAGACTTCTAGTCCTTAACTCTATCTTAATTATATCTGGGAACAATTCTCCCTAGCAGGTGAGGTCACACAAATTTATAATCATGCTTCGAATGCCACTGAACACTACAATGGAAGCTCCTAAAGGATATGATTGTTTTGTGTACTATCATAGAATATAGCATCGAAGATAGGGTCTATATATTGCAGTACAGAGCTATCACCAAACACCAGCTTAGAAAGAAGGAAGAACACACAACACATAGGACAGACTCATGCCATCACCGGAAAATATTTTCTTTGTTCCTGTGACTTCCTGATCACTGTGCCCCTTTCTACACACTGGGAACATGAGTCAGGGGCAAGTCTGAACTAAAGGAAAGTTAATGGTGAAAAATTCCATGGAAAAATTCAGCAAAGTTCCTACTGTAGCCATCAGGCCTTTATTTCCTTTCTATTATGACCCCCAACCAAAAACTAATATGAAAAAATAAAAACAGCAAAAAAATACTTTATAAGGGCATTAGTTCTACTACACGACCATCAGGGTTAACCCCAGCCCTTTCTCTCTGTCCCAGAGAAATTATGGCCGAGTACATCCCTCTTATATGCTGCTAAGCTCTGGATTTATAATCTTAAAACAACAAGTGAAGTTCCTATGTCACTGGACCAAGAACCAGAACATGGATCCTACTCCTAGACCCGTGCAAAAAAAAAAAAAAAAAAAAAAAAAAAAAAAAAAAAAAAAAAATCAAATGTTAGAAGCCTGTCCACTTCAGATCCCAATCCGTTCCACTGAGCATGTAAAAATGACATTCCTACAGTACATTGTGTTAAGTGAATAGCTGCTTGCAGCTAGAGACAGTGGACGTGAAAGGGAATGGAAATTTCTTTTAAACAAAACAAAGGAAACAGATCCAACCAACAAACTATAGAAACTGGAGGTTTCACCATATGGTATTACCCCATAGCTATCATTTTGTGGTAGTAACAGTCCTTAAAAGTTTTGTTTTCTGTTGGAACCTTTCGAATTAGAATCATGCTATCTCACAATGACTTTGAAGTGAGTTACAATATCCCCATTTATAGAAAAGGAAGCTGAAGCTAAGTGCCATGATTTCTATAATTACTCAGCTTAAAACTAGCATATCCACAAGTCTAAACCAGGTTTTCAGATGCAATCTGGGGGTCATAACCTAATTTAGTCTTAAACTTGATTATGCATCAGAATCATCTGAGAATCTTGTTGAAGTACAGATGCCCCAGCATGGCCTCATGGGAATCGTGTTTTTTAGTAAGCCCCCAGGAGCAGCCAATCTTGGGATCCCCATTCAGGTGTGGCTGCCCAGGTAGCCGATGTTCCATCACAGCTCTAGAGAGCTTGATGTTGATAATGGAGGTTTTCAACTGCCCATCACTTACCCACTGAAATAGAGAACACCTGACTTTCACAGCCCATCCTGAAAAATGGGTGATCACAGCCAGAATCATCTGCTGAGCCACCATCCTGTGTTTGCTCCCACTGGATGGCCCAGTTTCCCTACAGAAGTTCCTGTTAGCCCAGCTCGACTCTTCCTCTAAAACCTTTTTTTATATGAACAAGACATTTGCAGATCCTGAAATTGGAAAGTTCTTTCCCTATTGCAATAGTTTTTGAACAAAGTGACTCCTTGCCAAGGGCATATATGTTTTTATTTGACCAAGTTCTCAGCCTCTGAATAAACTGCAAGATTCATCAATGCTTCTCCACAGAAGAAAACTTTTTAACACCACCATTTGCATGCAGCAAACCGACTGGGGATTTTTACCCCATAGACAGCCTTGAGATTCCACTCGGACCACAGTGTGTTTATTTATGGCTTGTTGTAGACCTTGCTGATCTCAGTTTCCAGGCCTTTAACTCCTGACATATGAAAAATCAGCCCTGTAAGGGAACTTAAGATCAAAGTTTTCCATGTCTCCAGTTGAAAACTTAAGTGTCTGCAGTGAAATAGTTCTCCCCTGAGATACACCCAGCTTCCGCGTTCTCAGTAA